>NC_090437.1:778503281-779107968 GCF_031143425.1 Pleurodeles waltl | reverse complement strand
ATCAAGTGTGACTGAAAAATAGACCTAAGGCTTTTTGGTATCACTATGCATCTGTATAAGCAATGAGAGAGTGCAGCCCCCCCAGTATAAAATAAAGTAATTTCCTTGGAATAATCAGGTATTTCCAGTTCGTTCTAGGGCATGACAGAGATATTCTTTCAGTACTAGGAAAGCTTTCATGCATTAGTTGTCCCATGGAATCAGATCAGGTACATCTCTGTCAGCCTCAGTAAAGGCTTTGCCAACAAGGAAAAGTTGGATATCAACTGTCTACAGTAGTCAACCATTCCCAAAAACATTCTGACCTTTCTCTATGTTTTTGGATGACTCATTCGCAAAATAGCTGCCACTCTCTCTCTTGAGACTTTTCTTATTCCTTGCTTGGGTATACTTTATGCATTCTCAGACAAAAGATTTAGCAAAGCAATGGTGTCTTGTTTACAGGAGTCTCTTGTCCCTGGTGCCACCAATAGGCCATCAATATACTGGACAAGGAGTGAATTCCAATGCCACACACTCCCTTGGTACCAACCTTGGAGACGATGCTGGACCTCCAATCCCAGCTGGGGCTGCTTAATGAAACTAGTAACAACTGTTTGGTTCCGAAAACTGCCCCCAAAAGGCAACGGGGATGGTATAAACCAAGAAAAGTTGATCTTGCATCACTGAGGGAGCTGCTTGGCTGTCTCATGCACTGCCTCATAGGATGATACGATAAGAACCGCAAGAGACAAAGTTTACACTCTTTGTACACTTACAGACTTCTTAGAAAATATTGCATGAGAGAGCAGAACCCATTTCAAGAATATACTTTCTGGCACTCTGGAACATACAGGATTCCAATTCAAACTCAAATAAAACTTCAAACTCTAAATGTCTCTTCCAAAATACTAGATACAACTGGTCAAGAAACACAGTGGCATACTTTCACTTCAGGTACAATAGAGTTCAGAGCGCTGCAATAAAAGAGTTCAAAGTGCTGGGCCTAGGAGGGCAAGGGGGGGCAAACTACTCAAACCATGTCCAATATCTAAAAATGTGCTCAAGTCTTAAGGAATTAGTCTTTGGGTTTACTGTAGCCTATGTATTAGTGCCCACTAACCTGAGGGGAAGGTACTTAACCATGACAGTACTTAAACTTGATGCAAGAAGCACAAGAGGAGGCGGAATCGTAGCTCATGAAGGAAGACACTGGAAGCATTGTAGATGCCTGGATCTTGGAATCATCAGAAAGGCTTGGAAAACTAGAGCACTGGAAGTCCTGGGCGACCCAGGAGGTGAGTGCAGGGACCTTGCTAGTGCAGGACTGGAATGAGCCAAGCACTGATGCAGGTTCAGAGGGGCTATTTATACAGGAAGAAAAGAGTGTTTTTTTTGCATTTTTCACCAATAGCCATCTGTAATATAGATAAGAACCAGCTGAACAGGTTGTTGGTTGATCATGTGGCTGGTGGCCATTTTGTGTATTCAGCCAGTGGAAATGCTGCAGCATGCCATTGTTAGGACTGGAGTCTGCATACTCATGAGTCCAAAGGTCCTTAAACCGCTAAGTACCTACTTAGAACCGCCCTTCCCAGTTTGCCATACAAGGAAACACATCACTACTAGAGTGAGTGGGGGTTATATATGAAAATGAAAGCCTTTTCCTCCCCAGTATTTCAAGAAACCCCGCTACGTTACTTCAGCTCTGTGGGTTTACTTGTGCATGAATAGATGGATACTTTATTGGTTTGAAGTTTCACAGTCTGGGAGAATGTATCCGAATTTTCCCTAACTGCTTAGAAGGTCTCCCCTGCTTCCGGGTGGTTTTTTTCCTGGAAAGAAAATTCACCTTTGCATGTCAGTGCCTTCAATTCATCTTCTTTAATATCTGGACTTGATATTGTGTTAGTGACTATCTCCACAGAGTTTTTCGTCTCTGGTGTGAAATTTATTGGCAATAATATGGCAACTGCAAACAAAACTATTAGTGTAAATAAGAAACCTATAATAATCTTACATCTATTTCTAATTAAGATGCACATGTTGTGAGTCAAATCTTATAATGTGAAAATAATGTATGCAACAGCAAAGTTAATGTCTCTGTTTCAATTTTGCTGATGCTCTTAATTACTTCCTTTGTGTTAATTTCTTACAGCTTTATTTATAGCAATCTTCATTTGGTCTTCTTTAACCCTACACCGTGTTCTTCTAAATTGTTATCTCTACTCTTCCGCTGCTACCTTCGGCCTAGGTACTCTTCTTATCTTCTTTTAATAACTTTTTAAAATCTCAATTGAAACAGTTCATTTAATACATTGGGTCACAATTGAGTTTTTCTTTAGTAATTTCAAGGGGGTTCAGGCGATCCTTTACTCCAATCAAGCATATCTGATATTGGGACATTCAGTACTTGGCTCACATAATATGTCCATTCAGGTGCTGAATATCCTTGACACAGTACTCTAGTTCTTTTGGATCTCCGGAGCTTTTGTTGGTCTCCGTCTGTGTCACTTATACCACTTGACTCTGTTTCTTCATTGATTGTCGTGGTATGGATTCCACAGACACACTTTGTTTCAGCTTCTTTCGATTGTATGTCTTTGGCCGGTTAGCATTGTAATTGTCTTTTGCTCTTCTTGACCCAGAACTTGTTCCTTCTCCTGGATATGTTTTGTAGTTCTTCAGGTGTCTCAACTTTCACTTCAACTCGAGTTTCTGTTTCTACTATTTCTAAATCAAGAGATCCAATGCCACTTTGTGAGACATCCAAGATTTAGATTTCTTAATATGTTTGCAGATCTTCACCCCTTCTTTCTTTCTGTCTCTGATCATAATCTCTCTTGTTCTCTATTCAAGTCTGTACAGCTTGGGTGGTACATTCATCAGTGTTATCAGTTCAGGCTCGTAGAACACTATTTCTTCATAAGGATCTTGTGTTCTGTGGGTAGAAGAAGTGTGTACCCAGTTTGGCACACCAATACACTTGACAGCTGTGTTCGTGATCAGAACGACTTGGCATGGGACTTTCCACTTTGGCTCCAGACAGGACTTTCTCACGTGCTTCTTGAACAATGTCCAGTCTCCAAGATTAAGTTTATTGGCCTGCTTTTGATGTGGATTTAGAGTGACAGATTCAACCTGTCGAGAACCAGAATGCACCACATCAGCTAGTCCTTTGCAAAAATCAAGTACCATGCCATTTGTTTTGTACACAAGTTCATTTGCAGAAACAGCAGGTAATCTCATTGCACTCCCCAGTATAGCTTTTGTTCAATTTGCAATGCTGAACATAACATCTTTATGATCTCACTATTAAGGTGAGCTCCTGGACTCCAAATAAACAGGCACACTATACTTTGGAACTAACTCCCTCAATAGCAGTTGGCTACAGTGAGACTATGATTTCTCCATCCCGGGTAGTCTTCTACCCATCAAGAGAATGCCTATTACAGGAAAACATTTCCATAAAAGCCATCTACATTCTGCTGAAGGGTCCTCCTGACCTTCCTGTGTGACTCATCATAACTGGTTTTCATTTCCTAACATTCATTTGTTGACATGATACACATCTGTGGCATAATTCTTCTGCATGGGCTCTGAGTCTGGGGTTAAACCAATTTTGTTTAAAGGACCTCACCATGGTGTCCCTCCATGGAAATGCTGTGGCATTGGAGAGAACAGATTGGTAACACTGGTTTTACATCTACTGAAACCCAAATGTCAATCTCATCTTTACCACATCCTGCTCTGATTCAACTCTGTTGTTATGCTACAGAGACATTCTCCTGCTTGGCTTTTAATTCTTCGTAGGTGTCAGCTATTGTCATCAGCATAGAACAGACAGTGATCTAGAGATCTATCATTGAATTTTGCATCAAATATACAGGCCACATTTGCACAATAGCGTGCCACTTCAACTGCATATCTATTGCAGACAGTGACATAACAATTATCTCTCCTGTGTGGGGCACACTTAATGGAAATTTCAGTTGGAAGCTGTAAAGCTTCCATCAGTCATCTTACTTACTGTTCCTGATTGGTAAGCCAGAGGAGGCCATAAGCCCTCTCTGTTACCATAACTGTCCAAAATCTTGGTCCACACCAATGTCATACTACCTATATGTAAATATAGTCACTCTCATTCAGGCTGTTAATCTGCAAGCTCTGGTAAGTGCCACCAGTTCTGCAACTTGTGCTGATGTATCTTCTTGAAGACATGAAGCTTTTATTATTTCTTGCATTGTGCAAACAGCATAAGCTGCTCTCAGGAAACCGTCATCTGTTCTTAAATATAAGCCAACCATAAAACAGACATAATCAGGGCTTATCAAAGGTTCATCCTTTATTTCAGGCCTTGGCTTGGTGCATAGATCCATGACATCAAGACAGCCATGTTCAAATTCATCAGATACATAATTTTCAGGCAATGGGAGCAGAGTACTAGTATTCAAAATCTGGCATCTTTTCAATGTTATGTTACTAGAAACTAAAATTCCTTGTTCATATTTAATAAGTCTGCACAGGTAGTGCAGCAGCCACAGGATCAAGTGTGACTGAAAAATAGACCACAGGCTTTTTGGTATCACTATGCATCTGTATAAGCAATGAGAGAGTGCAGCCCCCCCCCCACTATAAAATAAAGTAAATTCCTTGGAATAATCAGGTATTTCCAGTTCGTTCTGGGGCATGACAGAGATATTCTTTAGGTACTAGGAAAGCTTTCATGCATTAGTTGTCCCATGGAATCAGATCAGGTACATCACTGTCAGCCTCAGTAAAGGCTTTGCCAACAAGGAAAAGTTGGATATCAACTGTCTACAGTAGTCAACCATTCCCAAAAACATTCTGACCTTTCTCTATGTTTTTGGATGACTCATTCGCAAAATAGCTGCCACTCTCTCTCTTGAGACTTTTCTTATTCCTTGCTTGGGTATACTTTATGCATTCTCAGACAAAAGATTTAGTAAAGCAATGGTGTCTTGTTTACAGGAGTCTCTTGTCCCTGGTGCCACCAATAGGCCATCAATATACTGGACAAGGAGTGAATTCCAATGCCACACACTCCCTTGGTACCAACCTTGGAGACGATGCTGGACCTCCAATCCCAGCTGGGGCTGCTTAATGAACGCCTACCTTGCATCTCATTAAGGCAAGGTAGGTTTCCACTTCCAAAAAATGACTTTAACTCCATAAATTTGGCACTAGATGGGTCTAGCACCAAAGTATAAATATGGAGTTAGTTTTCCCCCAAATTAGAGTAAAAAAATGACGCTAATTCAGTGCAAACAGAGTGTAAATATGCCCCTTAGCATCACAAAATTACGTCAATCTGGTTATAGTAATTTATTTTGACTCTAACCGGCCTAATGTCATTTGTTTTACGCTAGCCTACCCTTTGCACCGGCTTGCACCATTCCATAAATATGGTGCCCAGCTGGTGCTAAAAAATGGTGCAAGCTGGTGCAATACCTTTTGGTGCAAAACTGAGTTAGTGCAGTTTTGCACCAAAAAGTATAAATATGGGCCAACGTATGAAAACCCACGTTTTTGGGGAGGAGCTAGAAGACTTTCCTGAAGATGTAAATGCTGCTATGAATGCTGTCCATTTATCTCCAGATTTTGGTGCTCCCTCTAGCTATTTTTGATTCTGCACTTCTCCGTAATGCCCTATTTGTTAACAATCTTCATGGCATTACGTCTGTACCACTTTGCCTATTGATTTTTGTAACAGATCCTTTAAACTATTCTATTGACCTAGAACACAGTTATTGAGTGGGCGCTTTTACTTCATTGCCTGTTTTCTGATATTTCTAATGTCCTGGGAGATGTGTTGCCTCATAGACATATTGCATTATGAAATTGAGGTTTAACACCACCTCCAATTCATGGAATTGTGGGAGTTCTGTTGATATACATTTTGGGGTGTTGAAATTGCACTGGGTCGCCAAATTTGTGGTGGTAGAGGCTAGTTGAGAGTTAAGAGTGCCTATTTTCTGCTTTACAGACTTCCCTCTTTTTGTCCCTATGTTAGTGGATTTCGAGTGTAGATCTGGCTGCTGTCACTCCTGAATGAAACTGATTGTAAGTTTGAATAGGGAAGAATGATTATTGTGTATTTGAGGGTTCTAATGTGAAATTGAAGTGCTGAGACTTGTTTTGGGACATGGATTGCGATGCTGTTTGTGTGGCTTTGGGATATGTGATGTTGATTCTATGGTGTTAAACTGGTGGTTTGGCCACTGTGATTTTGATGTACTATTCTTATTTGTAATTTACTTCAAAGAAGTTATGGGTTTTATTATTGTTTGGTTTGGTTATTGTTTTCTTTGAAACCCCAGAATTCAAGATATTATTGTTGAACCTGTCTGGTAGTGTGTCTGATGTTAAACAATGTAGAGGACATTAGGTACTTGATCAGAGAAGCAGTAAGGTAGGCAAACACAGCACATGATAGGCTTGAGAAACTGGCTGACGAATATGAAGTTGACATCAATAAAATAAAAAATGTGCAAAGAAATGATAAAATTGATTTGTCCCATGAGGGAATAAAAGAATTTGGTTTAATGATGTTATGAGCCCAAATTACGGATCGGGTTAAAAGTACAATGCACTGGAGGGATTTAAAAAAATACAGACAAAGATGGAAGAAGGTTACTACTAAAAAGAAGGCTTCAGAAGAAGGAAAGAAAGCCTACGAATCTATTAGTCATTCTGAGTAAGAGGCAGTCTCAGAACTTCCTCTGAGAGAAGTGCATGGAGGTAACTATGTGCATGTGCCTTTGAAGAGAGGTCATCTTTCTGCTTTTACGACCAAATTTCCAAAACTGCGACAAGAACCTTAGAAGTGGCGGGGTGTGGTCGGACGCCATGACGGTGGAAGTCTCCTCGTGAGGCTCCCGTCTTAAATCCCCCATCTCGGGACATCCTGCAGGTCTGAAGACCCCCAACCCAGCCAACGGAGTGGGTGAAGGTTCGGGGATGCTGCAGGTCAAGCGGTAGACGGTTGCCCAGCCCACGGCTTGAATTCGGAGGCACGAAAGCGGAGCGGCACAGAGCCGTGAACAAAACAAGATGGCGGCGCCATCGCGAAAACAGCACCAGCACCTCCCGGGAGGGAGCGGAGGCATCCTTCATCTCCTGAACAGAGGTGAGGGGTCCCGGGGACGCTAGGAGTGGATCAGTGGCCCCGATTGGCTACGTGGGGGTTGCGTTGGGGTGTCAGGTCCCCGAGCTGAGCCTACTTATAACGGAGACAGCCCGAGGAGAGAGCTCTTGCACTGTTTTGGCCCCTAGTGGCTCCAGGGCGCCCCATCTTACTACGAAGGTGCTGGCTGGAGAAACGCACTGGCGGAGGATGGTGAGAGGCCCTTTCTCTTTCTAGCGGCTGACCCTCCCGGCAATAGAGGGGGGGGCAAAGTGGAACCAACAGGGAGCCCTACCGAAGCCCCACAGCACCGTGTGCAGCACACAAACACCCCAGGACAGGGCGGAACCCGGGAGGCGGCTTGTAAGCCCTTCCCTCAGATTTTATACTGACTTGACCGATCTGGAGGAGAGAGACAGATCCTCCGGTGATTCTGCCCAGCCCAATATACAAGTGGGACCAGGAGGAGGAGGGCAAAGGCACCTGAAGTGAGCAAGCTTGATGGCGCAGAAGATGGGTAAAACGGGCCGCAAAAAAGAAACGGAATCAAAAAGTGGACCAAACTTAGGGGAGATGTCCGACCAGGGAGGCGTCCTGAATCCCTCCCCAGGGGAAAAACAAGGAGACCCACCCTCCAGGATGTACTGCAGGCCATAACAGCTTCCCGGGTGGCACTAGAAGGAAAAATTGATGCATTGGCCTCGGACCTTACAGTACTCAGTGATGACCACCGCCGTCTGGCTGAAAAAGTAGCCACCGCGGACAGACAGATGGAAAAACTTCGGCCAGAACTGAAAGGCACAGCCAAGATGGCGCAACGAATGGAAAAACGGATCTGAGATTTGGAACTGCGAGTGGAAGATGTGGAAAACAGGCCTACCCAAACGCACCGAAAAATCCAACCTGGTAGAGTTTCTCGAACACTGGCTGAAAGAAGAGGTAGCCAGAGATGGATTAACTCCCTTCTTTGCAATTGAAAGCTCACCCCCCTCCTCCAGGGCCCCCCCCAAGGCCAATAATAGCCAGACTACTCCACTACAGGGACAGAGACTATCTGCTTAGTCAAAGCAGGAAAAAAGGGGACAGCACACTGGACAATCATGTGATTCGTATCTTCCCAGATTTCTCCAGAGAAGTGCAGAAACAAAGAGCCTCTTTCAGGGACTCTAAACAGAAACTCCGCCAACTGGTAATCCAATATGGGATGATGTTCCCTGCAAAATTGAGAGTAGTGCCTAAAGATGGCATACTGTTCTTCAGTACGGCAGAAGAAGTTTGGCAGTGGATCGATATGCAAACGCCAGAGGAAAGTACACGCATGACAGGGGGCTCACACATAGAGCGACAGAGGAAAAGCAGACACAGTAAAGCCTGCAGGGTGGGTAGCCCTTCCCCTATTGAAATGCAGAAGGAAAGACAAAAAGCGATGGAAGCGGCTGCTTCATTAAGCGGATCCGACCTTGGATCCTATAAACGGATACAAGAAGAACTAGAACATTCAGAATATGAACAGGAATCGGAACTCTCACACACATCAGAAAAGACAGGCCCGACGTGACACCGGGCACTTCAGACTGTATTATCTGAGGGACTCGTTGCCAGACTCACACATGGAAAAAATTAGATCGAATATGGAAAACCAGTGCGGCTGCCGCGACCGTAAAGGATTGCACCGAAAACTCTGAGTGACCCCGCGGCAGAGAACTGCTGCATTTGTATGAGGACAGGGTCTACAAAACCCCCGAGAACTTCTCATCCTGAGATTGAGGGATGGTGTGGTGATATAGTTCTTCCTCGATCTAGGAGCACCCCCTATTTCAATAGACTGGATAAATCATTTTAAGTTTGGATGAGAGACGTTCCTACTTTTGTCCTGGGGATGGGGAGTTGGGTTGTTATCTGTTGTGTTCAATTTATGGGGATAGGTAGGCCACAAAGAGAATTCATAAGGGAATTGGAGCTGAACTGTGAGATTGTTAAGATATGTGAAATGATTGATGGCACAGATAGGGTCGTATCCAGTCAGGGGAGAAAAACTCCGGGATGGCAGTATTAGACTCATACAAGTACCTCACGTGAAACATAAGGGGCATGCACTCGATGGCCAAGAGGTATAAGATCTTTTCTTACTTACAACGGAGGGGAATTCAGATAGCAATGCACCAAGAAACACACCTAACTCAAGCAGAAGGGAAAGCGCTCCAAAAGCGATGGAGAGGCCAGGGTTATTACACTTCATATTCAGCTTATGCGAGGGGAACACTAATATGGATTAGAGCCTGGGTCCCTTTCCAGATGCTGGATAGCCTCATAGATCCAGATGGCCGCTTTGTGGCAGTTCGGGGGCGATTGGAGGGCAGAGAGCTTGCATTGATTAACATGTACACACCCAACACGGACCAGGGCGAATTTTTCACACGCATATCAGGCCTATTAGCCCCGTATCTCCAATCCCCCTTGGTGTTTCGGGGCGACTTTAACTGTGTGGGGGGCCCCACTATGGGCCCTTCACACCCACCACTAAATGATTCCCCTTTGATGAGAGTAGCATGACAATTTTCGATCTGGCAAAAGAATTGGGGGCTGATTGATGCCTGGCGTAGATTACACCCAGATGAAAGAGACTACTCCTTCTTTTCCCACTTGCATTAATTGCATGTCAGACTAGATGCGTTCTTCTGCACACCGGATGTCTACCCGCATGTACACAATGCGGAATATTTGGCCCGCACACTCTCTGATCACAACCCCTGCTTTTGTTGTCACTAAAGTGGGGTTCTCCCCCCTGTCGCATCACCACTTGGAAACTCAAACCAGAAACATTGGAAGATGCACTCTTCCAGGGGGAACTATGGCAGCATATCACTCAGTTTTTTTAGGATAATGAAGCATCCACTAATAACCACCTGAATGAATGGGATGCCTTTAAGGTGGCGTTGAGGGGAGGTATATAGCGGGAGCCGTTGGCGTGCGCAAGACTCTTCTCAGGGATAGTGAGCGGGTAGAAGATAAACTAAGAAAGGCCGAGAGAAATAGACCCGGAAACCCGCACCTACAAAATTCCATTCTAGACCTCAGAGCAATTCTAGCAGATTGTATAGAGGGTCTCCGGTGCTTTGATTACAGAAACTTCCTTACACGAGCGCACGGAGAGAGAGACAAAGCGGGCCGAATGCTGGCATGGGTTGTATCACAGTCTCACAGGACCCCAGCCATATTGGACTTAGTTACAGAGCAAGGGGGTCATATATACGGACAGGAGCAAATTAACTCACAGTTCATGACCTACTATGAACAACTGTATAAAAGTAAACTCAATTATGTCAGGGAAGCCACTGAGAATTACTTATCCGAGCTACAACTCGGATCGCTCTCACCTGAGTTAACGGTACTGTTGGGAGGGGCCATTACGCAGCCAGAAATTAAGGGAGCCATAAGAGGCCTGGCTAGAGGGAAAACCCCGGGGACAGATGGGCTACCTATTGAATTTTATGCCACTTACATAGACATACTCACACCAAGATTGGAAAATTTATACAAGATTGCTAAAGAGCAGGGGGAGTTGCCTGCAACAGCGTGAGAAGCAGTCATAATTCCCCTCCTAAAAACCGGTAAAAACCCAACGGAAACTGGGGCCTATAGACCATTATCCATGTTGAACCTTGACTATAAAATACTCAGTAAGATTTTAGCTACAAGGCTCCTTCCATATATGACAACACTAATACACCCAGATCAGGCAGGATTTATACCCGGGCGAAACACAGCGGGCAATATTCGTAGACTGCTGGCAGTCATGAGAGACCAGACCCCCGCAGCCACATCCTCGGGAGTCCTAGCGGTAGATATAGAAAAAGCCTTTGACAGCCTGGAATGGGAGTTCCTCTACACTGTGATGTCCTGGCTTAACCTAGGACCTGAATATATCTCCTGGGTGAGATTCTTGTATACCAAACCCACAGCTAGAGTACGTACAGGGCGGACAAAATCCAGAAGTTACACGGTTGAGCGGGGTACCAGGCAGGGATGCCCCCTGTCGCTGCTGTTATTTGCCTTGGCAATGGAGCTGCTGGCAGCCGCGGCAAGAGCTGGGGAGGGTGGCCCGGGAATTTTAGCAGGAGGCGAGAGACATCGGATAGCCCTCTACGCAGATGATCTATTAATATTCCTGGAGGATGTCCATAGGGATTTGCCCCGAGTGCAGCAGATGCTGTCTCAGTTTGGGGGACATTCTGGCCTGAAAGTGAACTGGGATAAAACCGGTTTGTTCCCTCTGAGAGTCTCCACGACACCCAGGCTGGGACAAGGCCTGGTCAGATGGGTCCTGAGCTGTCTCCCATATTTGGGAGTCAAAATCTATCATGATCCGCAAGACACCCTAGAGAGCAATATAGGTAGTTCCATATGCTCCATAAGGTCCTGTATGTCCTTTTGGCATACCTTGCCACTATCTGTAGCAGGGAGAACAGTGATCCTTAAAATGATCGTGCTTCCACCACTATTATATCACTTTACATACTCCCAATATGGATACCCAGGCCCACTGTTAGAAACAATGGTGGTGACATTCATATGGGGCGAGGGACGGAGGAGAGTAGCCTTGACCAAACTCCAGAGACAATCCACAGACGGAGGACTAGCGGTCCCCGATTTTGAAACTTACTACCTGGCGGCGCAACTCCAGTGCCTAGCACAATGGATCACAAGCAGAGTAGAACTAGAGACGAGGGTAAAGGCATTCACCCCGCCAGGGCCCAGACTGTTCGAAGTATTATTAAGAACCGCCAGAGATGAGAAACAAGACTCTCCTGAACTAAAAATCTTGACTCAGTGTTGGAAAGCATTCCTGCGCAAGATCAAAATAGGGGCCCCTTACTCACCAGAACTCCCTCTGCTGTCATTGCGTGCTTTGTTACATCGTGGTACCTGGAATTAACTCCAGATCTGGGTGGAGGCCGGGATTCTAACAGTGGGAGCATTATTTAAGGAAGGAACATTGATGCCCTTTGAGGCTCTGAGGGCGGAGTTTGGGCTACCAGGGGGGGCACTTTTTGTTACACGGTTCACTAGCGTCCAGTATCCGTAGGCACTGGCAGGGAGGAGGGGGAGAACCTCCTATGCAGGCGACATGTTCATATCTGGTGTCCTCAACCGGCAAGCACAAAGCAGTCTCAACCCTTTATAGTATGATGCGATCTGACAGGACCGTCCCCCTGACCCCTCTTAGACTGGCCTGGGAGAAAGATCTGGACACTGATATTACCGAGGAAGAATGGGGGCGCATTCTGAGGGGTCTCCCTAAAATGACAAGCAATGCCAGATTCAAGCTTATAAACTTCCATGTGCTCCATCAGGCATACCTAACACCTGCACAGATTAATAAATACTTCGGGAAAGAGAGCGAGAGCTGCCCACGGTGTGGCTCAGTAGGGGTGGAATTTAAACATATGTTCTGGGACTGTCCCAACCTGGGGGCATTTTGGGCAAAGGTGAACTAAATCGTGGTACGGGCTATAGAAAGAGAGGTCCCTTGCACAATGGGTCACTGTCTATTGGGTTGGTTTCCACATTCAGCCAAACATTAAGTTGCCGATAAATTTCAGGACTTGGCCTTTTCCCTGGCAAAGCTAGAGATTGCGATGTCCTGGAAAAACCCAAGGGGGGCAAAAACATCTCAATGGAAAAGAGAATTGATTAAATGGGCTAGTAGCGAGGGGAATATTCTCCATCGGGAGGCCAAGAGAGGAATCAGATCCCCCGAAGTGGCAGAGGGCTGGGAGATGGTGCTCGAAACTCTTGGAGCCGAAACCCAGATTGGGTCGACCCCCTGACCAACTCATTGGTCAGTGGGCAATAAAGACATAGTAAAGTTCTGACTACTGACGACCCCCCCGGGACCCGGACATTAGGAACTACAAGAAAGATAAAGAAGTGGTACATCACCCTTAGTTTTAAGAATAAGGCCACACCTAATCATGGCCCACCCAGCTCCACTAAGAGAATTACAGTACATCATTACGCTCACCTGGGGGGAGGGGAATAGGGGCAGGCAACAGGAGGGATGTTAGGGGATTGGTAGTGATTCCGGGACTCCTTGTGTAGGGCCCTAAAGATCGGATATTGCGCAGACACAGGCCAATTGAATTGTTACATGTAACTTTTTATGATGTTTTATATACCTGCCTACTGACTGATTGAAAATCACAATAAAATATGTTTAAAAAAAAAGAACCTTAGAAGTGGCATATGGAGGTTCATATAATTGAAAATGAATTAGAAAATGCTTTGGACTGATGTGGATGTAATGCTTTAGGCTGTTGTTCCTAGTGACTTGTGGTCTGAATTTAATGTTGCTGTTGCTTGGCAAACTGAGGAACCAACTAGAGTTGTGCTTAGCAATGCTCTGTTTGAGGTAGTTGTTGACAAGTACAGAGCGTCAAAACAGCCTTTGAAAAAGAAGATGTAGAAAGAAATTAATTGCACAAACATTTTGAGATTTTCACAAGAGCTGAAAGAGTAAGTACATGCTTATTGTGAGAGGCTTGTGCAATTTTTTAAGCACAGTAGAGCTGAAGTTCCCAAGAAAGGTGGCACTAATGGTTTCGTATATGCTTTTGCTATGGATTTGTGTCCTGAGCTTGGTTCTCATATTCAATAGAGTGTGATGTGCTGTCAAGATTAAGAGCATTGATGAGATTTTAAAATATGCCAAATACAGTAGTGGCTGGATTGATGCAAAGCAGAAACATATCAAAGGGAAGTTGATGTTGCCCAGATGAAGCAGTTTAAGACACATGGCAAGAACCAGATGATGAAATCTGATTTGGTTTATTTGTCTTCTGACAATTCTGGAAAGAATGGAGGGCATTATTGCAAAGAGTGAGAACTAGAAATGAAATGGTGCAGATGCACAGTCATGGAAGAGGGGTTATGAATAATTTTTCAGTGAATACAAATGGTGATATGCTGAAGAAAAGCACTAATTCTTATTTCTGCTATAAAATTGGCCATTCGAAGCAGGGATGAAGCCAGAATTCAGATTGAATCCCAAATGATTTTGTTCCTGAGGAGCAGTCAAATGTGAATCACATACAGGCACACTCAGTGGCCCCAGCCCAACAAGCTTTGGAGCAGAATGTGAAAAACCAAGGGCAGTTTTGTGTGACTATACCCTAGCTCCTATGTTGCTGCAAACAATGAGCAATCGTTTCAGCAGAATCCATGGATTCTGAATAATGATTTCTCTCTTTTTTCCCAAAGACTAATTCTCAATGATGGTGCCTGAGAGTGGAGGAGGATTGCTTTCTTGGAGCAGTCCAGGAGATAGACCAAGCTGGCCCATACATTGATGGTGAGGTTAGTGGCCACTCTGGCCCTCATTATGACTTTGGTGGTCTATACCGAAGACCGATGTGGTGCCGGCCGCCAAAAGACTGCTGCATCATGAGCCACAAAAACAAAACTGCCAGAAAGCAGCCACAATGTCAACACCACCAGGGCCAACAAGGGCGGGAGAGAGTCGGTCCCACCATCCTCACCTCCACGGCAACAACAAACCGCCCTCCAAATAACAACCCACGAATAACCACAGCGGTCCATCAACAGTGGAAACCCATTGGTGGTGTGGATCGACACGGTCAATTTTGCCACTCCACAACAACAGAAGCCAACATTGGCCAGACTGAATTACCCACACCTGATACACATACACACACACCAACAGCACTATAAAACACCCCCCACACAACCCACAATTCTTTGCAACATCCAAAAATCTGCTACACATTGCCAGCCCACATATCCCCAGAACTGCACACACAAACCACAGCCACCTATACACCCTTCATGCATCACACACCACACATCATACCTCTACACCAAACACACAACAACACTGCATTCAATCACTACTTCGCAGCATCCCACATACTCACACAACCTGCACCCCACCAAACATTCCACCCCCTGCACAACACACACACTACACCCACTACACAATCATCATGTGCCCACAAAAGAACCCCTGTTTCACTGATGAGGAGTTGTGGGTCATGGTTGATGAAATCGCGAGTGAAGAGCCACAGCTGTTTGGTGCAGAGGTCCAGCAGATATCCATTGCCAGGAAGATGGAGCTATGGCATGGAATCGTGGACAAAGTGGACTCTGTGGGAACCTATCCATGCACAAGGGACAACATAAGGAAGAGGTGGAACAACCTATGGGGGAAGGTGCGTGCAATGGCATCCAGGCACCACATTGCCCTCATGAAGACTGGAGGTGGACACCCACCTCCTCCCCCACAGTTGACAACATGGGAAGAGAAGGTCTTGGCTATCCTGCATCCTGAGGGCCTCACTGGAATCACTGGAGGGCTGGACACTAGTAAGTCACCATTATTTCTCTATCACCACGTACACCTGCATGGCATGTCTCCCTGTCACTCTATCTCCCTACAACCCACTCCATCCCAAACTTAGAACCATCCCGATAACCATCCTCAACTATTTTCCCTGGCATGCCCAACCCACTTAAATCACACCTCTCCAAGGTCATCATTCACGCACATAAGTAACGCATGGTCAGCATGAAGCACTACCAATCCCACAATGCATCACCATATACAAACCAAAGGTGGGAAAATGACACCCAACCCATAGTGAAACGCATAAATGCTGAACATGTATCTGAGGATGAAATTAACAACTATCACACATGTCCACAGGTACCCCAGCCAATGTCAGCTGGCAGCATGTGCCACGTCTACCTAGTCCTCCGCAAGAAGAAGGTCCCAGTGAAGACAGCTATTCTGGATGTCTGGATCTGGAAGATCGCCCTGGCCCATCTGGTACTGCTGGTCAGTCAGACACCACAAGCAACACCCAGTCCATCCCATAGCACCCCACATTGGACTCCATGACAACAGCAGCCACCCAATGTCCCTAAACGTCTGTCCCCAGGACACATCAATCAACAATGTGCCCACCTGAAGATGGACCGGAGTCAACATCTCTCAGGCAAGACGATGAAGGTCCTGGTATCAGTGGGAGTGGGCACACAGTTCAGGTGACAGAGGTACAGGGGGCCAGGGCCAGTGGGGTGGCCCAACCCAGGGAACTGACTGCCCAGGAGGCACTGACACATGTCCTGGGAGCATACTAGAAATCCCACGGCAGGATTGGCCAGGTACTTACTATCTTGCAGGACAACCAGAGACTGCAGAGAGAACATCACCAGGAGGTCATGCAGCAGTTGCAGGACCACAATGCCAACATGGCCTCCATTGCAGGGGTGCTCAGTGAAATTGCCACCATCATGCATGAGTCCACAACACACCAACGGGCCCCTTCCACTAGCCAGACCACTGACCAGCCCTCTACATCTGCTGCAGCTGGTGAACTGGAGGACCTGCCACAGGACTCACAGACCACCAGCACCCCTCCTTCTGTAGCAGAGGAACTACCCCACAAACATTCCCTGCAAGCCAGACATCTTCCAGAGATTGTAGACAAGACCAAAACCACTGCCAGGAACTGAGCCTCATCAACGTCTCCCTTGTGTGCCAATGAGACACCTTGTTCACTTTGGACTGCCACTGCTCTGGTGTCCTATGGCCCATGGATACTTCACCTGTGCCACAAAATAACTGGGCCACTACACTGAAGGTTTCGTCCACCATCACCCCACTCAATTGAAATATCCCTTCCTTTTTGTAATTGTAATAAACCCACTTAAACACAACAGCAGGATTTGTGCATTTATTGCATGCACATGGAATGTCTTGACCTTTATTCCATGTGCAAATATCATATAAAGTGCAAATCCATCCAATGCGCAGGCAGCTTAGGGTACACATTCCCAGTGTAAGTGCTTGCCACAAGTCACTATCCACCAAACTGTGTGAAACATTCTGTAGATATTCCATGAGTACACAGTAGTGACCACACCAACATCTGAAAAAGGGAAACCTTTAGGTACATTCAAATTAGCAGTAAAGGAAAGTAAAGCAACATGAGCCCCTGTAACATGACAGCCTACATTCATCTGATCACATCAACTTAATATTTTGCACTGCAATGAACTCCAAACACTATTTGTGAGCAATACACAACTTTTATAAGGGCCTTAGACAAGGTACCACGGTTTTAACTATGCCATGTTCTCGTGTTCTCAGTAAGCTAATCCCTCCGCTATAACACCTAGTCCAGGCCAAACTATCAAAGACAATGAAATCACAGAGAGGTTGTGTAAGCACATTCAAACTCACACTACATTTCCAGCAAAAATGCTAAGTACTGTACGGACTGAGGAAACAGTTGGACATGGGCATGTATGTAAAACTGCAAAACAGCTGATAGAAAGCTAATTCTGCCTGTGCAATCTAACCAATCATCATACCACTGGCAACACTAACCACAGATGGAACAGTGTCAGGTTTCATCATGCACATATTAGAGTTTGGTACATCATTGCTGCCACACAGCTCTTCATTGAACAGGTAGTATGAACAGAACTACAGTCTTACCTGACTGTCTTTGGAAGTAATGGTGCATCAGATGTGCCATGTTGTCCACATCCTCCTCCTCCCCATCTCCATCACTGTCTTTAGTTTCCTCTGCTGCCACAGGTGCATTGTCTCCCCCCTCCTCCTGCAGGAATGGCACATGCCTTCTGAGGGCCAAATTGTGAAGCATGTAGCAGGTCACTACTATCTGGCAGACCTATAGAGGGGAGTAGAGTAGGGATCCAGCAGAAATATGTAGGCAGCTGAACCTGGCTTTCAGTACCCCAAATGTTCTTTCGATTACTCTTCTTGTCCGTCCATGTGCCTCATTGTATCGATTCTCTGCCTCTGTCCGCAGATTCATCAATGGTGTCAACAGCCAGGATAGGTTTGGGTAGCCAGAGTCACCTGGAAATAGTAAGAAAGCCAAATTACACATGTACAATAGCACAGAGGACATCTCCAGGTAACATACTGTGACATACATTGTGTGAAACATCATGCTCACTAATGAGCCAGACTCTCTCTCTCTGTAGTTGTGCCATCATCTGTGGGACACTGCTGTTCCTCATAACGTAGGCATCATGTACAGATCCTGTAAACTTGTAAGTATCATGGGAAATATACTGATCAGCAAGGCACACCATAGGCACATTTATAGAATGGTAACTCTTCCTATTTCTGAAAACTTGCTAATTTATCCTGGGAGGGACCAAAGCAATATGGGTCCCGATCAATGGCCCCAATCAAATGTGGAATATGTCCCATTGTATAGAAAGCAGCCTTAACAGTGGGCAAATCATCACTTTGGGGGGGAATATGATACAGCTGCTCATGTGTTTCAGGAAGGCAGTCAAAACCCTACTCAGCACTTTAGCAAACATTGGCTGAGACATACATTCAGCCAAGGCCATTGTCACCTGAAATGATCCACTTGTCAGGAAGTGGAGCACTGACAGCACCTGTACTGTAGGAGGTATTGCAGTAGGACTACGAAGAGCAGGAATGAAATCTGGCTCCAATTGTTCACACAGTTCAGTGATTGTGGCCCTGTCTAGACGATAGGTGAGAAATATATGGTGTTCCTCCAGTGTAGCCAAGTCAACTAGGTGTCGGTACGCAGGTGCATTCCTCGTCCTCCGCAGTGGTTGGTATCTGAACAGACATAACATCACAAGTGTGTGACAGCAGGAAGGATTGAAACACACACAATCACAGTAAATAGAGCTGTCTCATGCATTTCAGACAACCAATTCTTGGAATCTGCTCTGGTGAACTCTACGTGCAAATGGACTTCTGATACCATACATTTTAATTAAATTGTCATACTGCTTCACAGATGTAGTCTAAGTTGTGAGACGTGATTTGTACCATCACATTTAAAATGTTTTGTCAACTACTCTTCTGTTCTGCAAACAGTGTATTGGTATGAGCTGTTATTGAAGAGCCAGATTCTCCCACCAAATGTAAAATGTAGACATGTAGGAATTGCCTTGGTGTGTACCACAAGTACCTAAGAAGCACATTTAATTGACTACCATGATAACAATCATCAGAAACTGGCACCCACCTATCCTGCATGCAGAGGACAGGTGGAAGTGGCCTCACTCCGCCGGCGTTTGATGTCATGGCAGAGGGCGGTCTGAACCGCTGTGCAGTTCCTCATTGGTTAACATTGAAGTCTATGGAGCACAGGGGCCAATGATGATCACCGCCGTCGGTGACGTTGATTACCGGTGGCACGTGCCGCAATTTTCAGAAGCCCATGTCACTTGACTCCTGACTTTCACCCTATCAAGACCTCCACTGGGTGAGCTGCTGTGTCCTGTGTCTGTAAGCCACAATGGCCCGTGCTACAGGGGATAGGGCCCAACCTTCACATCCGAAGAACTGGAGAAGCTAGTGGATGGAGTCCTACCCTTGTTTGGACAGTTTTATGGGCCTCCAGATCACAGATGAGCACCTTTTAGGTATTTTGGATGCGACATGGCTGTATGTTGATGTATGTGTGTGGATGCAGTGTGTCCTTTAGGGAGTGTTGTCTGCTGCATGAAATATGTACACAGAGGTACGAGTGATGTGTATGATGATTGTGGGAATATGTAGTATGTAGTCCATTGCTGTAACTGACTGTAGTGTGTAGTTAATGGTGTCCTTCTGCCGGTGCTTCCTATGCAGGTCAGTGCCCATCAGAAGAAAGGTTTATGGCGTGCCATTGCCAAGGACGTCTGGACCCTGGGGTCCATAGCCGGTGGATTACCCACTGCAGAAAGAGGTGGGAGAACCTGAGACCCTGGGCCTGGAAGACCGCGGAGGACCAGCCGGGGATGTCCTCCCAATGAGGGAGGGGTGCCCGTCGGACCCAGAACCCCCTAATGGCCTGCATACTGGTGGTGGCCAACTCAGAGTTGGATGGGTGCTTGAGGGCAGCACAGCAGCCACAACGGGGTAAGTACTCACTGTGTACATTTGTTTCCTAATCCCTGGCATGTTCTTTGGATCCAAAGGTAATAGTCCACCACCAGTATGCGGGCCATTAGGGGGTTCAGGCTCTAACGGGTACCCCCCCCTTGTTGGGAGGACATCCCCAGCTGGGCCTCCGCGGTCTTCGAGGCCCAGCGTCTCAGGTCCTCCCATCTCTTTCTGCAGTGGGTGCTTAGCCAGCTATGGACCCCCCAGGGTCCACACGTCCTTGGCGATGGCATGCCATAACCCTTTCTTCTGATGGGCACTGACCTGCATAGGAAACCAGGACACCATTAACTTCAGACTATAATCAGTTACAGCAATGGACTACATATTAGATAGATCCCACAATCATCATACACATCACTCATACCTCTGTGTACATACTGCATGCAACAGACAATACTCCCTGAAGAACACACGGCATGCACACACATACATCAACATACAGCCATGTTGCATCCAAAATACTTAAAAAGTGCTCATCTGTTGATCTGGTGGCCCATTCAACTGTCCATACAAGGGTAGGACCCCATCCACAAGCTTCTCCAGTTCTTCGGATCTGAAGGCTGGGTCCTATCCCCTGGAGCATGGGCCATTGTGGCTTCCAGACACAGGACACAGCAACTCACGCAGTGGAGGTCTTGATGAGGTGAAAGTCAGGAGTCAAGTGACATGGGCTTCTGGAAATGGCGGTTACGTCTGCACCAGTACCGTCACCACCAGTGGTGATCATCATTGGCCCCTGTGTTCCATAGACTTCAATGTTATCCAATGAGGAGTTGCACAGAGGTTCAGACCGCCCTTTGTCATGTTGTCAAACGCTGGCAGAGTGAGGTCACTTCCACCTGTCCTCTGCATGCAGGACAGGTGGGTGCCATTTTTTGATGTTTGTTATCATGGTAGTCAATTAAATGTGCGTCTTAGGTACTTATGGTACACACCAAAGCAATTCCAACATTTCTAGATTATACATTTGGTGGGAGAATCTGGCTCTTCAATAACAGCTCATACCAGTGCACTTTTTGCAGAAGAGTAGTTGACAAAACATGTTAAATATGATGGTACAAATCACGTCTCACAACTTAGACTACATCTGTGAAGCAGTATGACAATTTAATGAAAATGTATGATATCAGAAGTCCATTTGCATGTAGAGTTCACCAGAGCAGATTCCAATTATTGGCTGCCTGAAGTGTATGAGGCAGCTCTATTTACTGTGATTTTGTGTGCTTCTATCCTTCAAGTTATCACACACTTGTGATGTTTTGTCTGTTCAGATACAAACCACTGTGGGTTTCTCACTATCTCCAGGTGACTCTGGCTACCCGAACCTAATGGACACCAGTAAGGAATCCGAGGACAAAGGCAGAGAATCGATACAATGAGACACATGGATGGACCAGAAGAGTAATTCAAACAGCAATTGGGCTACTGAAAGACAGGTTCAGGTACCTACATATTTCTGGTGTATCCCTACTCTACTCCCCTGTAAAGGTCTGCCAGATAGTAGTGGCCTGCTGCATGCTTCTCAATTTGGCCCTCGGAAGCCCTCAGAAGCCATGTGCCATTCCTGCAGAAGGGGGGATACAATGCACCTGTGGCAGCAGAGGGAACTGAAGACAGTGATGAAGATGGTAAGGAGAAGGATGTGGACAACAGGACACATCTGATACACCGGTACTTCCAATGGCAGTCAGGTAAGACTGTAGTTCTGTTTCCTACCACCAGTTCAATGAAGAGCTGTGTGTCAGCAACCTGACACTGTTCCATCTGTGGTTAGTGTTGCCAGTGGTATGATGATTGGCTAGAAAACTAAATCTGCTTGTGCAATCTATCAGCTGTCTTGCAGTTTCACATTCATGCCCACGTCCAACTGTGTCCTCAGTCCATACAGTACTTAGCATTTGTTGCTGGAAATGTAGTGTGAGTGTGAATGTGCTTAAACAACCTCTCTGTGTTTTCATTGTCCCTGACAGTTTGGACTAGACTAGGTGTTTATAGAGGAGTGATTGGCTTACAGAGAACATAGCATGGCTAAAACTGTGGAACCTTGTCTACAGCCCTTACAAAAGTTGTGTATTGCTCACAAATTGTGTTTGGAGCTCATTGAAGTGCAAAATATTAAGTTGAATATGACCAGATGTATGTAGGCTGTCATGTTACAGGGGCTCATGTTGCTTTACTTTCCTTTATTGCTAATTTGAATGTCACTAAAGGTTTCCCTAAGCAGCCTGCACATTGGATGGATACACACTTCATATGATATTTGCACATGTAATAAAGGTCAAGACATTCCATGTACATGCAAGGAATGCACAAATCCTGCTGTTGTGTTTAAGTGTGTTTTTATAATTACAAAAAGGAAGGAATATTACATTTTAGTAGGGTGACGGTGGACAAAATCTTCAGCGTAGTGACCCAGGTATTTTGTAGCACATGTCCAGTATCCATGGGGCCATAGGACAAAGGAGCAATGGCAGTCTAAAGTGAACAAGGTGTCTCATTGGCAGACAAGGTAGACATGTTGGTGAGGCTCACTTTCTGGCTACAGTCTCTGGAGGATGTCTGGTTTGCATGGAACGTTTGCGGGTGGTTTCTCTGCTGCAGAGGGAGGGGTGCTGGTGGTCTGTGAGTCCTGTGGCAGGTCCTCCAATCCACTAGCTGTAGCAGATGTAGAGGGCTGGTCAGTACTCTGGCTAGTAGAAGGAGCCTGCTGGTGTGTTGTGGACTCACACATGATGGTGGAAATTTCACTGAGCACCCCTACAATGGAGGCCATGTTGGCATTGTGGGGCTGCAACTGCTGCATGACCTCCTGGTGGTCTTCTTCTTGCAGTCTCTGGTTCTCCTGCAAAGTAGTAAGTACCTGGGCCATCCTGTCCTGGGAGTTCTGGTATGCTCCCAGGACATGTGACAGTGCCTCCTGGGTATTCCTTGGGTTGGGCCACCCCTTAGCGCACAGATATCCTCCCACTGACCCTTCATCGTCTTGCCTGAGTGGTGTTGACTCTGGTCCCTATACAGATGGGCACATTGTTGATTGATGTGTCCCGGGGACAGATGGTTGGGGACTTTGGGTCGCTGCTGTTGTCGTGGAGCCCGATGTGGGGTGCTCTGGGGTGGACTGGGTATTGCTTGTCTTGTCTGACTGACCAGTGGATCACCTAGGAGACACAGTTTGACTGACCCAATCGACACCGAAAACAATTTGCCATACTATTGTGCCTATGTTGCATAAAAACCTACTCAACCAGTCCCAGAAACAGTCCTTCGTAATCAATATCCAACAGGCTTTAAATTGTGCTCTATTTAGTCCATTAAGGAATAGTTGTAGTGGAATGAAGTTGACTTTCGCTCTCTGGCATCATCATATAGTACATGAGACAATCTTCAGGACACAGTGTTTGTGAAAGGCCCACATTCTGAAATCCTATAATACAGGATAAGCTCACTTGTATAAATCTGTTTCAAACTTTAGTCAATGGCATTCTTAATTGCAACCAAATGTAAATATACTCAAGGAAAGCAGCAGGAAATACTCCAACCGTCAGCTTCCTCAGGAATCTATCAGTAGCTCCTGAGAAATCGGATATTGGGAGTATCTAGCTGCAATTATGCTATTAGCTACTTATCAGCTCAGAATGAAAATTTATGCTGGAAATGTCATTGTTGGAGCCTCAGTAGGGAGGTTTTTCATTCAGTTACTTAGGGCTTACATACAGCAATTTTCTCCTGCTGTCCTTGAGATGAACCTCTCTTTCATTCTACAAAGCCTTCAAAGCCTGTATTTTGTTCGGAATTTACGAGGCTGACACTTCTAATGTGCAGGATCGTTCTTCAGGGATGAGTAGTATTAAGATGCCTTGAAATCGAATTTAAACGAGCTAGCTCAAATATGCTTCTGAAGGGTCACTTGCTAACGTAGGTTGCATATCTTCTCACAGTGTATCTTTTCAAGTTCAAAACTGCCTGTAGGTGCAAATGTGTGACACTTTTAAGCAGCCTGATTTGCTAATGAGGGTCACTTTTATTTTGGTGCCAGAGCCAACATTCTATCCCAGTGCGACCATGTTTAAGACACCCAAATGTCTTGCCCAGTCATGGAGAACAACAACACAAGCCCTTCGAGGGGAACTACTATTAGGAAACAAATGCTAATTACTCAGTGCCTAAAATCAAATTTTTCTCAGTGAGCTTCACTCCACAAAAGCTTATAGTTGTACTATACCAAGTGTGTATTTGAGCAGGGTGGCCTCATGTGAGCCCCCATGAACGTGGGACTGAGTGGTTCCTCCAGCTGCAAGCAGCGGTTTCAATAAATTAGGACAGGCATGGAGATGAGGCACTCATGTCCAGCGGCACACAGTAGCTGGTGTCTGTGTTGTTAATTATGGCTGCCGCCGGCTTATCTGAGCCGAGGCGCAAGTATGTGAGTCCTCGCAGGCCCAGCACATTGCTGGTGATGCAGGTGTGCAGACCCCACCACTCCACACACACCAGTCCAGACAACACCCCCGGGGCCCGAGACGCCGTAGCACACAGAAATGTGAGGGGGGTGTCATGTGGTGCTAAACAGGCGATCCTCGATGCGTGCGCTCACCTTTGCAGAGCTTGAGACACCCACCTCCAGGGAGCACACATCAGCTGTGAGTCAAGCGCACCATATGCAACAGAGCTGTAACTAGCCAACAACACACCAAATGGGTGCCGCTGCCAACTCTAATTTATGCACCCTACGGACAGTGATGAGCATATGCTGCCCCTTTTAAACCACTGTCATTCCACACTGCACTACATCTGACTGCTACCTTTTCTCCTCCACCCAGGAGTGATACAGATAGTGTATCATAACAAATATACAGAAATGAAACAGCACAAGCCTGAACAAAAGCAGTAAACAAAAGAACAAATCGTTCTGGTGACTGTCCTAGTGCCCAAGACAGTGCTCGTGCCGCAAGTGGATAATACCTCTAGACATCCACAAACCATTTCAAAGCTGATTCTACTCAAAATCACATCAAAATGCCCACCATCCCTGCAATAGAACCACTTATTGTCAGTGGGGCACCATCTGCACTGGCGCCAAAATGGAAGGACTGGGTGGAGCGCCTCCAGTTCTATTTTGAAGGGGCAGAATTTCCTGCAGAGCAACAAATGGCCCTCCTCACACATAGGTCGGAAAGACATCCGGAAAATTTACAAAACGCTAATGGAAGAAACACCAAAAACGTATTCCATCCTCCTACGAGCACTGAACAGCCATTTTGAAATAATGGCGAACAGAGACTACAAGAGTTTTGTGTTCCACCAAGCGTGCCAGGAACCAGAAGAATCTCTGGACAGATTCCATAGCAGGTTAATAAAGCTCACCAGCACCTGCAGATTCATGGACAAACAAGAAGAAATACGTGGCTAAATAATTCAGGGCTGTTCGTCCACCAAGCTATGTGAAACAATCCCCCAAGAACCAGGCAAATCGCTACACAGCATCCTGACCTTAGGGAGGTCGAACGAACTGTCAAAAGTCAGGCCTCTCACATGGAGAAGGCACTATACAGACAAATCAAAAAACGAACAAGTCAATGTTGTCCGAGCTCGTCTGGACAGTTCAGCTCAGAAAGGACCCCTAGACAGGCGCAAAGACCTTGAGTACTGTGGAGGCCCACCACACCAAGTCAATGTCTGCTCAGCAAAAGGTTAATGCTGTACGGCAGGTAGGAAATACAATCATTTTGCAAAAGCCTGTCAATCATTCAAGGCTACCACAGAAGTTGTCTATATGGCTTCTGAAGGCACCAGAGAACCAGAAGACATGGACGATGACATGAAATCCTAAGTGGTCCACACTGTTTTTGCCCTGTGAACCATGCCCCGGAGGCGGAGGCCCCTCCCAAAGTGCCAAATCCACATGCAACCATTGAACTAATATTAGAGAGTGTCTAATCCTCTCTAAATGGCATCCCTTCACTAACTAAAGTGAAGATCCAATTGTTTGGGTATGATCAGACCACACTGCTACCACTCCTAGCATGTTTCTGAATTTCGATGTCCCAGAGAGATTCCAAGACTGACAAAATAATATATGTCTCCAAAGGAGGAATTGGCATGCTATTCAGCGGAAAGACAGGAAACAATGGGGCTAATCAAATTTGCCTTAGGGGAACAAGAAGAGGAATTAGCAGACCTTACAAAAGAATACAAAGATGTCTTCAAAGGAATTGGTTGTCTCAGAGAAAGCGAAGTCAGACTTCACATTGACAAATCGGTGCAGCCAGTTACCCTGAGACATAGGCGTATAGCCTTCCACCTAAGGCCTAAAGTAGAAGAAGAGTTGATTAAGCTAGAGACAGCTGCAATCTTTGAGAAAGTAGTGGGTCCCACACATTGGGTCTCCTCAAGTGTTGTCACCTAGAAAATAAAACAGCCAGCAAAGGTCTGCATCTGTGTGGACATGAGAATATCTAACAGAGCCAATAAACGAGAGAGACACTTGACCCCCACAGTGTACGACAATCTCAGCTAGCTCACAGGAGGTCAATGGTTTTCCAAAGTTGACCTACTATCTGGGTAACATCAGTTACCTCTCCACAAAGACTCACTCTACATCACAATCTTCTCAACACATCTAGGTCCACAATGCTATCACCGCCTCAACTTTGGCATTTTCAGTGTTGCTTAAATCTTCCAGAACACAATTAGTGAGGTACTCACCGATCTCCCAGGGTTCATGAATGTCAGTGATGACATCCTGGTCTACGCCAAATGTCTACCAGAACATCATGAGTATCTGAGAGGAGTATTTCAGAGGATCCTTGACGCAGGCCTCATGTTGCCCCGAGACAAGTTCAAAACTTATTAAGCAGAAAATAAGTTTTCTTGGGTACACTTTCTCATCACATGGCATCGTCCCAGACCCAGATAAGGTAAAGGATGTGCAGGAAGCCCCGGCCCGACAACACCTCTGAAGTCAGAAGCTTCCTTGGAATGATAAACTTCTGTGGCCGGTTTACTCCAGACATGACTAATCTCACCAAACCACTGAGAGAACTCATCAAAGTCAACACTCCATGGAGCTGGGGTCTAATAGAAGAAAATGCTTTGCAATGTATTAAGGAGGTATTGTCGGCAAACACTACCTTAGCTTACTTTCATCCACACACTGCTGATGCCAGCCCAAAGGGACTTGGTACGGTGCTCACACAACTACAATCTCACAGAGACTAGGCCCCAGTCGAGTACGCTAACAGCTCTCTCATTGCAACTGAGCAGAGGTATTCGCAGACAGAGAGAAAGGGCTTTGAAATTCCCTGGGCCTGCCAACACTTTCATTTATATGTGTATTGTCATCCTTTTGTCATTATCATAGATCATAAGCCACTAATTCCCCTGTTTCAAGGGTCAGCGTATAAACTGTCCCCTTGCATGGAGAAATGGATACTGCAACTACAGGAGTATGACTGCCGAGTGGCGTATAGGCTAAGCTCGACCAACCTGGCTGATTATCTATCGCAGAAGGTGAACGCTGGCAACCTGTTGTTGCAGCACTTCTGTCAAACAATTGTCAAGCTCTCAATGTTCAACTGTCCCAAAGAATGCCAGAAGCCAGGAAGACTTTGGAATCCCTACTTCATGTTCAACAAAAACTCTTGATGGACACGGGAGGGTGCCTTTTGAGAGGATATCGTTAAGCCTAGCACAGCAAGCAGTCCAACTAGCCCACCATGGACAT
Organism: Pleurodeles waltl; assembly: GCF_031143425.1. Taxonomy (NCBI): domain Eukaryota; kingdom Metazoa; phylum Chordata; class Amphibia; order Caudata; family Salamandridae; genus Pleurodeles; species Pleurodeles waltl. The sequence continues at coordinate 779,080,143 of NC_090437.1, read as the reverse complement.
CAAGAAGTCACAAAAATTTAGATCCGACTTTGCACCAAATTCTGGTTCCCAGGAATGGATGACATGGTCGAGCAGGCTGTCATGTCCTGTCATTGGTGCCAAGTGGCTAGACCTCCTGAACCACCTCAGCTAGTCATCACTGAGGAAGGTACTCACCAGCCCTGGGAGTCAGCCAGCTTGGACTTTGGACAACTCCCTAATAGATGGCATGCACTGGTTATCATTGATGATTACACAAAATATCCAGAAGTGGAGATCGTTAACTCACAATCTGCTGCTGAGGAGATCACAAAACTAGAGAAAATAATTGCCACACATGGCATCTTGAAAAGTGTGAGAAGAGACAATAGGCCCATTCCACGGGATAGAATTCACTAAGTACTTGAACTCCTGGACATTCATCTCCGAAAAGTGACACCAAGATGGCCTCAAGCTAGTGGAGAGGTGAAGTAATTTATGAGGACCTTATGAAACAAATTTGCATCGCCCATGTGGATAGTCAGTTGAGAGGGCCATTAACAGCTTTCTACGTGAGTATAGGCAAACACCCAATGCCCCCACGACTGGTCGAGCCCTCAGATATGCCAGTATGGGGCGAGTTATCACTGACACCATTCCTCATCACCCACTGTAGTTGCCATCCCCCATCAATGACTCTGAAGACCTACACCAAAGGAGGAAGACCAGCCAACGAGCCAGCATGCTGGAGCAAGCCCATCCAAGCCTGATTCAAACTGGGAATTGGATTTTTGTCAAAAGACTAATATCTGGGCATCAATTTCAGGGTGCTGTGTGTGCAAAGACCATGGAGAGTCACCAAGAGACGAGGCACGTTAGTAACTACCTGCCAAAGGGACGATACTGTCACAAGGAATGTGTCCTTCTTGAGAGATGTAAATAATCCCCCAGAAAATAACCCACATCAGGATGACAGCCAGGGCATTTTGTCTTACAATGTGAGCATGGAAGATTTGCTGGAACCCTCATGGCTAGTACTCAAGCATAGAGTTCCTACATTCCCTGGACACCCACCAGCATCTCCTAGCTGGGATGAAGCTACTGTAGAGATTCAACCAGAAAATTAACACAACAGTGAACAGGGTGGCTGCTGAGATGCACATACGTAATACCACCTGAGGTACAATCCTGTTCCCTCTTTGAAGCTGGCTGGTTTCCTGACGTAAGCTGCAAGACTATGGAGTGGGAAACAGCAACTAGGAGTGTAACTGTATTTCGAGGCACAGACTAGCGTCTAGTTGCATTGTTTGTTTGTTTGTTTGTTTGTTTGTTGTTGAAGTTGGGGAGGGATGCACTATACCAACTGTGTATTTGACCGGTGTGGTCTCATGTGAGACCCCCGTGACAGTGCGACTTAATGGTTCCTCCCACTGTTCATAGCGATTCCAATAAAATGAGTCCCCACAGCCCCAGCATAATAGTGACACATGGTCAGCATTAGACAGAAAATAGACCTGCCACTAAAATAAAAGTGGCCCCATTAGTGATTTAGATAGCTAAAAAAGTGGCCCATGTTTACAAAGCGCTTGTTTTGAACTTGTTAAGACATGCTGTATAGGTGTTTTACACGGTCGGAATGTCTGCATGGATTTGAGCTTGCTTCACGCAATCTTTGCTTTAATATTAGGGAAGTTCCCAGTATAAACCAGCCTAACAGACCAGAAAACAAGCTCACAAACAGCCAAAAAAGTGGCCCACATATTGGCCTTCCAGACCATTCCATCAGGCAATGCCTGGTTGCCTACAGGCCAGTCCAACCCTGGCGTGGCACATGAAAACAAAGACCTGCCCCACAGTGCCCAACAAATCGATTTCTAGGAGATTATTGTTCTCAGTCATAATTATTAAGAGTATATATGACTCCCCATAGCAAGGACTCTGGCCTTCTGAAAATACATTTGGTAAATCTTGAAATCCTCAACTTGCTGCTTCGTTAAACAATACAGCACTTACTATGACGCTAACAAATAACTGCACTGAGACAGTTGATATGTTTTAATGATTTTAATAATAATACATGCTTGCACAAAATATCTGTTTGCATTTGTTTTTAAAGTTATTTTATTTTGGGCTTGTCCATGTCGAGATAACATTTTTGAGGAAGATAATTAGGGTTTTTAAGTTCAGTGGATTGCACAAGCTCTCTATTGATGGTGGTGGTGTATTAATCCTGCTTCACTTTGACTTTCCCGCTCCAGTGGTCTGAGGGGTTGGGGCAGCTTTTGTCTTTTGGTTGGCTTCACTATTTAAACATGGTTAAAGTGAGGACGCACTGCTGATACACCATAGACAGGCCAAAGGCAAGCCCGTCTGCGCCCATCAGCATCCCAGAATAGCCCAGGGCCAGCCAGTTTGCTCATTTTACAAAGTATTAAAGGGTAAGAAAAATGGATTCCAAAGCAGATTTACTTCACCTTAACACTTTGATTAATGTCCCTTGAAAACATATACTGACAAGATGGGTAATGGTTTCAGGTATACCCCCTGCAGCTTTGTGTTGGAGTCAAAATCTCCTTCTATAATGAGGTATCTCGTTTGCTCCTGTGCAGCTGTCAATGGCAATGGAACAATAAAAGTATTTCTTATTAATGCTTTCTCCCATCAGAAGCATGCATTGTTTGTATATTAACTCATCTTGGACAAGAGATCGGATATATTATTTATTACTGAGACTTGGCTTTAGGTCTCTTCTAAACCAGTGATAGAAATGGACATTCATTCTGGCTATAGGATGCAGAATCTAGACTGAGCTAAGGGAAAAGGGGGAGGTGGTGCAATCATATACAAAGATGCCTAAAGATGCCTACACTTGCTCCTCTTTCCCAACTACTGAAGTAATAGAAGATGAAGCTCTGGGCTTCTGTCTTTCACTGAATGCCCAACAGTCGGTGGGGGGAGTTTGATCTACAGACCTCCTGCTCCAGCTGGGTCTACACTGAATTCTTGTAATGAGGTAATCACTCATGTCTTTTCTCACTATATCATACTTAGTGATTTCAATATCCATTGGGACTGCATGTTCGACAAAGACATGATTACCTTAAGTGACATCATGTCCCCACTGGGCCTCTCTCAATCTGTAACAAATTCTACTCATATGGAAGGCCATACAATTGACTCAGGGCCTGATTTAGATCTTGGCAAAGGGGATCACCTCCCGTCCCTCCCTTGCCTTCCTTATTGACCAACGAGGCCCCATTGCCTCACCTATACCCTCACCTCTCTTTTTAAAAGGTCCCCCTGCCCCGCCCACTCCTGTTTTCTATTGTCTACTCACTGTTTAGACTTACCTTTCTCTCCTCCTTGGCGTGGCCGAACAGGGCGTCGTCTTTCTCATCGGTGCTGGTCACTGGGCCTCTGGTGCCGATTTCCCTCACTGGGCGACGGCGATGTGAGGTGTGCGTGGCTGCCTCATTTGTTGTTGCTGCAGCGTCGTCTGACGTGGTCGGACGGCTCTGCTGTGGCTGGGGCTGTGCTTCCAGGTCGAAGTACTGCGGAGCAGGACGGGCGCCCGGCAGCATGATTTTGTTGAGACGGGGCCACTCACCTGAAAAGCAGGATGTCTGCAGGGGTGATGGTATGCCCCCTGACCTCCTGGAACACCTCTCGGAACTTCCTGGTGGACACAGAAAACCCGGCAGGTGTCCCAAAAGGAAAAGGGGAGTGGAAGAGAGAGAGACAAAACACTGCGATGTTTTGCCGGTCCAGCCAGGCACCCTGTATCTTCGGGGGGCAGGTCGTTGTTGACAGAGTGATAGTAGAGTTAGTGCACTCAACGTTCTTGAAACTGAGGGGCATATTTATGCTCTCTTTGCGCCGGAATTGCGTTGTTTTTTTTACGCAAATCCGACGCAAAGCTAACTCCATATTTATACTTTGGCGTTAGACCCGTCTAGCGCCAAAGATCTTGGAGTTTGCGTCATTTTTTAGCGTGGACACCTACCTTACGTTAATGATATGCAAGGTAGGCGTTCCCATCTAAAAAATGACTCCAAGGCATGTGTGCCTTATTTAAACTCCCGTGCAAAAATAACGCACGGGAGTGGGCGGGTCAAAAAAATGACATCCAGTCGCTTTAGCGTAATTTTTTAACGCCTGGTCAGGGCAGGCGTTAAGGGACCTGTGGGCTCGGAAGGAGCCCAGAGGTGCCCTCCCATGCCCCCAGGGACACCCCCTGCCACCCTTGCGCACCCCAGGAGGACGCCCAAGGATGGAGGGACCCATCCCAGGGCACTTAAGGTAAGTTCAGGTAAGTAATTTTTTTTAAAAAAAATTGTGGCATAGGGGGGCCTGATTTGTGCCCCCCTACATGCCACTATGCCCAATGACCATGCCCAGGAGTCATTTCAATGGGGGTTGGGAGTCAAAAAAAATGGCGCAAATCGGGTTGAGGCCAATATTTTGCCTCAGCCCTGACTTGCCCCATTTTTTGATGCCCAAGCTCCATTTTCCCCTGCGCTGGCGCTGCCTGGTGTGGGTCATTTTTTTTGACGCACACCAGTCAGCAGCGCCGGCTAACGTCATTCCATAAATAAGGCGCCCGCATGGCGCTTTGGAATGGCGTTAGCCGGCGTTAACTTTTTTGACGCCCAACTGCGTTGGTGCAGTTGTGCGTCAAAAAGTATAAATATGGCCCTAAATCTCTCTTTCTGATATGGGCATGGGAGCGGTAGAAGAACACCGGGATGCTCCAACACTTTGTTGGATAATAATAACTGTTGGCACAATTACTAACACTGCATTACCAAAAACCCAAACTGAGTACCATAACAATAAGTACTGCAACACTAGGGCTGGCTTCACAGAGATTCACTGTTGCACACTACAGTTAGAACTGTGGTTCCACTTATCATGCACAAGAAAGACAAACAAAGGCATTAATGATATCACGTATAACTTTCCTGCATGCATAGAGTTAAACTAAAAGGAACAAAAACAATCCAAGAAATACAAATGTCCACTCTGGGTTTAAACAGTTAGAGTGGCACAGTTTGGTTTGGTTTCACTGTGTGTGTGTGTGAAAAACGCTTCAAAAGCAAATTCCTCAAACCTGAAACACAGGCATGTATGACACAATTTAAATCCAAGTGTTATGCTATTAGAGTCAGGAAAGCAGTTGAGTTTCCACATGTGGATGAGTCACCACACCCAATTAGAAGCACATGTCTACACCACACCCAATTAGAAGCACATGTCTACACCTGCTCACATTAGCAAACAAGCATTGTTAAAAACAAGCATTGTTAAAACCAACTGTGTAACACAGCACATTATGTTTACTTAGCAACATGAAGGTTTAACCAAGAACAGAGGTATGATTTAACCCTAATCCCTGGGGATGCTGACAGATAACGCAGGAGGCACTTTGGGGATTCCTGACAGTTTTCTCCCTTTCTGTGCAGTAAGGGGGCATTTGGGCCCGTGTATTTTATATTTTTTTAATGTTTTTTCCGTATTGGGGGCCTATTAGGGTTTCTTTTCTGATTGGTGGTCTGTGGCTGTGTTTTAGCCCTTTTTAAGCTCAGAAATTGGGCATTTCTTATATTCCATCACATCGGGGCAGAAGTGTGCGAAATAAGAGAGGGTTATTTCTCCCTCTTCCTCTTCTGGGGGGGGGGGGGTTCTGTGCCTCTGCAGTCTACTAGAGTGGTCAGGAGTGATGTGGCAGGTGCTACTCCTCTTATATCTCGTGAGGAGGTTGAAGATATGATTGAAGTGGCAGTTTCAAGAGTTCTCCAGGCTGGGGCTGTCTAATCGAGTCGCTCCTCTGCTGCTCCCACCTCCATGGAAGCTGCTGGCTCATCTTCATCAGAGGAGGATGGTCCTTCTACCTCTTCTGGTGGCAAATATGTGTCTCATGAGGAGTAGTGGAGCATTCTAGTTCACGTACGGGACAATCTGGGTTTTCTTGTTTTTCAGACTGCAGGGAAGGATTCTACCTTATTTCCTCAATATGTTACTCCTTCTCGATTTGCTATGCCTTTCCAGGGGCCAGTAAAGGCCAGTAAAGGACATGGTTTTCCGGGAATGGAAGGAGGTTGACAAAGCCCAGGTTCCACGTTTTCTCAAGAAATTGTATTTGCTGGAAGGAGAGGATGCTCTACCTCCTTCTGTGTGCTTAGATTCCATGCTGGCTACTTTGATTAGTAAAACAGCTGTCAATCCTTAAGACTGTATTCTTTCTGATGCCACCGACCGGAAGCAGGATGAAGAGGGCTTTTTCTGCTGAAAATGTGAGTCTTAGGGCTGGTATTTTTTCAGCTTACTCTGCGCAGTCCTTGGTTCAGGACTTTGACAAACTTGCTGTGGCTGTGCAGGATGGGTCGGAATGTTCTGAATTACTGTGAGTCATGGAACAACAGGCCTGTTTATTAGCGGATATTTCTTCTGAATTTATCCGCTCCTTGGCTATGGCTTCCAGGGCAGTGAATGGAGCCTGCTGATCTCTTTGGTTGCTGCAATGGAAGGCTGATCCTGGGGAGAAGGCGTCTCTCCTGAGACTTCCTTTTGAGGGTCAGGCTCTGTTTGGTGATCAATTGCCTGCCATGATTTCTAAAGCCTTTAAGGACTGCATGCCTTGCCTTATAAGGGATGTTCTGCATCAGGCAATGGGTGGAAGTCGCATTCCAGGTCCTCTTCGAAGTTTGTTCCTTGGTCCTATTCTTCCAGGAAGCGTAGGTTTCAGCCTAGGTTTTCTCCAAAGAGGTCAGTTCCTTCGGCGAAGGGTGCTCCCAAAAATGGGCTCCTGACAATCAAGGTTTTGGAGAGTGGCCAGTGGGATTGTGGCATTTTCTGTTCGAATGGAGAAAGGATGTCACTGATCAGTGGGTCCTGAACATTGTAGCGAATGGATCCTCCATAGAGTTCGATCTTGTTCCTCCGGACACTGGGGTTTGTCCGACTCCTTTGCCTGTGGAAGAAGGCAGATGAGGGGCTTTGGTGGAAGGAGTCCAAAACTTGCTGTTCAAAGGAGCCTTTTGTAGGGTGCCGATGGAGGAATGGGGAAAGGGGGCTTATTCTTTTCTGTTCCTTGTTCCAAAACTGACTGGAGGTTTTCGTCCTTTCTTGAATCTCAAATGGGTGAATTCTTGGATCAAGACTGTGCACTTCCGGATGTTGACCATTCAGGATATTCTTCCCCTGATTACTCCAGGGGATTTTTTTGGGTCTCTGGATCTTCAGGGTGCTTACCTCCACGTCCCTGTCGCAGTTTCCTCTCAAAGGTTTCTGTACTTTGCAATAGGCCAGGACCATTTTCAGTTCTGTGTTCTGTGAAGTTGTCTCCCAGGGTGTTCACAAAAGTGCTGGCTCCTCTTGTGGCACTTCTGCATGCGGAAGGGGTGTTTGTACATCCTTACCTGTACCATCTGTTGATCCGTGCTCCAGACGCAGATTTCATGAGGCTTCATGTGAAAAGGGTCTTGGGAACCTCCAGGGTCACGGTTTCTTAATCAATTGGGGGGAATCAGATTTGGTGCATTCCCAGGACCTGGTGTTTATTGGGGCTCGATTTCTGACTCTGAGGGGGTTGGGTGACTGTTTCAGAGAGGAGGTGGACGGGCCTTTAGAATCAGGTGAACCATGTGCTGTCTCAGGTGTCTCCCAGGGCGCTTCAGTGGTTGCAGCTACAGGGTCACTTGGCTTCTGTGATATTCTTGGTTCCTTGGACCAGGTTTCACCTACTTTGTCTGGTCAATTGGCTGCTTTCCTGGTGGTCTCTGGATCCTTGAAATCTTCTGGCCCGCATTTCTGTGTCAGATTACATTCGCTGGACGTTGGGTTGGTGGATGATGCCGGCTCCTCTCCAAATTGGGGTTCTTTTGTCTCCTCCGGTGCCTGTGGTGCTGATGAAAATGGGGTTTTGGTCTCTGAGAGAATCAGAGAGGTCCTCGAATTGGAGGGAGTTGACTGCGGTCCGGCTAGCTCTGGTGCATTTTCAAGTGTTCTTGCGGGGGAGGCGTTGTTAATCCATACGGACAACTTGGTGGCCAAGTCTTATATCAACAGGCGGGGGGGACCAGGTCCTGCTCGCTGAATCGGGTTGCTCAGACCATTTTTTTATGGGCTAAGCATTCGGTTCTGTGTCTTCGGGCCACATACATTCAGAGGGCGGACAATGTTCTGGCAGATCAATTGAGCAGGGTCATTCCTTCCTCCCAGGATTTCTCCCTTCAGGTGTCTCTGTTCCATTGCCTGGTGTGGAGATGGGTCATCCGGTTGTGGACTTCTTTGCATCCCCACAAAGTGTGAAGGTGTGGAAGTTCTGCTACCAGTTTCGTGTCCTCAGGCATGGGCATTGGACAGTCTGACGTGTCAGTGGCCGCAGGGTCTTCTTTATGCATTTTCTCCTTTTCAGTTGATCTGATCTTTCTTGCCTGGGTCCGGCAGGTGGGGGCTTGGGTGATTTTGATGGCTCCCCGTTGGCCTTGTCCGAATTGGTTTCCTCTGCTTCAGTGGTTGGCCTCCGGGATGGAGTGGGTTCTACCTCTCCATCCCCCTCCTCTGGTGTTTCCTTGTCTCTCCTGGGGATCCTTGAAGAGGCTGCACTTGACGGCTTGGAGTTTGAACGGTGGGGTTTGACTGGACTGGGGGTTCCTGGTCCTTTGACTGTGACATTGCAGGCTGCTAGGAGTAAATCCACGTTATGCTCCTATTGACGTCAGTAAAAGGTTTTTTCCTCGTGGTGTATGCGGCAGCATATTGACCCTATGGTGGCTTCTCTTTTTGTGATCATGCAGTTTTTGCAGGATGGGGCGTGTATGGGGTTGTCGGTCGCTACATTGCGAGTAAAGTGGGCAGCGATCCAAGCTTTTTGGGATCCTTGGTGAAATTTGGAGGATGAAGGTCATCTGATGCCCAAATTCTTTTAGGGTCTGGTGAATTTATTTCCGAGACATGTGCGGCCTTTTCCTGGCTGGAATCTCCAGTTGGTGTTGGATGTGTTGCTGGAACCCCCTTTCCACCTTAGGGGCACATTGATTTAAAACATTTGAAAACTTGTTTTTTGGTGGCTATTACTTTGGCCAGGGGTTTGGGGGAGTTGGTGCGTTATCCTGCTCATTTCCTTTTTGCAAACTTTTCCTGATCGGGTTGTGCTGGTTCCGGTTCCCTCTCTTGTGCCTAAGGTTAATTCGGCTTTTCATGGTCGCCAGGAGGTCGGAGGAGGAGGTCAGATTACATGCTTTGATTGTGTGGCAGGCCTTGTTGTGTTATTTGAAGGTGGTTGCTGCATTTCGTAAAGGGTATTCTTTGTTTGTACATTTTGGTCCTGCACGGAAAGGGGAAAAGCCTTCTACTGCTTCCCTGAGTCACTGGATCCAGTCAATGGTGCTGTTGGCCTACGATTTGAAAGGGGTAGGGCCTCCTTCCGGGATTGAGGGTCGTTCCACTCGGGGTATGGCTGCTACTGTAGCTGAGTTGCAGGGCACTTCGGTGGTGGAGATTTGTAGAGCCGCTACTTGGGCGTCTCTGTCCACTTTTGTGGGACACTACTGTATTTCTGAATTGAGTGTTTGGAGGCTGTTTTGGGGCACAGGATTTTGTCCTCTATGAAGGAATAGGGGTCTTTTTGTGTCTGAACTGGTTGTAATTAAATGTGTTTTTTTATGCATTGCAACTCAGGTGTCTGTCTCCTGTTTTTCTTGCTATGTCTCATTGTTCAATAAGGAAGGTGAGGGAGGGATGGGAGGCAATGCGTCCATTACTTATTGTTAATGGCATTAGTCTTAGTCCTACTCCTCACCTTCCTTACAGTTCCCTCCCTTCCTCCCGGTACAGTACAACTGAGTTGCCTTTGGCTTATTTCTGTACAGGAGTGGGCGGGGGGACCTTTTAAAAAGAGAGGGGAGGGGCCTCATTGGTCAATAAGGAAGGCGAGGGAGTAGGACTAGGAGCAATGCCATTAACGATAAGTAATGGACGCATTACTCTGTCACAAATGTGATGGATATCCAGTCCACCATATTATGATCCCATTATATCCTATAGGGATCATAATATGGTGGACAGGATATCTGTCACGTTTGTGACAGAGTAACCCATCCCCCATACTCTAAATCAGGCCTTTAGGGGCAGATTTAAGATTTAGGAAAAGTGGCACTGCACCTAGGACAGTGCCACTTTCCTTGTGCCCCTTAGTGCCCCCCCTACCTCCACCATGTGTGCGCCATATCTAAAAGAGGGTAGGGGTCAATAGCGTCAACAGTTTTGATGCTATTGATGTATTGTTCAGGGTTAGCACCAAAATGTTTACGCTAACCTTGAACAGTACATAGGGGTCCATTTTAAGTAATGGTGTGCCCCCTTTTAATGCTTGCTTTGAGCAGGTGTTAAAAATGCTGGAAAAAATGACACAAAGAAATCTGTTAGATTTCTTTGCACCATTTTTTTGCCCCCCCCTAACAGGGAAAGGCCCCCTCTTGCCTACATTATGCCTGGCGCAGGCATAATGTGGCACAAGGGGTTAAAAAGTGGCACAATGCGTGCATTTCACCACTTTGTAAATATCATATGGCCTTTTTGGCCATCTAACGCCACATTAGCATTGAACAATGATGCTAACGTGTTGTTAGATGGCACTAGGCCCACTTAAATCTGGAACTTAGGCCGTGATTTATACTTTTTGGTGCAAATCTGCACTAGTGAAGTTTTGCACCAAAACGTTTAGCACGGGCCGGTGCAAAGGGTAGGCTAGTGTAAAAGAAAAGATCACTTTATTCGGGGTGGTATGGGAGAAGGGGGTTTTGCACCAAAAAATGATGCTAGGCAGGTTGGAGTAAAAACAAATTACTCTAACCTGCCTAGAGTCATTTTCTGACATAAAACCATCCATACCACATGACTCCTGTCTTAGAAAAGACAGGAGTCATGCCCACTACCCTGTGCCATGTATGGGGGCCCATTTCAGGGCCCCCTATGGCACTTTAGAAAATAAAATAAAATACTTTCCTGTACTTACCTGGGATGGGGTCCCCCATCCTCCCCGGTCCCTCTGGTGTGGGTGGTGGTGTCCATAGGGCCTTATTCCATGGTGTTCCACCATGAAAATAGGCCCACAGGTCCCCTAATGCCTGCCCTGACCCAGGCGCTAAAAAAATGGGGCAAAGCAAGCTTTGCACAATTTTTTGACCCCACCTCCCTCCTGTGCACCATTTTTGCACAGGAGTATAAATATGGCGTTAAGGCCATAGAGTAATTTTTGGCACAGGAATGGCTACCTTGCATCTCATTAAGGCAAGGTAGGTTTCCACGTCCCAAAATGACTTTAACTCCATAAATTTCACGCTAGATGTGTCTAGCGTCAAAGTATAAATATGGAGTTAGTTTTACACGGAATTACAGTACAAAAATGATGATAATTCGGTGCAAACAGAGTATAAATATGCCCCTTAGTTTTTTCTAAATATAGTTTGACTGTGTCTAACCCTATTCCTCTGGCATGAACAGATCATTATTGGATACAAATTAAACAACTGGCCTCTTCCTTTCACAATAAAACACAGGAGATCCAGAACAGTTTAAGTGCAACTCAGACATTGAAAGTCGATGCACCAACTCTGCACCCTAACACCGTGTTCTGCTGTTTTTCTGAGTTTAATTCTATTGCACTGGAGTATTCTAGAGTGGCTATTTTAAATCTTAAATGAGGATCCCATTCTGATCCCTGCCCGCCCTCTCTTTCAAGCTCTGGGAGTAGACGTGATTAACCTCATTATGAACTCCCTCACAAATAAGTCCTTCTCTACGGCCATAGTTAAGTCCTGCTCGGAGCAGGTAAAAATTCCCCACTTCTAAAAAATCCTAGGGGCTTTTTGATGGGGAATTGGCATAGGGTAGAGCCGTAACTTTTCTTGCAGCACTGTCCTGCACCAATGTGAAAGGGCTGGAATGCACTATATTTATGATCTTCCCCCCTGCACTGCCACACGATTGCTGCCTGGCGCCAATGCAGGTGCAAGGGTGCCTACAGTGCGTGCAGGAAGGGATAACTTCCTGCATAAAAAAATCACAGAAGGGTGCAGCATACATGGAAAGAGGAGAAAGGAGGATAAAACAAAACATTTCTTCTTGTTACGCCTATCCGTGGGATGGGGGTAAAGTTTCGGCGCTGCCCCAGGTTTATTTTATTAAATAAATTTAGGGCAACATCAAAATCCATGGGTGTTGCGTGGGAAAACCCACTGCAACGCCCATGGAATGCCTCCCTGGTGAAGAGTAAGCCAATGCAGGGGCTTGCGCTGCTTTGTCTTACTCCATATCTATGAGGCCATTTAAAGCAGCTTTGCGTGGCCTCATAGATATGGTTGAGAGTTTAGCATCGCCAGAGCATCAGAAAAAGTGACTCTTTGGTTGTGCAAGCCTCCCATAAATTAGCCCCTTAGTGGGGACCTGGATGTCCTAGGCAAATACAGGCCCATCTCAATATTGCTTACGCCATCAAAACTGTTGGAAAAATTTGTAAATGGACAGCTCTCTAATTATATTGAGATGAACAAGCTATTGCACCCCAGTCAGCAGGGACATCTTAAGGATTTGGGGGCCCTTGGCCAAACGTATTTTGGGGGCCTCTGTTCAGAACAGCTTTGGAGTTAGGATCCAATTCCAGCTCCTTCATGCCCTCCTTGCCAGGTCACTGACAGTGCACAGGCTCTTCCAAATTCTAAATGTGTTTACATCTAATATTCAGGGATAGTGATGTGTGTTTTCAGTACTGTAACACAGCAGCAGCTCACTAATATTGCTGCAAATAGTCTCTGAGACACCCTCCAATTTTGAGGTCCTTTTTTGAAATAAAAGAAACTTTTTTATGGATGTTACATGAAACAAACACAATGATTCTCTGCAAAATGTCTAATAGACTCACACATCACCCAAATTGAAAATAAGTTCAGGGAAAACTGTATTTTTAGCAGAGCTGTTTCAGAATAATTCAAGTTCATTAGGGCAAGACTTTGTAGAACAGAGCTGGCTGTATTAGGGACCCCCTGAAAGGCTGAGGACATTGGGCCAGACCCCACTTTGCCCATGCCTTAAAACATCTCTGACAGTCAGTCAGGATTCAGGCCATTGTTCAGTACAGAGACTGCCCTTTCTGAAGTCCCTGAACTGATTAAAGGCACCATCAATGTGAGTTGAAAGGCTGTTGTGGTATAATTGGACCTGTCAGCAGCATTTGACAAGGTCCTACACTACAGACTGCTGCCCGCTTTGAGGAGATAGGCATTAGAGACGATGCCTGGAAGTGGTTGAAATCCTTCATTGAGGATAGGTCAAGAAGTTTGGCTACCTCCTTATTCTTCAGGCAGCAGACGTGGCTCAGTAGTGGTACCTCAGGGCTCGACCTCTAGTCCAACAATGTTCTATATTTATATGACTCCCCTTGCTGACTCGGTCACTCTTTTGGGGCAAAGATAATCTTATACGCTGATGACACTCTGATTGCCTTTTCCTTTGGGAAAGGAAAGCCAATATAACTAGACGCTATCATACCTTTGGTCTCCACTGTCTCTCTTGGATGAATCTCAGTCAACTTATGTGCAACACCGAAAAAACTGAGGTTCTCAACATTGGACACAATTTTAACCTTAACCTGAAAGTTCACTGGGCAGAAGGGGTCTCCCCACTCAATGTGGAAGTTGACATAGAAAAAAGCACTTGGGGTTCAAATTTGATAAACATGTCTTTTCATAACCAAGTCAGTACTGTAGTAGGCATTTATTTTGGTATTCTGTGTACGGCAAATGACTTTTTGCACTTCCTCTCTGTTTTGGTTAGAATCACAGTGCTTCTGGTATTGGTTCAGGCTGGACTATGCTAATGCTCTATATGCTGGCCTGCCACAGTATCTGGTAAGGAAACAACAAACGGTCCAGAATGCAGCTGCTCTGCTTGTTCTCAGTCTCCCTAGACGGGAGCATGTCTCCCCACACCTGCAAATTTGGGGTTGGTTTTTCCATGAATAGGCATATTCTATTTAAATCCTTTCTCTTGATGAATAGAGCGCTTCATCATTCTGGGCCTGGCTATCTGTCTTCCAGGATTGCTTGCTATAATCCTCAGAGAAACCTACTTTCCTCAAATAACTATCTGGCCACAGTTCGAAGGCTCTGTCTTGCTAAAGGCGGAAGGTGAGCCTTCTCCGTCCTGGGGCTGGTAGGCTGGAATAAGATGCCCTTAGATATTCACCAAACTGAGGATGAGGGATCAGTAAAAAACTAAAAACCAGGGGGCACATTTACAATATTTTGAAGCAGGGAAGAACCACAAGCCTTCTTGCTGCATTGCCCTGCGTCAAATGAAAAGGGCAGGAATGCACCGTATCTACAGGAAGACAGGAATACACTGTATCTACAAGATTCCTGTCCTTTTCCCCTGTGTTGGCGCACAAAGGGCTGTCATGGTGCGCAGGTGTCTGCGTTGCAAGGATGATTGTTTTGTGCAGGATGGTACACCTTCCTGCAAAAAACAATTACAAGAGGTGTTTTCCTCTTTCTATGAGTGCTGCATAGAAAAAGGCAACACAAGGAGAAATAAAGTTATTTCTCCTCATTGCGTCTCCTTTAAGCCTCCCCTGGGGAAGCATAGGCTTTTGAAGCATTCCTAGGTTTACAAAATCATGTAAATCTAGGAATGTGTCAAATGCCATGGGTGTTACGTGGAAACATTCACCATAACGCCCATGGCACGCCTCCTTGTCATAGGATGCGTAAAAGCAGCAACTTGCACTGCGTTGACTCTGTCCACATTTACAAGGCCATGAAATGCTACGCAGCGGTGCTTTACGTGGCCTTATAAATATATCCTTGCAGTGAGCGCTGCCAGTCTGTCACTAATAGTGATGTTACTGCAGCACAATGGGCCTTGTAAATATGGCCACTGGCTTTTTGCTGAATAATCTAGAACGCTTTCTCTTCTTTCCTTTACACACCACACAGTGCTGGGACACTCCTTTGAGTAGCCGCACACTCAACAACAGCCCAGTTCTGCTCAAAGGAAATTAGGTAAGGTTTGGATGTTTATGTTAAATTATTTTATTTGAGATTTACTGAACCAGGAGTTCTTTCTGCATTGTCAGGATTTTAACCAGTACAGATCCCATGCCAATCACAAACATACAAAAGCATTGATAAAGTCAAGAGGTCTGGCTTTGTCAATGCCTTTTAGCCATGTTGTACAGCAGAGCAGCTCCTGTGCAGCATAGCTGAAAGTTAGAAATAAAAGTGCTATGGCACTGCTAGCCGAAGTGGATTGGGGGTCAGGAGGGGCATTCAAGCAACACTAATGGAAAGGCTGGGGTGTCGGAGCAACCAACAACACAGAGAAGGACAAGGAGACAGCCTGCAAACACATGCACTCCTATGGAGTTCTGCGACTAAACAAAAAAGGTAGCTCCAAAAGCAATAGCAGTGGAAGGATGCTGGGCAAGGAAGCAATACTCAGCCCACGCTCCAGGGAAAGGACACATATATGAAGAGAAAGTGAAGCCGGCTTGTGCTGACCAAAGAGGAAAATAAAATAAAGTTAGCTTTAAAAAATAAAACTTTGCAATTTTGTGCCTGCTGAGCACATTTTTGCCAGTCACAAGCCTTCTGTTTGCGGGGCACTAGAAGTTAAAAACAACAAATAGTACCTCAATCACGTCGGGAGCGATGGACGGGCACTAATTAAGTTGCATCAATTAGTGCTTGATTTCTGCTCCAAACAGAGAAACGGAAAGGATGTCACGCATGCCTTGACAAATAACGAGGCGGTAAAGAAGAGTGCCATGCAAACTAAAAAAAATGGTGAATGACAGGCGGGCTCCCAGCCCTGTACTGAACACAGCAGAGTCTCACAAGGGAGACGCATGTGCTAGCGAATGCAGTCAGACTCGACACTAAAAACAAGGAAATTAGAGTAACAATGAGGCCAAAGTTTGGTAAGCAATGGGTGGGGTGGGCCCTAAGCCCCCTGTAAGTAAAACAACATGTCCTGCAAGCGACTGCATATGAGCTGTCTCAGGTAAGACATAAAAATCTTAATGATCAAATCCTGTCACATTTAAAAAAGTATGAGTGATTACTTGATACGAAGCCTGACGCTGACCTCTGATTAAAAAATTAGACAAAATGCAAAATGAACTGTTGGTAAATAATGTGCTAAACTGGACTGTATAAAAGAACAATAAACATTCTGATGTGTAGAATACACAATACCATCCAATATAATAACCATAATCATGCAGGCCCTTAGAGATTCTTAATTATCATGTGCTCCAATATTCTCTTGAATGTTTCTGTTTCTGAGAAAATCACTTAGGGCCAGATGTATCATGAAATGGGTTTGCAAATCGCAAATAGCGATTTTTAAGAAATCACTATTTTCTAGTCGCAATAGGCCATGTATCATAATTGCGATTCGGAAATAGCGATTAAAAAAAAAAATCGCTATTTGTGGTTTGCGAGGCCCAATTACCGAATCGCAATTAGCATTTTCGCAAATTGCGAGTCGGTAATTGAAAAACTTAAATTGCGAGAAATTGCGAGAACGCACACCTGGAGGAGCCTGGTGACATCATAAGCAGGAAGTGAGTCATCCCAGGCGGTTTGCAGGTGCCACACCCAAACCAGCACTCAGAGAGAGTCAGCCCAGCCACACTGAGCAAGTCTCTAAAGAAGGCAGCACAGCAGAACAAACATGGACACCTCTGCCCAGGGAAAAGAGAAGGGAGAAAGGAAGCGCAAGCTGAAGTTCAGTGAGCAAGAGCTGGAGGTGCTGACAGAGGAGGTGGTCAGGAGCCATGACCGGTTGTTTGGCAAAAGCTCACTCCAGGTGCCTGAGAGTTAAAAACGGAGACTCTGGGCAGATATCCAGACAAAGATGTGCGCTGTTGGAGTGGCACAGCGCTCTGTTGAAGAAATCAAGAAGAGGTGGTACGACCTGCGGTCCCGTGCCAAGGAGAGGGTGTCAAGATGACTGCAGGAGGCCAGGAGCACAGGAGGCGGACCACCCACAGAGACACCCTCCACCCCGATAGAAGACCTAGTGGAGTCCACACTCCTCCCGGAAGCAGTCAGTGGGGTCACTGACATAGACACGTCCGGCACACCAAGTACAAGAAAAGGTAAGTGCAGTATTGAAATGCAACCCCATATGTGTATGCACAAAAGCCCCTTAGGAATTAGCAAGTAGTTTAAAACATTGTGAGAAGTAGTCCATTCCACATCTTAGAAGCAGCACAACAATGCCTTATGGGAGTGGTAGTCCACAAGCCAGAGTTTAAAGTAGCACATACAAGTAATAGGCAGAGCGACATACAGAAGAACACAACACCCACAACATAGTGATGAGAAGTAACTGTACATTTATTATCATTGTGTGACCTTTATTGTAACAAACATAACTGACATGGTGCATATTGTTGTTGCAGGTGGGCCAGGCAGAGCAGCCACAGCATGTGCCAGTGCAGGGGAGACAGACACCCATCCTGCTTCAGACTCCAAAACGAGTGGGTCTCAGAACATTGCGCCACTCTGACGCAGGCCTAGGGCACTGCCACTGCCAGAACTGAGTCAGGACTCTGATGAGCAGCAGGAGGACTCACAAACACCGTCCCCAACTGGCAGATGCACCCAGATGCAGGAGCCACGTTCGCCCAATTACCGAATCGCAATTAGCATTTTCGCAAATTGCGAGTCGGTAATTGAAAAACGTAAATTGCGAGAAATTGCGAGAACGCATACCTGGAGGAGCCTGGTGACATCATAAGCAGGAAGTGAGTCATCCCAGGCGGTTTGCAGGTGCCACACCCAAACCAGCACTCAGAGAGAGTCAGCCCAGCTACACTGAGCAAGTCTCTAAAGAAGGCAGCACAGCAGAACAAACATGGACACCTCTGCCCAGGGAAAAGAGAAGGGAGAAAGGAAGCGCAAGCTGAAGTTCAGTGAGCAAGAGCTGGAGGTGCTGACAGAGGAGGTGGTCAGGAGCCATGACCGGTTGTTTGGCAAAAGCTCACTCCAGGTGCCTGAGAGTTAAAAACGGAGACTCTGGGCAGATATCCAGACAAAGATGTGCGCTGTTGGAGTGGCACAGCGCTCTGTTGAAGAAATCAAGAAGAGGTGGTATGACCTGCGGTCCCGTGCCAAGGAGAGGGTGGCAAGATGACTGCAGGAGGCCAGGAGCACAGGAGGCGGACCACCCACAGAGACACCCTCCACCCCGATAGAAGACCTAGTGGAGTCCACACTCCTCCCGGAAGCAGTCAGTGGGGTCACTGACATAGACACGTCCGGCACACCAAGTACAAGAAAAGGTAAGTGCAGTATTGAAATGCAACCCCATATGTGTATGCACAAAAGCCCCTTAGGAATTAGCAAGTAGTTTAAAACATTGTGAGAAGTAGTCCATTCCACATCTTAGAAGCAGCACAACAATGCCTTATGGGAGTGGTAGTCCACAAGCCAGAGTTTAAAGTAGCACATACAAGTAATAGGCAGAGCGACACACAGAAGAACACAACACCCACAACATAGTGATGAGAAGTAACTGTACATTTATTATCATTGTGTGACCTTTATTGTAACAAACATAACTGACATGGTGCATATTGTTGTTGCAGGTGGGCCAGGCAGAGCAGCCACAGCATGTGCCAGTGCAGGGGAGACAGACACCCATCCTGCTTCAGACTCCAATACGAGTGGGTCTCAGAACATTGCGCCACTCTGACGCAGGCCTAGGGCACTGCCACTGCCAGAACTGAGTCAGGACTCTGATGAGCAGCAGGAGGACTCACAAACACCATCCCCAACTGGCAGATGCACCCAGATGCAGGAGCCACGTTCACAGCAGAGAACAGCACCCCGCAGGATGCCTACATATGCAGGTGCACAGGCTTATGAGGCAGGTGAGGGAACCTCCTTATTTGGTGGGCTGGAATCGGCTTTGTTGCAGCAGCAGCGCCTGCAAAATAAAAAGATCACAGCATTACAAAGGTAGATGCAGCAACATAATGCAAACATGGGGGGCCTGCATCGCCAGCTGGAGTGCCTGCATGCCAACATTGAACAGCTGCATGAGGGACAGGTCCAGGCATTGCAGGACACAATGGAGCTCACTACTGCTGTGAGGGAACTATGTCAAGAGCTGTGCCATGACAGGGTAAGCCACCGCAGGCAGGAGCGACGCTTCATGAGCATGTTTGGAGGATTTTGTCATTCTGTGACTAGGCTGGCTAATTCCACCTGCCTAATTTCACGTCGTGCAGTGGCTGCACAGGTTAAGGCAGCACACAGCAGCAGGGATGTGGCCCATGGACTAGTACAAATCACTAATGTGATTGACAATATAATGGGAAACCGTTCAGCCACACCTAGCGAGCTTGGACTGGGGGACACGGAGGACACATCCAGCCTCAGCAGCCTAGCTGTGCCCGCAATGGACACCAGACGTCACAGTGCCAGGCACAGCACTGCCACAGAGGCAGACAATCGAGGTGCCAGTGAGGCAATTTCGCACTCGAGTGGCGTGCGTGGCCGAAAGAAGTGACTGTAGTGGCCACAGGGGACTGTATGTATGTCTGGAATGAGGACACTATGAAGGAATAGTGCTTTACTGTGAACTGCTATTGTTTTTTTTCACACTTACTTTTGTTGGTATTCGTTGAACTAACATTACCTGACATTAAGGTAATAAATTTACTCACTACAGGTACATTTGTCAGTGGATTTATGTTTTCATACTCACATCTCAAATGGTTGTGTGTGATGTCAGCACGCCTTTGCCTTCCCTCAGCTGCACTGGTCCTGTCTGCTGGCTGTAGGGGTGGTATGGGATCATCATCCTCATCTGAGTCTGGCTCCAATATTTCCACAGGTATGCCCCTGGTGGTAGCGATATTGTGCAAGATTGCACAAGTAGCCACTATTCTACATGTTGTATCTGGGCTGTACTGTAGTGTCCCTCCACTTTTGTGGAGGCACCGGAAGCGACTCTTCAGCAGGCCAAAGGTGCACTCCACCACGTTGCGGGTCGCCCTGTGTGCTGCATTGTATCTCCGTTCTGCTGGTGTTGCAGGATTGGGGTAGGGCATCATCATGTAGGTGCGCACTGCGTAGGCACTGTCTCCTGGAAGGGACAGAGGGTATTTTGAGTAACTGGGCCATCTGACATCAGCACGCCATCAATGCACCAGTGTACAGAGGGACAATACCTAGTAGATATCCGTCACCAAACTCCCCAGCTAGCAGTCTTGTGTGAATCCCGCTGTGGCGAAAGATGTACGAATCATGTGTGCTCCCTGGGCACCTGGCCACGAGATCAGTTATGATGTAGAAGGCATTGCATATATCCTGTATATTCATGGAATGTTGGTACTTACGGTTGCGGTACACATACTCTGTGGCTGATGGTGGACAGATTGCAATATGTGTACAATCTATGGCACCTAGGACGTGGGGGAACTGTGCTATCTGGTAAAAATCAATTTTTATCTGCTGTATTTCCTGTGGGGTGTGGGGGAATCTGATGTACTGGTGTATTCTACTCAGCATGGCGTTAATGAATGCATTGAACAATCTAGAGAGGGTACTCTGTGAGACCCCTCCAGTTGCTGCTATGACCCCTTGATAGCTCCCTGAGGCGAGTATGTGGAGGGAGCATAATACCTGCACATGGGTGGGAATGCTATGAATCCTATGTGTTCTGCACTGCAGTATGGGTTGTAGCTCAGCTATCAGATCAAGTATCATGGCAGAGCTCAACCTATACCTCTCAAATATTTCCTCCTCTGTCTGGTCAAAAAGTGTAATGCGCACTCTGAAAATGCGCTCCTGTCTCCTCCTCCCTCTCCTCAAACCTGCCAAGATCCTCATCCTCCTCGCCATGACGTAGAGTGCAGCCATTGTGGAAAAGAGTCTGAGGCATTCTGGGCCTCTTTATATAGGTTGCACCTGTTTTCACTTAGTGGTATTTTGCATGTGCAAAATGCCATTCTGCAAAAAATCGCAATTTGTGATTTTTTGATACATCGAATTGCGACTTGGGTTTTGCGATTCGCATTTTGCGCCTCACAATTTCCTACTTGAAATACCGAATCGCAAAATGCGACTCGCAAAAACAGGTCGCAACACAAAAAATCTCA
This sequence comes from Pleurodeles waltl, assembly GCF_031143425.1. Classification (NCBI taxonomy): domain Eukaryota; kingdom Metazoa; phylum Chordata; class Amphibia; order Caudata; family Salamandridae; genus Pleurodeles; species Pleurodeles waltl. The sequence continues at coordinate 779,059,010 of NC_090437.1, read as the reverse complement.
ATTTTTGCGATTTCTTATTTTTGGTCTGCGAATGCCTTTCATGCATCGCAGACCACGTTTTTGCATTCACAAACGGCCAAATTTTGCGATTTGCACCGTTTGCAAATGCAAAAATCTTTGATACATCTGGTCCTTAATCCGCCCATAATCATGCAAAAAAATATCTGATCTTGTGTAATGCACTGAGGTGCTCAGGTCATGCACTTGGGCCAAGTGTACTTTATATGAAACTGCCAACGGATTGGTTGAATAAATGAAAGTTAACAAGTGCCATCGTTCCTAAGTTTAAATTAGTTTTCAAAACCTCTCTTTTTAACACAAACACGCTGCACCTTTCATTCAACCAATACGGCTTTCTTTAAAGATTTCTAACTTTGACTGACCTCTTTTGTTAGCTAAACATCACAGCTGCATTAGGAGGCACTGAACCACGGTTGTCTGAGAGGAGGGACCACCAGGCAGATATATATTGGCGTTATTGTTGCCATTAATGGTAGAACCTTCAAAGGCTTAAATAACAGTCGGACAACAGTTCATTACTGAAATCGAAATGAAAGAAAAATGTGGTGATTCGGTAATTTATGCGCGTAACCAGGTCACATGGCACACAATTTAGAGATTTGTAACTACATTAACCCCAACCTATAATGGCATAGTGACAAGCCTTGATAATAAGGCTCTGATTAGAGGGCTTTAAATAACATGATTAATCACACCACCACTGTCTTCCGCTGACAGTTTTCGGCATCTCGAACCTACTTACAATTTGTCGGTGAACCCTGAAAAAGTCAGAACAGGCAGATTTCGGTGCATTTTGAACTCTCACGTGCTAAGGATTCCGCTTTCCCGCCCGTGCTGAGAGCTTAATGGACATTTGAGATAGTTTATGATTAAGGCTTTATAACTTTTGTACTAACGATATCTAAGACAAATTTGCATCCTTTTTTCCTGTACATGCTGTATTGTAGTATAGCATTTGCATTATGCTTACTACCTCTATGTGGGGTGCTGAAATATGGTTGGGAAACTACACTGTGTAGGGTGCGTGTGGTTAGTAGAGTGTTGTGGTTTTAGTTGATCCTATGTGGGAAGTGTATTAATGCTGTTTGTGATGACCATCAGGTTGCAGTTATTGTGTTATGGGATGCAGTGCCTTGTGGAGTGATGTGTGAGGGTATGTCAGAGACAGATGCACAAATTATGGGGCATATTTATACTTGGTTTGCGCCGTTTTAGCATCATTTATTTTTACGCTAAAACCTGTAAAACTTAACTTTATATTTATATTTTGACGCTAGACCCGTCCAGCGTCAAAATATAGGAGTTAGCGCCATGTTTAGGATGTGCAAAACCACCTTGCTTCAATGAGATGCAAGATAGGCGTTCCTATCCTAAACATGACGCAACCCGCCTAGCGCCATATTTATCCCCAGATGCAAAAATGACGCTAACAAAGGAAGCGGACTTAGCAATGGCGCAAAGTCCGATAAGCTCCAAATTTTAACACCTGGTCAGACAGGCGTTAAAAAAAGGCTCACACACCACCATTCAAGGAAAAACACAGAAGGATCCTTGGAAACTGCCAGGACAACATTGAAGTGCTACTGCTCCAGCTTGGCACACGCCGCAGATGTCTGCGAAGTCAGCAGATCCAACCACCACCGCAGCAACGTTAAACCCCACCACAGCAGCCACAGAGGCAGCAGAGAAGGAGGGAGAGGATCTTTAGAGAGCGCATAACCATCTTTGGAATGAGGGAACACGATGTTGTCCAGATGTACACTCAACCGGGAGTCCATCGCACGCCTGCTGAACAAGATTGCACCACACATCACGGCAAGGCTGCAAACTCCCCATAACATTCCACCAATGACAAAACTCCTCGTTGTTCTCCACAAGATGGCACCTGGATCATTCCAGACAACGGGTACGCTAGTGGCTGGTATCTCCCAGTCATCCTTCTCTGTCTGCCTACCAAAGGTCCTGGACCCAATGCGCAGCTCTCGCCCCAACACATTTGTTTCCCCATCAGCCAGCAGCTGCAGCAGGAGACCAAGCTAGGTTTCTATCAGATTGCTGGGTTTCCACATGTGCTGGGTGCAATGGACTGTACCCATGTCCAACTGGTGTCACCTGCAGCAACAAAACACCTCTACAGGAACCGCAAGCACAAACATTCCATCAATGTGCAGGCCATCGTGGACCACTGTGGGCTCTTCATCAACAACCTGGGAAATATCCCGGCAGCGTCCATTTTGCCTACTTCTTTCGTCATTGCACCATCAACCAGCGGGTACAGGATGGCAAATATGGCAATGGGCTACTCACAGGTAAGCCAACATACCAATCACACCACACAACACACCAACCATTGAGGACAAACAAGACAAACACCACAGAGATGTACATGCAACAACACATAATCCACATTGCACGCTACACTGCACACATTGCATGTCACAAACACATACACTCAAATCTACATAACACAGCAACACCCTGACTGGCAAACCACGTGTGGACAGGTGGAGCCAAGTCTCCTTTGCATACAGAAGCTGCTCTAAAACCACTACAAGTGTCCGAAGGTTGACAACTAAATACAGATCACACACACACATTACACCAAAAAAAGAAGCGCACAGGCACGTAAATGGCATAGGCTATGGTCATGTTGAGGAAGTCACACATAGGCAAAGTCCAACGTTAACCATGGTGTGCAAGCCTCGGGCAGAACCTAAATCCAATGTCACCCAAGTGGGGCCATAACCAAGCATATATAAGCTACACATATCTGATATACCTGTAGTGTTTACATACACCTGTCTGCTGCGTTGTGTCCCACACATATGTATACAAAAATATCTGCCATTGAAGAGCATGGGACTATAATGAGAAATGGGGCAGCTCCTACTCCAGTGCTACCTCACATGGGCCCCTAGGGCCCCCTAAGAACACCATGCCTGTTCCAACTACCAGAAATGGTTCACCATGGTGCTGAGTCTGTAAAAAAACACTAACATTCATGGATGACATAGTAGGATGTGGTAGGAATATAGTGGAGATACCTGACCTTATATGCACCGTACTAAGGGACACGTGAAAATAGCTGTGCTTCCTCCCAAAGCCTGCACTGTGCATGTGTAGAAAGTGTCTGTCAGAAATCATGTAATAGAAGCTAGGAGATACTACTCCACCAAACTACATCATCCTACCAATGTGGGACACACACTCCCGTACACTTGATGGCTGGCACAACTATCATCTGCCACAAAGGTTCACTAAGTGTCACACTGCATGTGTAGTGCCACATGGCAATATGGGTGGCACAGTCTGGATTTGTAGGGTGACTATGCTGTATCAACATCTGACACCATTGTGCTGCAAGGAAGTGGTATGTGCCATGTAAGAATAGAACACTGTTTCAAATATGGACTACACAACACATGTACCTAAATCATAACCATCACTTTTGGAAACAACATAAAAACTTCCCGGGTCCTTGAGCCACTGCCAAAGTTTGTCATGGCCATCAACACAGTCCAAAGAAACCATTTCACAAGATCAGGAACATACACTACACCGTAATCAAGTCTGTCACCACTCCAACTGAAAAATACAACTGCAATGGGATGTTCCAAACCACTATCAACACTTACCAAATCATCTACTCTCTATCCTTTGCAGCTCACCAAGTTTATTGCATACAGCCGTGGGTGATGACCCCATTTGCCAATCCCACAACGGTGGAACAGTGGGCCTACAACGAGGGACAAAGGAAAACTCGCAATGTGGTGGAGAGGACATTTGGCCTCCTATAATCCAGGTTCAGGTGCTTGGCCCTGACAGGAGGAAGCCCCTTGTATGCTCCACCACTTGTTTGCAAGATCATCCTGGCAAGTGCAATCCTGCACACCATTTGTGTCTGGACAAATATCCCCTGGGATGAACAGGAGGTTGTTCCCAGCGAGGACAAGAATGACGATGGATCGGACACAAATGAACACTGCTGCAGGAGTTAGTAGGAGACTCCACATTGTGGAGAACTTCTACACATAATCACTTTACTTTAAACATCGCATTATAAATAGCACAAATAAATCACTTTACACCTGAATATCCTTGGTCTACTTATTCTCCACTACATACATCATTGGAATGTGACGCAAACCTCCTTGAGCAGGTAGGTAACACAAAGGCGTAGATTATTTTCCACGCGGCAAGGGCTTTGGGTTGAATTCGCACACGTTTGAATCCTCCTTGTGATGCTGGCTCTTTTGATGCCCAGAGATGATGCATGGAAATTCTGGGTGTGCTGGACGGAGTACCAGGTGCTACGTCGATCCATTGGGCAATGCGCCGGAGATTCTGTCACATGGCAGGCACTGTGTTAATTCCTTATGCAGGAAATCAGGCTGCATCTTTCCGGCTTGGTGATGCATCGATCCGGTGGGCTGTGCATCGAAGTTCTGGTCGCAACGCTGAGTCAATCTCCACTCGGGTAGCCGGGCTCCGTTGTTCCGGGTCGGCGATGTGCTGATGTGGTGATTCTTTCACCGCTAGGCAGGCTGTGCATCGATTCTGGCAGGCTGTGTGTCAATTTTCTCCACACAAGGAGTTCCTTGGAAGAGATGAAGGGGGTCATTACAACATTGGCAGTAAAAGCCGCTTACTGCCGTGCAGAAGACCGCCAACACACCGCGGCGGCAGCCGAATTCCGCCACGGTCATTATGACCCACTGCTCGGAATCCACCAAAATTGAGACACCCACACAAGTCTGCCACACCAAAGGTCAGTGATAAACTGGCGATAACAAAACCTCCACCATCACGCCAACAGGAATACGCCCACACTATCATGACCCACTAATCCAAGCGGCGGTCTTTCAACCATGGTATTCCATTGGCGGTACACGCCGCCGCGCTCAAAATACACACACATATACAAAACACTACCACATTGGACAATTACAAATACACACCTGATACACATACACACACCACTCCCGCACACCCAATACAATATAAAACACCCACCCACAAACTCCTACTACCCAAAATTCCGAAAGAAGGCCAGAGACAGACACCACAATCTACAAACAAGCATCCACAGGCACTCAACACCATCACTCACACAACATCTACGCACCTCACACAACACACCACTAAATATCACCCCACACATCACAACACACACCACCCCACACATCACCCACACCACCCCATGGCACGGCAAAGACACCCCAGATTCTCTGAGGAGGAGCTCAGGGTCATTGTGGAGGAAATCATCCGGGTAGAGCCACAGCTATTCGGATCACAGGTGCAGCACACCTCCATAGCTAGGAAGATGGAGCTATGGCAAAGAATAGTGGACAGGGTCAACACAGTGGGACAACACCCAAGAAATAGAGATGACATCAGGAAGAGGTGGAACGACCTACGGGGGAAGGTGCGTTCCGTGGTCTCAAGACACCACATCGCGGTTCAGAGGACTGGCGGTGGTCCCCCATCTCCTCCCCCACAACTAACAACATGGGAGGAGCAAGTCTTGGCTATTCTGCATCCTGAGGGCCTCGCAGGAGTAGCTGGAGGAATGGACTCTGGTAAGTCAAATCTTAACTATTACATCCCCCATCACTTCAACTCCTCACAAATGTCCCAATATCACAAACCACCCATCCCAACACCAAGCCCTGCATGCAACACCAAAGCATGGACACCTATCACCAAAGCATGGCCACTGCAAATACCCATACACCCCCAAACCATCATCACACAAGGTCCCACACAGGAATGCAAGCACTGGGGTACACGGTCACCCACCCATTGCACACCATGGCACGCACAGATGCAATAATCATGCTTTTACACCCCTGCAGAACCCCTACCCAACGTCACCGGACAGGAGGGTCCAGACATATCCACACCACCAACAGAAGAGGCCCACAGTGATGACAGCAGCTCTGTCCAACTGGATCTAGACGACCAGCCCGACCCATCTGGGACCTCGGGACAGTCGGTTCCCCTCATACAGTCACAGGCCACTACAGAGCTTCCCCCCTCTGGAAACACCAGCACAGCACCCACCCAGCGGGCCCATACCTCTGTCCCCAGGACACGTCAATCAGCAGCCTGCCCACCACTACAGGGAACCCAGGCTAACCCACCATCCCAACAACAACAGGGACCTGGGGGCAGTGGCAGTGGCAGTGGGCACACGGTTCAGGGGACAGAGGCCCAGGGAAACAGGGGAACTGGGAGGGCTGCTGTGTGACAGGGGGAGGACAGGCCCAGGGAACCCACTCTCCATGAGGCCCTCTCCATCATGCAAGGCTACCATCATTCCCAGGAGACGATGGCAACAGTTCTGGACAAGTTTCAGGAGACCCAGCGGCTGCAGGAGGAACAGTATTTGGGCTTCAGGGAGGAACTCAGATCCATTAATTCCACCCTGGGCACCATCGTAGGGATGCTGAAGGAAGTCCTCAACACCAGGAGGGACACTGTGGCACAACAAGGGGCCCCTGACACTAGCCTGGACGATGAACTGCCCACCACCTCTGCCGGCGCTAGTGGACAGGAGGCAGCGCCACAGGACCACCACACCAGCACCCCATCCCCTGCAGATGGAGAACCACCCCGCAAACGGTCCCTGAGATCCAGGACAAAGACAGAGAACGATGCCAAGACCCCCGCCAAGAAATGAGACCACCCTGATTGTCATCCTTTTATCCCACCTTGTCACCCTGTCCATCCTCAAACTGCCCCAGCTCTACTTCCTATGGCCCTTTTGACAATGCACCTGTGAGAATAATAGACTGGACTCTGCCATGGACATTCCTCCACCATCACCCCTCACCATTTAACAACCCCCTCCAATACTGAGCACTTAAATAAACACCCTTAAAACACAAAACAATCTGGAGTCAGTCTGTGATTTCGAATTAGTGTATTAGCAATTACAGTGACAAAATGCTCTTTCAATGGTAATGTCAACATACCTATGTCACACAGCTATAGTCCATGAGGAAACAAAGCAGATGTCACACAGTGGGACCCACATCTGTGAAATCGTAACAGAAAGTGACAACTCAGTGACCATACACTGGGTGAAAAGGACCGACAGTAGAGAGGTAGTAGTGTTAAACTACATGTAGTAGGCAGGTTTGTCTTCTTACCTGTTTCTCACTGGAAGTATTGCAGGATCACAGAGTTCCTGTTGTCTATGTCCTCTTCTTCTGCTTCCTCGTCTTCACTGTCCACAGGCTCCACAGCTGCCACAACACCTCCATCTGGACCATCCTCCTGCAGAAAAGGCACCTGTCGTCGCAAAGCTAAGTTGTGAAGAATGCAGCAGGCCACGATGATCTGGCACACCTTCTTTGATGAGTAGAATAGGGATCCACCTGTCATATGGAGGCACCTAAACCTGGCCTTCAGGAGGCCGAAGGTGCGTTCGATCACCCTCCTAGTCCGCCCATGGGCCTCATTGTAGCGTTCCTCTGCCCTGGTCCTGGGATTCCTCATTGGGCTCAGTAGCCATGACAGGTTGGGGTAACCAGAGTCACCTGCAAATAGCGAGGGACAACTGTTAGACACACACTAACTCTTAGGGATATCCCCAGACCCAGACAACTATTCCCACTGATTTGGTTCCAGGTGCTCACCTAGTAGCCACACACGGTGCCTCTGTAGTTGCCCCATCACATAAGGGATGCTGCTATTCCGCAGGATGTAAGCGTCATGCACTGAGCCAGGAAATTTGGCATTAACATGGGAGAGGTACTGGTCTGCCAAACACACCATCTGCACATTCATTGAATGGTAACTCTTCCGGTTTCTGTACACTTGTTCACTCCTGCGGGGGGACCAAGGCCACATGTGTCCCATCAATGGCATCTATGATGTTGGGGATATGTCCCAGGGCATAGAAGTCACCTTTCACTGTAGGCAAATCCTACACCTGAGGGAAAACGATGTAGCTCCGCATGTGTTTCAGCAGAGCAGACAACACTCTGAACAACATGTTGGAAAACATAGGCTGGGACATCCCTGATGCTATGGCCACTGTTGTTTGAAATGACCCACTTGCAAGGAAATGGAGCACTGACAGCACATGCACTTGAGGGGGGATCCCTGTGGAATGGCGGATAGCTGACATCAGGTCTGGTTCCAACTGGACACGCAGTTCCAGGATTGTGGCACGATCAAGCCTGTAGGTGATGATTACATGTCTTTCCTCCATTGTCGACAGGTCCACCAGTGGTCTGTACACCGGAGGATGCCGCCATCTCCTCACATGTCCCAGCGGACGGTGCCTATGGAGAACAACAGCGAGCACAGAGTCAACCAACTCAGAGGTACCTAAACACAGCTTACTCAGAAAACTATTCATAACCCAAATTTTCCTGTAAGAGTGTTAAGCCAAGGCCTAGGTATGTGTGACGCAGTTAAAAATAAAGCCATGTGGGCCCCTGAAATGGTGGCTGCCTGACCTGTAAAGTGAGACAATGGGATATGAGGTAACTGCGCTGGCGTTGTACACCGTCGCGGTAGGCGGTCGAAGACCGCGGCGCAATTCTGCATTGGTTAACATTGGACCCTATGGGTCCCAAGAGCCAATGACGATGTACGCCGGCGGTGAAGGTACGCACCGCCGCGGACGTGACCGCCATTTTCTATCAGTTCAATCACTCGATACCTGATCTTCGACAGGAGAGGACCTACACTGCAAGTGCTGCTGTGACCTCAGTCTGGAAGAGACAATGGCTCGTGCGTCTGGGAAAAGGGCCCCTGCCTTCAGCACGGAGGAGTTGGAGAAACACGTGGATAGGGTCCTCCCCCAGTACACACTACTCTACGGTCCTCCAGACAAACAGGTAAGTACACTGTGAGCATGCTGTATGGGCAATGCCTATGTGGAGTAGGGTGGATGAAAGATGGGGGGGAATGAGGCGTGCATGAGGAGTGCATGTGCCACATGGCAAGGGTAGGGATGCGGGCCAATGACTGTGCCGGTGCAGTTGGTAATAACTTTTCTTTTCCCCCTGTACAATTCCTGTAGGTCAGCGCCCACCAGAAGAAGGATGTTTGGCGTGCGATCGCCAAGGACGTCCAGACCCTGGTGGTCTACCACAGACGGAGCACCCACTGCCGTAAAAGATGGGAGGACATTCGCCGCTGGAGCAAGAAGACGGCGGAGGCCCAGCTGGGGATGGCCTCCCAACGTGGGAGGGGTGCCCGTCGCACCATGACCCCCCCTGATGTTCAGGGTCGTGGCGGTGGCGTATCTGGAGTTGGATAGGCACTTGAGGGCATCACAGCTGCAACAAGGAGGTGAGTACACTCTCATTCTGCTGATTCAGCACGCAGTGGAGGTGTCTGGGTGGTGGAGGTGGGCTATGAGTTCCCCTAGGCCAGGGCGAGTGTACTAGTTAAGTTCCCTTTTTCAGGCAGACCCTGTGGCACCTCACCCCACCTGGGTACAGTGCCAACTACGCCTAGTGAGGCTCCTGTGACATCCATGTGTGCAGATATCGGCCATAGCCTTGTAGGCCATGTCCCAGGGATTGAATAGTGGACCCCCAGTGCGCGGCGTAGTGCAGGGGGCTTCTGTGTCTGTTGTGTCCGCCAATGGTAGCAGTAATGCATGCACTCAACATGTCTTTCTTCTGTCTTCCCCACCCCTCTTTTTGTGGTCTCCCTGTTCTTGTGTGCATTAGCATAATCAGGCGGAGGAGCAGTGGCACCGGAGCAGGAGGGAGCTGCATCCCACATGGCCCTGGAGGGTGAGACTACGGACTCCGATTTCACCAGTGGGACGGAGGGAGAGGGGAGCTCTACAGCGGGGACAGGAGCTGACACCAGTGATTCGGACTCGTCCTCTGATGAGAGCTCCCTTCGGTGGCGGGCCCATCTGTGCCCCCCGCATCTACAGGTACAGCCGCCACCACCCCCTCCAGCACCGTCCTCCCAGCAGCCCCTCAGCCTTTGCCCCGTGCCCGCTCACCCGGGAGGGTGGGCATCACCTTCGCCCCAGGCACCTAAGGCCCTTCCCCAGTCATCCCTGCTGCCCTCAGTGATGAGGCCATTGACCTCCTCAGGTCCCTCACTGTTGGGCAGTCTACCATTTTGAATGCCATCCAGGGTGTAGAGAGGGACTTGCAACAAACCAATGCATTCCTGGAGGACATTCATTCTGGTCAGGCAGCCCTTCAGTGAGCTTTTCAGACTCTGGCCTCAGCACTGATGGCAGCCATTGTCCCTGTCTCTAGCCTACCCCCTCCAACTTCCTCCACCCAGACCCACACCCCTGTACCTCACCCTATCCCAAGCACACCATCAGACCAGCCTGCACACACCTCATCACACAAGGGAAGCTCTGGCAAACATAAGCACCACACATCCCACAGGCACTCATGCAAGCATCACACACATGCAGACATACCAACATCTACTGCCTCCACTGTGTCCCCCTCCCCCTCGTCTACCTCATCCCTCCCAGTCTCGTCTCCACTCACACCTGCATGCACTACATCTTCAGCCACTACGTCCATCACCAGCACACCCACCACCACACCCCGCTCACGTGCAGTCACCACCCCCACTACCATTCACACATCCCCTGTGTCCTCTCCCAGTGTGTCTGTGAGCCAACCTCCCAAGGTGCACAAACACAGCCACACACCCACCCAGCAGCCATCCACCTCACGACAGCCTCCAGCCCATGCACCTTCACCCAAACTCAGCAAACGTACACCTCCTACGACCACTACCTCTTCCTCCACTCCCAATCCCCCTCCATCTACCCGTCCCAGTGTTCCTAAGAAACTTTTCCTGGCCAGCCTTGACCTCTTTCCCTCACCTCCCCCACCCCGTCAGTCTCCTAGGGCCCAACTCTCCAGGTCCCAAGCTAGCACCTCAGCCACAACATCGGCGGGACCAGTGGTGCCAGTAGTCACCGGATTATGGAGTGCACCAGGCAGCAGGGCAGCCAGTGTGGCAAGGAGCCACAGCACGGACAGTCCCCCACCTGTCAAGCATCAAAAGTTGGGCATTGCCGGCGGGAGAGGGGAAGACACCAGCCACCAAAGCCGCTCCCAGGGGTACAGGTGGGAGTGTGGAGTCAGCTGCGACACCTTCCAAGGTGGGGAAGGAGCACAAGAAAACCGGCAAGTCTGGGAAGATCAGCACGGCGGAGAAGACCGCCATCATCCCCGCTGCAAAGGAGCCGACCGCCAGCAGCCCTGCTGCCCAAGACAGGACCGCCAGCAGCAGCCCCGCTGCCAAGGAGCAGGCAAGCAGCAGCCCGCTGCCCAAGACAGGACTGCCAGCAGCAGCCCCGCTGCCCAAGAGAGGACCGCCAGCAGCTGAACTGCTGCCAAAGACATCGCCGCCACAAGCACCACTGCCAAAGACACCGCCACCACAAGCACTGCTGCCAAGGACACCGCCACCACAAGCACTGCTGCCAAAGACACCGCCGCCACAAGCACCGCTGCCAAGGACACCGCCTCCACAAGCACTGCTGCCAAGGACACTGCCGCCAGAAGCACCGCTGTCAAAGACACCGCTGCCACAAGCACCGCTGCCAAGGACACCGCTGCCAAGGACACCGCCGCCACAAGCACCGCAGGCCCATGAGCGCCAAAAGCTCTGACACTACTGAGGCCGCCACAAGCAGGATGAAGCACTCTGAGCACAAGGCCCCCTCCAGAACCAGTGGAGACTGTTATCCATTTGAGAGACTGTGGCTTTGCCCTCCCCAGGATGTAGCAGTGGGCAAACCACCCACTGTAGAGACTCGAGAGACTGTGGCTTTGCACTCCCCAAGATTGAACAGTGGGCATGGGGCCCCCTTGTGGATTTGGCGTCGTGCACTCAACCGGCAGAGGTGCCCACCCTTTCCCTTCCCCCTGAGGTGCCTGTTTTATTTCTATCTGATGCCCCTGCAGTGTTCTCTCTGTTTTGTTCAGGTATCTTGTGTGGGCCTCGCCCATGCATTTTGGGCCCAGTGGTCCATGCACTTTAATGGTGGAATACCTTGGACTAATATTATTGGTGTATATATTTGTAAATAGTGTATGTATATTTTTTTAATACTGAATTTTAACATATTACAATCGTTCACCTCATTTCCTTTTGTCTTTGCATTCTTCCAGGGGGGTTAGGGGATGTAACTGTTATGTATCATGCTGTATTAGTGTGTGTGTTGTCGTGGGTGAGGGTGGGGGTGGGGTTGTTGCGTGTTGCGTGTGTGTGTCACTCTTTTTTTCCCTCCCCCCTCCCCTGTGTCGTGGGTGCAGTACTCACCGTGGTCTTCGCCGCCGCCGTGCGTGTTCCTGGTAGAGGAGCAAGAAGATAATGGCTGGAAAAATGTGGAGCTCTGGTTCCATGGCGTCCTGGTTCCTCGTGGGGTGTGCAGAGGTGAGCGTTTTCCCTTCTGTTTCTGCCGTGTTTTTGTTCACGGTGAATCCGCCCCGGAAAAGGTGGCGGATTGGTAGGTTGTAATTCTGTGGGCGGTATATTGTGTTCCGCCTGTCTGTTGGCGGTGACCGCCGCTGTGTTTGTACCGACTTGGCGGTCGGAGTGTTAAAGTGGCTGTCTATGTTGGCGGTTTCCACCATGGTCGTAATTCCATTTTTTTTACCGCCGGCCTGTTGGCGGTCTTACCGCCGCTTTAACACCGACCGCCAGGGTTATAATGACCACCGAAGTCTTTTTGTCCCTGAGACTTCAGGCAACAGGAGGCAAGCTCAATCCAACTCTTGGAGTGCACTTCTCAAAGTCAGAGGCCAGCAAGGTAGCAGGGCAACAGCAAGACAGCAGTCCGTCACAGCAAAGCAGTCCAGGTGAGTCTTTTGGGCAGCCAGGCAGCTCCTCTGGCAGGTTGCAGGATCTGGTTCAGAGTGTCTGTCCCATTAATTGTCTGAGTTGGTAGGGTCAGGGACCCAGTTTATATATCCAAAAGTGCCTTTGAAGTGGGGGGAGACATCAAAGAGTGGTTTTGAAGTGCACAAGGTCCCCTTTCAGTACAGGTCTGTCTGCCAGCATCCCAGTAGGGGGTGTGGCAGTCCTTTGTGTGAGGGCATGCCACTAGCCTTTGAAATGTGTCAAGCCCCTCCACCCTTCCAGCCCAGGAAGACCCATTCAGTATGCAGATGTGTGCAAGTGTGACTGAGCATCCTGTGATTGTGGTTGTCTGGGTGAAATGCATAATGGAGCTGTCAACCAGCCCAGCCCAGATATGGATTGGAAACAGACTGTAAAGCACAGATGGATTTTAAGCACAGAGAAATACTCACTTTCTAAAAGTGGCATTTCTAAAATAGTAATATAAAATCCAACCTCACCAGTAGGTAGGATTTTGTATTTAACATTCTGGCCATGCTAAATATGACCTGTCTACCCATTTCTGATCAGAATCTACCACCCAAACAGTATATGAGGTTAGCCCTAATGTTACCGTATGAAAGGAGCAGGCCTCACAGCAGTGGAAAATGAATTTAGGAGTGTTCCACTACCAGGACATATAAAACACACAGGTATATGTCCTGCCTTTTGATTACACAGCATCCTGCCCTATGGTTTACCTAGGGCCTACCTCAGGGGTGACTTATATGTAGAAAATGGGGGGTTTAAGGCTTGGCAAGTACTTTTAAATGCCAAGTTGAAGTAGCAGTGAAATTGCACACACAGGCCGTGCAATGGCAGTCCTGAGACATGGTTAAGGAGCTACTTATGTGGGTAGCACAATTAGTGCTGCAGGCCTACTAGTAGCATTCAATCTAAAGACCCGGGGCACATGTAGTGCACTTTACTAGGGACTTACAAGTAAATCAAATATGCCAATTGGGTATGAACCAATGTTACCATGCTTTAAGGGAGAGAGCATATGCACTTTAGCACTGGTTAGCAGCAGTAAAGTGCGCAGAGTCCTAAAACCAGCGAAAAAAATGTCAAAAAAGTGGAGGGAGGCAGGCAAAAAGTTTGGGGTGACCAAGGCTGTAAGGTCTAACAGTGCTGCACCACTGCAGTTCTATCGGCCCCTTTGTTTCATTAGCCAAGGCCATGTAAGGGTGCTTGATCATGCACTGGTCCAGACTACTGGCAGTTCCATGTTCCTGTTCATTGTGTATCACAGCCTGTAAGATATCTATAAGCAGACACATGTGCAGAGTCAGTTCAACAGGCTCGCCGCTTCTCACTGACAGTATGGGGCTGCTCTGTATCAGCTCCATCACTGGCACATCACTCACTAACCTGCACCACTAGATGCATCCTTTGACTACTAAGCAAGTGTCTGGGTTGAACCGTATTTCTATGCCCATGTTCTCATCCCTCACTCGACTAACAATGGTATACTATGGCAACAATGGCAGGCCACACACTATTGGCACTACATCCATAATTTAATTCAGTCAGTGTGCAGGTAGGTACACCAACTTCACATGAACACCCTCCCATAGCAATTTTGAAAGTATGTGTGCCTTGTGATGGCACACACATATTACTTACTTCACTTAAGGATGTATAATGCCATTCCTCAACACCTTGGAACATCCACACATCCCCAGGATAGTAGTTTGCCATGACAATGATGTAGATGTATACAACATCTGATGCAGGCTGAAATACTATGGGTGTTACAATTGGGCAGGCAATGCAACAACCATCGCAAACCCCTTAGATGGAATATACATCATCAAGCAGTCCCATATGGTCATGGAGGTGTCGTGCTAACAGGCAGCTGCATGACAATGCCATGTATAAATGGCGCAGTGAAAAGCACCACAAGAGTGTCAGGGACAGTGATGGTATGTAGGTACATGGGTCTACCATATCTTACAGTGTGTGTGATTGAGTGATCATAGATGTTTATCAGTTACTATCATCTATCACTAGTATGACTTCCTCACTCAGCCTAACACATTTACACTGAAAATGTCCATTTACTGAAACTGAGCATTTACACTAAGCAATGTTTTCTATTTATGTATTGCAGGTGGACCAGCGTCCTACACCATAGGAGAGGTGGTGTGTTTTCAAGACCCCGATGCATCCAGGTAGTGTCATATTGTACGTCCTGTGAGCAAATCCAGGGTTTGGTGTGAGTCAGTCAGAAGTGTGGAATGCAATGACAGAAGCTTTTGCCTGACCAATGATCTGATATCATAGGAGGATGGATGGTGACATCATGTATGTTGGAATGTTGTGCATTGAGAATGGCTTGTATGTAGTTCAAGGGCCAACGTGTGCTGGCATGGAATTGTGTGTAATAGGAATAGTAATGGCTGACCACATATTCATTGTTGTCCACCATTATAGGTTACATGGCAGCTGTATATGTATATGGCATGCCTGTTGACAACCACTTTGTCACAGCACCATTGTCAGCACTGTGTGCCACACATAACATACACGTATTGACAAGATGGTACAAACATGGGTTCTATCTGCAGAAGTCTCTAGGGGGATTATGTAGGAAACACACACACCACAGGCACCTCAGTAACTTTCAGATATAATGAGTTTGTAGCACTGCAAGAAGACATAATGTGCTGCACAACAGTCATTAGTGTACACAATTTGTGGACAACTGCACTCCAGATGGTTGTGGGAAAAGTCTATGATTCTCCCTCATCAGATGTCTGGACTTTTCACAACATGGTCCTGCCACCATGATAATTGTGACTGATCTAGGTCACATCAATTATGCATAAGGTGTGAATTGTGTGTGTGTACCTGGTACTTTGATGATCTCTGACATGCATGTGCTAATGATGGAACACGTTTCAGAATACAGTTGCAGCACCCAATGCAGTGCCAACATCACTATGGGCTTTAGGGTATCCATACAGCCACCATGTGTGTGCCGTTTAACACATGTAGGACTACATAGCACAGGGTATGGGACTTCGGTTCTGTAATGTGTTGACAACTGTGATGTGCAGCTCAGGCTTTACCCAACCTTTCTTCTGCCAATATTACATCAGTTGTACATGTGGGCACATCACAGGAGATGGCGTGGCCCCTTGTAAAGTATGCTCACGCCAGGTCTTACACCAGGACCCATGAATGTAGATTTACCAAACCTCAGAATAGCAGGTTGGTAGTTAGCTGCCCCACTATCATGCCCAGGGAGACAGGAAATCCAGCCCTGTAGAGGCACGTGATCCTCACAAGTTATAAGACACAAATGTTGATCAGGGTTTTATTTTTTCCTATCAGCTCTGGGCCCCTTTGATTAACAATGGATTGCCGTCATCCCACTGACGTGTACACGATACTAGTGATGTCTGTTTGGAAATAGACATAGTTGAGGAGGAAGTCATTGTTGAGGAATGTGTGTTGGAATGTATCTGTTATTTGCTGTTGCTGTGTACTTTACATTTCTGTACAAACTCCACCTAATGCTGATGCTTTATTGTCCTCATATTTCACCAGCTGCTGGTGTTCCTACACAATTTGAGCTAGACCTCAGATAGGACCTAAATAACATCCTCAAGAGACTGGACAAATTGGAGGAGGAACCAGCAGACAACAGGAGGATGTTAAAGTACATAAAAACAATTAAAAAAGGGGTAGAAGTTAACAATTAAACTTGTGGGCTACCTCCCAGTTCCTTCCCGTCCCGTTTAAAGGTTTGATAAGTTTTAAGTTGAGTTTTAGGTAATCAGGGCCATATTTATACTTTTCGACGCACAACTGCGCCAACGCAGTTGTGCGTCAAAAAATCTAACGCCATTCTGAAGCGCCATGCGGGTGCCGTATTTATTCAATTACGTTAGCTGGCGTTAGCCGGCGGAGCTGCCTGGTGTGCGTCAAAAAAAATGACGTACACCAGGCAGCGCCGGCGTAGGGGAATGTGGAGCTTGGGCGCCAAAAATGGGGCAAGTCAGGCTGAGGCAACATTTTCGCCTCAACCCGATTTGCGCCATTTTTTTAGACTCCCAACCCCCATTGAAATGACTCCTGTCTTAGCAAAGACAGGAGTCATGCCCCCTTGCCCAATGGCCATGCCCAGGGGACTTCTGTCCCCTGGGCATGGTCATTGGGCATAGTGGCATGTAGGGGGGCACAAATCAGGCCCCCCTATGCCACCCAAAAAAAAAAAAAAAATTACTTACCTGAACTTACCTCATGTTCCCTGGGATGGGTCCCTCCATCCTTAGGCGTCCTCCTGGTGTGGGCAAGGGTGACAGGGGGTGTCCCTGGGGGCATGGGAGGGCACCTCTGGGCTCCTTCCGAGCCCACAGGTCCCTTAAAGCCTGCCCTGACCAGGCGCTAAAAAATGACGCAAAAGTGGCTGGACGTCATTTTTTTTTACCCGCCCACTCCCGGGCGTCAGTTTTGCCCGGGAGTGTAAATACGGCGCACATGCCTCGGAGTCAATTTTTTAGACGGGAACGCCTACCTTGCATATCATTAACGCAAAGTAGGTGTCCACGCTAAAAAATGACGCAAACTCCATGGACTTTGGCGCTAGACGCGTCTAACGCCAGAGTATAAATATGGAGTTCGTTTTGCGTCGAATTTGCGTGAAAAAAAAACGACGCAAATCCGGCGCAAACGGAGTATAAATATGGCCCTTAGTATTAGGTTAGTGTAGGGTAGGCATAAGTTAGGTTAAGTATAGTGAGGGGGTTCTTATTATGTTTTTATTGGTGAGGGTTGGGTATTGAGGTATTTGTGTTTATAAAACAATATATATATTTTTAAATAAAATAATAAAAAATATATAACAAAAAATATGTATTTATTTAGGACATAGGATAAGTTAGTAGATGTGTAGTTATACTAATTGTTGCCCTACTTGTATCTTGTTTCTTAAGGGAGCTTGGGGAGGCAATGTTTACAGTGTGGTGTTCCATGTGTAAGATAAGTTTAGGATAGGTTAGATAGATGTAGTTGCGTGATAAGTATAGTTAGTATAGGTTAATTCAGGATAGGGTAGGTTTTAGTTAATATATAGGTTAATGGTTTTATAATAAATCCTGTTTATAATTGCATACATTTTGTGTAAGTTGCTTGAGTATCTGGGTCTTCTCATGAGTGCACTGAGCAAATTGGGGGAATGGCCGATGGAATCCTTACTGTCTTGATATCCCTGATTGACCATGTGCTTCCCCTATTGATGAAGGAGCTGTCCCATTGGCTGCAACATCACGTCTACTGGTCCATGCATTTGACATCCAGGGTACCTGCCATTCACAATGTCTATGTATACTTTGTCTTGGACAGGTAAGTCTGGTACTTCAGCTGTCATTGGTGGGATCCTGTAGTTACAATGTTGGGAACTGTGACACACCTGACACAGGCACAATTGGAACTGTATCCTGCAACACTGACAGGTGCCCATCACTGATACGGTTAGCTACCTCTGAACCACACAAATGAATTGTTCTGGTATTTCCAGCTGGCTATATTGCCATTGACTTGGTTCTCAGCCATACCTGCAGTATATCAAAAGGAAATTATGTATACATCCATTTTTGTTTTTATACTCAGTGAATTGGTTGTATCAGACAACACCATCATACACCTTTTTTATGTTAGGATCCTTGTGTGTAGCTTTGTTTCCCACAGTCCTGCACTCATCTCCTGCTATTCTGTAATCAGTGACATGGATTCACACAATACAATCATTTAGATGAGTAGATGGATTACGGAAAATGTAGACATGCTAAATATATATAAGGTGTTTATTTACAGGTGGAAGTGTTAAAGTGAATTATTTACAATGTCCAGGGCTGAGACCCCATTAGTGAATGTCATAGATATGTGACACAATCAGAGTCCAGGGTTGAGGGACATGTCATGAGTAGTGTCCATTAGTGAGGAGGAACAAAAATTGGCAAATGGCATGTGAGAGAAAATGAAAGGTACATAGCAGACAAGTCGCCAGTGGGTGGGTGAAGCAAGCACATTTCTTACTGTCACAACACTGGCATGATCTTCAGCCTAGAACTAAGGAGAAATTGTCCATGTGGCCCAGACTAGTGCTACTGGGTACTTTTCCTACTGAAAGTATGTCTTACACATCTTCATCCTCTGATGTATGTGGTGCCTCCTGTGGCCATTGGTGGTGCTGTTGTAGAGGTAGAGGGGGACATACCCATGTCAAGGGATAAAGATGTGGAGTCCAAGTTCCCAGCAGCTGCAGCTTGTGATAAGACATAAGGCACTGCAGCAAGGAGGAACTGATTTTTCAAAATAGCTGCAACATTGCGGTGGTAGGCAGCCATGACTTCCGTGAAGGAGACCACATCCTGCTGAATGGACTCCAGCCTATTGTCTGCTATGCTTATGCCAGTTTGAGAGGGCAATTGTTGTGGCACCTCCCACATGGCAGCAGCTATGTCCGCCAGGGGCTGCTGGAGTCTACGCAGTGGGGAGTGTGTGCCTCGTCATTAGGTGTAATGAGGCATGTCCGCACTCCCTGTAGGCTGCCTGCCATGGTCTCCATCCCCACCCGCACCTGCTTGGCCAGCTCCCACTGGACTCCTACCACTGACCTCTGAAAGTTGGTCTTTGAGCCCTCGGAGTCCAGTGCTGTGTCAGTACTGGCAGGTTGTAAATTTTGGTTGGTTCATGTGGATACCCCGCAACGCTGTGTGTCCTCCTTGTAACTGGAGGTGGTGTCAGGAGGGATCCTAGGACATCCTGGAGAGTCGGTTCATTGATGGGTGTCAGCTGGTCATCCAGGTCATCAGTGAAATCCAGGACAAGCAGGTCGGCAGGAGGAAAACCATTATTCTCTGCAATGAGATAGTGTAAAATCAATCTTAGACTGTTGTGGCAGTTGACATGGCACATCATTTATTTGGTAAGGCGGCTCAGTGACAAGTTAAAGGCCCAAGGTTGTTATTGCACATTATGGGGCATGTTTTTAAGCCCGGAGTGTCACGTAAAGGGACGCTTCAGTGGAGCTATGGGCTGTGTCGTATTTACGAGGTGGCATCAAGCCACATATTGTGGCTTGATGCCACCTCGTAAATACGGCCCCTTCCCATGCATTACTTTGTGTGGAAGGGGCGTGCAATGGGTGTTCCTGTGGGTGGGTCACAGCAGCACCCATTGCATTTTCTTTGTTCTCATTCACCTCAGACTCCAAGCCAGCTCCAATATTTCACCTTTCGCACACTCTCATACATGGAGATGACCAATGCCATGGAGACCCCTTTTCTCTCACTCAGCCTTTTTCCCTTGGGAAAAAGAAAGCCGAACCAGCATGGCTGGAGAGCGGGCAAAAAAGGTGTATAGTCATTGGACTTCATACACCAAGATCGTGAGCCTCTCTCTGGTCTTTATCAACTCCCTTAGTCCCTCCTCCATTCTACCAGGGGAGCCCACACTTTTTCCTTCTTTTTTTTTTTGGGCCACCCGGCTCTAGATTCATTTTTGATGTAAGAAAAAGAGCATTAAGTCACTCTGAGTGCGAAGGAGGTAACTTTGCCATCCAATTTCAACACGTTTCTCTTCTGGCTAGTGGATTAGAGTAAAAAATCAAATTCCTTCTGTTTCTACTTCCGTCACTGCCCCATGGTTCGGGTTCCTGTATTTGCCCGGATATAACCAGGGGGAGGTTTATCGCAATTTCTCGCCTCAATATACTTGAGAGAGTTCTACACACTTCTTACCAAAAAGAGAAAAAAGATGGACACTCCAGAAACGTATGAATATCAGTTGTACAGTGCAAACCACATTTGGGACAGTTTACCTCTCCACCTTTCCTCATTTTGGTGAGCCTTTCCAGTGATATATGGGCTTGATGTATGGAGAAGAGATGATTTGTCCACAGTACGCATTGATGTTTTTCACCACACCTGCACCCATTCCCGAGGCATAATGTCCCCCCAAAGAGTTTCGGCCACTACAAAGTCACCATCCAGTCCCTCTAAGATTTCCCAGTATCAGTCTGAAACCTTCTTAGGGGCTTAAGACTCAACAACTAATCTGTCTTCTAAGAAAGTTGCCGATTGAAAACTTGTTCGGGCCCTCTGTGAGACAACCTTTTAATTGGATGTATTTCAATCTAGAAAGGGCCCCTCCTGTTTTATCCTTTAGCTCTACCCAGGAAAGCAGGGCTCTTTCCCTGAGGAGGTCTCCCCAGACTACTATACCAGCCTTCCTAATTGGCAAGGCTAAAACATACTTGAAACACTCATGAGTGCCTGGTGAGTCCCAAATAGGGGCTTTTTGGCTATAGTAACTAACTCCCGCTGCTAATCTTAACTGATGCCAACTCATTGCAAGGTCATGTAATCTCTTCAATTTTACCTTTTTGAAGAATTTTGGATCGCTGAATTTGTAAAGAAAACCATTTGTTGCCCCTTTAATAGTGGCAACCATAGCTTTAAACATATCAGCAAATGCTGTGGAGTCTGGAGATGTAAAAAGCATCATTGTATTTTTAAACTGGAATGCCCAGGCGTAATATTTTAAGTCTGGGGGTGCCAAAGCCCCCTTCTCTCCCATTCTGCGCAGCTTTTTCCAAGCAATCCTATGCCCTTTAGACGGCCAAAGAAAGGAGATTATGGTGGTCATTACAACCCTGGCGGACGGTGTTAAAGCATCGGTAAGACCGCCAACAGGCCAGCGGTATAAATTTTTTGAATTACGACCGTGGCGGAAGCCGCCAACAAAGACAGTCATTTTAACACTCCGACCGCCACGGCGGTACAAACAAACAGCTCGGCAGTCACCGCCAACAGACAGGCGGAGGACAATGTACCTCCCACACTATTATGACAGGCCAATCCGCCACCTTTTCCGGGGCATATTCAGCGCGGATAAAAACACGGTGGAAACAGGCATTTAGAAGGAAAAACGCTCACCTCTACACACTCCACGAGGAAGGAGGACACCATGGAGCCGGAACTCCATATTCTTCCTGCGCTAGTCTTCCTGCTCCTGTACCAGGAGCACCAACGCCGGCGGCAAAGACCACGGTGAGTACTGCACCTACGACATAGGGGGGGGAGAGGCAAAAAACAGGGACACTCACACGCAACACCCCAACCCCCACCCCCACCCTCACCCACTACAACACACACACCAATGCATATCTATACATTACAGTAACACCCCCAACACCCCCGGAAGAATGCAAAGACAAAAGGAAATGAGTGTAACCACTGTAATATATCAAAATTCAGTAAGCAAAAATATATATATATATATATATATATATACACCATTAACAAAATATACACCACGATTAGTAGTCCAGGTATTGCACCATTCATAGGTCATGGACTACTGGGCCCAAAATGCATGGGCGAGGCCCACACAAGACACCCGAACATGATGGAGAAAACACTGCTGGGGCATCAGATAGAATTACAACAGGCACCTCAGCGGGAAGGGGGGGCACCTCAGCCGGATGAGTACACGACGCCAGATCCACGAGGGGACTCCATGCCCATTGATGTATCCTGGGGAGTGCAAAGCCACAGTCTCTCAAGTCTCTACAGTGGGTGGTTTGCCCACTGTACCATCCTGGGGAGCGCAAAGCCACAGTCTCTCAAGTCTCTACAGTGGGTGGTTTGCCCACTGTACCATCCTGGGGAGTGCAAAGCCAAAGTCTCTCAAGTGGATGCATGTCTCCACTGGTTCTGGAGGGGGCTTGGTGCCCAGAGTGCTTAATCCTGTGCGAGACAGAGGTAGTGGATGCATGTCTCCACTGGTTCTGGAGGGGGACTGGTGCCCAGAGTGTTTCATCCTGTGCGGGACAGAGGTAGTGGATGCATGTCTCCACTTGTTCTGGAGGGGGACTGGTGCCCAGAGTGTTTCATCCTGTGCAGGACAGAGGTAGTGGATGCATGTCTCCACTGGTTCTGGGGGGGGACTGGTGCCCAGAGTGCTTCATCCTGTGCAGGACAGAGGTAGTGGATGCATGTCTCCACTGGTTCTGGAGGGGGACTGGTGCCCAGAGTGCTTCATCCTGTGCAGGACAGAGGTAGTGGATGCATGTCTCCACTGGTTCTGGAGGGGGACTGGTGCCCAGAGTGCTTCATCCTGTGCAGGACAGAGGTAGTGGATGCATGTCTCCACTTGTTCTGGAGGGGGACTGGTGCCCAGAGTGTTTCATCCTGTGCAGGACTGAGGTAGTGGATGCATGTCTCCACTGGTTCTGGAGGGGGACTGGTGCCCAGAGTGTTTCATCCTGTGCAGGACTGAGGTAGTGGATGCATGTCTCCACTGGTTCTGGAGGGGGACTGGTGCCCAGAGTGCATCACTCACCCCGTGACGGTCCCAGTTGCGTCACTGCCCCTGCCGCTCATGGGCTAGCGGTGCTTGAGTTGGCGGTCCTTGCCCTGTTCAGCGGTGCTTGCCCTGTTCAGAGGTGCTTGACTTGGTGGTCTTTGCCCTGTTCAGCGGTGCTTGAGTTGGCGGTCCTTGCCCTGTTCAGCGGTGCTCGAGTTGGCGGTCCTTGCCCTGTTCAGCGGTGCTTGCCCTGTTCCGCGGTGCTTGACTTGGCGGTCCTTGCCCTGTTCAGCGGTGCTTGAGTTGGCGGTGCTTGCCCTGTTCAGCGGTGCTTGACTTGGCGGTCTTTGCCCTGTTCAGCGGTGCTTGAGTTGGCGGTCCTTGCCCTGTTCAGCGGTCTTTGCTCTGTTCAGCGGTGCTTGACTTGCCGGTCCTTCATTGCCCAGCTGGGCTGTGGCTGGCGGTCCTTCATTGGTCAGATGGGCTGTGGCTGGCGGGGCCCTCCTGGGCAGCTGGGCTGTGGCTGGCGGGGCCCTCCTGGGCAGCTGGGCTGTGGCTGGCGGGGTCCTCCTGGACAGCAACGATGGGGCTGGCGGTGCCCTCCTGGGGAGCGACGATGGGACTGGCGGTGGCCTCCTGGGCAGCGACGATGGGGCTGGCGGTGGCCTCTGTGCAGCGATGATGGGGCTGGCGGTGGCCTGGCCAGCGGGGATGATGGCAGTCTTCTCCGCCGTGCTGCTCCTCCCAGACTTTGCGGGTTTCTTCTGCCCCTTCCCCACCTTGGGAGGAGTCACAGCTGAGTCCACACTCCCCCAGGGACCCCTGTGAGCGGCTTGGGTGGCTGGAGTCTTCCCCCTCTCCCGCCGGGCACTGGCCAACTTCTGGTGCTTCACAGGGGGGGGACTGGCTGTGCTGTGGCTCCGTGACACACTGGCTGGCCTGGTGGCCGGTGCACTCCACATACCTGTGACAACAGGTACCACTGGTCCCGGAGATTTTGTGGCTGAGGTGCTAGTACGGGACCTATGAGTTGGACAGGGGGGGTGGTGGGAAATAGGTTAAGGATGGACAGGAAAAGTTGTTTGGAGACACTGGGACGGGTAGCTGTAGGGGGTTTGGGAGTGGAGGAAGAGGTGCTGGTTGTAGGAGGTGTAAGTTTTGTGGCTTTGGGTGCAGGTGCATGCGCTGGAGGCTGTTGTGAGGTGGATGTATGTTGGGTGGGTGTGTGCCTGCGTTTGTGTATCTTTGGAGGGGGCGTCACAGACACACTGGGAGAGGACACAGGGGACGTGTGAATGGTAGTGGGGGTGGTGAGTGCACGTGAGCGGGGTGTGGTGGTGGGTGTGCTGGTGCGGGACGTAGTGGCTGTAGTGGTAGTGCATGCAGGTGTGAGTGTAGACGAGACTGGGAGGGAGGAGGGAGACGAGAAGGAGGGGGACACAGTGGAGGCAGTGGATGTTGTTGTGTCTGTATGTGTGTGATGCTTGCGTGAGTGCCTGTGGGATGTGTGGTGCTTATGTTTGCCTGAGCTTCCCTTGTGTGATGAGGTGTGTGCAGGCTGGTCTGATGGTGTGCTTGGGATAGGCCGAGGTACAGGGGATTGGGTCTGGGTGGAGGAAGATGGAGGGGGGAGGCTAGACACAGGGACAATGGCTGCCATCAGTGCTGAGGCCAGAGTTTGAAAGGTTCGATGAAGGGCCGCCTGACCAGAATGAATGCCCTCCAGGAATGCATTAGTTTGTTGCAACTCCCTTTCTACACCCTGGATGGCATTCAAAATGGTAGACTGCCAAACAGTGAGTCACCTGAGGAGGTCAATGGCCTCCTCACTGAGGGCAGCAGAGGTGACAGGGGCAGGGGCTGAGGTGCCTGGGGCGAAGGTGATGCCCACCCTCCTGGGTGAGCGGGCACGGGGCGAATGCTGAGTGGCTGCTGGGAGGGCGGTGCTGGTAGGGGGGGTGGCGGCTGTACCTGTAGAAGTGGGGGGCACAGATGTTGCCGCCACCACAAGGGAGCTCCCATCGGAGGACGAGTCTGTGTCGCTGGTTTCAGCTCCTGTCACCGCCGTGGTGCTCCCCTCACCCTCCATCCAACTGGTGTATTTAGAGTCCGTAGTGTGGCCCTCCATGGCCATGTGGGATGCAGCTCCCTCGTGCGCCGGTGCCACTGCTCCTCCACCTGATGATGCTAATGCACACAAGAACAGGTAGACCGCAAAAAAAGGGGGGGGAACAGAAGAAAGACAGGTTGAGTGCATGGCTTACCGCTACCATTGGCGGACAAGACAGGAGCAGCCCCCTGCACTACGTCGCGCTGTTGGGCTCTACAGTGCAATTCCTGGGAAATGGCCTACAAGGCTATGGACGACATCTGCACACATAGATGACACAGGTGCATGAATAGCTGTACTTGGCACTCTACAGAGGTGGGGTGGGGGGCCACAGGGCCAAGCCTTACGAAGGGGCCTAGCCTACGGAACTCGCCCTGGCCTAGGGAAACCCACAGCCCTCCTCCCCCACCCAGACCCCTCCACTGAATTCAGCTGAATGAGAGTGTAATCACCCCCTTGTGTCTGCTGTGATGCCCTCAAGCGCCCATCCAACTCCGGGTAGGCCACCGCCAGGATCCGGAACATCAGGGGGGTCATGGTTCGACGGGCACCCCTCCCACGTTGGGAGGCCATCCCCAGCTGAGCCTCCGCCGTCTTCTTTCTCCAGCGGCGAATGTCCTCCCATCTCTTCCGGCAGTGGGTGCTCCGTCTGTGGTGGACCCCCAGGGTCCGGACGTCCTTGGCGATGGCACACCAAATATCCTTCTGGTGGGCGCTGACCTACATGAAATGTACAGGGGAAGAAGAGAAGTCATTACCAACTGCGCCGTCAAAGTGAGTGGCCCCCATCCCTACACTTGCCATGTGGCACATGCACCCACCGTCTTTCATGCACTCAGAACTCTGCCCCCTTCCTTCTTACAACCAGCCCTCTCTACACATGCATAGCCCATACAACATGTCCCTGTGTACTTACCTGTTGGTCTGGAGGACTGTAGAGTAGCGTGTACTGGGGGAGGACCCCGTGAATGAGCTTCCCCAAGTCCTCTGATGTGAAGGCAGGGGCCCTTTCCCCAGACGCACGAGCCATTGTCTCTTCCAGACCGAGGTCACAGCAGCACTTGCAGTGTAGGTCCTCTCCTGTCGAAGATCAGGTATCGAGTGATTCAACAGCTAGAAAATGGCGGTCACATCCGCGGCGGTCACGTCCGCGGCCGGGCGTACCATCACCGCCGGCTTACATCGTCATTGGCTCCTGGGACCCATAGGGTCCAATGTTGACCAATGTAGCATTGCGCCGCGGTCTTCGACCGCCTACCGCGACGGTGTACAACGCCAGCGGAGTTAACTCACATCCCATTGTCCCACTTTAGAGGTCAGGCAGCCGCCATTTCAGAGGCCCACATGGCCTAATTACCAACTGCGTCACACATACCTAGGCCTACCCTCAACACACATACAGGCCAGATTTTGTGTATGAATCGTGTTCTGTGTAGACTGTAGGTACATACCTCTGACTTGTTTGACACTGTGCTCGCTGTTGTCCTTCATAGGCACCGTCCGCTGGGACATGTGAGGAGATGGTGGAATCCTCCGGTGTACCGACCGCTGGTGGACCTGTCGACAATGGAGGAAAGAAATTTGATAATCACCTACAGGTTTGACCGTGCCACAATCCAGGAACTGTGTACCCAGTTGGAGCCAGACCTGATGTCAGCAATCCGCCATCCCACAGGAATCCCCCCTCAAGTGCAGGTACTATCAGTGCTCCATTTCCTTGCAAGTGGGTCTCTTCAAACAACTGTGGCCATGGCATCAGGGATATCCCAGCCTATGTTTTCCAACGTATTGTCCAGAGTGTTGTCTGCCCTGCTGAAACACATGCGGAGCTACATCGTATTCCCTCAGGTGGAGGACTTGCCTACAGTGAAAGGTGACTTCTATGCCCTTGGACATATCCCCAACATCATAGGTGCCATTGATGGAACCCATGTGGCTTTGGTCCCCCCCACAGGAGTGAACAGGTGTACAGTAACCGGAAGAGTTATCATTCCATGAATGTACAGATGGTATGTTTGGCCGACCAGTACATCTCCCATGTGAATGCCATGTTCCCTGGCTCAGTGCATGACGCCTACATCATGCGGAATAGCAGCATCCCTTATGTGATGGGTCAACTCCACAGGCACCGTGTGTGGCTATTAGGTGACTCTGGTTACCCCAACCTGTCATGGCTACTGACCCCAGTGAGGAATCCCAGGACCAGGGCAGAGGAACGCTACAATGAGGCCCATGGGCGGACTAGGAGGGTGATCGAACGCACCTTCGGCCTCCTGAAGGCCAGGTTTAGGTGCCTCCATATGACAGGTGGATCCGTATTCTACTCATCAAAGAAGGTGTGCCAGATCATAGTGGCCTGCTGTATGCTTCATAACTTGGCTTTGCGACGACAGGTGCCTTTTCTGCAGGAGGATGGTCCAGACGGCGGTGTTGTGGCAGCTGTGGAGCCTGCTGGACAGTGATGAGGAGGAAGCAGAGGAAGAAGACATTGACAACAGGGACTCAGTCATCCAGCAATATTTCCAGTGAAACACAGGTGAGAATACATTCCTGCCTACTACAAGTACTTTTACACTTCTACCTCTATCCTGTCTGTCGATTTCACCCAGTGTATGGTCACTGAGTTGTCACTTTTCCTTACGGTTTCACAGGTGTGGGTCCCAACGTGTGTCATCTGCTTAGATTCCTCATGGACTAGAGCTGTGTGACATAGGTATGTTGACATTACTATTCCCTGAAAATTTTGTCACTGTAATTGCAAATACACTATTTCGAAATCACAGACAGACTCCAGATCTTTTGGTGCTTAAGGTGTGTTTATTTACATACAAAAAATTGGAGGGGGAAGTCAAATGGTGAGGGGTGATGGCGGAGGAGTGTCCATGGCAGAGTCCAGTCTATTTGTCTCACAGGTGCATTGCCCATATGGGCATAGGAAGTGGAGCTGGGGCAGTTTCAATATGGACAGGGTGACAAAGTGGGACAGTGGCTTGACAATCAGGGTGGTCTCATTTCTTGGCGGGGGTCTTGGCATCGTGCTCTGTCTTGTTCCTGGATCTCAGGGACCGTTTGCGGGGTGGTTCACCGTCTGCAGGGGGTGGGGTGCTGGTGTGGTGGTCCTGTGGCGGTGCCTCCTGTCCACTAGCGCCGGCGGAGGTGGTGGGCAGTTCATCGTCCATGCTAGTGTCAGGGGCCCCTTGTAGTGCCACAGTGTCCCTCCTGGTGTTGAGTATTTCCTTCAGCACCCCTACGATGGTGCCCAGGGTGGAACTGATGGTTCTGAGTTCCTCCCTGAACACCAAATACTGTTCCTCCTGCATGCGCTGGGTCTCCTGAAACTTGGCCAGGACCGTTGCCATCGTCTCCTGGGAGTGGTGGTATGCTCCCATGATGGAGGAGAGGGCCTCGTGGAGAGTGGGTTCCCTTGGCCTGCCCGCCCCCTGTCGCACAGCAGCCCTCCCAGTTCCCCTGTGTTCCTGGGCCTCCGCCCCCTGGACCGTGTGCCCACTACCACTGCCCCAGGTCCCTGTTGTTGTTGGGGTGGTGGGTTATCCTGGGTTCCCTGTAGTGGTGGACACACAGCTGATTGACGTGTCCTGGGGACGGAGGTATGGGCCCGCTGGGTGGGTCCTATGCTGGTGTTACCAGAGGGGGGAAGGTCTGTGGTGGCCTGTGCCTGTGTGAGGGGAACCGACTGTCCCGAGGCCCATGATGGTCCGGGCTGGTCATCTAGATTCAGGTGGACAGAGGTGCTGTCATCACTGTGGGTGGAGTGAAGATGTCTGGACCCTCCTGTCTGGTGACGTTGGGTAGTGGTCCTGCAGGGGTGGAGAAGCATTATCATTGCATCTGTGTGTGTCATGGTGTGCAATGGGTGGGTGACCGTGTACCCCAGTGCTGGCATTCCTGTGTGGGGGCTTGTGTGATGATGGTTTAGGGGGGTGTATGGGTATGTGCAGTGGGTATGCTTTAGTGATGGGTGTCCATGCGTTGTTGTTGCATGCATGGCTTGGTGTTGGGTTGTGATATTGGTACATTTGTGAGGAGTTGGAGTGATAGGGGTGGGGGCGAGCGTGGGGGTATGTGATAGCATGCAGGTAGGGTGGGGGATATGGTTGTTAAAGGTTTGACTTACCGGAGTCCATTCCTCCACTGACTCCTGTGAGGCCCTCAGGATGCAGAATCGCCAAGACCTGCTCCTCCCATGTTGTTAGTTGTCAGTGAGGAGGTGGGGGTCCGCCGCCAGTCCGCTGAACCGCTTGGTGGTGTCTTGAGACCACGGAACGCACCTTCCCCCATAGGTTGTTCCACCTCTTCCTGATGTCCTCTCGATTTCTTGGGTGTTGTCCCACTGCGTTGACCCTGTCGACTATTCTTCGCCATAGCTCCATCTTCCTTGCAATTGAGGTGTGCTGCACCTGTGCTCCAAATAGCTGTGGCTCTACCCGGACGATTTCCTCCACCATGACCCTGAGCTCCTCCTCCGAAAACCTGGGGTGTCTTTGCCGTGCCATGGGGTGGTGTAGGTGATTTGTGGGGTGGTGTGTGTGGTGATAAGTATCGTGACGTGGAAGTTGTGTGGGTGATGGTGTTGTGTGCCTGTGGCTGCTAGTTTGTGGATGGTGGTGTCTCTCTCTGGCCTTCTCTCTGTAATAGTGGTCGTAGGGGTTTGTGGGTGATTTGGGTGTGTGTTTTATATTGGATTGGGTGTGTGGGAGTGGTGTGTGTATGTGTATCAGGTGTGTGTATTTCGAATTGTCCAAAGTGGCGGTGTTTTGTAGCAGTGTGTGTATTTGGAGCGCGGCGGTGTGTACCACAAATGGAATACTGCCGTTGAAAGACCGCCGCGTGGATTCGTGTGTCGTGATAGTGTGGGTGTATTTCTGTTGGCGTGACGGTGGAGGTTTTGTTTTCGTCAGTTTATCACTGACCTTTGGTGTGGCGGACTTGTGTGGGTGTCTGGATTTTGTCGGATTCCGAGATGTGGGTCATAATAGCTGTGGCGGAATTCCGTGGCTGCGGAGGTATGTTGGCAGTCTTCTGCACGGCGGTAAGCGGCTTTTACCGCCAATGTTGTAATGAACCCCTATATCTTGCTGAATTGTTTTCTAGATAACTCTTATGCATTGAAAGTGGGACGTAACTGTACAAAAAGTTAATTTAGGCAAGCTCACCATCTTAACCAGATTGACTCTACCCACTATTATTTATTTTCTTTTTCACACAACTCTATACAGAAGAGGCAGTGGTGAGAGAGGAGGATATAGGAAATTGTTAGGAGAAGACATACTCCCTTGTATTTCCCGAGAGGAGCAGGTCTTTCTCAACAAACCAATTTCTTCAGGGGAAATCAGGAATGCTCTGAAAAGGTAGTAAGGGAGGGAAAGAAGCTGGGCCTGATGGTATCCCGACGGATCTTTATAAGGCTCTGGGGGCGGCAATAATTTCAGCCCAGTTAGAATTGTATACAGGGATTTTTAAAAATGGAGATCCCATTCCAACTTCATGGAACGAGGCCACCATTACACTGATTTTGAACCATTGTAAGAACCCGGCGAAGTGTGAATCATACAGGCCGATATCTTTGCTGAACAGTGATTAAAAAATATTTGCTAAAATATTAACAGATAGATTAAGTGGAGTGCTGAGTCGTCTGATACATCCCGACCAGAAAGGTTTTATTAGAGGAAGATTTTTACACAAATTGAGTTTTAATCTGGTATGGGCAATAGATATGGCTACAACCTTTCAAGTTCCTCTAGCGGTAATAACTCTGGATGGAATTAAGGCCTTTGATAGAGTTAATTGGAAGTATTTAAGTAGGATTTTGAGTTTGTACAGTATGGGGGAAACATTCTGAAGAGCTATAGGATTGATTTATAATGTCACCTTGACAAGAGTATTAGGAAACCTCACAGAGCCTTTCAGGATAACCAGAGGTACTAGGCATGGCTGCCCTCTGTCCCCCCTACTGTTCGACCTCTATATAGAACCCTTTGCTAGGAAAATAAGGCAGGACTCCTTAATATCCCCTTTTAGTTGCAACGGTTGGCATAAAAAGGTGTCTTTATATGCGGATGACCTTCCATTGTACACTGCTGATCTAGCAACAGCTCTCCTGGCACTATTGGCCTTAGCAGAGGACTTTGGTAGAGTGTCTGGATATTGTGTGAAAGATGGGAAGACAGATATCATGACATGGAAGCAGAAGATGGACCAAGCACAAGTGAAGAGTGAAATGAGATACTTAGGTATAATAATTACACAGGAGATTGAGCACCTTTCAATGAAGAACCTAAAGTTACTGTCAGGCTAATGTTGTAAGTTAATGCAGAGATGGGTGCACCCATTGCATTTTGACCCTCCCCCAGATTTATGTGTTTTTGTGAACCTGAGGCAGTGCCAAAATCTAACACCACCCCAGGGGTGGTATTAGCATGGCGCAATGATGACGTATACTTTAATAAGTCCTCCTCATGTTTTCCTTTGTTTGTGTGTGCTGCATTCCACAGCACACATGGACCAAGCAGATTGCTATTTTAGTTTCTTGTTGTGCAGGAAGGTGCTCCTTCCTACACAACAATAATCTCCCCCTCAACGCAGCCATCATTGCACTATGGTGCAAGGGATGCAGTGTTGGGGCTGGACAGCTAATTTACCACTGGCACAGGGGTGAACACAGGGATGGCCCGTATGCTTATGATTTTTGGTTGTAAATGACAGTGCGTGGTGCAGCCTAATTTGGTACAGAGGCACCCGCCTTCACTTTTAGTTTGATCAGGGTCTCTATCTTGTTTGATGGTGAGATTGCAGCTATTTGTACACCTGCACACATGGACCCTCATTACGAGTCTGGCGGTCTTATGCCAACAGCGGTGGTTCAACTGGCACATTAAGACTGTTGTGAAAGTGCCACGGTCCAATGGCCTGGCACTGCCAGGTTGCCACCAGCTGATGGGCTGGCGGTGCCACCACTCTTAATCCACCAGGCCAAAACTGCAATCAGTGCTGCCCTCCAGATTATGATCCCGCTTTCCCACCAGCGTTTGCATGACGGTCCGACTGCCATGCAAAGGCTGGTGGTAATGGGGTGTGGGGTGCTCCTGGGTGCCCATGCACTGGGCATGGGCAGTGCAGGAGCCCCCATGGACAGCCCCTTTGCGCTTTCCACTGCCCAATTTATGGGCAGTAAAAAGCGAACCCCCACATTGGCGCTGGCTATATTACGAGCTGACGTCAGTGTTGTGGTGAGTTTCCCACAGAGCTGGCAGGCGGAAACACAGTTTCCACCAACCGTCCCAGCGGGAAACTCGTAATGCCTACCACGGAGGGAAGGCCGCACTGGCGGTCTCTCCAAAGCAGGACTTTGCCGGGCAGCCTCCGACACCCGCCAATGTCATCATGGGCACTATAATATTCACAGACATACACCATGTGTTGTATTTGTTTTATTGTTTGCCCATTCCCATGTGGGTAATATGGTTGTGTCTGAGTTGTTGTGGGTTCACCCTGTATGCAAGGTTGCAAGCTTTAGTGCAGATTTTTCTCTTGTGGCACGGTTTAGGTCAGCACTGCTATGTGTAGCTCAACACTGCACCAGGTTAGTTACGCAGGGAAGTGCCATGTTTACTGGGATACAGGACAGCCCTGTAATTCCCCCTGCAGCTGCACAGATGTGTTATCCCTGCACTGAGACAGGCATTGTTGCAGCATGATGAAGGCATGGCTGCCTTGAGGGAATGAATTGTTTATGTGCAGGGTGGTGTCCCTTCCTGCACATGTATAAGTCATGTTAGCTAAGGTGGCATTTCAGTGTGGGCTGCAAGATGAAGTGAAGGCAATGCCTCAAGGAGGATGGGAAGCATTGTTGCGAGATACATCACCTTGACCCCACTCATTGGTATTGACTTCCGTCATAGTCTCAGATGTCTAAGTTGTGTAGGTACAGGAGCTTTGACAATATGCAAGGGGTGATGTGATGGCACAGCCACAGGCACAGTATTTACACATCCCTTCCAGCCAATGTGCTGCATATTTACATGGTGGAGTATAGCCCTGGTGATTGGTGTATGTCCATGTTTGGTATATGTTGGAGGGCATAGCACAGCCAAGGGGTGTGTACATGTGTTGTTTGTGTGGGGAGGGGGCATCTTGATCCTGGGCCAATGTGTCCCTATGAATTCCTTTAACATGCATTGAGTGTGTCCTATGTACCTCCCCCTTCTGGCATTTGTAAGATTCCATTTATTTACCCCATGCAATTTACCCTGCATTTGTGGTGGTGGTTGATAATCTACACTGTCCTGTCCTTGGATTCCTGTGGTCAACTCTTCCGGGTTGACTGCTGCAACCATCTCCTCCAGCTCATCCAGGTCCTCCTGTGGTGCAAGACTTCCACCTCCAGTATTCAGTGGTGCCTTTCTATTCCTGGCCAATTTCTCCTTAGTTCTGCGCTTGCTATCATGCCAGTGCTTCTTGCACTCACAGTTCACTTCACCTCTGCCACGCTGTTGATTTTGTCCACTATTTGCTGCCATATAGCCTCTCTCTTACCAATTGGCCATATGGAGGTGACAAAGAGCTGGTGTTGGTGTTGTGCTCCTCCTCACTAAAGTGACACTTGCGCTTTTTCTTCTCCTTCTCCGTGGACTTCTATGGATCCTCCTGGCTGGTGCTTGGGCGATTGGGGTCTCCCTGGGGTCTCTCCTGGCCTGATTATTCCATCTTCTCTTGCAATTGGATTCTTTCCTGCTTGTGCATTTATATTTGACTCTAATACGGGGTAAATATGGTACTGACCCTTTTGCGACATACTTACGTTCCACAAAATGGTCTTCAGCCACTTTTGCAGCATTAACATCATTATTCCTTACGACAGGGCGCAATGGTTACCGTCGTTTTGTTTTACGATCACCGTTCGTTAGCGCTGTCATTTGTCCGACCTAAAATATGGTGCACAGCTCGCGCTAAATAAAATGACGCAAAACTGCATTAGTGCAGTTTTATGTCATTTTGTATAAATATGGGCCCATAATTGTAGTTTTAAGGACTAACACATGTAGGCCACTGTACAGCACAAGCTCAAGTACAGCAAGATGCTCAGTGTGTTTTACATCAAAAAGAGGGGTTTTTCAGAGAAGGTGTAGTAATAAAATAAAACAAATGAAGGTAAAAAGTTCCGAAGATGGAGTTCCAAGTAGGACCCTTAGATACAGTTCAGGTCAAACTAAGCACTTCTGTATATAGAAGCAAAAGCCCTCGCACATCTAATAGGGTGTCAAGCCTCATCCTTGGGGCTGCTTCTCATTGGACCAGTGCTGCAATGTCATACAGGCCTCACAAAGGGCCTCTTTGCCGGGTATAAAAGCCCTACAGGTGAGATGAAAAATTAGGAACTGGAGAAAGGATTAAAATTTACTATAGACCTCACTACCCTATATGTTTATTAATCAGTGGAGGCTATATCAAGGTTAAAACAAGCATTTTCAGTGCAACGGGGCTCGCATTTGTGCGAGCTGGAGCTATTTGCGTTGTAAACTCCTAACCTAACTTTTCTTGCCACAAAATTAAAAGAAACAAAACACAGGACGATAGCGCTATGTAAAATGGAGCGCGATGGCACTGAAATTTAACACGAAAAAACGGAGCATGATCGCACTATGTAAACCCCAGCGCGATCGCGCTGCGGGGAAAATTAACAGATAAAGTAGTCCAGAAACCAGGCTCAAAACATCGAGCCTCGTATGTATCTATTAGTTTACCGGTGCTGTGTAGGTGGGCTAAACACCAGAAAAGACATGATGTATGCATGCCTTTAACAAATGAAAGCAAGCAGATTTTAAAGAGCAATCCCAGGAACCAATGAAAGAGACTGACGTGACCTGGCCATGGTTTGAAGCCCAAAGAGAGATTACTTTATGAACGAAGCGCTTTGCGCTCGCCCATAGACAGGGGTTGGAGTGTCACCAGAAGTAATGTTCTACCCTCCCTGTGAAATGGTCAATGGACGAAAAAAATTGATCCGTCCCTATAAGTAGATCAACATGTTTCACGCCTAAATACGTCTCTACAGTTCAGGTGGCGTTTCAGCAGGACCAAAAAACATCCTAGTCCTCACTATGGAGACCCTAAATGTTTCTATAATGTGAAAAAATGAAAAAGAACTTATATAAGCCTAAAGACCCTAATTCAAGGTAGACCCTCCTACATTGAGGAGAGGGTACCCTTCGGGAAATATGGACCGTTCGACTGCTGCAGAATTTCTTTCAATAGCGTCCACGTCTGGTAACCTACCCGGCGGTCACGACCCAGAAAATAAGTAAAGAAATAAATATGACAACATTGGTCAGGTAGAAATGGCGTTGAACGAGATAAAGGATGGTGACATTACCAGTATTATTATACAAACTACAGTGAGTAAGAGGAAAAACAGAGGTCTTTTAACATATCCTCACAAATTAAAACTTTAAAAAATCAGTAGAAAGGATTATTCAAATAATCAAATACTACTAGTGGACCTGTAGCACTGATTGTGCCACACACATGAGTAGCCTTGTGAACATGCACTGGGCAGTTTGGAACTGCAAGTTTGACCTGACAAGTATGACCACTTGCCAGGCCCAAACCTTCCTCTTTATTATATGTAAGTCACCCCTAGTGTAGGCCCAAGGCAGCCCCATGGGCAGGGTGCAGTGTTTTTAAAAGGTAGGACATGTACTGGTATGTTTGGAGTTCAAAACTTCACACACAGACACTGCAATGGCAGTTCTGAGGCATGTTTACAATGCTACGCCTGTGAGTGGCACAATTAGTGCTGTAGGCCCACAAGTAGCATTTCCTTTACAGGCCCCGGGCACACATTGTGCATTTTACTAGGGACTTACTAGTAAATCAAATATGCCAATCATGGATAAACCATTCAGCAATACCATTTAGATAGATAGCACTTGCATGTTATCACTGGTCAGCAGTGGTAAAGTGTCCAGAGTTCTAAAACCAGCAAAAACGAAATTCAGCATAGAATCAAAAACAAGAGGTCAGAGGCAAAACGTTTCGGGATAACGCTGCAAAAAGGGCCATTTTCAACAGTAAACAAGGGTTTTAGTGTTGCTCACCCCACAGCATAGCAGATTTTCACTCTGATAATCCTAGTTTAGGACCCTTTAAGATAAGTTGTACATTGTTTTTGTCACCTGTACTTTTTTTCTAATTTATAATTTTTTTTAATAACTATATGCAAGATGGTTGCTAGCTTATTTGTGCTTCAGTATGCCTGTGCTGATTATGGTGACACATCAACGGTAATGGATATAGGCCTTATTGTTTCATTGGGAAAATTTTGTTCAGATTCCATAGGTTTAATCTGTTCTGTTTATCATGAAACCTTATGACATAGCCAGTAGGTCTGACTAATTATTGTGAAAAGTATGTGCTAAACGCAATACGTTTTAAAGGGTGTAATGTATGTTTTTACACTGTGCTAAAGCCTGTAAGCTGGTACTTTCTCAGTGAATATCCCTCAGATTACTATTGTAGGCAAGGGTTTTTGTGCTGGTGACCCACTCAGCCAAACCACTGGGATAGATGATTTGTACTGTGATAATAATTATTAGGTCCTCTTGGGGGAGATTTATAATACTTTGACCACATTATATTTGGACATTTGTAATTTTGTTACAGTACACCTGATCGTTGATTTGTGGGAAAGCTTATGTTCAGTACAGTAGGGCCTACATTTACAAACTGTCACACAGTGCAATTTAGCACCCAAAGTTCCTGCACTTCATGATAGGGAGAGAGCAGGAAAACACCATGGCCCTCATTCTGACCTTGGCGGTCTTTTCGCAAGACCGCCGAGTTACCGCCGCGGTGAAGACCGCCGACCGCGGCGGTGTGCCGCTGTGCGCATTCTGACCGCTGGGAGCGTTCCGCCGGAAAACCGCCAGCAGCCACACTGGCGGTCGGCGGAAAAGTGGAGACTGGTCAACCTCCACCGCCACGCCAGCAGAACACCGCCCCCAGAATTACGACCCACATTTCTGTGTGGCGGTCTTCTGTTGGCGGTCTTCTGTTGGCGGTCACGTCCCTATGGCTCCCGTCGCCTCCCGGAGGACCAACGCACAAGGTAAGTTGATCGTCCGTGAGGGGAGGGGGTAGGGGGGTGTTGTGTGATGTGTGCGTGCATGGGGGTGTGCGTGTGAGTGTGTAGAGGGGTGCTGTTGTGTCTATGGGTAATGTGTGCTGTTCGGCAGGTGCGCATGTCGGCATGTATGTGTGCGGGTATGTGTCCCCGTTGTGTATGTGTGTGTAGGGGGTGTGTATATGTGCATGTTGGGGGTGTGTGCATGTCGGGGTACATGTATGTGCATGTCGGGGTGGGGGTGGGGGGGGGGTTCGTACCAACTCTGGGGGGGTGGCAGGGGGGTGGAGGGTGTGGGGGGAGGACTCGGGTGGGTAGTGGGGGGTGGGGGAGACCCCTATCAGTGCCAGGGAAGGAATTCCCTGGCCCCGATAGTGCTTACCGCCATGGTTCGCACGGCGGTTCCCGCCCGCAAGAAACCGCGGCGGTAGGCAGGGTCATAATACCCTTGGCGGTCTTGGGACGACCGCGGGGCCGGAGTGCGCAAACTCCAGCCCCGCGGTCATGACCGCCGCGGCGGTCGGAGCGGAGAAGTAGCGGTCGGTCGCGGCGGGGACCGCCGCGGTCAGAATGCCATTTTTAATACCGCCGGTCTGTTCGCGGTCCGACCGCCGTCTCTCCGCCGACCGCCAGGGTCAGAATGAGGGCCCATATCTAGAGAGAAATGGCACTTTCCTGCCCTTCCCCAGCATTGGTGCACATTCAGGCTGTGAAGCACCACACACACACCTTTCCACCATAGTGCAAAGCAGTGTTGCAATGGTTTGCGTTATTTTTTCCTACAAACCAAGGCAAGTAGCAGTGTGAGTTGGTTTGTTAATACCAAAAAGGATTCTGTGTTAAAAAAAATCAGACGCAAACCCAGTACAAAACCTTTCTATATCTTGCTTAGGTCCTCGTTATGGTGACACGCCTGTAGGACTGGCTGATTCTTCGGGTAAAGTTATTTCAGATGCAAGTGGCTTAATCTGTTTTTTTCTGAAAAGTTCTGATAAACACAATGGCAGGCATATTTAATTTATTATGAAACAAATATATTAAAGACAATAGGCATTTAGGAGTGGATTGGTATTACACCTTGTTCAAGCCTGCAGACATGTAGTAGGTTACATGAAATCTCAAAATTACCTTTGATTACCCGCTTTGAAAATTCTAGGGGTAGAAGATTTGTACTGTAATGATTCCTGCTAGAATCTGTTATGGGATAAGTTGTCAGCCAGGATTTTGTAATAAAAAAAAATCATTAATGCTACATACATACACATATACATGTTTATGCCGTGGCAGTGAAAATAAGTATTACCCATTAACACGTATTATTGCTAGCGTATGCCTGCAATGTTAAGGCAGCAGCTTGTTCTCTTTTTTCGATTTGTATCTTTTAATGTATCTGGCATATGTTTTTGACTTTGTTGTGTGTGAGTTTTTTGAAGTTGTGGAAGAGGGGGGTGCATGCAAGAATGAGTCAATGGGTGGAAGAATGCATAAGTGCAAGGATGCGTGGCAGACTGCGTGTATTATGACTTCATGAGTGGTTAAACCCATCAATGACTGAAAAGGCACTTTCATTTATGAGCCTAACCAACTGGCATTGCCAATGCTTGTTATTGCTTGATATGGCTCCCACTGGACCCTAACTCTTTCCTGAGTCATTTGCTCATTTACAGTTACATTTCTTTTATTGCTAACATCTTTTTCTAAATGTTATTCTCGCATTTAAATATAAACAATTTCAAAGTCATTATTTATTTATATTATTTCGCTCAATAATCCTCTCTATATAAAAACCCTACCATCCTATTTATTCCCAGAGGACACACATTGTCTTACTTTATAGCTCTTGCACACAACTTATTGATAATTTTCGCACTGCTTTCAACATTAGACTCATATTTGATCTTTACTGAGTGGCATAGTGGAATAGTGGAATATGATAAGCTTCTTGAAAATGTTGTGATTTTACCACAGTTCTACAAAACCTTTGGCTTAGGTACGAGCTTTATGAGTAATGAAGGCCCAACTGCACAACCAGTGCTGCTTTTTATGCCCAGTTCTCCATGTCTACGACCCATACTTTGCTATGTTGCTGGCCTGCACCTGCCAGTACTGATTGTAGAATATCAGTACCATTTTTCTTCACTTTACCTTCCAGGCCACTAAACAGTTGATTTTATGCTTCACCAGCTGGATTACGATGACTCCTCCAGTTTGTTTTCCTGCATGTTTTCACATATTCGCAATCCTTACACGTTGTCTTACTTTGTCTTTTTTCTACCATATATTTTATCAAATCATTTTACAGATCTTCTCTACTATCTACAATTCTGTTTCTCATATAATCTTCAACTGAAGAGGCTTCCCCAGTTTCCACTGGAAGTTACTGAATCTCAGCTCAGGCACTTTATATGACTCCCCTGACAGAGGTGTTTCACAGTATTCTGACAATACAGGCAAGGTCAATTTTTGTATCACCTTAACTTTTGTTTATGTTGCCACCCTAGACAATACGCCGAAAACTGCAGGTCTATATGCTAGTGGTTCCTGTGGTGCTTCTTTCAAGGGGCATCGCCAGTGACTACCTCAGAAGCCTTTGCATTGAAAAGGTCATTCTCTCACCCGATGTCCCATTCCTTTTTTCCCCAGACACTCCTACTAAGTTTACAAAGAACGTAGACCCCTTCTCTCACTCAGTCTGTTTCTCACGTAGGCGATCATTTTTGTTTTTGTTAAATCGCATCATTTGCCTCTTCTATTTCCTGGTCTCTTCCCGAACCTATATTGAGTTATTTATGCAATAGCTTCACTGACCATCTAAATAGATCTTTTGACCATATTGTACACATTCATCCATTGATTTGGAAACATATTTACAAATAAAATGCAATAAACTAACATCATGGCTTAGTAATTGTTACAGAACACCTGAAATAATTTAACAGGATTTGACAGGCTGATATTTTATCAACAATAAGGGCAGATTTACGAGAATAAGGTGGGGACTAAAGTGTAGGGAAATGTTATGGCCTAATTTAGAGTTCAGTGGCCATGCAAATTGTCGATTTTCTGGAGGAAATGTTAAATTCGTAGGAGACTCAACTAGCTGAATTTTGCCCAACCTAGTCTTAGCCTAGCAGAGGTAATTCAGCAGGTAGATTATCCTCCCGGTTTAGCTTTTCTCCTCAAAGAGGAGAATCACCACACATCACTACACGAAGTACTTGGGCCCGTATTTATACTTTTTTTGCGCCGCATTTGCGTCGTTTTTTTGACGCAAAAACGGCGCAAACTTGCAAAATACCATTGTATTTTGTAGGTTTGCGCCGTTTTGCGTCAAAAAGCAGCGCAAATGCGGCGCTAAAAAAAGTATAAATACGGGCCTTACTGTTTAAATGAAGTGCATAGTTTGTTGACCAGCCTACAGCAAATGTTTTCCCTTGAAAGATACTTCAATCAGTTGAGAACACCAGGTCCATGGTAAGGCTTACAGTGTAGCGCAGGAAAACAATTGGTTTATTAATGGATTTGTTTTATATATATATATATATATATATATATATATATATATATATATATATATATATATATATATAAAAACGATAAAGCTCCATGGTGTGGTGGAGCACACGAGACAACACCAGATGGATATAGGTGAACTGGTAGCCCTTGCAAAGAGACATACTGGAAATAGATGCAGTAACAAAAATATCCAACACCGAGGGGAGCGCCCAAGTTTGGGGGGGGGGGCTTCAACACAGCACCTGTCCTGAGTAAGTCCGGGGGGGGGGGCCCTCCATGTTTGTGCAGGGGCTCCCTTCCAGTTTCGTTACGCCACCGGTGAGACAGGTGATGATGCTGATGCAGCTGCAAACAATCCATAGCACGGAATCCATAACACAGTTCATTCGGCACTTTGTGATACAGAACAGGGGTGCAACACAGGCCCCTGAAGCCCTTGTGGCACGGGGGGAGGGGTAAAGGAGCTCCTGTCCTTCACATGACCCCCCCATCCGTTCAGGGGGGGGCACATTCAGCCCAAGGCCACTGAATATCTCTAAAATGTGGGAGACTAAGGGACCCCTAATCAAATTCTGCGAGGGGGGTACTGATTTGCGTTACACCACTGACACAGAAATAATGTGTATGTAAGCATTAGTTGTGTGACGTATGCTGTTTTTCTAATAGCTTTTCACCACCACTGTTAAAGTATCATAAAATTCCACAGTTGGTGTGTATACATGTAACGTATTCCGGTAATTCCACTAAACGAAGAGAAAGCATAATTTCTATGTCGTGTGACTTTCATCGGTGTACATGATTTGCATTCGAGGAAATAAATTAACAGTCAAGTCGCTCTCTATGAGGCCATTGCAGGGTTCCTTGTCAAGACGAAGAGGAGTTTTTCTTCAGAAACCAGCTGGCCGTATCCTTCGTGACAAGCTGAGGGGTTTTTGCTTTTAAAGTTCGTGAAGTGGGAGTCTGGGAAGGAGCCATGTCCGCTTGATCAAAGACTCTCAGAAAAGACTTGCTTTTGTCCATCCAGTGCTCAGCCCATTCCCTGGACAGCTCCTCACCTCTCTGACTCCAGGCCTGGGTCAACTTCGCCCTCCTGTAGGTCATTTCCGGTCATCAGGCTTTGCTGCTCGGCATCCGGGTGGCACCTTTCATCTTGAGGCACTTCAACCCTGCTTGTAGCCCCCGGACTGGCTTTCGCTTTCTTCCGGCTGAATTTTGTCTTCTTTCGGTGCCCTTGTGGTAACCAGCCTCTTCTTTCTGCATTAACAAATTGAAAGGAGAGAAAAGTGATACGCAAAAGCATAAGACAGAACAAAGCGCGCGAGCAGACAGATTGTTTAAACTCAGTCAGAAGTCTGCCAACTGAGAAAAGAAAGAAACATGCATGTAACAGGGAATTTGTAACAAGTGAAAGGGGAGTATTATAATCCCGGTGGACGACAGGAAAGTAGCAAAGAGCATGTCTTCTTTGCTGTTCACCTGTCTAGAGTTTGATCTCCACGAAGATAATAAACTTGTGGTAGACTAGACGTCTACAACAAGTAATTTCAGAGGCTAATGGCTTCATTTTTCAAGACAAGGCCGTTACTTCTAAAGCAAATATTCTGAAAAATCTTAAAAAGGAAATACATTTTCTCTTGCAAAAAAGCCCCCCAAAAAATACAATCAATCCATCGCATATATTGTTGCATAATATTAACATAAAAGAATAACCGAAAAATATGTTCTGTTGGGATGGATGGATGGATGGCTGTGAAGACTCAGGTATGTGCCCTTTTATTGCCCCTACTCTCGTGTTACTTGGAAACACGGAGTTTTCTCTCTGTTTGGAAAAGCTGTGCCTCTGTTTACCCCGAAGACTTAATTGACAAACACATCTGCCAGTAATTTGCACAGGATTCTATGGAATGCTCAAAAGGGGTTAACGGGCAGAAAGGGTGAACTTCTGGACAATCATGCATAATGCAGGAACCAATGTATCCCACTTTTTTTTTACCAGAAATGAATTTTTGAGGGTTTTAAGAGCCAAAACAAGTCAGATGGGTGGTTCTCAAGGAAAATACCACAAAGGCTAGGTTCTGTTTGGGAAGTCACATTTGAGAAACTACGGTTTATTTTGAAAGCATGTTTAAATCGGAAATAAAATAACAACTACCACAGGCTTCAATTTAATTCAGTAAATCATTTCACAATTCCTATTTAAACTGCACTACCCTTTAATTTAATGACAAGCATTTACTACGTGAAAGTAACATTTTACACAGTGTGTGTGCTTGAATGCTCTAGGCAAGAAGTACATGAGCCACAGCTAAGATTAAACAGGCGGACTATAGGACGAAATATCAGAGACAATTGATTTATCACCGTTTGTAGCGTGACTGGTAATATATCATCACATCTGTACATTAGGAAAGGACCCTAGTTAAAATAGATTGACAAACATTTCTGCTGGATGCAGTCACGGTATATGTTCTTCTGGACACTGGACTACATATGCATGCAGAACAAAAATAAGTGAAACTCTACTGATAAAAAGAAAATGTCAAGTGAAAAAACAGACAAAGACAGCAATACTCAATTCCATCATACAAATTAGGCAGTCCTGATAGATACAAGGATGCTGTTCTAGAACATGGGTGCGTAGATGGAGTGGCCCTTCTGCCTCTTTTTCTGTTTTGCACTTTCTCATCTCAGCAGAATGAGGACCTGATGGTGACTGTGGATGTGCCAAGAGCCAATGAAAATGGTGAGCTTGTCAGCCAGTTAGGCCAGTCAAAATGGCTTTGTAGATGTTGTAGCTGATTTGAAGGTAGTTCGGAATGGCAATGGCAGCAAGTGGATTTTCATCAAAGTTGGAGTGTTTTGGTCGTATTTATGTTATTGATGTGGTGCACTCAGGCATGTAAAATGCTGTTAAGGATAGTCATTGTGGCATCGGAGCAGCTGTCGAGCAGGACATTGCCCCAATCAATGGGAAACAAGATGGCACCCTGAGGGATTCACTAGGTATTAGCAATTCCATGTGATTAAACTTGTATTGGGGACTTCATGCTGTGAATGAATAATGATGTCAAAGGCATCCAAGAGGGCCAGTACTATCAGGAGATGATTTGAAGATACTGCAAACAGGCAATGGCAGTCAGTGGATTTA
Source organism: Pleurodeles waltl (assembly GCF_031143425.1). NCBI lineage: Eukaryota > Metazoa > Chordata > Amphibia > Caudata > Salamandridae > Pleurodeles > Pleurodeles waltl. The sequence continues at coordinate 779,014,889 of NC_090437.1, read as the reverse complement.
TTTCAGGGTTGTAGACCTATTTTTCCAGGCTGTCGATAGGGCGTACTGAGGCATGTATGATGCTGTTAAGGATAGACAAGTGTGACATCAGAGCGGCTGTCGAGCAGGGCATTGCCACAATCAAGATGAAAGAGTAAAAGGGCTCGATTGGTAGTTTTGAAGTTACTTTATTAAGGAGAAAGATCTGATGATAGGCCTTCTTGATTTTTTAGGCATAGTTTTTCTGAAGGGTAATGTCAATGTGTTCAAGGTGAATCCAAGTGACGTGTTACTGAATGAAAGTTGGTACCTACCATTAGGTCAGGTTTTTTCTAGTTGTTTGTTGTTATTCTTTGCCAATAGCAGGAATTCTATCTGTTGAAGTTAAGCTTTAGGTAAGGTGCTGGACATCCAGGTCTGGATGAGGTACAGGCAGTGTATGAGGTACTAGATGTTTGGAGTAGAGAAGAGGTTCGAATATAATTGTTTGTCTTCAGTATTCTGAAGAGTATTGATACTGAGATTGAATATGATGGGCTCCAGGATGGCAACCTGGGGGATTCACTAGGTATTGGTGACTCAATGTGATTAAACTTGTGTTGAGAACTTCAGGATGTGAATGAATAATGTCAGAGGCATTCACAAGGCAGGGGTTTGCTCTACCTGTGGTCATAAGTGTTTTGTCTGTGGATAGTATGGCAGCTATCTCCGTGATGCAGCATGCTCTGAATCTGGAATAGTATCAATGCACAAGATGGATGCCACTGACAAGTTCATGATATTGTGACTGAGCTGCTTTTTCTTTGATCTTTTAGATGGAGGTCAGTAGAATAGGAAAAGGCATCAGGTTCTAATGTGGGTTTCTTCAGAAGTGGAAGAGTGTGGCCTGTCTTGGGAACTTCAGGGAAAATGCATTTAGTGATGGAAGCAGTGACAATAGTTCAGGGGTTGAGAGACTTTCTTCAGGGTCACTTTGAAGGGCCTGGGCTTGAGTACAGAAACTTCGGTCTGATAATTCTTATATGGTTTCCAAGGCTCAGATGTATTTTTCATTTTTGTGATTGCAAATGGCCTAATCGGGCCGTTTGCGATCACAAAAATACATTTTGGTATGTATTAATTCTAATTTGCGATTCAGTAACTTCTTACCAAATAGCAAATTGGAATTTCAACTACATACCAATTCGATATTAGGAAGGGGCATGTCAGGGGCGTTCCTTTCCTAATACCGAATTGCAGCAGTATGTAGGAATTTTTTGGGACTGAAATGCAGTTGCAAAACATTCGCATTGTACAACCTACTTCAAGTAAGTGGTAACCCATTCACAAACGGAAGGGGTCCCCAAGGAACCCCTTCCCCTTTGTGAATGCATGCAAAAACATTTTTTAAGAGCAGGCAGTGGTCCCAGTAGGATCACTGACTACTCTTAAAAAAATTAAAATAAATATTTAAATTTTTCTTCTTTAAAAGCATCCATTTTTCATTTAAGAAAAACAGGCTGCATTTAAAAAACATAAAATATTGCTTTATTTAAAAGCAATCACAGACATGGCGGTCTGCTGAGCCTAGCAGGCCACCATCCCTGTGAATATAGCCATTCACAATGGGTCACTAATTGTGACCTACCTCATGAATATTAATGAGGTAGGTTGATTTGCGAGCCATTGGGAATCACTAAATGAGGAGTTTCATACACACAAATAGTGATTACGTAATTGTGAATCGCATATAATCGCAATCAAGTAATCGCTATCTGGCCCCAAGCTCTCTCTCTCTCTATCTATATATATCACTATGTATACGAACACACACACATATACATATGAATATATATATAAATATGTATATATATATATATATATATATACACACACACACACAAATATATAAATATCTATATATCTATGTATCTACCTATCTATATATATGTGCATGTATATATATATATATATATATATATATATATATATATATATATATATATATATATATATATATATATATATATACATAGAACAAAAGTAGCTAAGGCACCAGTTTGGGATCCATCCAAACACTTTATTCTAGAGTGAACAACAACTCTCCTTTTCCTGACGCGTTTCGGCTCCAACTGCCTTGATCACAGGTGAGACAATGCAAGTGATCACAAAGCCAGTGCTTTTTAAATTGCTGATCATGTGACCTGATAATCACAAACTCAATGTCCCAAGGTGCACCATTCCATGTTCTTAAACTCTGGTGCTGAATCATTGTACTGCATGAAATAGCGTTTTAGGCACCAAAGTTAAATGTATACTGGAAAAGTGTCCTTGTTTAAAGTTGTTGCCCATATTCCTCTCGTTATAAGGAGGTTGCAAACAGCTAGAAGGGAGGTAAAATACCTCTCTCCCATCCCTTGCTCACCTCAGTTTGACCTTCTGTCTCGGATAAATGCCGTGGTTCTCACCGAGGAAAGCGGGTCGGGCCCCGTCAATATAAATCTTTGTTCAACACGCTCCATTAAGGGGCCACAGACCCTGACAGGGCAGCCTCCGCATGAGGGCGAAGCATCCCATCTTAACATAGAATAAAAGTAGCTAAGGCACCAGTTTGGGATCCATCCAAACACTTTATTCTAGAGTGAACAACAACTCTCCTTTTCCTGACGCGTTTCGGCTCCAACTGCCTTGATCACAGGTGAGACAATGCAAGTGATCACAAAGCCAGTGCTTTTTAAATTGCTGATCATGTGACCTGATAATCACAAACTCAATGTCCCAAGGTGCACCATTCCATGTTCTTAAACTCTGGTGCTGAATCATTGTACTGCATGAAATAGCGTTTTAGGCACCAAAGTTAAATGTATACTGGAAAAGTGTCCTTGTTTAAAGTTGTTGCCCATATTCCTCTCGTTATAAGGAGGTCCCAAACAGCTAGAAGGGAGGTAAAATACCTCCCTCCCATCCCTTGCTCACCTCAGTTTGACCTTCTGTCTCGGATAAATGCCGTGGTTCTCACCGAGGAAAGCGGGTCGGGCCCCTTCAATATAAATCTTTGTTTAACACGCTCCATTAAGGGGCCACAGACCCTGACAGGGCAGCCTCCGCATGAGGGCGAAGCATCCCATCTTAACATAGAACAAAAGTAGCTAAGGCACCAGTTTGGGATCCATCCAAACACTTTATTCTAGAGTGAACAACAACTCTCCTTTTCCTGACGCGTTTCGGCTCCAACTGCCTTGATCACAGGTGAGACAATGCAAGTGATCACAAAGCCAGTGCTTTTTAAATTGCTGATCATGTGACCTGATAATCACGAACTCAATGTCCCAAGGTGCACCATTCCATGTTCTTAAACTCTGGTGCTGAATCATTGTACTGCATGAAATAGCGTTTTAGGCACCAAAGTTAAATGTATACTGGAAAAGTGTCCTTGTTTAAAGTTGTTGCCCATATTCCTCTCGTTATAAGGAGGTCCCAAACAGCTAGAAGGGAGGTAAAATACCTCTCTCCCATCCCTTGCTCACCTCAGTTTGACCTTCTGTCTCGGATAAATGCCGTGGTTCTCACCGAGGAAAGCGGGTCGGGCCCCTTCAATATAAATCTTTGTTCAACACGCTCCATTAAGGGGCCACAGACCCTGACAGGGCAGCCTCCGCATGAGGGCGAAACATCCCATCTTAACATAGAACAAAAGTAGCTAAGGCACCAGTTTGGGATCCATCCAAACACAATTCTAGAGTGAACAACAACTCTCCTTTTCCTGACGCGTTTCGGCTCCAACTGCCTTGATCACAGGTGAGACAATGCAAGTGATCACAAAGCCAGTGCTTTTTAAATTGCTGATCATGTGACCTGATAATCACGAACTCAATGTCCCAAGGTGCACCATTCCATGTTCTTAAACTCTGGTGCTGAATCATTGTACTGCATGAAATAGCGTTTTAGGCACCAAAGTTAAATGTATACTGGAAAAGTGTCCTTGTTTAAAGTTGTTGCCCATATTCCTCTCGTTATAAGGAGGTCCCAAACAGCTAGAAGGGAGGTAAAATACCTCTCTCCCATCCCTTGCTCACCTCAGTTTGACCTCTGTCTCGGATAAATGCCGTGGTTCTCACCGAGGAAAGCGGGTCGGGCCCCTTCAATATAAATCTTTGTTCAACACGCTCCATTAAGGGGCCACAGACCCTGACAGGGCAGCCTCCGCATGAGGGCGAAGCATCCCATCTTAACATAGAACAAAAGTAGCTAAGGCACCAGTTTGGGATCCATCCAAACACTTTATTCTAGAGTGAACAACAACTCTCCTTTTCCTGACGCGTTTCGGCTCCAACTGCTTTGATCACAGGTGAGACAATGCAAGTGATCACAAAGCCAGTGCTTTTTAAATTGCTGATCATGTGACCTGATAATCACGAACTCAATGTCCCAAGGTGCACCATTCCATGTTCTTAAACTCTGGTGCTGAATCATTGTACTGCATGAAATAGCGTTTTAGGCACCAAAGTTAAATGTATACTGGAAAAGTGTCCTTGTTTAAAGTTGTTGCCCATATTCCTCTCGTTATAAGGAGGTCCCAAACAGCTAGAAGGGAGGTAAAATACCTCTCTCCCATCCCTTGCTCACTTCAGTTTGACCTTCTGTCTCGGATAAATGCCGTGGTTCTCACCGAGGAAAGTGGGTCGGGCCCCTTCAATATAAATCTTTGTTCAACACGCTCCATTAAGGGGCCACAGACCCTGACAGGGCAGCCTCCGCATGAGGGCGAAGCATCCCATCTTAACATAGAACAAAAGTAGCTAAGGCACCAGTTTGGGATCCATCCAAACACTTTATTCTAGAGTGAACAACAACTCTCCTTTTCCTGACGCGTTTCGGCTCCAACTGCCTTGATCACAGGTGAGACAATGCAAGTGATCACAAAGCCAGTGCTTTTTAAATTGCTGATCATGTGACCTGATAATCACGAACTCAATGTCCCAAGGTGCACCTTATAACGAGAGGAATATGGGCAACAACTTTAAACAAGGACACTTTTCCAGTATACATTTAACTTTGGTGCCTAAAACGCTATTTCATGCAGTACAATGATTCAGCACCAGAGTTTAAGAACATGGAATGGTGCACCTTGGGACATTGAGTTCGTGATTATCAGGTCACATGATCAGCAATTTAAAAAGCACTGGCTTTGTGATCACTTGCATTGTCTCACCTGTGATCAAGGCAGTTGGAGCCGAAACGCGTCAGGAAAAGGAGAGTTGTTGTTCACTCTAGAATAAAGTGTTTGGATGGATCCCAAACTGGTGCCTTAGCTACTTTTGTTCTATGTTAAGATGGGATGCTTCGCCCTCATGCGGAGGCTGCCCTGTCAGGGTCTGTGGCCCCTTAATGGAGCGTGTTGAACAAAGATTTATATTGAAGGGGCCCGACCCGCTTTCCTCGGTGAGAACCACGGCATTTATCTGAGACAGAAGGTCAAACTGAGGTGAGCAAGGGATGGGAGAGAGGTATTTTACCTCCCTTCTAGCTGTTTGGGACCTCCTTATAACGAGAGGAATATGGGCAACAACTTTAAACAAGGACACTTTTCCAGTATACATTTAACTTTGGTGCCTAAAATGCTATTTCATGCAGTACAATGATTGAGCACCAGAGTTTAAGAACATGGAATGGTGCACCTTGGGACATTGAGTTTGTGATTATCAGGTCACATGATCAGCAATTTAAAAAGCACTGGCTTTGTGATCACTTGCATTGTCTCACCTGTGATCAAGGCAGTTGGAGCCGAAACGCGTCAGGAAAAGGAGAGTTGTTGTTCACTCTAGAATAAAGTGTTTGGATGGATCCCAAACTGGTGCCTTAGCTACTTTTGTTCTATGTTAAGATGGGATGCTTTGCCCTCATGCGGAGGCTGCCCTGTCAGGGTCTGTGGCCCCTTAATGGAGCGTGTTGAACAAAGATTTATATTGAAGGGGCCCGACCCGCTTTCCTCGGTGAGAACCACGGCATTTATCCGAGACAGAAGGTCAAACTGAGGTGAGCAAGGGATGGGAGAGAGGTATTTTTCCTCCCTTCTAGCTGTTTGGGACCTCCTTATAACGAGAGGAATATGGGCAACAACTTTAAACAAGGACACTTTTCCAGTATACATTTAACTTTGGTGCCTAAAACGCTATTTCATGCAGTACAATGATTCAGCACCAGAGTTTAAGAACATGGAATGGTGCACCTTGGGACATTGAGTTCGTGATTATCAGGTCACATGATCAGCAATTTAAAAAGCACTGGCTTTGTGATCACTTGCATTGTCTCACCTGTGATCAAGGCAGTTGGAGCCGAAACGCGTCAGGAAAAGGAGAGTTGTTGTTCACTCTAGAATAAAGTGTTTGGATGGATCCCAAACTGGTGCCTTAGCTACTTTTGTTCTATGTTAAGATGGGATGCTTCACCCTCCTGCGGACGCTGCCCTGTCAGGGTCTGTGGCCCCTTAATGGAGCGTGTTGAACAAAGATTTATATTGAAGGGGCCAGACCCGCTTTCCTCGGTGAGAACCACGGCATTTATCCGAGACAGAAGGTCAAACTGAGGTGAGCAAGGGATGTGAGAGAGGTATTTTACCTCCCTTCTAGCTGTTTGGGACCTCCTTATAACGAGAGGAATATGGGCAACAACTTTAAACAAGGACACTTTTCCAGTATACATTTAACTTTGGTGCCTAAAACGCTATTTCATGCAGTACGATGATTCAGCACCAGAGTTTAAGAACATGGAATGGTGCACCTTGGGACATTGAGTTCGTGATTATCAGGTCACATGATCAGCAATTTAAAAAGCACTGGCTTTGTGATCACTTGCATTGTCTCACCTGTGATCAAGGCAGTTGGAGCCGAAACGCGTCAGGAAAAGGAGAGTTGTTGTTCACTCTAGAATAAAGTGTTTGGATGGATCCCAAACTGGTGCCTTAGCTACTTTTGTTCTATGTTAAGATGGGATGCTTCGCCCTCATGCGGAGGCTGCCCTGTCAGGGTCTGTGGCCCCTTAATGGAGCGTGTTGAACAAAGATTTATATTGAAGGGGCCCGACACGCTTTCCTCGGTGAGAACCACGGCATTTATCCGAGACAGAAGGTCAAACTGAGGTGAGCAAGGGATGGGAGAGAGGTATTTTACCTCCCTTGTAGCTGTTTGAGACCTCCTTATAACAAGAGGTATATGGGCAACAACTTTAAACAAGGACACTTTTCCAGTATACATTTAACTTTGGTGCCTAAAACGCTATTTCATGCAGTACAATGATTCAGCACCAGAGTTTAAGAACATGGAATGGTGCACCTTGGGACATTGAGTTCGTGATTATCAGGTCACATGATCAGCAATTTAAAAAGCACTGGCTTTGTGATCACTTGCATTGTCTCACCTGTGATCAAGGCAGTTGGAGCCGAAACGCGTCAGGAAAAGGAGAGTTGTTGTTCACTCTAGAATAAAGTGTTTGGATGGATCCCAAACTGGTGCCTTAGCTACTTTTGTTCTATGTTAAGATGGGATTCCTCGCCCTCATGCGGAGGCTGCCCTGTCAGGGTCTGTGGCCCCTTAATGGAGCGTGTTGAACAAAGATTTATATTGAAGGGGTCCGACCCGCTTTCCTCGGTGAGAACCACGGCATTTATCCGAGACAGAAGGTCAAACTGAGGTGAGCAAGGGATGGGAGAGAGGTATTTTACCTCCCTTCTAACTGTTTGGGACCTCCTTATAACGAGAGGAATATGGGCAACAACTTTAAACAAGGACACTTTTCCAGTATACATTTAACTTTGGTGCCTAAAATGCTATTTCATGCAGTACAATGATTCAGCACCAGAGTTTAAGAACATGGAATGGTGCACCTTGGGACATTGAGTTCGTGATTATCAGGACACATGATCAGCAATTTAAAAAGCACTGGCTTTGTGATCACTTGCATTGTCTCACCTGTGATCAAGGCAGTTGGAGCCAAAACGCGTCAGGAAAAGGAGAGTTGTTGTTCACTCTAGAATAAAGTGTTTGGATAGATCCCAAACTGGAGCCTTAGCTACTTTTGTTCTATGTTAAGATGGGATGCTTCGCCCTCATGCGGAGGCTGCCCCGTCAGGGTCTGTGGCCCCTTAATGGAGCGTGTTGAACAAAGATTTATATTGAAGGGGCCCGACCCGCTTTCCTCGGTGAGAACCACGGCATTTATCCGAGACAGAAGGTCAAACTGAGGTGAGCAAGGGATGGGAGAGAGGTATTTTACCTCCCTTCTAGCTGTTTGGGACCTCCTTATAACGAGAGGAATATGGGCAACAACTTTAAACAAGGACACTTTTCGAGTATACATTTAACTTTGGTGCCTAAAACGCTATTTTATGCAGTACAATGATTCAGCACCAGAGTTTAAGAACATGGAATGGTGCACCTTGGGACATTGAGTTCATGATTATCAGGTCACATGATCAGCAATTTAAAAAGCACTGGCTTTGTGATCACTTGCATTGTCTCACCTGTGATCAAGGCAGTTGGAGCCGAAACGCGTCAGGAAAAGGAGAGTTGTTCACTCTAGAATAAAGTGTTTGGATGGATCCCAAACTGGTGCCTTAGCTACTTTTGTTCTATGTTAAGATGGGATGCTTCGCCCTCATGCGGAGGCTGCCCCGTCAGGGTCTGTGGCCCCTTAATGGAGCGTGTTGAACAAAGATTTATATTGAAGGGGCCCGACCCGCTTTCCTAGGTGAGAACCACGGCATTTATCCGAGACAGAAGGTCAAACTGAGGTGAGCAAGGGATGGGAGAGAGGTATTTTACCTCCCTTCTAGCTGTTTGGGACCTCCTTATAACGAGAGGAATATGGACAACAACTTTAAACAAGGACACTTTTCCAGTATACATTTAACTTTGGTGCCTAAAACGCTATTTCATGCAGTACAATGATTCAGCACCAGAGTTTAAGAACATGGAATGGTGCACCTTGGGACATTGAGTTCGTGATTATCAGGTCACATGATCAGCAATTTAAAAAGCACTGGCTTTGTGATCACTTGCATTGTCTCACCTGTGATCAAGGCAGTTGGAGCCGAAACGCGTCAGGAAAAGGAGAGTTGTTGTTCACTCTAGAATAAAGTGTTTGGATGGATCCCAAACTGGTGCCTTAGCTACTTTTGTTCTATGTTAAGATGGGATGCTTTGCCCTCATGCGGAGGCTGCCCTGTCAGGGTCTGTGGCCCCTTAATGGAGCGTGTTGAACAAAGATTTATATTGAAGGGGCCCGACCCGCTTTCCTCGGTGAGAACCACGGCATTTATCCGAGACAGAAGGTCAAACTGAGGTGAGCAAGGGATGGGAGAGAGGTATTTTTCCTCCCTTCTAGCTGTTTGGGACCTCCTTATAACGAGAGGAATATGGGCAACAACTTTAAACAAGGACACTTTTCCAGTATACATTTAACTTTGGTGCCTAAAACGCTATTTCATGCAGTACAATGATTCAGCACCAGAGTTTAAGAACATGGAATGGTGCACCTTGGGACATTGAGTTTGTGATTATCAGGTCACATGATCAGCAATTTAAAAAGCACTGGCTTTGTGATCACTTGCATTGTCTCACCTGTGATCAAGGCAGTTGGAGCCGAAACGCGTCAGGAAAAGGAGAGTTGTTGTTCACTCTAGAATAAAGTGTTTGGATGGATCCCAAACTGGTGCCTTAGCTACTTTTGTTCTATGTTAAGATGGGATGCTTCGCCCTCATGCGGAGGCTGCCCTGTCAGGGTCTGTGGCCCCTTAATGGAGCGTGTTGAACAAAGATTTATATTGAAGGGGCCCGACCCGCTTTCCTCGGTGAGAACCACGGCATTTATCCGAGACAGAAGGTCAAACTGAGGTGAGCAAGGGATGGGAGAGAGGTATTTTACCTCCCTTCTAGCTGTTTGGGACCTCCTTATAACGAGAGGAATATGGGCAACAACTTTAAACAAGGACACTTTTCCAGTATACATTTAACTTTGGTGCCTAAAACGCTATTTCATGCAGTACAATGATTCAGCACCAGAGTTTAAGAACATGGAATGGTGCACCTTGGGACATTGAGTTCGTGATTATCAGGTCACATGATCAGCAATTTAAAAAGCACTGGCTTTGTGATCACTTGCATTGTCTCACCTGTGATCAAGGCAGTTGGAGCCGAAACGCGTCAGGAAAAGGAGAGTTGTTGTTCACTCTAGAATAAAGTGTTTGGATGGATCCCAAACTGGTGCCTTAGCTACTTTTGTTCTATGTTAAGATGGGATGCTTCGCCCTCATGCGGAGGCTGCCCTGTCAGGGTCTGTGGCCCCTTAATGGAGCGTGTTGAACAAAGATATATATATATATATATATATATATATATATATATATATATATATATATATATCCTGAGCTGAGCTTGCTTTGAGTGAGAAAGGGCCTGCATAAATGGCAATACATTCATTTTAGTGAGGACCTTACGTTATTTCCATAGACGGCTGCTGTAAATACACAGTAAATTAACCACCACTTATCATTTGAGAAATATATATATAATTATGGACAGTGAACTATGGAATGTTTTTTACCTGGGGTTTTATTAAAAAATATTTTATTTTATTTTATGTAAAAGAAAAAACTACCAGGTTAAACATATTCACCAAATACAACAGAGCAAATCTTGATTATCAGCCTGTAACTTAGGGAAAGTATAATTTGTAGCGAAATAAACCATAAAAGCATTGGAGATTATGGCTTATTAGACCGTATCATGTGTTGCACCGACTGAGGTGAGTTAATCATGTGGAACAATTCTGCTCATCAAGTAAACAGTAAACCTAATAATGCTGATTTATAAATTATAATATAATTACTATATTATAATTAAAACAATGCTAAGAAGAGGAAACAGAAAAAGTAGAAGGAGAATAGAAAAATAATGGAGAAAGAAGAGTAACAGCAAATCTAATCTTGATTTAACAAGTATAAGAGTCTTCATGCCCATTATAGCAGTGTTGATGTGAGTATTAAGAAAGGAACTATGGCTAGGGCAGACCTAGAAAAGGTATTTTACTGGGGAGGAGCTCTCCACTGCCCTGTAGAGAATGAAACCCGGGAAGACTCCAGGCCTAAACAGCTTTCCCGCACAGTTCATGAAATGGTATCTCTCAACATTGGTCCTGCATTTTCTTGCAATGATCGGGAAGGACAGGAGTGAGAGCCTACTTCCCGTGGACATAAGGAGTGTCACTGCGGTGGTCATCCCCAAACCAGACAGGCCACCTACAGAATGCGCATCGTACACGCTGATCTCATTACTCAGTGTGGATGCCAAGTTACTTGCAAAGGCCCTCACAAACCACCAGGCCCCGTGGATGTGCTCCTTGATACACTATGACCATACAACCAAAACGGGTTTGTGCCGACTACGAGCACTCAGCACTACCTCAGGAGGCTGAGCACGATCTTAGCCCACTTGAACTCTATCTCCGATCCCACGACCCTCTTGCACCTGGATTTTGAAAATACCTTTGGCTCTGTTGAAAAGTCTTTCCTCTAATACTGGAGAGAATGAACTTTGGCCCAAATTTTCAAGCTTATATGAAATTATTATAGACAGATCCCTTTGCAAGAGTTCGAGTCAATGGTGCTATGTCTCGACAATAAGGCATAAGTAGGGGCACCAGACAGGGTTGTTCCCTCTCATTCTTTCTATTCACTTTAGTTATGGAACCACTGGCAAAATGAATCAGGATGGACATGCAAGTTTGGGGGTTTCAGTGGGAAAGGGGCATTGAGGACAGCACTTCCTTGTATGCAGAAAATATGCTACTTTATGTCCAATGCCATCGATCCCGCGGGTCATGCGCATACTGGAGATACATGGGGAGGCATCTGGTTTGAGAGTCAACTGAGAAAGTCAGCTATAATCCCAGTGGTTGGTGTTCCCACAGGGATACCCCCAGAGGCCCAAATACTCCAGTGCATAACATGGTCATTAAAATACTTGAGGATATTTATCAACAAATGCCCTAGGGCTTCTTGGGAGAGTAACATTACTCCTCTGCTCTGGAAAATTAAAGGACACTTTGATTAGGTGGAGCACCATTTCCCTTGATATGCTGGGACACATTGCTGTCTTCAAAATGGTGGCTTTTCAGCAAATGCTCTATTCCCTACAAAACTACTCATTCAGGGTGCCTGACCACTGGTTTGGCAAATTGCAGGCTGGCATTAACTCCTATATATGGAGCGGTTCGGCTGAGAGTCTCTCACACAAACTGCATCCAATCTCCCTATGACTGAGGCCTAGGAGCAGTCGATGTGAAATTATAATACTGGGCAGACCAGTTGCTCTCAATCAATGAGTGGATTTTTGGGGACTAGCGCACGTCTCAAACTCGCTACCATACTGTGGAAAGCTGTCTGTTCCTGACTGTGTGGACAGGCATTTCCCCCTGACCTCCCTGAGATCACATCTGTCGCCATCCTTTGTTGTTGAGCGGCAATGCGCAACATTAAGTGGCACACAGTGCTCACCAGAGAGACATCATTGTGGGCGGGTACTTGACTTTCTGAATTGGTGAAGCTGCGGAGGTTCTGTAAATGGCATCTGCTGGGAATCTCCAAACTTGGGGACACCTCGTGATCTGATTATATGCTGTCATTCACATGACATATATATAATATATGTCATCTAAATAACATATATATAATAAATGCAAAGTCTTATGGGGAGTTTTCCAACAGGATTCATGTTTGGAGTAATGCTTTGAAATAGCAGTCTTATTTGGATCAGTTTGGTCAAATCTTGGCCCTGAACTTTACTGTGCCATCCCACCCAAGCTTTCCCCCCTTTAAGAGGCCCAACAAGGCCGAAATATGCCTGGGGATGTGGCTTCCATACAGAAGGGTTGTGATCTAGCATTTCAGGCTGGTCTGACTATTGTGGTTCTGAACAATGTCTCATTTACAGATGGTTGATTATTGGCTGTGGTGGCACAGTAAACAACAAGGTATATTTTGTTGCTCACTGTGCCAACGCTGCGAGGCCCAGAGTAATTACCAATGTCTCTGAAAAATGTAAGGACTCCATCCACCACTTTTTTGATATGTCACTTTAGCACTAGGAAGGACATTACTACACATTAATGGCACAATAATCAGCACTTTGGTTTGAGGTAAACCTTACAAATGATTGAGTATCACACTTGTATTGTTAGCATTAACAGCCGTACCTTATTGCTCCCTCAGGCTGCACTGAACTGTACTATGGTATATCACAGTCCTTCCATCTCTTGGCATAATAACATGTTCTAGGACTGTAGAATCCTTATCCTGACAATGATTCATCAGCACCCTGACACACTATGTTAAGGAAGGGTTTCTGCTGTGGTGCAAGTATTTGCCTGCTGTGCATCCGTTGTCTCTACTGGACATAGCTTTCTGTTTGGCAAATACATGTTTGCTGTTCTAGAGAAATAAAAATTGTGGGTGCTGTGGTACACCTTGAGTAATTGGAACATCGTATGAAGTTCCCCCAAGATCTTCTTAGAAATATTACCATTTGTTTGCTAGAACATGTGAAATAATATATAACATAATGAATTATTTGACATCAACTTTCAAGAATGTTCTTGGGGGAAGACACACACCATACATTAGATATTCTTCATGATGCTCAAAGCAATATTGTGAGACATTGAGTTGTTGGTTGAGTGGATTGGTAACCCTCCTCAAGCAACAGCCACAATCAACATGAGGGTAAACATCAAAAGTCACTAAATTAAACTGTGATTAACTTGTGCTTAACACTTTGATAGCTTGGCAGAAAAGCAGTAAGGGATAGTATTTATGCAGAGCACAAACAGTAATTAAGTGAAAACACAACACAAAAAAAATCCCATAAAGCTTTTAGAAACAAAGGAGTAAAGTTTGATAAGTTATTTGACTCCAAAATGACAAATAGGCAATCAGTAAAACAAGAGTTATTAATTCTTATTTAAGGTAAAAGCTAGCACCTAAAAGATCAACGCAGCAACCACAGACATCAAGTTGCGCGAGACCAGGTCAAAAGTGAAAAGTATGGCTAACCGTGAAGAAGCGCAAGTTGGATCTGTGAATTGGGCTTGGTTGGTGCTTACCTTGGCACTTAGAAGAAATCTGAAGAAAAATGTTCTGAGAAAGTAAAGTTCAGCAGAGCAAGGCTACCCGCGGTGTCTGAGGAGAAAGCATCATTGTCGGAGGCTGCTGGACGATGCAGCAGTGAAGAATTCTTCGTTCGGAGTTAGCCACTTTTTGGGAAGTTGAACATTTCCAGCGGGATGAAGCCAAAAATGTTCAAAGTCCCAAGTTTTTTTTTTTTTGCTATCTGGATACCTTTAACACCACCACCAAGAGTCTAGGACTTGAGGGGCACCACGGTTTCAAGGTAGTTTGAACTTTTTCTGTCCCTGAGGTTCTAATCAGAAGGCCAGCCAACACTAGCCCTTAGAGTCAATCTGGTAGAGACCTGCTCTGCTCTTTGTGCCCTATCCTACTGCTGAAACCAGGACTAAGAGTTCAAGGCAGGCTTTAGGCAGCAGAGCAGCCCTACCAGGTGCAGCAAAGCAGTCTTATGAATTACACAAAAGGCCACAATAGCAGGCAGTCCTCTTAGAGTCCTTCCACATGTCCAGAAAGGGAACTGAAAAGTGGATCTTATGGTCCTAACTTTACAGGTGGTCCCTCCTTTGGAGTAGAAGTTTCTAAAGAATTCCCTCTAAAGAGCTTGAAGGTCCCTACTTCTTCTGCCCAGGCTTCAGACTGGTTGTTGGAACAATGCAGTGGTGACAACTCCCTTATGTGAAGGCAGAGTACACCCTATTAAGCTGTGGGGGGCTGTGCTCAGCTCTGCCCCTCCCTGCCAGTGATAGCCGATCCAAGCACACCTCATCTCTATATTGTGTGACTGTCTGAAAGGAATAAACAGAGTCCAACCGTCAGCTACACTCAGTCATGTGACCCAAAAACAGGCTGTAGGCACCAAATAGTTGGCAGAGGGAAATGCCAACTTTCTAAAAGTGGCATTTTCAAAATGGTAACTAAAAATGACCTTTAAAGAGGATGTTTAATTACAATTCCTCAGACACCAAACAAAAAGTTAACCTGTTCCCAATCAAATGTTAGCACTTGTTAAATGTAATAATGCAACCTAATGTGATTCTACGCAAGAGGAAGGCCTCACATGAATGTAGGAATTTTTCACTACCAGAACATATAAAACTTAAACATACACGTGCAACCATTTAATTACAATACACTCTAACCTATGTACTACCTAGGGCCTACCTTAGGGGTGACAGATGTAATAGAAGGGGAGTTTAAGGCATGGCAAGCGGGTTATATTGCTAAGTTGAACTGTTAGTTTAAAACTGCATTAAGGCTGCAATGGTGGGCCTGTGATATGCTTTAGGGGGCTATGTAAGTGGGAGGCACAATAAGTGCTGCAGGTCCCCTAGTAGCATTTAATTTACAGGCCTGGGGTATATGTATAACACCGTAATAGGGACTTATAAGTAAATTAAATATCCCAATCCGATTTAAGCCAATTTCCCCATGTTTTAATGAAAGAGTACAAGCACTGTAGCACTGGTTAGCAGTGGTAAAGTGCACATAGTCCTTAGGCCAAATAAAACAATTTCAGCAAAAATAAGAGGGGTGAAGGCAAAATGTTTGGGGGTGACCCTGGAGAAAGGGCTAAGTCCAACAATTGGTAATGTAAATGCTAGGGATGTGACATTTTAGCAAAGATGGATGAAGTCAAATTCCCCTTCGAGAAGGCAAGACACAAATTCTGTATATCAAGAGGGGAAATGTAACTGTTGTTCACTGTATCCAGATATCCCACTCAAGAATAGTGGAGTGGCAGATTACATGGAGTTTGTTTCCAATTCACCCACTTCCATTCTAGCTGCCCATAGCCCTGTGTGAAAGCAGACACAGACTTCTGTACCATCCATTTCCTGTCCACTGGAAGTCCTGCTATAAAAAGAGGACGCTGGACTAGCAGGGAATGGAGCTATCAAAGCTGTGCATCAGGTAGTATTGAGCACTTCCTAATTAAACTAAACTAATCTAAGCAATGCAAAACTTAGATAAACTAAGCTAAATAAGTTAAAATAGACTGATTTCAAATTTGTATGAGCTGAGACAAGCGTAAATAATATTGCAACTTATGATGTTTAACAGTGACTGCTTGATTTACTATCTGTGATTAATTTTGAGACTCAATATGATGTACTGGGCATAGGAACTTTAACTTACCTAGCCACTGTTATTTGCAACTTCTCAGTCGCGGCTCGCGGTGTTGAAGGGGGCGGGGCGGCGTGGTGCGCCCGGGGGGTGTGGCAGGGGGATGGTAATATTTTTTTTTTTTTAAATTAACTTACCTTGCCGCATCTCGCGCCTCTGCTGGCTGGAGGCAGGTTCAGGCTCCCAGCCTGTCCGGCGGCCAATTGTGACGCTGCTCAAAGCAGCGTCAGGATTGGCTGGGAGCACCCAGCCAGGGCACTAGGCAGACTGGGAGCCTGTGCAAGCTCTCTCCAGCCCAGCAACAGTGTTGCTGGGTTGCTGGGCTGGAGAGAGCCCTGTGCGCATGTGTGTGTGGAAGGCCCGAGACGGCCGGCCAAACACACATGCGCTCTGAGGGGCAGTGATGGGGGAGTGTTGAACACTCCCCCTCAGAGCATGTCACCCCCATGGCCCCGTCCCTTTACAAGGAAACGATAACAAACACTGTTTGTTATAGTTTCCTTATAAGGGTTTTGCAGCTGTTGCTTCTGGTGGTGAAGGGGACGACGCTCCTCCGCCCTCATGGAGGATCCGCCCCTGCGACTTCTGCTGAAAAAAATCTCAATTTCTAAATGTTTTGTGTTTTCCATCGCGAAACAATTGATAAGATAAATCCTATGTGATTATAGGGGTTAGGTTGTTGTGCATATAGGTGAAAAATAACTGGTCAATTATAGTTAGACATTGCTTTATGGATGAATCTTCCTAGTAATGTATATGACTTTGGCCCAAAGTATAATTGCATGGATTTTTGTTTTGTAGAAGAATGGTTTTGCATGTTTCAGAACAT
This sequence comes from Pleurodeles waltl, assembly GCF_031143425.1. NCBI lineage: Eukaryota > Metazoa > Chordata > Amphibia > Caudata > Salamandridae > Pleurodeles > Pleurodeles waltl. The sequence continues at coordinate 778,997,799 of NC_090437.1, read as the reverse complement.
GTGCTTTGTTTTGATAAAGTTTGTGGTTGTTTTAGACTAAGATTCATTATAGTGACCTTTTAAAGTTATTCTGAATGACGTCACCAGGTAAAACCAGAGGCGCAACCAGAAAAAGCACTGAACCAACCAGTTTGACAACACTACCAAAACGGACGTCAATCCTCTCTCTATGAAGTCCATTAAACTGAAAGAAGGACTAGTTTCACGGTTTTCCTGTATTCCCCAACATGAGCACTGGCATACCACATATCTTTTTTTAAAAAAATATAAACACTGCAAAGAAAAGAAATGCAGAACACACGCAACTGGAAAAAATAAACAGTATTAAAATTACACGCATTCTCCTTCGTCAGCTCATTAATAAAATCAAAAGTATCTCCTGAACGAACGTTGATGGCTCCCACCCCGTGCCGCCTAGTTACCTGCACTGTCTTCCTCGGGCTCGCTGTAGATGGAAGCCAGGGTAAATATGGAGAAGATAACAAAAGCTAAGAGGATGAACGCTACTTCCAAATTGGTGAACGGTAGCGCCATGTACTGCAGCTCGGCTGCACCTGAAACAAAGGATACAATTAGAATTCACATGAAGGGAACAGGCATGGTTTCAAGAAGCAAAAGTCACATCCGGGATACGAACCACCAGTTAAACAGGTTGAACTACTTCATAAGTAGAAGCGAAGCTACTGTATGTTTTTAAACAAAGCGAGAAAGTGACTAAAAACGTTTTGAGTTGTGGGTAACGTACCTGAAGTCCAGGACGCAGCGCTAGTCCAACCCCTTCCTCCTGTGCCCGGTACCATTACAGTGTCTGGAGACTTAAACACCGAGCCACAAGTAAACACAGGAGAGATCTTTGACAGAATGCGTGCATTACCAGGCAGAGAGTAATCTTTTATACTGAACACAATAGGCTCACATGCCAGCGCGATGGATAAACCAAGACAGCTAATTGGTTTACAGGGAATGTTGCAAGCCTACGCGTTAAGCACTAGACTTCACAAGCAAAGTCAATAGGTCTCGCCTATGAAAGAGCTATTAGCTTTGCCAATATGTTTTTGCCATTTTGTACACCAGTGTGGCTGATGTTCAGCATGGCCAAAAGTTAGTAGGGTAAAGTGGAGTGGATGTCGTAAAGCGGAGTAGAGTGGAGTGTTATGGAGTCGCGTATAGAGTCGTAGAGGGGTGTGGAGTGAGAAGTGTTATAGAGTGGAAGGGCATAGAGTAGAGTAGAGTTAAATTGAGTGTCAGAGTGGAGTGGCATAGAGTGCTGTGGAGTGGTGTAGGGTAGAGTGGAATGGCATAGAGGGTGCTGCGAAAGGGAGAGTGTTGTAGAGTAGAGTGATGAAGAGCAGAGTGGATTTGGAGAATGGAGTGGCATAGAGTGGAGTAGTGTAGGAAAGTGGAATGGCATAGAGTGGAGTAGAGTGCTGTGTAGTTGAGTGGCATACAGTGTCAGAGTGGAGTAGCATTGAGTGGAGAAGTGGAACAGTGAGTCATAGAATAGAGTGGCATAGAGAAGAGTAGTGTCGTAGAGTGGCATTGAGGGGAGGGGAGTGGCATAGAGTGGACAAGTGTGTCAGACTGGAGTAGATTGTAATGGAGAAGAACATCATAGAGAGGTGTGTGAGAGTGGAATATAGCAAATTGGCGCAAAGTACAGTGGTGCAGAGTAGATTGGCGTATAGTGCATCGGCTTTGAGTAAAGTGGTGTAGAGACCTTTGGCATAAAGTCCAGTGGTATAGAGTGCAATGGCGCACAGCAGTGGTTCACAACCTTTTGACTTCTGTGAACCCCCACTTTATTAGTACTGGGACCCTGGCACCCCCACTGAATCATTATTGGAACTTGGGGACCCCGCAGTGAGTTATTACTGAATGCTGGGGACCTGATTTCTTAATATTAATACATTTTCTAAGCAGCTACGGACTCCCTGAGGATGCTTCGCATACCCCCAAGGGTCTCCTAACCACAGGTTGAAAACCACTAGTGTAGAGTGGAGTGGTGCAGAGTGGAATAGAGTGGCGCTGAGTGCAGTGACAGAGTAGATTGTTTCAGAGTAGAGTGAAGTGGTACAGAGTGGAGTGGCGCAGGGTAGAGTGCAGAGGTGTACAGTAGATTGGCCTAGAGCGCATTGGCATAGAGTAGAGTGCAGTGGTGGAGAGTGCAGTCTTGCAGAATAGAGTGTCAGAGTGCAGTGGAGTAGGGGGCATTGACAGAGGAGAGTGGTGCAGAGTACAGTGGTGCAGTGGTGAAGAGTGCAGTTGTACATAATAGAGTGGGGCAGAATGACTGGCATAGAGTAGAGTGGTGTAGAGTGAAGTGGCACAAAGTGCAATAGTGCCCAGTAGAGTGTAGTGGCGTAGAGTGTGCTGGCGTAGAGTAGTGCACAGTAGACTGCAGTAGCACAGAGTAGAGTGGTATAGAGTTCAGTGGCAGAGTGTGCAGTGTTGCAGAGTAGAGTGTCATGGAGTGCAATGGTATAGAGTACATTGGCAGAGAATTCAGTGGCATGAAATGCTATGGCGACGAGCTCAGCAGCATAGAGTTCAGCAGCACAGAGTGGAGTGGTGCAGGGTAGATTGCAGTGGTGCAGAGTGGAGTGGTATAGAAAGCAGTGGCGAAGAATGTTGTAGAATATAGAGGCGTTGAGTGAAGTGGCGTGAAGTAGCATCGTGCAGAGTAGAGTGCAGTCACATAGTCTGGAATGAAGTGGCATAGTGTGGACTGGTGCAGAGTATAGTACTGTGGAGTGGTGTGGAGTGGGGTAAAGTGGAGTATGCATGGTGTGGTAGCACACTGTCATTACAGACAACACATCTTCAGTTGAAATGACCATTGCATTTGCGCAGACATAGAGTTTTACTGATAAACGTATACAGCGCACAAAAAAGAATGTGTGGAAATGTCTTTACCTAGTGTATTGATTTGTTTTGGTCATATTAAAATATTTGTTTCCACCATACTTCAGAATTACCAAACAAATGGTATTCATTTGTGCTTTCCATATTCTGAAATAGCTGCACAGTTCATTTACAAGACATTTGTATTTTGTTTTGTGCTAGAAAACAAAATAACATCAAGCAGCACACCTGAGTAGCCAGCTAGGAAAAATAACATCCTACAGCCTTCTGTCTTACATGGGTACCCAGAAGGATTGTCACATAAATCCTCTCACTTTGAAGTCAGATAAAGTAAGCTAAACACCAAGCTCTCTGGAAGTCAGAGCCTGACATTTGACCTCTGTCTTTGAAGGCACAGCAAATGTGTCAAGAAAAGAACATGATTTATAGGCCTGTTTGCAGAAATTCAGTACTGGTGGAAGAATACAGTAATTAGGGTTTGGGAAACGGAATGGACAAACTCAAGCTGGTAGCCTAAAGCAAATAAAGTTAGCAATTAGAAAGCAAGCAAATGGGAGATCCAAACCACAAAGCTGTCTGGTAGGCTCCACCCTAAAAAAGGAAAAACAAATTTTGGTGAGCATCCAGCCAGTAAAGCCAACAGGGGATGCAGCACGAGCACGTCACTTGCAATCCAAGTGCAGAGTGAACTGGCTGATGAACACTTGCAAAGGTAGCAAGTTAAGAACAAACACCACAAAAAGTGCCCTCTCAAAAGGCAGAACTGCTAGCAAAAGAATGCATTTGTAGCAGTGTTTTTCGTCTTCATTAAGGCGTAGGGAAAAAAAAATTGGTTTTGGTTGATTGTGTGCATGATGGCAACCACCGGTGAGTAGAGAAATAAAAATGAATACGAAACAGTGACCTTCTAAAGCCAAGCATTTCCACCAATATATTGAGGGAAGTGGTTGAATGGTTCAAGCACCTAGATTATAAATAATGGTATATTAGATGATCTCTGATTCAGTCTTCAATATCCAGTCTCAGGAATATGTTGTGATGATTAGCAATAAGAAAAGGATGTACATACGAAATCAAGAGCTTTGAAACTCTGAGGCTATTTACTAAAAGGAAGTGCAGAAATCAGTGGTCTCCAAAACCACATGTTGAACATTCGTAAATTACTTTATCTGGTAACTGTCAGATATTTGAACCCTTACGAGAAGGTTCGATCTATTGTCTGTGCAAAATATAAAGGTGTCTATAGTTTAAAAACAATACTCAAGAGATTACCATCAGTTAGTTGTTAACTCCTACCTAAAAGTTTCAATAGTCAATAAATTCCTATTAACATTGAGAAAATAGAGCAGCAACTTATCCAACGGTTTCCCTCACATCAATCTACATAACCACCATCAAAGATAACACAAAAAGCTTACGCACATTTCCTCATTCAGTGATATTTTACCCAGCAACATTTGTATCATGACATAGTGGCCCTTCCCATAACTCTTCTCAACATTCAGCCCTTCAAATAGGGAACCAGGGCCTCTTCTTCAACAAGCAATCATCACACTTCTGCTGAAGAAAATCACTCTGGAGCTGATAATAACCAACAACCTCAGGACCATCTCCGTCATACCCATTAATTTGAAAACCAACCCATACATTATAGAGCTGCTGTGGGCTATTTACAACTTCACCATGACTCAGAGCAGACTGACCTTCACCCAGAGAGCTAGACACAGAAACAAAGTCCTCTGCAGAATTGAGGGTGATGTCCATGAAGTAGAAGAGGAGTATACACATGCCTGATATTACCCTTGGACTGCATTTGGGAGTTAAGATAGTAGACCAACAGGCTCTGCTTCAATACCTCTCATAAGTAGCGTGAGCATCACCTTTTTTCTCCCCTGCTGGTCTAAACTGCTTTTATTGAACCTCCCATTCACCCATTATCATTAGGTAATGCATGGCATTTACGTCAACCCCTGTCCCTTATGAAAATAAAAAATGACCCTTATATAGTCTACCACTCCCATGCTGATGGATCTCGATTCTTCTTCATCATCACCAAGAAGCACAACCAACCTAGAACCCAGACGCCTGCTTGTCTGACAATGAAATGAGGATGTTTATAGTTTCCTGAATCTCAGCGTAGGCAAAAATGAACTAGTATTCCTAAAATCCGAAAGCACCAACAACCGTTCATCCTTCCATACACTTCCACTCATCATTGTTCAATCTGTCACCATCAGCACCACGGCCAACTGCCTAAAAATCTTCATCAGCTCAAATCAGACATTATGCCTGGAGTGGATATGTGATCTGCCCTATAAAGTATGTCTTAGGTGATCTAATTATGTTAGCAACAGGAATCACTGTTAGATCTCCAATCTTGAAGTTGCCCAGAATATTGCACCAAATAGGTAGCCATTAAAACACTATGGGAGAACATCTCTTCAACTCTGAAATTACTAATTTGGCAAACAATCAACTCCTGATCACTATCAAGTGCCCTGCCCTTTCTATAAGCGTAACCAACTAAAGGTCCCAAAAATCTTCCACAACAAAATAAAACATGGCACACCTGAGTGTTCTTTGAACTTGGTGACTCTCTGGCCCATATTTATACTTTTCTTGCGCTGCATTTGCATAATTTTGTGATGCAAAAGCAGTGCAAACTTAGAAAATACAATTATATTTTGTAAGATTGCGCCACATTTGCGTCAATACATGATGCAAATGCTGCGCAATAGATGTATAAATATGGGCCTCTATATTTGCCTAACATATATACTAATTTGCTTTACAAATACACACTATGAGATTTTCATTTTAAAGTTAACGATAGTTAGTGATGCTCACATTAAGTTAACCATATTTAACGCAGGCCTTAGTTTAACAGCTCATTCTAATATTGAAAATGTATTTTGGCTGCTGTGATTCCTTTTTCTTGTTTCACATCCAAGCTGCAACAGTTGAGCTAGCTAAATATTGCAAATGTTTTGGTTTCTGTGAGAACTGGTATCCGTATGTGCTCCATAGACAGTGAATAGTACATTTTTACATCTGTCCCTGGAACAAGCTGATTGTGATGTATCATCTTTTTACGCAATATCTCTTGAAGGCCGTGCAGCAGTAAGCGTCTATTGTGCGATGGCTGGGATGAATGGTGAAGCCATTGCATTGCGGAATGCTGGATTCTAAATGATCCCCACTCCCTGAGACCCATGGAGAGTGTTGCAAACTATTGAGAATTGTATGATGTAATTGTGCATTGTTGAGCTGTTTAGACTCAGATGTCCCTTTCCACTTTCTTGAGACTTCAGGCATTAATTTGCTCTTGCTCATACTGTAGTTATCTAATTCATTTTGTCTTACATGAATGAATCTTTATTTTATCATGCCCCTTTCCCACATTCTTTCAATTTCATAGATTAGCATCAGGGAATTTCCCATAAGGGGAACCTGAAATTTACTTGATTTGCATATGACTACTTTAAATAGTCTATGTATTTGCTATATTTTGAATTGCTTTGATGTATACTGACCAGCAGAATTTATGATGATTATTGATTCATGAATCAATAGTCATGACTAATAACTTTCCTAATCTGCTAATAAACCTTCATGATATACAAATGTACTAACCTCTGTCATTCCTATGGGGCCTAATATGCTTCATGGTTATTGATGTATTGTTGATTTGAAGATCTTAACTTCAGCCCAGGACTAAAGGTCTATCCGTTTGAGTGCAGCTTGTATGTGAGTTTGCACTAACAATCTTCACGGTTGAAATCCCCGCCTGCTGCAGAACACCCAAAACACTGCAGATTGCCAATGTCACTCTATTTCACGCACAACCATTATTGCTATCAAAAGTATACCACTTCAATTCAGGTACAAAAAAATAAACACAAATATCTTAGTGCAATGAAGCCACTTAGAGACAAAAATGTTCATTCTATAATTGTTCCACGTTCCCTTCCTGTTATTTGCTGTAGATAGAGCCGGGCCATAATGATTTGAAAAGTAAAACATCTTTATTTAATTCCATGAATAACTGCAAAAGCGGATTAAAATTAAGGTGCAGAGAAACAATTGGTGGGGGTAGCAACCACACACCAGAGGCAACATTTCATTCACATCTTTTAGCTTTGTCAAGGTCACATATTCTACTTAAATGTTCCTGGGGATAATAAATCAATGGGTATCTCTTTATATTTAAAGTGAGAAAGCATATAAATGACAATGTACTAAGCACATTGCTTACATAATGATAACAAAATCCCAGTATGTTCAATATTTGAAACTACCATGTTATCAACCAAAAATTACAGCATTTGAATACATAATTCTTTGTTAATTCTGCTCAAAACATGCTACATAATATCACCCCCTACTCAAAACTGTCATGCCTAAAACAGCTTATAGCATGCCTAACATACTTGAAAAAATATCTAGAGTTCTTTGACTAGCATGTCAGGTATAGCATGTAGTGGGTATCTATGTATCTTGAAGGAAATAGTACAAACCCCTTTTTTTTAAAGTTTATATTGGTTTTAACACCACAATGCCCATGCATGGTACAAAGCCATTAGTGAAGTAAAGCAGAGTCACCACAGTACAAATAAGCATGCCAGTTAGTGAGCCACATTGGCTCACTGCCATCCAAGACAAAACAAATAGCATTAAGCCTTGAATCCTGCCTCATGCAATCACTCAACGGAGGCCCTCCGGAGGCGTACATGTTCTAACAAGTACCATGATCTGGGTGGACATGATTCCAAATGTATCCCTCTGTGTTCTGCCCAATACCTCCCAAATCTTATGGTGTTTCTGTGAGCATCCCCTTGTAAAAAAACACACCAGACGTTCCAGACTCATGCAGTGATCCATGCCAGTGGCTCATCTATGCACAGACGGGGCTGTACTGTCTTTCCATACCTTTGCAAAGTCACGCTTAGCTATCAGTAGGCCCAACCAGAGCAACGCTCTCTTGTATTTGTCACGCCCCCATATCCTCTGTGATGTGTAAAAGGATCAATTTTGTGTCTCTGGGTACATTCCAGCCCAGTTTGTCTCCAAGGTTCCCAGTTCTCCCTCTCAATGGGAGATGAAACTGGATAGCACCAGATTGTATGTATCAGGTCTCCTGTGGGGTATTTACAGGACAAGCAACATCTCAAGGCAACCAATCCCATTTTGAACAAAGGTGTTTTTGTGGGGTAAGTGCTGTTTAAGAGTTTGAGCTAGATCAGCCGGAACTAAGAAGCTATCACCATCTCACTAGGGACAGCCACAACCTCAATCCAGTCCACATCCTTCAGCAGTCCCAAGTCCCGCAGCCACGCCACCCTTACCCCGATCATTGGGTCTGGTTGGTTCAGCAGTGGGATCCGGTATCGGACATGGAGTTTGCATTTCCTTGCTATTGGTAAGTAGGATCTTCGCCTCCATAGGCAAGTATTCAGGGATGTCCGTGTTATGTTGCAAGTATGGCATGAGTGAGCACCGGAGCTGGAGGTAGCAAAAGTAGTGGGTACGGTGCATGTGGTATTCAGTCTGCATCTCTATGAAGGATTTCAGGGACCCGCCATGAAGCACATCACCCAAGGTTGCAATGCCTGTTGTGTCCTATTTGGAGAAGCAGCAGAGGGCTGCAACCTGCAGGAGTCAAGTCCCCTCTCACATGGGGTACCCTGTGTAAGCCTGCCTGCCCATCTCATGGACTTCGCCGCATCCAACCAGATAGACAGTACAACCCTTGTGGCGATAGGGAGGGAGCTTGGGATGCTCCCCATGTAGAGTAAGTTGGAGAGGTTACCTCGATCCATGAACCACCCCTTCACTGCGTATGCCGGGTCGTCAAACCCCTCAATCCACCAGTCATTGATTATCTGGAGGTGAGCTGCCCTGTAATATAATAGTATATCCAAGGTAGCCACGCCACCCTCAAAGTTAGGTCTGCAGCACTTCTCCAGGGTGATCTAAGGGAGTCCTCCATCCCATAAGAGGCCCCTTATCAGGGTGGTGGCTTTGGCGAAAAAGGCTCACCCCACCGGGAAAGGGTGGTTTTGAAGATGGTAAAGGAGCTTTGGAAGGAAGACCATCTTGAATATGGCCAATCGTCCAAGCAAGGACAGCAGGAGGGAGGACAATAACTCCAGTTGAGACTTGTAAAAAAACAGGGATTTTTATGCAGGTGTCCCCCAAACTTTTGGCCCCATTTGGACTACTAGATGCTGGTTTTCTGGCTCTGATTGTGCCTGGGCTCTGCTAACAAGGTCCAGTGTTCTGTTTAAAAGGTATATGGTAATTGGGTATTTTGAGAAATTGGGTCTCTAGTTGGCAGAGGTATACACCCTTGTCCAAGTAGGGACCACAGTCCTTGTCAGGTTAAGTCACAACACAACACAAGTTATCCTGTGCTCACCCTCTGGTAGCTTGGCACAGCACAGGTAGACTTAACTTACAAGGCAATTTGTAAAGTATTTGTGCAATAACTCATAGAGTAACACAGTGAAAACACCACAAAAATACACCACCCAGGTTTAGAAGAATAGATAATATATATCTGAATAAAATAAGGTTAAAATGATAAAAAATCCAATAAGCATAAGTTGAAATATCACTTTTTAAAGATTTGAAAGTGTCTCAATTATTAAGAAACAGTGGTTATAATCTTGTAGTACACAGTCCTTTGGATGCATAAAAAAAAATGACGCACGGGGACCGAAGAGGAGGAAAAATAGGGTGTTGCAATGGAGTTTCCAGCACAGACTATGCATCATTTCTTTCCACGCTGCAAGGTGATGCGTCATTTTTCAGGAGCTCAGTCTTGGTTCCTCACTGTGATGTGGGGATATTTTGATGCCATGGGACAATGTGTTTAAAATCCTTGACACGCTTGTAGAAGAAGCTGGTGCTGCATCAATCCAGTAGGCGATGCAACAAATTTTCCACTGCAAGGCAGGTGCTGCATCGAATTTACAGTCGGGAAGCCAGTGCTGAGCAGTGGTACGTGATTTTCCAGCCATGATGCAGGCATTTCAGTGATTTCTGCAGGCATTGCATCAATTTTCCGATGCACTAGGATTTTCTGAAGAGGTGAATTGATTGTTGGTCCTGAGACTTCAGAAACAAGAGGCAATCCAAGCCCTTGGAGAGCACTTTAGGAAGAAGGCAGAGTCCTTCCAGCAGGGTCAGGAGCACCAGGCAGCAGAGCAACAAGCAGGAAAGCAGTCCTTCAGCAAAGCAGTCCAGATGAGTCCGTTGGGCAGCCAGGCAGTCTCTGTGACAGAGTCCAAGTGTAGGCCCAGAAGTGTCTGATTTGGTGGGATCCGATACCCAGTTTATGTACCCCAAAATGCCTTTGACGAGGGGGAAGCTTAAAAGAGTGGTTTTGAAGTGCACAATTTCCCCTCTTAGCCCTGCCCTGTCTGCCAGGATCTCTGTGGGGGGTTGTTAGGCCTTTGTGTGAGGGCAGGCCACTGACCTTTGAAATGTAAGAGAGAGCCCCTTCACCCTTCCTGCCAAGGGAGACCCATCCAGTATGCAGATGAATGCAGATGTGACTGAGTGTCCTGTGTTTTATGGCTGTCTGGGTGGAACCAGCACAGACAAGACATGGATTGGAGACAAGCTGTAAGGCACAGATGGCAGTAAGTGCAGAGAAATGCCCACTTTCTAAAAGAGCCATTTCTAAAATAGTAATATTAAATCCAAATTTACCAGTATGCAGGATTTTCTATAACCATTCTGGCAATACTAAAGAGGACAGGGCTACTCCTTCCAGACCCGAATGTAGCACTTAAAAGTATATGAAGGCAATTCTAATGCTAGTCTATGAAAAGAGCAGGCCTCACACTTGTAGAAAACAAATTTGTGAGTTTTTCACTACTAGGACATGTAAAGCACATAGGGGCATGTCCTGCCTTTTACTTAAGGCCTCACACTTGTAGAAAACGAATTTGTGAGTTTTTCACTACCAGGACATGTAAAGCACATAGGGACGTGTCCTGCCTTTTACTTAAATAACACCCTGCACTATAGAGTTACCTCGGGCCTACCATAGGGGTGACATGTTCAGAAAACGGGGAGTTTAAGGCTTAGCAAGCAGTTTTAAATGTCAAGTCGAAGTGGCAGGGAAACTTCACACACAGGCCTTGTAATGGCAGGCTTGGGACATGGTTAAGAGGCTACTTATGTGAGTGGCACAAGCAGTTCTGGAGGCCCACCAGTAGCATTTAATTTACAGGCCCTGGGCACCTCTAGTGCACTTTACTAGAGACTTGCAAGTAAATTAAATATGCCTTTTGGGTAGGAACCAATGTTACCATGTTTACGGAGGGAGGCAGGGAAAAAGTTGGGGGATGACCACCCTAAGGCTGTCAGGTGTAACAGATATGATTACAATTGGCTCTGACAACCTACCCATAAGTCCCTAGTTGCAGATACCAGGCCAGGAAGGGGGGTAGGTGGCCAAACTGGTCTTCAAAGAGAGAAAGACAGATAGTGCAGGACCCAGGCCCACCACCGCTTTCTGCACCCCCAGCCACATGTGAGCCTCCCTAATTATCTTAGGTGATGGGCTGCAAGGGGACTGTAGTGAGAGGTTAGCCACAGCTGTGGGTTGAGTTACCCAGACCTGAACCTCCAGGAGAGATTTTGTCTTTTTTGATTTTTTATGAGATGTGCATTCTCAGACACAAATATGCAACACTTCCTAGGAAGTGATCATCACAGAGGGTGGCAACTGGAACCCCATTAGTTGGGAGAGCCTCCCCTCCTTTCCACCTCAGAATGAGGAATAAATATGGGAGAGCTGCACAGCACTGCAGATCCCTGCCTGGAAACATCAAGAGAAGTAGGGCTGCCCTGATGAACCCCTCGTCTGCAACACAAGAGAACTACCCTCATAAGGACTCCACCTGCTGCACGCTCTGGGCTTCATGAAAAAGGACTTTGCCTTACTTTAAAGTTTAAGAAATGGACTCCCTTAAAGTAGAGGGTATAAAAGAGTTAGAAGAAGTCACCTGCATCAACTCCACCAAGCAAGGACCATCTGACCAATGTCCAGTGGAGTTTTAAGAATTTGAATAGGTGCATTGTAGTAACTGTAGTTCCAGCCCTCAAAGGAGCAACTCAGAGCTTCTGGAACCTTGGCTGGTGTTGTGGACCCTTCAAAACCCCAACAGGATCTTCTACAAGAAGCTCCAGAAGTTTGACATCATTTGGAGAATTTTTGTAAAAAGCTCCATAGGTTAACCGATATGTCGTTGAGAGTCAAGCCGGCGAAGCTGAACCGCGACCTGGCCTGAAATTCATATTTACGTCACAGAAAGGTCCAGATCTCTACCTGTCGACGACACAAACCAAGAACTCCTGAATTTCAATGAAGCCTTGCACTGAAGCAAGTCGCCATTGTCTAACTGAAAATTGGCCTGTAGAGGAGACTCACTTGATGTTCAGAGAAAAAGAGCAAAAAAGGTTGTTAAGTGCAAAGATAAAATGTTGACCGAGGCACACCGCTCATTATAGCCAATCCGCGCTCCATTGCAGTCAGCCTTAAACTTTGACTTTGCCCCGGTCAGGTGCGGCCAGATAGCTGCGGTTGGCACTTTTCACTTTTGGGTGCTAGAAAGCACATTTTTACATTTAACTTTTACAAATTCATATCTCTGGTTACCTACATTGGAATTTTGCCATTTCTGTGTCATTTGGAACATAAAAATAGTCTCTATTTTTACAAATTTAAGTTGGAATTTTATTGTGTGTTGTGTCCTACATATTTACTGTTTTGGTGATATTAAATGCTTTACACTTCTGTCTCTTAAGTTAAGCCTGACTGCTCATCAGCCAACCTACCAAGGGTGAGCAACAATTAATTTATTTTGATTCCAATGGGCTATATTTGTGATTGTGGTGTTATAAATAGTGATATGTATCTACCTGCACCTACTAATAAACCACTTTTCAACAGGACTGCAGGTTGACCTCTCACGTCCCCTGGCCCTGTCTTCATTGATAAAGACCTCCAGGTATTTAAACCCCGAGGGGAGCACCCCCAGCTCTGGCACCCATGTCATATCTATCCGGCATTGGGTAATAGGATATATGGATGATTTGGCCTTGTTCATATGCAAGCAGGAGTAGGTACTAAAAAACTGGGGGATCTGAAGGACTCGGGCCCTGACACCACAAGGTAATCTAGATAAAACAGGACATTATCTGCACAAAGGCATATTCTGTCGCTGACTGTCGGAGACCACTGGAAACCACAAAACAAAGCGTCCACCCGCACCCAGGTTGTCAGAGGCTCAATCTCCCATGTGAAGAGTAAGGGGAAAAAGGAACAGCCCTGGTGAGTGTCCCTCTATATTGAACCAGTCTGATGCAGTCTCGTTCGGAAGTTCGTTTATAGCATTTGTACAGAGCTGATTAATTTTGGTCCAAAGCCAAAATTGGTCAAGAGAACAAACAGATATTCCAATCCACTGAGTCGAATGCCTTCTGGAAGTCATTAGAGTCTGGTGACTTGGCAATCTGCTGATGCTCCGTATGTTTTGTCTAGTAGCCCAGTGAGGCACAAACCCAGATTGTCAGGTGAACAAGGTGGTTGATCACTTTGAGGGCCAGTTAGCTAATATCTTGGCCCATATTTGACCTCCCTGCTCAGCAGAGTGTATCCCCATAGTACACACAAGCAAGCCAGTTAGTGAGCCACATTGGTTAACCCCAATCCAAGGTGAAACAAATAGCATTTATCCTCAAATCCCATACCATGCAATCACTCAACGGCGGTCCTATGGAGGCTCATCTATCCACAGAAGGGGACGTAGTGTCTTTCCATGTCCATGCAATGTCACACTTAGCATTCAGTAGGCCCAACCAGAGCAATGTTTCTTGTATCTGTCCCGCTCCATAGCCTCGGCGATGTGAAAAAGGATCAATTTTGGGCCTTTGGGTACCTTCCAGCCAAGTATTGTCTATGAAGGTTCCCTGTGCTCCTGCCCAAATGGGTGATAGAACAGGACAGCTTCAGAAAGTATGTGTCAGGCCCCAGGTGGGGTCGTTATAGCGCAGGGAACATCCTGAGCCAGCCAATCCCATTTTGAACAATCGTGTTCTTGTGAAGTAAGTGTGGTGTAACAGTTTGAGCTGCTGAGGCCTGGCTTTGGTATCATTATTATATCTGCCACTCTAAGGTCTCTGGGTAGCTCAACCCTCAACAGGGCTTCTTTGACAGTTTGTAACAGAAATAGGGCCGCCTGCGGCTATATAATTTACCAAAACTCAGCCAGTAAGCTGTTAGGCCCGATGCCTTGTCTGTCTGAAGCTGTGCTAGGGCTGCTCTGAACTCTTTCCTGGTGACCTCTGCCTCTGAACTCCTTGCAGGGGACCTGCAGGATTGGGACCATTGAGTATCCTGTAGTAGGCAGGAAATGGCTCCACTATGGTCTCACTTTCAACTTCGCATGGCCAACATCAGACTCAATATAGGCAACTGGGTCTCCAGAGGTGTGGGGGTGCATAACCAATGCACTGTTTTGCTTGCCTTGTCTCCCCCCTGGTAGATACAGCTATAAGCAGCCATCCATGCCTTGAAGGCCTCCTGCATGAGCTCTTGTTTGATCAAACATTGCATGTGTATAGAATTGTGCAGGATTAAGCTATATAGGACCTTTCAAGGTCAAGGATCCATGATTCTAGGTATGTCACCCTGCTGGGCCCAACAAAGTCATCCTATTTTGGAGCGGATACATTTGCCACATAGAGTGGCCTTGTAGGCTTTCTAAAGAAACCCCAGGGAGCCAACTGACCTGCAGTTTTCTTTTAAAAATCACTGACATATGTGTTCGCAAAGCCCCATGAAACTCATCTCTTTGGAGGCTCCTGCAGCTCAAATGCCACACCGCTCAGACCAGTCAGGCCCCCATGCAAAGTCCAGCAGCATTGGCAAGTGGTCTGACAGGCCTCTAGCCAGCATCCGGACAGCAAGGACTTGATGGCCATTCCACTTGGGAAGAAGAAAGCAGTCTAAACAAGAGAAGGATCTGTGTGCACCAGAATAGAAGGTGTAGCCGTGTTCTGCGTGATGGTGTGCCCTCCATACATCCACGAGGAGGGACAGATTGTATAGTAAGGTGGTTAGTAATATTGGGCCGGATCCAGCGTTGGGCCGGATCCAATGTGGCAGAGGCTGAGGAACGATCTAGACCACGGTTGCCTACCTCACCGAGGTCCCTTCCCAAAATCCATGGTAAGTCTGGTAGCTCCATGAGAAGGATGCTCAGAAACAAGCGAAATCTGGGACTCCTTCAGAGTCCAAGACACTGCTACTTAATGGCCTTTAGCATTGTGCCACACCCTGGCTACTGCCAGGGAGGTATGCTGGCAGACCAAGATGGCAACATCCCATGGAACCTCGAGTGCTATACATGCGAATACCCCCTGCAGGTCAAGAAGAGACAGTTATTTCCCATGATGTGTGTTCCTTGGATCATGAAGATATTAGAGTTGGATTTGTGAGCCACGTTTGAAACTGTCCCTCTCTTAGTTTTGTCTAACATGCCATTGACATTCCATGATATGACACTTAGGCCTTCATTTGGACCTCGGTGGTCTTTTGGCAAGACCGCCGAGGTTACTCCGGGCCGAAGACCACCACTGTAGGCGGTCTTCCGCCAACCGTATCATGACTGCTGGCAGCCCTCCGCCTTTTTTCGCACAGAGAGCCGCCAGCAGCCATACTGGCGGTCGGCGGTGAAGTGGAGGCTGCTCCACCTCCACCGCCACGTCATCAGAACACCGCCCACCGAATCACAACCCAATATTCGGTGTGGCGGTGTTCTGGTGACGGGGTGCTGGTGGCGGAGCAGCCCCCATGAATCTCGTTCCCTCCCGGAGGATCACCGGAACAGGTAAGCTGATCGTCCGTTAGGGGAGTGGGTGGGGGATGTTGTGTGTTGTGTGCGTGCATGGGGGTGTGCATGCGTGTGTGTAGAGGGGTTATGTGAGTGCGTGTATGCATGCGGGGGTGTATTGGTTGTATGGTAAATGTGACGAATATGTCTGTGTGCATGTATGTGTGCATGTACGTGTGAGTGTATGTGTGGTGTGAGCATGCATGTGGGGGATGTGGGGTGTGTGTGTGTGGGTGTTTCTGTTGGGGGGTGGGTGGGGGCCTACCACCTTTGGGGGTTGGTAGGAGGGTCGTGGGTGTTGGGGGAGGACTCAGGGGTGGGGGAGGAGGGAGGAGAAGACCCCAATCAGAGCCAGGAAACGTATTCCCTGGCACTGATAGCGCCTACCACCATGGATTTCGTGGCGGTACAAAACCCCACGAAATCCATGGTGGTATGCGGGGTCCTGATACCGCCGTCGGTCTAGTGACGGCCGCCGGGCTTGAGACCGAAGTCTCCAGCCCAGCGGTCGTTACCACCCTGGCGGTCGAAGTGTAAAAGTGGCGGTTTGGCATGGCGGTAACAGCCATGGCCGTAATTCAATTTTTTTCCACTGGCCTGTTGGCGGTATTACCACCACTTTTACACCGACTGCCAGGGTTGTAATGAGGGCCTTAGTCTCCCTGCAAGAATGCGCTACTATGAGCCCGATGTGTTCTCAGTGCTGTGACATCTCAGGTGGCGATTTGCGTGGTCTTGGTGTGTAGCTGTCCAATGAATGTATTGAAATGTTACAATGCTGGGTCAAAATAAAAAAAAAACACTCTCAACTCCCCCCTTCCACAACTCCCACTTCATACTTCACAAACTAGTGGTACCTGTCATGGTGCAACTAGGGCCAGTAACCAACAGGGCTGACCTGAGATGTATGTCTCACCTGTTGTGCATTCTCCCTCCCCAAACCACACTAGGAACGCCCTATTCCGAACTACAACCAACACAAACCCATTAAAAAAAATAGCTTGAGGCCTGGGCTACCATTCTTCCCTAAGCCATATCACGCCTTCTCAATAGCTTAATAGCACAAACCTTCATCATTATTAAGACCTGTAGATTGTAGGGTGGATAACTTGATAATCCTTGATATCATGATAGTTTGTTCAAAATTCGGCCTGTCGTGGAACATCTGTCTGCCAACTTTCCAGAGATTTAAAGTCCTTTGAAGAATATAGCAGTCATTGATACTGTAAAAGGGCAACTGTATTTCAGTCCTAATTTGACTTCTTGATTACCTCCGCTTGCAGATTACTGGTTGTTTACAGATGCCTGCAGATTTAAGAAATTGATTGACTGATTAGAGTTTTTGTAAATCATACAAATACTGGAAGACATTCTGATGCTGTAAGACTCAGAAACCTAAAAGAGCATTAGTTTGGAAAAGCCATGTTTTTAACTTACTTTCTGATCAGAAGATGATTAGAAGTAGCCCTAATTTGGAGAGGGAGGTAGTTCCAAGCCGTGGCGGTAAGATGAGAGAAAACTCTACTGCCTTGTTTACTTCAATTGATTTTAGGGAAGTTGGCTAAATGCAGAGAAGAGGATTAAAGTGTGCAGGCAGGAATGTACCAAGATATTGTTTGATAAATGTAGGAAGGTATTTTGTGAAGAAGAGCCTGTTGTGTCATACAAAGAACTTTGAAGATACAATGTTTGTGGATTCAAACTCAGTAAACTGGAGATAAGGGATATTTTATTATATCAATCTCAGATATTTTTAGGAGAAGTCTGGCAATGGAGGGGCCCGCGGAGAGAGAGACCCGGTCTAGTCTCTCTGCGGGTACGTTCGGGACGGGAGGAAGTGACGCGGAGGCGCCCTACTGGAGGACAGGTAAGCAGGGGAGGGAGTTAGTTAGGATATAAAAGGGGGGTGGAGGGTGGGGTCGGCCTCTTTCTCCGCGCTGACTAGTTAGTTAGGGGAAAGTTTTGAGGATAGCCCTGAGGCAGTTTTTGAAGTTCCCTGGATAGGGCCAGAGGTAAGGAGAGTTTAGTTAGGGCCGTCTGGGAGCCAGTGGGTGGGGTTTTCTGTGCCACATAAAAATTTGACTGATCGGCACAACTGTGAGCCGGGGGTTGCGCGCACAGGATGGCGGGGGTGGGGGCAGCAATTACGACACATTGGCTAACGGTCCACGCTAGACGTGCGGGCCGTTTCATGGGCACGTTGCGGGTGCCGCGTTTGGTCCGCATTTCGGCCGATTTGGCTGCATTTTTTGGGACGCGATTGGGCGTGCAGGTGCCGATTTCAGGGGTACGCGCAGGCCACGTGTTTGGGGCCGGGTGCACACGGGCCCTAGTCACCGCTAGGCAGGCACTCCGGGGGCCGTTAATAAATCCGGGCGGGGCCCCTCGGACATCAATTTTTTTTTAAAAAAAACATAAAATACAGACAGGCACAGAAATAACACAGGGGAAAAAAGAGATTTTAGGCTCGCAGGCCTAAGGTACAAAAAAAAAAAAATATATATATATATATATATATATATATATATATATATATATATATATATATATATATATATATATATAATACTGGATAAAAGGCAGGGCCAAGGTTTTTTGAGGCAGAAAATTCGCCCATTAGGGGGCCCACACTGGTTATTGATTATTGTAGGGACATCAGTTGGGGGACAAAAAAAAAAAAAAAAATATAGGATTACAAAAATAATAATAATAATAATAATACAGGAAAATACAGATACAACAATCTACATAAAAACAAGGAAGGCCATGGCTGCTAGCCATGACGCAGAGGCTGTGAGGGCTGCGCTCCACGTGCTGGGTGGGGCAGGCCGCGTGGATTTACTCAGAACGGGAGTGTTAGAGCAGGCTTGGGTGGGCATGTCGCGCCCGACAAGGGCAGCATCGGGCCGGGTCGCGGCGGCAGTTGCGGCATGCGATTTGCAGGACTCAGATGGGGACAAGGAGGAAGGGCCGGTATCCCCGGGACAGGGCCCAGAAACGCAACAGGTTTTTCACAGTGCGCACAGCCCGCTGATGTTCAGCGGAGGAGCCTCAGGGGCCCTGGATGAGGGACAGGGAACAGGAGAGGCAGGCGGCACGCCGATAGGGGCCGACCCTGTGGTCCCAGCGGGGCAACCGGCTGCGGAGGGAGGGCACACAGGGCACGACAGGGCGAATGAGCAGCCCCTACCGGGGCCCAGTGGGGTTTTTGCCCCATTAGATTTGTCATGCCACAAAGGAGAGGGACACAGCCCTGGGGGTTTTGGGGCCCCAGTAAAGAAGAGAGGCAAGTACTCGGGCAGATCCAGAGGGGGGGCGGGGAGAGCCAAGGCGGCGCCCCGGCAAGCTAGAGATGGGAAAACCAAGTCAGTACACGAGGTAGGGCCCAGAGAGGACGCAGCCCCACACATGCAGGGGAATTGGGACCCGGCGGAGACCTGGGATCTGGAGGCCAGAATACGGGAACAGCGCAGGGTCGCCCTGGAGAAGGAAGCCAGGTGGACACAGTTGTGTAGGGACAGGGAAGAGGCGACCGCTCGCTTCGAAGCGGCCAAAAGGGCCAGAGAGGTCAGGGAAAACATAGGTGCGCAGCAGCCAGGGCCGGCAAGTGGAACCTGGGTATGGGTCCCACAGCCAGAAGGAGAACAGAGACAAGAGGCTAGTGCGGCCGAGGGGCAAGTTGGCGTGGGGAAACCCGGTGACGCATACGGTCACAGG
Source organism: Pleurodeles waltl (assembly GCF_031143425.1). Lineage (NCBI taxonomy): Eukaryota > Metazoa > Chordata > Amphibia > Caudata > Salamandridae > Pleurodeles > Pleurodeles waltl. The sequence continues at coordinate 778,978,309 of NC_090437.1, read as the reverse complement.
GGTAAAAGTAAATCAATGCCAATGACGGAGGTTGGCAAGGGACGGGCCACGCCAACTGGGCGCAACACGGCCCAAACGCGTTGGTACGAAGCATGGGAGGGGTCTGCGGCGGCCTTCTCCACCACGCGGGAGCACGGATACCGTCCTGATGGTGTGCGCCATGCGGGCATGGAGGCGACGGAGACAACATCAATCAAGGCAAGAGCTGCGGCCCAACATAGTGGCCAATGGGGAGGAGAAGATGAGTTGGAACTGGATTATGAAGAAGAGGGGGATGAATGGGAAGATGGGGAAATTCGGGATTTGGAGATGAGCGCTGTCAAAAAAGTGGTGGCCCGAGGGCCCAAGAGCGGCGCAACCTCTTCTTCGTTTTCTGTGTTACAGGATATGATCCCAACGGAAGGCCCCACAGGAGGGCGGCAAGCCGCGCCGCGTGGCAGAAGTCGAGGAATTTGGGAGAGAATGTCGGAGGTAAGAGATGGTGGTCAGTGTGGGGCGAAGGGGGAGAGACAGTGAAGGAGACTAGCACAAGTAGGTCCATTGGGATTAGGAGACGGGTCTGTTTTGGAGGTATCCGGCACTAGTTCCATACAAGGAACGGCTGTGAGCAAGGAGAAGGAGGGCGCCGCAACAGTAGATGTAGCCAAAAATAGTAAGGCGGATGCGGGGGAGACGACAGTAGAGGACAAAGAAGGGGGAGGTCATAAAAAGCGCCTGCCATATATGGGTTTGGCGATGCCACTCGGGTCACACATAGCCGAGAAAACGAAAGCCAGGATATGGAAACACGAGTATGTGGCCGTTTTTAAACTACTACATAGGGACATACATGCCAAGGATAGTTCCAAAGAGGAGGAATGGGAACTAGCGCGCAGGCCCAGGGTCCCTATCACAATGGACAATTGGACGTCGGCCTTTTTGATATTTTCCAGTATATACTGCGAGAAATACCCGGACAGGGCCATTGCATTGTTTAAATACATGGACATCATTAGAAAGGCACAAATGCATTTGGGGGGTTTCGCATGGCTCAGCTATGACGAGGAATTCAGGGCTCGGGTGAGCGTTAATCCGGAGAAACCTTGGGGGGATGTAAATCCAGAGTTATGGATGCAATGGATGGCATCGGCGCAGGCAGCGGCGTCTACTCATACAGCGAGTGGACTGCCAGTGATATATAAGCCCTTTCAGGCCCGCCCCGCCCTGGGAGGGGCGGGCACCGCCACAAAAACTACGGGGGCAACTACGGGGGCCTGCTGGAACTTTAATAAAGGTTTTTGTTCCAGATACAATGCAGGTTTAAACATGATTGCTCCAAGTGCGGGGGCCGTCATCCGGTCATTCAATGTTTCTCACTGTCCAGCCCAGCAGAACAGTGGAGAGCTTCAAGAGGAAGAGGAACGCATAGCGCTCCTGCACCTAAAGGGTCCTACACCAGTTAGACTGGGATTTCTGTTGCCCTGGTTGCGCATTTACCCAAACACGGACAAAGCGCGTTTATTGGAATGGGGTTTTCGAGAAGGGTTCAGAATAGGTTACCAAGGTCCCAGGGAAAGGAGATGGTCTGACAATTTGCGGTCAGCCAAAGAACGGCCCCAGATAGTGCGCGACAAATTAGCAAAGGAGGTGGGTTTAGGCAAAATAGCAGGCCCTTTTTCTGAGTGGCCTAGTAATTCTCTGATGATATCCCCTTTGGGGGTAGTACCCAAAAAGGCGCAGGGAGAGTTTCACTTGATTCACCATTTGTCGTGGCCTGAAGGAGCGTCAGTTAATGATTTCATTGTTCAAGAAGACTCCAAGGTAATTTATGCATCAGTCGATGATGCAATAAAGTTAGTTTTAAGGTGCGGGAGGATGGTGGAAATGGCAAAATGCGATATTCAATCGGCTTTTAGATTGCTTCCTATTCATCCAGCAGATTTTGACCTTTTGGGCATGCAGCTGGACGGCAAAATTTACGTAGACAGGGTTCTGCCCATGGGCTGCGCGATCTCATGCGCACTTTTTGAGACTTTCAGCACTTTCCTACAGTGGGTTTTTGTGAGAACTAGTGGACATAGGTGGGAGACTCATTACCTGGACGATTTCTTATTTGTAGGAACAGCTGCATCCGGAGCGTGTGGGAGGGTGCTGAGCACGTTTCAGAGGTTAGCGCAACAGGCAGGAGTACCCCTGGCCCTGGAAAAAACCGAAGGGCCAATGACGATCTTGACATTTTTGGGTATCGAGCTGGATGCAAGAGAATTGGTTGCCAGATTGCCAGCGGCAAAGGTGGAGGAGATACTGATTTTCTTAGCAGAGGTGCGCACTTTGCGTAAAATAGATTTGCGGACGGCTCAGAGGCTTTTAGGTTATCCCAATTTCGCATGTAGGGTAGTAAGAGGAGGCCGGACTTTCTGTAGGCGGCTGGGTTTGTCCATGTCAGGTGCAGTACTTCCACACCCCAGGATACAAGTTTCCTTGACATTACGAGAGGACATCAGAATATGGGAGATCTTTTGGAAAAATTTCAATGGGGTACCAATGTCTTTTGGCGAGGCGGACACTGTTTGGCAGGTCCTAATTTTTTCTGATGCGGCAGGAGCGTTGGGTTTTGGTTTATACTGGGATGGGAGGTGGTGTGCGGAAACATGGCCGGCTCCTTGGTTGCAACAGGGGAGAAGCATCGCGTTTCTGGAATTTTTTCCCTTATTGGTGGCACTGGCAGTATGGGGTCAGGAGTTAGCCAACAGGACAGTGATTTTTCAGGTAGACAACATGGCGGTGGTAGATTTGGTCAACAGGCAGAGAGCAAGGGACCTTAGAGTTTTGCGCTTATTGCGGCAGTTCATGCTTCTATGTTTATCCTTGAATGTTATTTTCAAAGCTGCGCATATACCGGGGGTTCCCTATCTCGTTCACAGTGGCAGCGTTTTCGCGAATTGGCACCTGGAGCGGAACAGAACAAGACTGTGGTCCCGGCAGACATTTGGGAATGGGGGGCATGATGATCACGGGGCTGGTGGAGATGTCATTAGCGGTATTTACGAGATGAAATTACAGACTTGCATGGTTGGAGTTTCAATCTTTTGAGCCTTTTTGGGGCAACTTTTGGGCGCAAGGCCAGCGAACGCTTGAAGCGCGGACCGGACGTTTCATGCTTTTTATGATCAGGGAGGGCTTATCTCCAGCGACAATTGGGGGAAAACTGGCAGGTGTTTCTTTCTACGGGAAACTCTTTTTCGGGTTTGACCCAGCGAACAGTGATTTGCTGGGTAAAATGCTGAAGGGCTGGAGCAGGTTTAGGGCCAGTGGGGATAAACCAGCAAGAGAACCTATTACGTTTGAAATATTGTTGGAGATTGTACAGGTGTTACCAGTTTGTTGTACAGATGAGTACGAGGTGTGTTTATTCCGTTTGTGTATGTTATGGATGTTTTTTGGAGCTTTTCGAGTGTCCGAACTGCTGGGGGTGGGAAAAGGAAGTGGGGTAATGAGGAAGGAGGTGCGCATGTATAGGGACAGGTTGGGGATATGGCTCAGACGTTCAAAAGCTGCTGGGCAAGGGCAAGTGGATATGGCTGGAAAAAGGGGGTGTTGAAGTGGCTTGTCCAGTAACAGAATGGGTCAGTTTTAAGGCCAGGTGGCAGGGAGCAGGCGACTCAGGGTTTTTTATTCATGCATCAGGGAAAAAGCTGACGAGTTATCAGCTGTTGCAAGTTATGAGAATGGCACTTGGAAGGATAGGGCGGCGCGCAGGGGATTATGGAACGCATTCATTCAGGATTGGCGACATGGTTGGTCGGCCATTCGTTCGTTCATTGGGCGGCAAAATTTGCAGAGAAGCACATTTTACGGCAGATCATTGGGACTGCCCAGCAGACACCATGAAGTGCATTGGTGGGGCAAGAGTGATATGAGGTGGGGGAGCCTGCTCCCATTTATCACGGGTAACTTGCCGCAGTGGGGATGCCCAGACCTTTTATTGATTCATCTTGGGGAAATTGATTTAGTGAAGCTATCGGGGCTCACTTTGATACAACTCATGCAGAGAGATTTGGAACTGTTGAAACAAAAACTATGCAAGACATGTCTGGTATGGACGGAATTCGTGCCAAGAAGGGCATGGAGAGGGGCAATCAATCACGGAGCCATTGAGCGGGCTCGAAAAAAGCTGAACAGAGCCATGAGAGGTTTTTGCTGGACTCATGGGATCAAGGTGTTAAGGCACGGGGACATAAAGGAGCAGGAGAAGGTTTTGTTTCGAGATGACGGGGTTCATTTGTCGCAGATAGGGAATGCGTATTATCTAACTGAGCTAAGGCTGATGATAGAAAATGTATGGGGAGTAAATTTGTGGATTAGAGATTTTTTTTAAAAAAGGGGGGAAAGGAGAGAATATGTTAGGACACGTTTGCAACGGAAAAAGGTTTGTTTTTCCTTGGGGTGGGGCAGCAAAACGCCTCATGGGTTTCGCTGGATTGCAGGAGATGGGGGAGAGTGGAGAGCCAGATGCGGGCTTGTCCACCCTTCCAGGGGGAAAAACAAGGAGGAGAGAAGGAAGGCAAAAGGATGTTGTAAAAGTTAAGGTCTAGTTTAAAAAGACGATATACAGTTAAAATGTTAAATGATGTTTGTGTTTTAAACTCTGTCCTAAAATAAATGACCTTTTACATCAACAAAGAGTGTCACTGTATGTATGTCCCGATGGAGGGGCCCGCGGAGAGAGAGACCCGGTCTAGTCTCTCCGCGGGTACGTTCGAGACGGGAGGAAGTGGCGCGGAGGCGCCCTATTGGAGGACAGGTAAGTAGGGGAGGGAGTTAGGATATAAAAGGGGGGTGGAGGGTGGGGTCGGCCTCTTTCTCCGCGCCGACTAGTTAGTTAGGGGAAAGTTTTGACCACCCACCCACCCTGCATAGGAAGGGAAGGGGGGGAGGAGGATATTTAGGTCAAGGAGGGTAGGTAGGTAGGGTTCGTTAGCAGTCATTTAGGGCAGATGATTTGAGAGGTAGCAGGAGATGGGGGAGGGTGGAGAGCCAGATGCGGGCTTGTCCACCCTTCCAGGGGGGAAAACAAGGAGGTGAAGGATCAGAGCGGGGGGAGGGTAGGTTTAAAGCAAGGAAGGCATGGGAGGAATAGGGGAGCGTATACGGTAGGAGAATTGAAGGGAGCTATCTGAGGAGAGAAGGAAGGCAAAAGGATGTTGTAAAAGTTAAGGTCTAGTTTAAAAAGACGATATACAGTTAAAATGTTAAATGATGTTTGTGTTTTAAACTCTGTCCTAAAATAAATGACCTTTTACATCAACAAAGAGTGTCACTGTATGTATGTCCCGATGGAGGGGCCCGCGGAGAGAGAGACCCGGTCTAGTCTCTCCGCGGGTACGTTCGAGACGGGAGGAAGTGGCGCGGAGGCGCCCTATTGGAGGACAGGTAAGTAGGGGAGGGAGTTAGGATATAAAAGGGGGGTGGAGGGTGGGGTCGGCCTCTTTCTCCGCGCCGACTAGTTAGTTAGGGGAAAGTTTTGACCACCCACCCACCCTGCATAGGAAGGGAAGGGGGGAGGAGGATATTTAGGTCAAGGAGGGTAGGTAGGTAGGGTTCGTTAGCAGTCATTTAGGGCAGATGATTTGAGAGGTAGCAGGAGATGGGGGAGGGTGGAGAGCCAGATGCGGGCTTGTCCACCCTTCCAGGGGGGAAAACAAGGAGGTGAAGGATCAGAGCGGGGGGAGGGTAGGTTTAAAGCAAGGAAGGCATGGGAGGAATAGGGGAGCGTATACGGTAGGAGAATTGAAGGGAGCTATCTGAGGAGAGAAGGAAGGCAAAAGGATGTTGTAAAAGTTAAGGTCTGGTTTAAAAGGACGATATACAGTTAAAATGTTAAATGATGTTTGTGTTTTAAACCATGTCCTAAAATAAATGACCTTTTACACCAACAAAGAGTGTCACTGTATGTATGTCCCGATTACATTTTGAATAATTTATAGTCTGTTAGATATAGAGGCAGACCAAACTAGGGAGAATCAGAAAAGTCAAGCCTTGAGGAAAACCGGGCCAGAAACACAGTTTTACGTGACATGAAAGTTAAAAGTGGAGCCATTTTGCATAGTAAATGCAGTATAGTGAAGCAGGTGGTTTTAGTGATTTGATTATTAAAAGAGAGCTTGTCATCAAATCAGGCTCCATGTTTATAGCAGTATTAACAAGCACTAGAACAGGTTCTAAATGTTAGGACAAGCAAGGAAGACACAAAAGTAGATTGTTTGCTGACATCTATGTTCTCTGTTTTATCCTCATTTAACTTGAACTTGAGTGTGGTAAGCCTCACCCAGTTGGTTCCATGACCCTTCTATATGTCCAATATGTTGTTGTTAACTCCACCCTATAACTCCAAGTGCTTGTGGTCCACTCTCTGGGAACAATGGTTATAGCTGGAGCAATTAAAGCTCTGGATTGCCTAGCAAGGAATGCTTTGAAACACAAAGAGCTTATCTATGATCCAAGATGCCTGCCACCTTTGAAAGTCTCATGAGAGTCCTTTAGTGCTCTGGAACATGCAGTTTGTCTTGACTAGCCTTGCGTGTTTCGCATAGTCTTGCTGCGTGCATACTCTGAGTGCACCACTGACCTCCTCTTTCACTAAAGACTCAGGTACCCCAGAAGTTTGAAGTAGCATGTCTCTGCAGCTGTCCAGTGTACACAAGTGAGCGCAGGCTAATGAGCGCAGGCCAGGGTTTGAAGACAATCAGAAGGTATATCATTTCTATAGCAAGTGATGAATGACTCATGTTAGAGATGAAGAGCCTGCTGCAATCCATGAGCAGGAATCCTCACAAGGCACCAGGGATGACTGTGATCAGCTCCTTTGGCATAAGAGTTAAACCCAAGAGGATAAATATTTTTGGGGCCTTTTCCCAGCAGAGCGTGACTGGCCACCCTACAAAATGGAAAATGACAGCAGACAATGATGAGCCTCCTAAGAACAATTGTTGCAACATTGGGATTTGTCTTGGGCCCAAACAGCAAATTGTGTGAGGCAGTGGGTCAGCTCACTTCAGGCACTGGCTAACTTGACTGAGAATAATGGTAGTTTACATATCAAGAGATTTTAGCCAAACCTATTCATCTATTTGCCAATTATTATGTCATTCACATTTGTCTTTGGCTCATTACAGCATACTGCATGGGGCAGTGGGTTGTCCAACTTGAGCCTTTGGCTAACTTTACTGTGAATTATTACATTCTGCCCTTTCACAACAAACACATCCTCACACAAGGTAGTTCCCTTAGGTTTCAGAGACTACTACTGCAATATGTGTGGTTTGAGAAAAAAAAAATATTTTAGTTTGCCTTATAACATTTGTAGCAAAATCCTCTTCTAGGTTGTTTATCTATTCATTGAGTTAGTTTTACAGATGCTTTTTTTCTTGATTCAGAACATTATTTTTGCTGTCTTTATTACTTTTGTGCTACACTTTTCAACTTACATTACAGTATTCTCCCCGCAGTAACACTTCTACTAGTACCTCTTCATTCTACCTTGAAAACTGTATTTAAGGTAGAAAGTTTTAGATAGTTAACAGAGATGGTGTCTGTTTAGATGACTGCTTCCCAAGTCCTACCTCAAATAATGGAGGAGACCTCTGGCAGGTTATGACTGAGACTGCATCTGAGGGAGATAATCATGGGCCTGAATTTGGAAGTAATTTTTCAGTCAGTGGTGTTCCATCTGATGACTCGCCTTCCAGTGACTCTGAAGAACATGCCCATGGTAGTCATGATGGCTCTTTGCAATCACAGTCTGTGAAGCTGAGAGACAGCAGAAGTGTTGCCAAATCTGGATTGCAGGGAGATACCACACAGAGTGCAGGAAGTGGGCTCACTTTGAAGCCTCAAATTCCCACATATACTGCAGAAACTGGAGGTAAAGCAAACACTTCATTCTTTTGCCTATTGGCTACTTCCATCATTTTGTGGATCATGTATTCCTTGAGGTAACTGCACACCAAACAAGTTTGTGTGCTGGACAGTTTCTGAATAGCATGGAGACACTTCATTCTGGCACAAACGAGTGTGCTAGTGTTTCACTTAGGGAGTTGAAACCTTCTTTGGGCCTTACTCTGCTTAAGGGAATAATGCACAAACAAACAGTACTTTCCCACTGGTTTTACTGGCATCATTGTATGTCTTGGGCTTCAAATCGGACATGACCAGAGATATTTTTTCGATTTTTCAGCATATGCTGTAGTTCAGTGATATGTCAGCTAGACTGCCAATGGAAGATACAGATCAGGATAGTTTGTTCAAAATTCGGCCTGTTGTGGAGCATCTATCTGCCAACTTTCCAGAGATTTAAAGTCCTGTGAAGAATACAGCAGTCATTGATACTGTAAAAGGGCAACTACATTTCAGGCTTTACATACCAAGTCAAAGAGCTTGTTACAGCTCACAGCTGTACCTGTACATGTTGTGCAAGAGCTCCACTGTTCATATATACAGCCTAGGGGCGTAAACTGGGAAGGACTCCACTATAAATCCTGCATATGTGCTTTAATATCAGGAGTTAGTGTGTTGAGGCAGATATGCTAATTGGAAATTATTAATTAATGCTTATATGTTTTGATTAACAAAGAAGTGCATAAAGAAATTAATTGTAGAAAAATTGATGTGCAAGTTTGAAAATGTGCCCACGGAGAGTGGCAGCCACTTACGCGAAATTGTACTAAAATGATTAAAAATACGGGAAATAATGAAAATATATGATAATAACGTAGTAGTATGTCATATTAAGTTGTATAACCTATGTTTTACATTATATTGTAGAGTTAACTTAGCCGAAGCTGTGGCCTAGTCTTTCCAGGCCTCATGTAGAAGCTGAATTAATACGCACACAATGTAGAAGTTGCTGGTGCGTTGAACTGACCGTGAACTGTATGCTTCATAATAAAATTTGCTTTGCTAGAGTTTTCTGCAATGTACCGACGGACAGGAGATAAGAGAATCAAACTTGCAACATATACTGTGTGAAGCAGACGAGATGTACTTTCCCAGAACTCGAACAACAGAGACACTGACTGGAGAAGAAGATGCAACATTTTCGATACCTGATGAGCCGGATGATGAGGACATCGTCCATGAACCAATCAATGAACTGAGAATGGCAAAATATTAGAATTCAATGATTTGCAAAAGTAATATTACTGGATAGAGTCATAACTGGTGATTAATTGACCAATTAGGAATTAGGGGGATGTACTGAAAAAGTTGAATAAAAAGTCATAACAAGGGGCTAAAACTTCAGATGAGAGAGGTGTGAGAACAGATGAGAGAGATGTGAGAACAGATGCGAGGGATGAAATGCTGATGACGTCAGGAGATGCGATTTGAGATTATGTCATTGGGTTTATGAGTTTAAGAGCCTGATTCGTTGCTGATCAATTAATGATCTGAAGACAAACACTGACTTTGTTGCTGATCCATTCTGTGGATAGGTAGCTACGACAATGTGACTGTTTAACTTTTGTGCCTTTTCTTTCTAGGTTCCAACTGCGCTGTTTTTATAGTTTATCTTCTAACTAAATGTCTTCCAAATTCACGTTTCTAAATTGTTTTCACATGAAGTCCCACATGCTAAATGCAAATCTGACTTAGGTAGGGTTCTTTGTGTGACGTTGACAGTGACAAATGATTGATGAGCTGACTGCTGAACTTTGCTATTAATATCAATATATTCATCTTTGTTGGTTTATAGCATTCAAGCATATGATTTCTCAAGTTCTGATTAGATTATGTTATTGGTGGTCATTAATAAACTAATTCTGAGCTGATTGAATAAAGTTTGAATTAACTGATTCATTATAATTGTAACTGATAGGGAAATAAAATTGTTAAACCATATATTGAGCTGTGGTTATTCATGAAATGTTGATTTAATTGTCTAAATGACTCAGGTTTCCTATAGAGATTGTTCATCGGCCTATACGCGTCCCCTTGTAAGTTTACTTATAAGGGACCAGGCACGCTAGCAAGTGAGACAACATTATGATAGCTTGCACAATCACTACTTCATAAAGGTTATATCTTATATGTTGACAACTCATACACAGGAATCCTGCAGCTGTACGACACTGGCACTGTGGCTTGGGCTACAATTTTAAATCACCACAAAGAATTCCCTTCAGGAACTTGTTTGTAACAAGTTCTAAAAAGGCCAGAACAGTGTGTTGCATAGTAACTACCTATTGGCATCCAAGTTCTCAGCTAGGTGGGAAGTGCAATTGGTGAGAAAAATTCACAATGAGAGCAGTTCTTTGGTCACAGTTTGGTTTCAGTTGGCAGAATTTTAACTGTATACTTGATTACAAGTACATGCACAGAGTGTACAAAAATGTGTAGCTACTTCATCCTATAATGTGAGTCATAAAACGTACATATGGTGTACGATGTTAGCTACCTACATGACCCAGATATCAACATTATTTGTGTATGTTGTCTATTAGCTGACTACCATCGGAAGACTGATGTTCCTCATTGAGTTTCAGTTAACCCTAATTGAAAGTCTCACTGATACAGAAGCAGTAGCCTCTATTTCATCGTTGTGGAAGATGTTTCACTTTGCTGGCCACATTCCTGCATCAGGGAAAAAAAGTCAGCTATATTGCCAATGCATAGTTTGCACTTGAAAAGCAAAGATGATGGGGAGTCAGTACAACTGTGGGCGTCTTATCCAGACCAATGTTTTCCAATTTGCTTCACTATATGCCACACAAAACTGCAGTTCTGGGAAACTGACTGAAGTGGAGCAGTCAGATTAGTAGTTAGTATGTGACGTTAGATAACTGTACATGGATACATACCTTCCATGGCCTGTTACATGACAAGCTACAAATTCCTTCAAATTATTCCTTCTATTCTGGAAATTCTTTCTATTTGGTATCAACAAAGAAGTACTATAATCCAAGACTGATTGTTCCTAAACAAGATTTGAGCCACAGTCTTCACTGACTCCAGTAAGTATGTACACATTGGTCTTGCCACCTTCATCCTCTGTCAAAATGTGGGCGACTCCCTACACACCATATTACAAGTGAATTACAGTCAGTGTTCTGCAGATACTGATTGACAGGACACCTTGAAGTTTTGACAGAGTACCCTACATGACAAACCCTAAGGCCCCATTCACTCGAATTACAGGTTCATTACAGTCAGGGCCATTGGAATTATGTGGCAGAGGAAGTCCAAATTATGCTGCAAGGTTTATCAAATTATGCAACAAGAAAAGTGAAATTATGTGGCATAATGCAGCACATTTTGTAGTATAGTATTACTTCATTGTTTTGTCATCTGTGCATCTTGCAACAGTGTCTGAGAAAAACATTCACCTCAATTAGTACCAATTTTAAACCCAATTACAATTAGCTGTGCGCAGGAACCTGAGTCGCCATGTTTTTTAAAACTTTTGATCCATCCTGAGCTAGAAACTATTTTTTTTAGGTTAAAATCTGCAGATTATGTATCAGATGATGGATTATGTGGCAAATGCAGGCAATCCATAATTATGCAAAAAACTTCATAATTCCAGTGACCCTGATTACAGTCAATGCTCTGGACATAACAGTGGATGGGACATCTACCTTGTTTTGGCACGGTACTCTGTCCACCAAACCATAACACCCTTTATTTTTCTGGAATTGCTCTTTAATGAGTTTAGGAAAGTCTTCCCCAGAATAATTACCCCTGCTTTCAAGTGTAGTTATGTTCACTCTGTCTGAGAGATGGGTTAAAAGATGGACTCCCCACCACTTACTACCATTCAGTGGAAGGATTTGGATTTAGGCACATTCAGTGTTGTACACATGCATGAAAGATAAGGCTTTCTCAGCCTAAGCAGGCTGCTGTGGTTTATTTTTAGTAAACCCTGATGGTATTTATGAGGACTCCAAGTGAGACAAATATATAGTCATAGCTTAGCCTATGCTTATTTTCATAGGAATCTCGTGTAGGCCCATGGTCAAGGTGGGAGTGGCACACAGAATTATGCAGCCATCACTACTCACATTGGCCTTACTACAAATTAGGCCTGGGTGAGATTTCAATTAACCCAGGGTAATTCAGAAGTGTTACGTCACACTTGTTATGCAAAATTATTGAAATTATATTATGCCACTATGCATAATTTTGTGTTGTTGACAGTAAAAATAATTACAGCAAAATACACCAGTCACAGTACAAATTTACAACAAACTCACAGGACAGTGGCGTAGCATTATCTTGGCAGACCCATGCTGCAGGCCCCCCCCCCCCCAAGCTCCAGGGGGCCCCCTCAATACGGTACACTGTGCACGGGCAGAAGGCCCATGGACTCAGAGCTCCTGACTGTGTCGGGGGTCCTCCATGTACAATGCAGGGAAGTCCCCTCATGTTTCCTTAAACCACAGGCACAAGAACAATTGAACATAAGCGGCTGTTTTTCACGGTGCTTTTGTTTAAATGAGTCCTTACATCAAAAAAACTGACCCGAGGACACATTCTGCACTCAAATCTAACACAAAATGACAGATTTGCAATTCACGTAATTTTATGCACTTTTGATAAACTTTTGGTGAAAACAATTTAGGTGAATTTTACACACCTGTAATATAAACACACAGTTTTCTATCTATGCATACAGGTCTTCTGTAAACTCTGCACCTGTGGGGCATTTTATATGAGTGGCCAACAAAAAAAAGCAAGATTACCAGTGTTTGCTGGGAGGTTCCAATGAAGTATACATACATGGGAGAGAACCTTTCTTATTTTTCAGTTTTTTTTCAATGTTAAAAACAAAGTTGAAGAAGTATTTTAACAAGTTATACCATTTTCTATTACCACACTTCTCGATATGCAATTTATATATGTGCTTTCTCTATGGGGTAGGAAAGAGTTGACAATGTATCCAAATGCTGCCACTGTTGATTTAATGTGTGGTGTGACAAGAGTATTTGGGCTCCTGCTCACTTGATTAGGAAACTTTCTAAACCTAGACATTTCTGAAAAACAACACCCAGGGGAGTCAAGGGTGGAGGTACTTGCATGGATCCAACTATGTTTACTTACGCAGAATGTCCTGCAAACCTAAAACTCTGTCTAAAATCACAAATTTTGTTACCTTTCTGAGAGGATCTTTTCCAGAATCTGCAGAGATCCACAAAATTCCTATAACTCAGCATTTCCACACTTCTCTTGAAACAAATTAGACCTATTTGTATGGCTACTCTTCTTTCTCTTCCAACAGGAAAGAATGCACACAAGGCCATCTCTTCAGCTGCAGTGCTTACAAACAATGCATTTGCCAACACCTCCTTGGTGTTATTAGCACAAGTTAGAAAAAATGTGGCAATCCAAGCATTTGTAACAATAAAATGGTTTCTAGGCCTTTCACTTGCACATCGCACGCATTGTATCTGAATCCAAAGGCACTGTTAAGTTATCACCCGTTACATACAGTCAATGCAATAGTACATGTAACATGAAAAACACTTACAAGTCCTGTCACGAATATCACCCGCATTTTGTGCAAGGATGGTCATGGGTTACAATCATTGAAACGCCCTCTTTTATTCGTATTAGAACCTTAACAATACATGTTACTATATTTTTGCATGTTTGTAATGTAAATGTTTACATACTCAGTGTAAGGATATGACTGATGGAGCATATACCTAATTGTTAACCACAGAAAGTGTGCTATTTCTTATGAAAGAGGAAAAGGGAGAGAGAAGAGATTGCTGTCGGTCAGAAAAGGGGGGGTTGATCAACGTGATCGGGATCTGATTGATCACAAGCAGGCAAGCAGAAGTCGGTAGGTCACAGACATTATACCTCATTGGACCACTTTCTGTCCCGCAGCATAGCGCGGCCCTCTGTCCATATCTAAGGGGCAAATATTCCACTTCAAGAGGGTCGGACTTTCTGGTGTCCTGTACCTTACAGACATATTGATTCCCAATCAAGTGTAGGTAAGGTGTCACATTTTCTGGTCCTGATGAATTGCCTAAGATCCACGCAAGGCAAGAAACATGCTGACCCCGATTCAAATCCCTCCTTCTTCTTACAGGATGGAACACACACAAGATAATCTCTGTCAGAGCTGGATTTACAATCAATGCATACTTTTGAGGATGGAAAAATTCCCTTCTTGGCTTGATTAACATGAGTTATAAAACAAAACCAGGAAAATCCAGGCACATGTTTATCAACTTCAAAACTAAAGCTACAATTTTGTTTTGTTTTTTGCTTCCTAGGTCTTTCACTTGCATCTCACAAGCAGAGCAACTGAATGCAAAGGCAGGGCTAAGTTAGCACATGTTACATGCAGTCAGGCCTGTTTTGCATTTAACTTAGAAAACACATAGGAGCCCTGCCACAAACACCACTGCCATCTCCTCCAAACACTACTGGACCTAAAAAGACAACATTTGCTGAAAGAAAAGGACCAATGTACTTCTGACTCCTGCCTGCACAGAGAGACTGGAGCCGCTCTCCAATAGTCAGGTGGCTGGCATCCTGATTGCCTGCTTCAGAGACATGAACCGAAGGACTACTGACTCCAAGAAGTCCCAGCTGACCAGAGAGGAATTCACTTTGCAGCACTATTGGTTGGAGAGAGCCCTGTTGCTTAGAATTGTGCCATGAGGACCTGAGGACTGCAGGAGTGACCAGAGAGACATTTTCTAGCTGTTCGAGGAAAGTGGGTTTTAGTAATTGTTTTCCAGCTTCAGACCAGAAAGATGTGTTGAGGCTTGCCTAGGAAGGGTGCACCTGAATTGGGTAACAAAATCAACTTTGTTCCAATGAGGTATTGTTGCTGTGCTGAAAACAAGTTCAGCAAACATTTGTGATTAAGTAATTGGGACTAATGGATTCCTGTCTTGTTACATCTTGCAGCCTTGCCCAGCTGGAGGATTTTGAGTACCAAAAAGGGGCTATGTTTGCAGTTGTCATTGGATTGGAGATACTATTCCAGCGGTGACTAGGTGGCTATGAAAACTAGGTGTGTACTACTCTGTGTTTTCGGGGTCAAACAACCATTTTAGTGGGAGCTCAACAACGATGTATCCAACTTTGGGGGATGCTGTCCAGCTTATGTCTTAGACCTTAACCCGCTGGAAGAGTTTGACCTCCAAAAAGTAGATTACGAAGAACAAATCTTTTACTAGGGTGATCCCTTTGTTTATGCAAGAGCTTTACTTCTCTTTTTATAGCTGGTTTTAAGGGCTGTACGTCTCTTTTTTTAGCTGCTTTTTGCCTTGAAACTCTACAAACTTATATCTCAGGTCCCCAACATCTAACACTAAAGGAGTTGGTGTCTTTTTGCGTAATTAATTTTTCCCTCTTTTACTTAGTTGGTGTCAGAATTTTATTGTGTATTCTTGACTTTAGAATTATTAGTACTGCTTGAAATTAGTATGCATTTCTCAAGGAACTTGATTGGTGTGTGTGTTATTGCTACCAGGGGTTGAGCAGAGTTCCACTTAGACTCGTACTGAGACTCAACATTGGATTTTTTGTTAAATTGGTAAGGGTTCCCACTTCCCAAATGAATACCCCATTTTCTAATACCGACACTGCACCATCTCAGCAGAGGCTAGCCTCCGAGACCTTCTGGAGAAGTCTGCACTTCTATTCATCATGCCACAGAGTGCAGGGATTTGCCAGCAGCCTGAGGTGTTGCAACGTAATTACATTTGTATAGTACCCCATGTCCCTAAAATGGAGCAAAGGTGCTTTTGGTGACTGTAGGAAAATGCCCCTTTTGTGTAGCGGTGCCTATTTGTTGCTATATTTTTATTGCTGGTTATTAGACTCTGCAAACTGGGATACTGCTGCCCAGAGCACAGTGCGTGTACTCTGACTCCTAAAAATTTTGAATTTGCTAAATTCCTAATTTGCACATAACCACAGGCCTGCTACCAGTATTCTTGATGTGCAATTTCAATGGGTCAAAATAACCCCTTTTGACAGGCCAAAACACTCCTTTTGAATATTAATAGGTTACCCCTTCATCGGCCTTAACTGCCCATAAGGCAGCGTGATGATATTTAAAAGTAGGAAGTGTAAACATTTGATGTTAAGAATGCCCTTACAGGGAAAATGCCCTAAAACAATTTTCACTATAGCAGGTTTAGATATTCCATAGGAAATCATTAGGATAGATTATTAAAGTCTCAGTCCAGGAACCAGATAAACCAGATAAAAAGTTAATTCCTGGACTTATTTAAAATATTCATTACAAATCCAATTCATTGGTAAAGTTGAATTTATAACAAATATTTTGCAAAACATAATTTTAAAACACACCTGTCCCTAAAAGCCCAATTGCAGGAGTTTACGACTGTCACTCGGGAACAGAATAGCTCCTAGATGAGGTGTGAATTGACTCCCATAGTTGAGACTAGGGGCGTGGGTGTGGGAAGGTGTCCTGGTCCTCTGACAGGATGACCATCTGGGCACTCCAGTGCTCAGGAACTTAATTATCTTCAAAGAGGCCTGCCCTGTCACAGGCAGATGCAGCTCACACCTGGGCCTGTCACTTTTATTGTACTACAAGCCAGTCAGGTCTAGCGCAACTAGCTCCCCGAGGTTGGTACTGTGTGTTTTTTGTCACTATTTTTATTTGAACTTTTACAAAGTCTTATCTCCACTAACCTTTATTCCATTTTTGTTGTTTGGTGTCATTCTTCTCATTAAAATAGTCTCTATCTTAGGGATGGAATTTTTATTGTGTTATGTTTTCAACTTTTTAACTGTTTTTGTACAGAGAAATGCTTTACACATTTTTTTTTTTTTAAACATGCCTTTATTGAAAGTGGTATATCACAGTCTGGTTAGTGTAACATATAAGCTTACATCATCAATGGTGATACAACAAATCAACTACAGGCAGTGCGGCATACAGTGTACAAAACCTCACCGAGTGGGGGGCTTATGGGTGGCATAGTAAACCTAATGTATCTAAAATGTAGTCACTCTTCCCGCAAGGCAGCATTTAACTGGCAGTTAGCCTTTCCAGGGCAATCCCCCACTGAAACAATCGACAGTAAAAGAAAGAAAAAGAGAAAAAAGAACCAATAAGGGCAGCAGTAGTGGTGAAAACTCACAGTTGCATGCTCCCCCCCCCCTAATCCCCAGCTGATACCCACAGGGAGGGGTAACTGGGGGAAGGCAAGCGAGGATGGGTGGCGCACCAGGAGGGGGGGGGAAGACAGACAGAAATGCTGACAGAGAAACGTTCGGACCGTCGCTGCGGCGCCAATGGCTCAATCAGGTAACATCCAACCATCTATACAGGCTCATATGTTGAGGCTCTTGGGGTGAGTCCCACCACTGTAGTGGGCACTGTTGAGTCGAAGCATAGTGTGTCCCCAGGGGAGGCAGTTGGGGATGTGGACACGCAGGCATCAATCACTCAAGTAGAGGGCTCCATTTTTCCAAATCTCATGTCATGTTTCATGTCTCAAGGCATGTTCATCAGTGCACTACTGTTGTGGTTAGTGCCTATGATAGTGGATTGGTGCCAGTTAGAGAGGCACGGTTCCCCACAAAATAAGGTAAGCACCGGCTGGTGAAACTCCAATGTTGTGGATTGAAGGGGGGGCGTGCACTCATCCCAAGATCTCTTTATTGTGTTATAATACTGTAAAGTCCAATAAAGAGATCAAAACAAAAAAATAAAAGTCTAAGGGAACAAGGATGTTGATCTGGCTACCCTGGAAACTCTCACAGTGGTGGAGCTGAAGGCTCTATGCATAGACAGGCAATTAAAACAGGACCTGAATTCCAGGAGAAAGGCCTATGTGGAGGCCCTCAAAGCCTGTGAGGAAATCCAAAAGCTTCAGATCACCCCAGATGAGAATTATGAGGAGGTTATTAAACCTCCAGGAAGGGCAGAGGCAGAGGATGCCCTGTATCATGTGCACATTCCAGGGTGGGAAATGAAGGTGCCCACATCCTTAGCCCCTCACAACTGGCAGTCCATCAGATGGAGTTTGAGGGCAAGCAGGCAGAGATGGACCTTAAAGCCAAACCGGCCACCTAGCCCTGAAGGAGAAGAAGATTGCACTGGAGGAGAAGAAAGTGTCCTTAGAAGAGAAGAAGGCTAGACTGGGTCTGATGTCCAGTCAAGATGGTACAAACAATGGTGAGGAGTCCCCATTTGCCTAAAAAGGTAGTCACTAACTTTGTGGTGGGGGATGACATTGACAAATGGTTTGCCTTCTACGAAAGAGTGTTGAAAATGTGAAGAGCGGACAACAAACACTGGGGGGCATTACTGGGGGGCATACATTCAGGAGGGACAGACTTAGAACCATAGAGGAAGGGGTTTCTGGCTCATATACCCACATGAAGGATGCATTAGTGCAGACGTTTGGCTTCACATCTGAAGAGTATAGGAAGAAATTGAGGGACACACAAAGAGTCACAAGAAACTTGGGCAGCTTTTGTAGACATCTCAATAAAAGCACCGGAGGACTGGGTAAAAGGCAACGCAATTGACACTTATGATGCAATGATACTTCCACAGGATCACAATGAATAGGGTCCCTCTTGTTGCTCTAAACGATACAGGTGCCTGTGCTGTATCTGGTTTTCTCCAGATATACAACATGACATCTGGAGATTCATTTAGAATGTGGGGGCTGGTTGGATTGTGGGGAGAGGCTCATGAGGGGAGAGGGGGGAGGGGAGAGCAGAGACTGTTGCGTTGCTGACTGGCAGCTCCCTCCCGGAGTTACTGTATTGCTTTACAAAAATAAATAATCTTTTTACTCATTTGCATCTCACGAATAGCTTCTTTTCATTAGCAATTAGGAGAACTTCAAATCCACCCCAAGGAGTAGAGCCCCCCCCGTTTCAGGGCCAGCAGCAGTCATTCAGCAACATATACGAGGAAGCGTATGCCGGCACAGGTGTTTTTGTGAGCAGGGTGCAAACAGAGATGGCACAGTGGTAAGTTAATTTCAAGCATTTGGTGTTGTGGGGACTGTTAAGCATGAGCTAGTGAGGCTGCGCTCGAAAAGTGCCATCGTAATCAGCTAGCAGGCACAAGTATAGCCTAGCAACATTGCTAGCAACAAGGGATGCCTAACAACGAGAGCCAAGGCTAAACGCTTGCTGCTTCTATCCTGCAGCCTAGCAACGCAAATAACTTTATTTAGGCTGAAGGCTTGCGCTAATCCAGCACGGGTATAGGGATTCAGAGCTGTTTGGAAGCAAACTTTTTCCAGGCCTCAAGCTCATTCTAATTTGCGCTATCATTGAAGAATGACATTTGGCCATAATCTTTTGTCCAACAAAAATTTCCCAGGATCATAATTCTACATATTTTTTAAATGACCATGTCGTGAAATATTATCCAAAACAAAGTTGTATTTTTAGGGTGAACTCGAAATTCATACTAAGAGCACTATCTGTGGGTCACTAACACTGTTGAGCATTGTTGTCAGTACATTTACCCTCCAACATTGTTCCCAGTATATATACAACTTTACCATGCATGGATTAATGGCACCAATAGCATTCCTGACTTTACCTGAGGAACATCACATTGCATGGGAGGTTTGAAAGGAGGATTTCCAAGCTTATATGGAAGCAGTGGGAGGTGACATTTTTAATGTTTTGCATAAACTGCCCATTATTTGGGGGCTGAGGGCAGGAGTGTTGAAGCACATACCATATTTACCAGAGGAAGATGATGATGAGTCGGACTGGGATGCTTCTGAAATAGCACTACTGAGACCAGAATCTTGAAAAAAAAGAAACGGAGTGGTTGAGCGGTATAACTTTTTGAAAATAACACAACTCCCAGATGAATCAGTAGACACATTTGGTGTAGCACTGCAGCTGTTGGCATCTCCCTGTAATTATAAAGGATTCTTAGACAATATGCTGCGGGACCAGTTAGTTCAGAAGCTGTGGAGCAAAAAAGTTAAAGAAAAACTTTTCAATATGGAAAGTTTAACTTTACAGAAAGCTATTGATATAAATAAAAGGGCAGAAAGCACAGAAGGTGGTTTGAAAGAAATGGCTGCTGGTGACTCAAAAGTAGAAGTTAGGCAGGAAGTTGTGTTCAAAGCTTCAGGAGAAAAGAAAGACAGTTTCTGTCTTTGAGGAGAAACAATTCAACATTTGGTAAAAATATTTATTGCTACAAGCATGGTTTCAAGAGACACGTAGCAACCGACTCTAACTGTCCTGCTCTGGGTAAAATATGCAGAAGGTGCAAAAAGAAAGGAATGTGGCAATAGACCCAGGATGACATCTTTGTGTTTTGGGAAAGTATAGAAGAACATGACAAAGTTTTTTGTATGGTGTTAGGAACTTTACAGGATTATGTATTAACCATTAAGCGTAACAAGTGCAAGATTCATGTGAAAGGGGTTGAGTACTTGGGTCACTGGCTGGACAAGTGTAGAGTGGTGCCTAAGTTGATGTTGGTGAGGGCAAAAGCACCATCACAACAGAATAAGGACCAACCGCGTTCATTCCTAGGGCTGGTGGAGTATTACTCCTGTTTTGCTCCAATGTTTGCTTACAGAACAGAATGCATGAGGAAGCTGATGGCAAACATGTCAAATCTGAATGAGATCAAGAATGTCAAAGGGAGTTTGTGTAACTGAAATAGTGTATTGCATTGGCCCCAGACTTAAAGCCACATGACACATGGGACAAGTGTATAATTTGCATGGGTGCAAGCAGTGTGGGTTTTGGTGCAGTATTAATGCAGGGCTGGAAGAGTGGTAACCATTGCATATGCCGTGGAACCTTTGAGAGGAGCTGAATTAATGTATTCCACAATTGAAAGGGAAGGATTGGCATGTCGGTGGAGCCTATGCCCTTTCCAGAAATTTGTATGGGAAGTAGCCTTTGTGATTTGAACAGATCATCACCCTTTAGTAGAAGTTTTAACCAATAAGGGCACTTGTCAGGTTTTGCCTAGAATTACAAGGTAGGTGTTGAAATTGATGGAGTTTACCTTCAGGATGGAATATGTCCCAGGGAAAAAAATGAGGTGGCCGATTGTCTAGATTACCTGTAAGTAGTGCGGATGAGATAATTGAAGGGGATGAGGAGTGGTTGGTAGCAAATGTATGTACTCATGAGGAGTGGGTCCAAGCTGTAAAAGAGGATAATCACATTGCAAGAGAGTAGGGATCATTTGACAAAGGGTTGTCCAGCAAAGGGTAGAGCATCTGATGGAGCTAAATCTTTCAGAAATGTGAGTACTAAATTGTCAGTGTTAAGTGAGGTGCTACGCAGAGGTCAACTAATGGTGGTACCAGAAGCTTTGAGGGGTCACATCTTAGGGTTGACACATGAAGGGCATTCTGGCATGAGTGCAACCAACCATAGGATGAGGATGGAGTATTGGTTGCCGGGTTTGGATAAACATGCTGAGAAGGCAATAAGGGAATGTATACTGTGTGCTTGGAGTGGCAAGTTTCAGAGAACGGTAGAGTCTCCGCCAGTTGAGAGTGACAAGATGGATGCTCCCTGGAGGAAAATTGGTCTTGACATTTCTGGTCCATATAGAGTGCTAGGTTCTTGTCCCAAATTTGCTTTGGTAGCCATTGATTATTTTTCAAATTGGCCAGAGGTTAAGTTTACTGATTATGTGACTACACAAGATGTAGTGACATTTTTGGAAGAATTATGGAAGAAGGGATACCGGAGTACGTTGTAACTGACATACAATTTGTCTCTCAAGAGATGAAAGGTTTGAATATTTCGAGAACACAATCAAAGCGGCTCAATTCTTCTCCCGAAAAATTGTTTTGTCCAGAGTTTTTTTCTCTGGAGAAGATCAGGCCCCTCTTGAAGGCTTTTTGACAAATTTGCTACTTTATGGCAAAGAAGGAAGGGTGTTATGATGTGTGTGAGTAACAGAGTTCTGCTCCAAGCATGTTTGCCACTGTGCCACGGAGTGTAAAGAGGAGAGAAGAGTGAGCATAATGATGCTTATGCATTTGATGCAAAGGTATGATGGACAGAAGTGTTTGAGTGAAGTTTGACCTATGGGGAAAGTATTTTGTTTCCATGATTGCATGGCAGAGACTGCTGGAAACGTGTCAGACAAAGTAAGTAGCTGGCATACGCAGGGGCATAGGAGCAAAGACTGCAAATAAACATTGCAATTTAACTTGACATCTTCCATCTTTCAAATGGTCAATAACATACAGAGGCGGTTGGTGATTTACAAAAATGGTGGGGCACTATACATAAAAATACATACACAACATTCATCAAAATAAATAGTTAATAGATAAAAAATAAAAGATTCACTTACCTCAGCCTGTAGCACTTCCTCAATGTTCTCTAGTCCTCCCACAACCAATTACCTTATCAAATCCAGACACAAAGGGTTTGGTTTGTTTTGCCTGGAGCAGGCTGGCTCAGCACTCGAAATGGCACTGAAGGCCTGTGCCTGCTCTCCAAACCAGCTGTCAAAGACAGCTGGGTTGACAGGTTTGAATTGCGCATGTTGGTCAGGCCGTAGCAAGATAGCTGACCAACCCACATGTGCACTTAAAATTGAATTGGCCACTCCTCATTGCTGCCAATAGCACCAATGACACACTGGCCTGTCCTCACACTCCTTTCAGCAGAGAGTAATAAATAAAATGCTAATAAAATCCTTTTGTTACCATTTATTAACATTACATTTTTCCGCTTTCTGCCGCAGTGTGGCAGGGGGGCGATGCTCCTTAGCTTCTATGGAGGAAACACAGCTGATAACACATGGCTTAAAGCACATTGACCGAGGAAGCCCCCCAGACGTGAAGGATGCTGAATATGAAATGTGCACTCTTCCATCAACTACAATATATTCTCTTTGGTCCACACAAGGTCGATAGAGGACCAACTCATCATAAAGAGAATTATGCAATTAAGCATGCTATTGGTTTGAAAGGACCAACCAGGAGCAACTGGTATTAACCTATAGGGGCATATGTTATGCAACCATCTGTAGCATATGTTCAGAGGGGTCCACAGTAGAGCAGCAGAGCCATTGCGCATGCCTGAGGAGTTCACTTAGGAACGACAGGGAGCAGCCCATATAAATTAGCATTATACAACCTGCCATGGTGCTTGCTCTTAGCAGTCCACAAGGAGTGGCAGGAAACAGCCCATCGTAATGGGCATTATACAATTACTCATGTTATATGTTCTGAGAAGTCCACCAAGTGGCAACCCATAGATGTGGGTGCAATATGAATAGTCATTGTATATACGCTGAAGAGTCCACTCAGGATTTGCTGTAAGCAGCCCATAGGCATGGGTAGCTATATATAGCTAGCTATTGGTTGTGTTACACAGCAGGACAGTCGACACAGCAGCATTTTTGGCATAAGGCAGAGAGGTTTGCAAACGGAGCATGACAGCCGCCAAAATGTTTTGTAAATAAATATAAAGTAATGACTTTGCGCATCTTCACTAACTTCCCAAAGGCCACTCTCTACCTCACCAAAGAAAGAACCCAAGATTTTGCCACTTACCTCGGGAAAAATACTGTATTTGTGTATTTTCTGAGATTCCCCTGTAGGCGTACCTCTAGAGATTCTGTAAACCAGAATATGACATTTATGTAAGGAAAATAGTTTCAAGATTAGTATTTCCTTGACTGCCAAGGCTTGTGTTGGATAATATTTTGCAGCATCGTCGTTTTAAAACTCAGCAGTAGGTTTCAGCTCCTGTAAATCTTCGGACGCTGTATACCACTGGCTGCCCTAGGTGGAATGAAAGACCTCAAGTGAGATGAATGACGAGGGCTAGACATACGTATAAACCTATCATCAGCAGAAGAACCATTACTATGATTTTATCTCTTTTTGTTCTATTACTGTTGTGATGTTAAACACGAATGGCACTGGCCGTCTGGCTGCGCACACGGATGCAGTGCAAGCACCATTGAAAGCAATTATTGCTTCATCCTCCCTTCACTTCAATGCTTTTCAGGCTGAGGAGTATGCCCACTCGTAAACCTAAGGACAGAGCGTTCAGACACTACAAACACCTGCTAAGTTGGTGAGCGCCTTCGGTTCAGCGAGACAGCCGGGCCTTTCTTCACAATGTGAACAGGCATCCACATCAAAGACTTTTCAAAGTCTATTCTTCCATAAAATCGGATGAAAAGATAGCTTCTCTGGCAAAGCACGAAATGAGTATCTTTCAAAGCAAGAATTCCAATGGAATTTACAAAAACGTAGTGAAGTAGTCAAAATAGCCTTGATTGGCAGGGTAGATTTATTATGCAGACAATTGTTTTCTACTTTTCCAAATTCTAAAATCATAATGTCAAAGGACCCCCACAATTTAAGTACTTCGGGCCCAATTACAAGTTAGGCAGAGCAAATGTAACGCACGTTTTTATGCGTTAATATCAGCAAATGCAACGCATGCTTTTATGCGTCAATATCGCTCCAACTGATTAGGGAGAACCAGGCCTGCTTTTTCCAAATGGTGATCACGGCCAGAACAAGTGCACGATACCTTTGCTGCAGCAGTTTCCATGGCTCATACTATGGCCCATATTTATACTTTTTGACGCTAAACTGCGCTAACGCAGTTTAGCGTCAAAAAATTTTGCGCCGTCTAACGCCATTCTGAAGCGCCATGCGGGCGCCGTATTTATGGAATGGCGTTAGACGGCGCAATCAGACCGGCGCTGCCTGGTGTGCGTGGAAAAAAACCACGTAGACCAGGCAGCTCCGGCATTGGGAAAAAATGACGTTAGGGCGTCTTAAAATGGCGCAAGTCAGGTTGACGCTAAAAAATCATCTTAACCCGATTTGCGCCATTTTTTCGACGCCCAGACGCCATTTCATGACTCCTGTCTTAGTAAAGACAGGAGTCATGCCCCCTTGCCCAATGGCCATGCCCAGGGGACTTGTGTCCCCTGGGCATGGTCATTGGGCATAGTGGCATGTAGGGGGGCACAAATAAGGCCCCCCTATGCCACAAAAAAAAAAATATATAAAAATAATTATACTTACCTGAACTTACCTGTACTTCACTGGGATGGGTCCCTCCATCCTTGGGTGTCCTCCTGGGGTGGGCAGGGGTGGCAGGGGGGGTCCCTGGGGGCAGGGGAGGGCACCTGTGGGCTCATTCTGAGCCCACAGGTCCCTTAACGCCTACCCTGACCCAGGCGTTAAATTCAGGCGCAAATGCGGGTTTTTTTGACCCGCCACCTCCCGGGCGTGATTTTTGCCCGGGAGTATAAATACGACGCATTTGCGTCGCCGTCATTTTTTTAGACGGGAACGCCTTCCTTGCATCTCATTAACGCAAGGAAGGCGTTCACGCTAAAAAATGACGCTCTTTCTTCATACTTTGGCGCTAGACGCGTCTAACGCCAAAGTATAAATATGGCGTTAGTTTTGCGCCGAATTTGCGTCGAAAAAAACGACGCTAATTCGGCGCAAACGGAGTATAAATACGGGCCTATGTGTTTACTAACAGTGGGGGCATACAGTGCCGCCTTTGATAGGAAAAGGCTTCCCCTTCTCTGCCCTCCTACTACTACTCCCTTCCCTCACCTCCCACATCACCCACAGGCCCCCACACACATTTACCACCAGCTCACAGCAGATATATGTTTGTGGTGAATCTCCATGGAATGGCAAATTCCGTGTGGTTTTATGACTGGGAAGAGCGGTTCCATACTGCAATCCCCGATTCCATGGGGCTCAATTTGTAATTGCAAGGTACTCCGCCTAAATTACTGGGTGGTAACGATTCCATTACTTACTGGTAATCTTCATCACACTGAGCCAAAGACCACCTCATCTTAATCCTAACAGAGTGAGGCGTCTCCGCCTCAGACAGTGAGCTTACCACGTTTTAGGGACTGTAGTCCATTATTCACAACTGAAGTCTTTATTGCCTTTTGAATTTGTATAAGACAATGCCCTCACCCACGCACTACTTCCTGTATACCACAAGTTCAATCATTGGAGGTGTGGTAGGGAGGGAGTGGAGGGGTTTGGGCTGGGACGAGGACTGCAGCTTGGTGAAATGGAGATTACCTGTAAATAATGGAATCTTACCACCTCGTCTCTGTCCTCCTTGTCCGTAGCAGATTGAAAATATACCAAGCAGACAAATAAACACACCAACAACAAATACTGCTGACCATTCTTTAATGATATACATTGCAGCATTGCTGATTTCAAGACAGTGGCTCCAAAATTATCACCATTAGATTGTGACAATTGCAGCGTGTAGTGCTTAATACATGTATGATGGGAAGATCATGTCACTGCTCTGCAAATTTCATGTATAGGAGAACCCCCAGACTCTGATAAGGATGCTGACATAGCTCTAGTTCAGTGGTTCCCAAACGTTTTCGACCCGTGGCTCCCTTGACCTATTAGCCATTGGGGGATGTAAGTCAGGCCTCGGGAGCGCTTCCATTTTACTCCCTGAAAATAATTGGGTTGAAGCCGATAAAGGGCTTCTGTGACAGGAACTTGTCTTGAGTGACTTAGAATATGCACTGCCAGTAACCTGCCACTGCAGGCCAGTGCACAACATTTTTGTCACACTCTATCTGCCTGCCATAGTGCTTTCTTCTTGCTTCTGGCAGGATAAAGAAAAGCATATTAGCATTTTTGATATTGGATCCTGCAGCACCACCCACACTTGCAGGTCCCACGCATGATAATAGACCCAGTTCTGGCCTCAGTGGGAGAAATACATTCTCCTGATTCTTTTTTTGAAATCCTCCCAGTTTCCTCCTAAATGTTGGCATGTTTGTGATTTCCATGATTACCTGCTTTTCAGCAGTAGCTGAGGAACACAGACAGCAATACAACTCAATCACTATCCTGATTGTGCCTGGCCCTGCCAAAGAGGACACGCTCTTTACTTATTATGCAAGACATCAAGCGCAGGTCCAAACCATTCCAGATGCTGACAGGTGTGGCTTTCATACCTCCCTCACATGGCATTCCCAGATGGGTTATTAGGGCCACAAATGTACATTACAAAAACCTAACAAGTCTGATTCATTTGCACCATGCTTCTTTATTTTTCATACTACCGTACATCTCTGTTCTAAACGTAACATCTTTAGAATGGAGCTGTACGGTAGTATGAAAGAAAAAGAATTGCAATGCAGATAAATCAAACTTGTTAGGTTTTTGCAGTTTTATGGTGTAAATTGTAAAACCCATCATGTTTGATTTGTTTCCACTGCAGTCTTTCTCTTTCATACTACTGTGCGGCTTTGTTAGCTATATGGTAGCATGAAAGAGAAATACTCACAATGGAAGCAGTGCTTAATTTGAGACCGTGGTTTCCAGTGGGGGACACCAGCACTTATTTTTGAGGGCCGGCTCTTAGGGCCAGATTTAAGAGAAAATGATGGTGCCCATCGCTGCGCCAAATTTGGCAGCATCACACACCGTTAGTTTCAAAATACAGGTATGTGCCGTATTTACTAGAATATGGCACACCCCTGACCCAAAGGAGTCAAACAGTGAACTGCAAGTTCAAAATTCAGGAGTGTGCAAGCAATAAAATTATAAGTCTGTCCTGAAAGTTTGGAACTACGCAGCATTATCCGAAAAATCAGGCAATATTAAGTCCTGCGTCAAATGAAATTTAGACTGAACATTTGGGACAAACGTAGGATTCAATGTGAGGATGACCGGGTCTGGAAATCTCAGATATGGAAATGAGGCTAGGAGAGTGGCCATTCCTCAAAATCTCTTCGCTGATGTTACAGCTAGAAGAAATGCAGCCTTACATGATAGCCACGATGAACCTGCCTGTTCTAAAGGCTCAAAAACTATCAATAGTAAGCCTTTTAAAACAATTGAGAGCTACCATGTAGGACCAGGAGCTCAGACCTATGGTTTCTTTAAGTGAAAGCTCCAAAGAAAGTTATCTTAGAACAATCCACCCCCACCTGGGGAGCCTTAATTGGTGTCCATTGGATTGATAGGGTAGATGAGCTAAACCTTTTAGAAACCCCTCTGTAGTGTCTTGTGTGACAAGACCCTTTTGATTCCTGACAGACTCCACTGGACTGTGACATAAGTTTTTGGGTGTGCTGAATAAATTTAATGTTAAAAGTTTGAGCTGGTGGTTACACACAGAACAAAAAAAGACATGTAAGACTAAGCTCCACATCTGGTGTAGTCATTTATGAATGCCCAGGCTGGGGAGAACACTACGACTGGACTACGACCTCATCAGTGCTCTCCCAGAGAGTTTGCTGTGGTCCAGCAAACTGCTCATGCATGCCACACATGCCTCAGTCCAAGTGAACGTCGATGTTTGGCGTATGTAGAGTCAAAGTGCCACTCCTGCCAGTGTGAAGAGGTTGAAGATAGTGAAAGCCTCATTGAGAAGTTAAAGCATCGTTGGCCTGAAACTTGCTATTAAGGCCATTAAAGAGTTATTGCACCACTACACTACATTTCACTGAGATATTTATATCATACAGTACAACGCTAAAGGCGGTAATAACCAGGTATGGAAAATACAACAAGGAACGACAGCCAGGTGCAAGATAATGCTGTGAATACAAACAAATACAGTGCAGAGAGACGAGAAGGGTGAAGAACCTGTGCAAGAAACAAACTCGCTACTCAGAGAAAAAGATAGTGCCTCACAGATAGGGAGCGGATGCAATGACTCAGGAGGTAGCAAGTGGCTAGTGCTTGACGGAGGTGCCAGCATGAGTAGGCAGCAGTCGCTGCCAGAGGTAGCTCCCGTCTTGGCAGCTGAAAGTTCCACAGGTTGTGAAGCACTCCTAAAACCACCACCTCCTTACGATACCACCAAAAAGCAAAATATTGGTGACCGATGGACTGCCTAGATAGAAATGTTTGATGATTTCATTGATACACTGGAAGAAACAGACAACAGAAAGATTGTCAAATGCTTTAAAAATTTTGCTTGTGAAGGAGTAAAAAAAAGGTAATAAAGAAACTGCCGCAAACTGAAAATATTACATACAGTCAAATCAAAGAAGCTTTAAATCTCAAGTTCAATTCAATGCTGAATGTCGATTACAGAACATATATTTTATGTCCAGAACAACATGGAGTTGGTGAAACAATCATTGAATTTGTTGAGAGATTTGATATGCCTGTAAAACACTGTATGTTTACCAAATTGAATGATGAAGAAGCCATGCTTCTCCCAATTATTGATGGATGTCTGTCAGATTCATTCAGACAACAAATGCTGAGAGAAACCTTTAGCCTGGAGTGAGTTCTCGTGGCTTCCAGTACTGAGGAACATGCTAATTGGCAAGCTGTTGACATGGAGACCGGAGGTGCCCAGAATGAGTCAGTCATGAACATGAAAAGTCTTCAGAAGCACAAAACTGAAGGATACAAAGTGATGTCTCCAAAGAAAAAGAAACTGGGCTTTAGATGTGGATTTTCATTTTCACATGAAGGTAAATGTCCTGCCATTGAACAAGTATTTAAAAGGCTGTGGGAAGCAGAACCATTTTGTAACGGTTTACAAAGCGAAGGAAAAGTGCATCACAATGAGAAAACAAAATGGAAGCAACACCCACAAGATCAAGCGGTTGAGGTAAATTGACACCAAACAAAGTCAATTGTCGTGTAAATCTTCATCCAAGAATTCTTCAACTTCATTGCCAAGTGACAGTGAGGAAGACAATCATGCCATGTCTATATTTACCTCAAATAAATGTGCGTATTTCAAAACGGCTGTATGTAAAGAAACATTTGAGTCAAAGAAACGTCGGTGAGTAAAAATCACAAAAGTCAGTCAAACATTGTCCGAGGAAGACATCAAAAGTAAACGGTTGCTCCATACTTTTTACTAATGACAGTGGTGAGTCAATAAATATTATACCTAAGGAGAAATACAATGAGCTGTCTCCATAGCCCAGTCTCCTCCCATTGAAAACTAAAGTGTATACATGGGCTGCATCAACAACATTAAAATGTAAAGGTTCATTCATAGTAAACATAAAACATAAATTTACAAAAGTGCAAGCTCCCAATCACATACTTCAAGGTACTACCCAAATGCCTGTTTACTCAGTTTCTATACTGCTGCTGAAAAGGGACAGATATCTGTGAACTACAACATGAATGCTCATCACGAAATAGCAAGTCAGTTCCCGTTGTTGTTTCCTGGAATAGGAAAACTTAAGACCATCAAGGTGAAACTGCATATCAATGAGAATGTTCATCCTGCTGCTCAAAGACATAGACAAATTGCATTGTATCTACAAGAAGCTGTTGAGAAAGTGCTTAAGACATTACTAAAGCAAAAGCATAATATCATTGAGCGAACTACTGGTCCAACTCCGTGGGTTTCACCCATAGTGGTAGTGTTCAAAAAGGAAAGTGAAGGAGCTGTACGTATCTGCATTGATATGCATAAAGCTAACAAGGCAATTGAAAGAGAACAACATCCTGGCCTGCACATTGCCGACATGATCACACAGCTAAATGGTGCCAACGTCTTCTCTCACCTTGATTTGAACAAAGGATAACATCAATTGGAACTCGAAGAAAACTGCAGGTACTTTACTACCTTTTATACTCATATTGGTTTGTTCAGATATAAATGCTTAAGATTTGTGTGTCATCAGCCGCAGAAGTTTTCCAAGATGTCATTTGATGTATCATACAACCTGGCATGAATGCTTTCAATTACAGTGGTGACATATTGGTTTTTGGAGCTACTCAAAAAGGAACATGGTAAAGCTCTCACCCAAGGTGTTGTCTACTTTCTGAGGTTTAACCTTGAAAGCTAAAAAATGCAAGCTTAACAAAACTAAAATTTTTTTTTGCATATCTTTTCTAATAGAGGTATGATGCTGGATCCAGCAAAAGAACAAGCTTTGTCAGTCGCCAGTCCCCTGAAAGATGTTAGCATGTTACGATCATTCCTTGGCATGAGCCGTTACTGTTCCAGGTACTTACATGATTTTGCCACGGTCAGTGCTCTCTTAAGAGACTTAACAAAAAGAAATGCTTCATTTTACTTGTCACACAAATGTGAACACAATTTTAAGAAAATCAAACATGCAATCATGAATACCACTGAAGTGCTCTACTTTGATCCAAAACTTCATACGGAAGTTGTGGTTGACGCAAGCCTGGTCGGGCTGGGCACGATCCTCGCCTAACACAATGGATACCCAAATGCTTGAAGGCATAATGTTGCACATACAAGCAGAAGTTTGTCACAAACTTAACATTCACACCCTGACAAAGAAGGCTTACCAGTGGTGTGGGCTTGTGAACATTTCCACGTATTCTTATATTGAAAACCTTTCACTCTTGTAACCGATCATCAGGCATTGCTTACCCTCTTTGGCAATCCAAAAGCCAAGATGCCTTCTAGAATTGAGCATTGGAGTTTGTGAATACAGGAATATGACTACACTACTGTGCACCAACCAGGGAAAGATCAAAACACCGCTGACTACTTTACACTAGTGCCAGTACAGTGTCCTGGTATGCCTTCCACAGCTGCTGAAGCCTACATTAACTTCATCGTAAAGTCCAGTACCCCTGCCGCTACTTTTGTGGAACAAATTATTACTGCAATGAATAAGGACAGCAACATGTTTATACTGAAAGACATCATTGGACATCAGTCAGCAAACTCGACCTCTTACATGGGACTGCAAATATCAGAAGTTCAAAAATTTGAAAGATGAACTGTCCATTACTCAAGAAGGTATTGTTTTACATGGTTCAAGAATTATCATACCAGAGAGTCTGTGACAACAAGTAATTAAAGTTGCCCATGAAGGACATCGTGGAATTGTTGCCACTAAACAAGCAGTACGAGATCTAGTTTGGTTTCCTCATCTTGAGAGTTTAAAGAGAGCTGAAGACCTGCATTTGTGCAGTTGCTTATCTTCTAAAATCACTCAACATACCTTGAACATGTCCTATTGACCAAAACATGTCTGGGAGAGAATTGGTGTTGATTTCTGTGGACCTTTTGACAATGGACATCACTTGATGGTGATTATCAATTAATACTCTTGTTTTCTGAAGTCTGATAAGGGCCTGCCTTTCAACAATCGAGAATTGAGGGACTTTCTTGATCATCTCAGTGTGAAGCATCAGAAAAACACACCTCTTTGGCCACAAGCAAATGGTGTTGTCGAACTCTTTATGTGCACACTCATAAAGACTGTACACCGTGCCAAATAGGAGAAGCTTGATCTGAAGCCAACTCTCCATACTACTTTTGAGCTTATTGGTTGACTCCTCACTCAAGGACAGGTGAAAGTCCTGCCACCCTGATGTTCAGAAGAGCCATGACAACCAGGTTACCACAGTGGATCAACAAAAGATCAACAACAGATGGTGAACTTCATGGAACAAGCGTTGATGTGCCAAGAGCATTGCTTTCACTGAAGGAGATGGAATCTTTGTGTTTTAACAGAGAAAACAGAGATCTAATGCTCCCTTTGATGCTGAACCTTTCGAAGTTGTAACTACCAAAGGACATTTGGTGACTGCTCGCTATACTGAAAAATACATTACATGAGATTCTTTGCACTTCAGGCATCTGCCTCATCATGTGCCAGTTCCTGATGTCAGAGGTGAGACTGGTTCAGTTGAGACTGTAGGAAGCCCCGTGACTCCATCTGTCCCTACATTGCCGGTGCGAGTCATGGACACTTCTCTTCACCGCCTCAGAGCCACATGATCTGGACATTTGGTCAGAGCTCCATGATGACTCATTGAGGAGCTATAATACATATGGTTTTTGTAAAAAAAAAAAAAAATTATTTAGCAAGGGGGTAGATGTAGTGTCTTGTGTGTTAGTGATGACGAGACCCTTCTGGTTCCTGATGGACTCTGTAGAACTGTGACGTAAGTGTCCAGGTGTGGAGAATAGATTTAATATTAGAATGTTGAGTTTGCAGTTACACACAGAGCAACAGAGACGTGTAAGACTAAGCTCTGTGTGTGGCATAGTCATTTATAAGTATCCAGGCTGGGAAGGATGTTACACCACTCTCACAAATTCCTAAATCTGAAAGGTAGACCTGTAATGTAATGAGCTTTTAAAACATACCACTTATAAAAAGATGGCAAATGTTTTTTGTATGACGACAATGACGAAGGCTTTCTAGAAGTCTGGATGGCTTCTACAACTAAAGTAGAGCAGCCCAATTCCTCTAGTCCTATTTGTTCAACATCCAGGCCATCAATCTGAGATACTGATGCTGAAGAAGGGGAAGGTGAGGAAACTGGAGTGGAGACAGAGTTTGAGATGGATGAAGAAATCTCCCCTTGGTCATCAAAAATGAAAACAATGGAAGATGTGGCCACAATTGAGCAAGCAGGAGGACTCTGCTCCTCTCCTTCTAAGTCTTCTGAAGGACCTACCGGAGGAGGGTAGTGCAAGAAAATATACTGGAGTCCTGGAGGCCATTATATCGACAACACATTCACTACCAAGGCTTGGGGCCATTTTTTTGTGAGCAGAAGATAGGGAGAATCATCTTGTGGGATGATGCAA
Source organism: Pleurodeles waltl (assembly GCF_031143425.1). Taxonomy (NCBI): domain Eukaryota; kingdom Metazoa; phylum Chordata; class Amphibia; order Caudata; family Salamandridae; genus Pleurodeles; species Pleurodeles waltl. Next base: position 778,944,796 of record NC_090437.1, on the reverse strand, counting down.
AAAGATCGATCCGTAGGGCCCCAAAGTGTGCACGCATGTGGTTGAACTCCTGGGTTGCAAGATTTGTAGAGCATGGGTGATGGAAGGTTCTGGCTCAAGCTGTCCGGTTGAAAGTTGAAGCATCCCTGAATGTAAACTGCTTCCAACAAAAGTAGGTTGACTTCTGCCCACACAAAGACTGTCTACACCAACTTGCTCAACGTGGCACTCCTCGTACCCCATTGACGACTGAGGTAACATCTGGTCACTAAATTGTCTGCTTGTAACAGGACATTCGGCCCTTCCAAGTGAAGCGCAAATGCCAGTAAAGCCCTCTATACAACCGATGATTCTTTCCAGTGGGAGGACTGGAAGCTCTCTTCCTATGACCAAGGACCCATACTCTGAATCTCCCAGGGTTGCTCTCCATCCCTAAAGACTGGTATCTGTTGTTATTTGGAGTGGGAGAGAGTTCTGAAGAAACACCTCCCGTTGAAAGATATATCTCCACTAACCACCACTGCAACTTGTGGGTTATTTTGGGTGTTACTGGAATCAATGCCTCGTAATTGAGGGAACTCAGAGTCCAATGAGGCAAACATCATTCAATAACAGCTTGAGGTAAAACTGTGCTTAGGCCATGACTGCTGTTGAAGCCACATTTAACCCTTGAGCCCTCAACCATGCCCACACCATTGCAAAGGATTGAGCAAGGAGCAGGGTGGGAAATTGTTGAATTGCTGTTATTCTTGGCTAGGGAAGAAACACATGTCCCAATTGAATATCGAACTGGGCTCCGATGACCAACTCCTCCTTCGACTACTGTGGATTGGATTTCTGAAAATGGATGATGAACCAAGATCTTGCAAAACTTTGGTCACCAATTCGACATATTGCGGAACCTTTAAGAGAGAAGAAGCAGAAAGTAACCAGTAATCTAAATATGGGAAAATAGATACAACTTGCAGCACAGGTGTGCAACCATAGGAACTGGTAACTTAGTGAAAAGTGAGGGAGATGTCAAGAGACCAAAAGTCAGAACCTGGAACTGAAATTGCTGATCCCCCCACTGCAAATCAAAGATACATCAGACTGCACAGATGGATCTGGATACGGAAATAGGTGTCCTTTACATCATAGGACATCAGAAAGCAGTTCTGTAAATATCAATGGAATGATAGAATGTAGTGGTATCATTCTAAATGATTCTCACATGACAAACTTATTTAACTTCTTAAGATCTAATACAGGTCTGAACTTCCCAGACCAGAAAGACACCAGACTAGAAGCCTCCTTCTCTGATTTTCTGGGACATGTACCATTGCTTTCTTCTGACATAATACTTGCATTTCCTTTAGCATGACTTGTACCTTTATACCATCTCTTGATAACGCTGTAGATCTGTTTAGAGAACGAGGTGGCTCATGATGAAAGGAATTCAATATCCTTCCTTTATAATGTCAAAGACCTACCAATGTGTATGCATCATGTCTCTTGATGATACAAATGCCTTAACTTTGCGCCAATTTGTAGATGGTCATTTCTGTGATTGATCTTGGGCACTGTTGCTGAGAAGGTCGGGATTTGTTCTACAAATGCAGTTCTGAGACCACAAGCCCAGCCGTGAAAGGGATGTTTATCCTGAGGGGTCTAAATGGAACATTTAGTCATGAATTATTTTTTAGCAGATGCCAGTTTAAAAGTCTTAAGGATCTCTTTTTCGTAGGCTGCATTCTGGACCATCTTGTGTAATTGCACTGCAAATAACTTTTGACCTGTGACAGGTAATTTGTGGAGAAGAGCTCTAAGACAAGAGTCTAATTTCCAAGACGTCATCCACAGCAGCCTGCAATCTGTAATTGCTGCACCAGCTGAAGCTGAGGAAGCCCACAAGCTGTCAAAAGATACAGCTGATAGAAATTTAGATAGCAGTTTCATAATGCCGAAAATAGATGTTGGATCTCCATTGTCCTGAATGCAATCATACAACTGAAAGTCGTTTAACAGTTCAGAATCCCCTCTTTAGTGAGTTTTCCACTTTTTTACCCACAGCATTGAGAAGTGTAGCGTCCTCTACAGTAAGATTGAATGTTGATATCATAGAAGCCAAAATTGTGTTGATTTTAGACATCTGAGAAAAGTCTTTCTCAAACTCAGAAATGACATATCTCTTCTGCAACAAAAAAGGGATTGTCATCTTATCCAAGTCTTTCCATTCATTCAATAAGATGTCCTCAATTACTTCATGAAGGGGAAGGTCATCAACCTATTTTTTGCAATATTGTGATAAAAAAAACCCTCTTCATGTTGGAGTTTCTCCTCAAAACCTAGAGATTGTCTGTTATTGACCTATAAATCATGAAACTGGGGGCCCTTCTGATTGTCTTGTGGGTCATCATCTTGGTCTTTCAGATGTTTGGCTCTATGTTCTGCTAAGGCAGAGTCAACTGCATCTTTAATAAGGGATTACAGATCTGATCAGGAGATCTGAAGAACCGCCTCTTCTTCTTGCAGCTTTGTATAATGCTGCTTTGAAGTGGCTTCAGAACCCTCCATTATGCAGCTCCTCACAACAGCCAGGCACATGAGTGAGGACCAGTGAGCGGTGCTTTTGTCTCCACATTTCGTCCAGCCACATCACTGTCAGCAACAACTATATGTCAAACATAGTAAACATAATAAATAAAATGTGTGGCTTACAATACACTTCCATTGAGGAGAGAGAAAAACAAGCAGTGGTGAGTGAAGGAGGGTGTTGTCCTATATGCATTTAATAGATCTAGAAGAGTTTTGCATAAGGCACCACAGTCCCTAGGACCTGGTAAACTCTCTGTCTGAGATGGAACTACCTCAATCTGTTAGGAATGGGCCGAGGAGGGCAAAGAAGAGATGGTAATGATTAACAGGTTTTACATGCTCCCGTCTAAGTAGAGTAGAGCAAGTGTTACTGTGACCTGCTGCCAGTGGCAGACAGTCTAGTAGGACAATGGTTTCTGCAAGTGGAGCCAGCTGCACCTCTGTCTAAGGAAATCCAGCCATTCCCCCACCTCTAAAAGTTACTTTACAGCAACAAATCCACAACACAGATGTTTGTTGCTACAAACCATTACACAATGTATTTCTAGCTTCTTGTCAGAGACATTTGAACATTTTACTGCCCAGGACTGCCAGGCATCAGATAGTGGCGTTGGTAAGGAAAAAACAGTCATGATCACACCATAAATAAAGTGGTGCTATCACCACTGTAACATGGGGGCCAGTGGCAGGTCAAAGGTTTATGATGTGAAGCTTGCTAAAACTCTGCTGATGGAAACACAGCCTTTATAATCTCCTCAATGTCTTTCTTGACCCAATCCTTACCTTTGAGTGATTGTTGTCACTCAAATGCAGCCTAATCAAGGTTCTTCCATTAAGTCTTTCTTTAAAATCTATACATTCTTGCTCCACCCTCTGGCTTTAACACTGTTTCTGTTGACATACTTATCCTGGTTGTTTTTCTGTCAGATGGCAAGGAAACCTACCAAAGATGTGCTGAAAGGTATTTCACATAAGTGTAATTAAAATGAATGAGTGGCACAGCATGGCACTCTCTCCAGTTTTTGTGTTGTAGTCAGTGCGGTGGAACATTTTACAATGATGAAATGGTGTCTTCACGCAAGTCCAGCGACATGTATTGATGCGCTAGAGCAGGTCCTTCTAAATGAAGTTGGAGACTTCTCACTTATGAGATAGTTCAACCTGGTCTACAGTTATGTCACACATTGAATGTAAAAAAAAAAACAGGAAAGCAGTGTACATCCTGGCATTTTTCCTTGGTGACTGTGGCATCCAGAAGCAGACAGATACAATTTAAGGTGGTTCTGTTGGAAGGGCATTATTTCCGTTTGCTTGAAACATGGAGGTTGAAGGGAGGCATACTGATCACTGGGATCAAGAAGCCGGGAATCTTATTGTTCAATTCTACTGGGAGGCTGCTGCCGATTATTGATGAAGCAGTGTCTAGTGCCCTAAAGAAACATAATTAGTTAACTCCTGATGTTGCCAATTGTAATGAGGATGATGATTATGAAGAACCAAAAGGAAGATGTATGTATGCAGTGTGCTGAACTAGGAAATCATTCTGCACACATTAGAGAAAACCAGGGTTCTACACATCCTGAAGTAGAAATCTCCCAAGAAGATTTTTTCTCAAGATTTTGCTTACAAGATATTGATTCCATTCTAGTTCATGTTGTAGTACTGAACATTCTAGAATGGAAAGACATCGAAAACAGCCATTTCTTAGGTTTCTGGCAAAAAAGTAACGGGCTGGGAAATTTTGATTTTAAGGGCTTAAAGTTCTGAACCGCTATTTCGGGCCATTAAGAAATGCAAAATGGGCTTTTATGATGTACAAAGCCCTTTAAGGAATCGCAAATTGTGATTTCTATCCTGTAGAAATCGCAAATTGCGATCCCCTAAATAGGAAATCACAAATAAGGATTACCTATTTCTGATTCCTATTCAGATGTACAAAGCATTTCCTAAATGCAAATTGGGCATTTACGAAAAGCAATTACCATTGCTTCAAGTCAATGATAACCATGTGGAATTTTAAAAAAGCACTCCAAGATGCTTTTTTTAAAAGTGCAATAGAGCACACGCATGCCCCTTGGGCATATGTGTACCACTATTTTTGGGGTGCACCAAGGGGGGCCTTTTGCCCATAGCCATCGTTGGTTTGCTTTTCCCAAATAGTGATTTCCTAATTTGGGAAATGCAAATCCAGCCCATTGTCTCAAATGGCATGGGATTTCTTATTTGCGATTTCATAATAGCGATTCGTACTTTGTAGGAATCGCTATTAAGAAATCGGAATCTTGGTACATAGCATTTTGCATTTCCTAAATAGCGATTTCTATGAACTCCCTTTATATGAAATGCAAAATAGCATTTTAGTACATCTGACCCTAAATGGCCTGCATTGTCAAAGGTGAATTCTTTATTTGCCTGTGGGTCCTGTCAGTCTTCTTTGGTGTTAAATATCAAGTCCCCTGCTGCTAACACTGACAAAAAGATTGATATGTAACTTAAAAATGTGTTTTCTGCATCAAACTTTGCAATACAAGAAGGAACGTATGCTGTCTACAAAATCAATGTTAAAATCTTTCCAATATTTGGTGAGGGAAGCCTGAGGCCAGTCAGTGTACATCTTTCGTTCATTTGCCTTTAATTGGGTCTCTCTTTTTTAATGCCTAATCTTTAAGAAATGGGTAGGACACCAGAACATTGATCTTTAATCAACACAATTATTATAGAGGTTCCATTTTCTTCAATTCCTATTTTTACAAGGGCCAACAACAACAAACAAGGAAGCCATTTTGAGGAAGGGCACAAGGTCGGTGGACTGCTTCAATCATAAAGCCTCGCCTTCCATAACTTTTTATCTAAAGTGCTCCGTAGAGCACTCCAAATCATTACTGTATAAGAGAAATTCTACTTCCAGCTGTAGGAGTCAGAATATCTTATTTTTTGCCATGTTGGATGGACAATGGTTCAGGCAGATTGTAAAATGTGGGGTATTTTATAGGTTTCAGAGACACACAGCCAACATGATTCCAAGTTACTCCTGTGCCCTGATTTAAAGGATGAAAATCCGACTAACATTTCGAGATATCTATAATTTGATTTACTTAGAAGGTGTTTCCTCTCGCTTGAAATCCCCTAACTTGTTCGTGAAACTGTTGAGTTACTTTGATGTGAATTATAAAATCTCTTTAAAAATATGTTTAAAAATAGTACGCATGCGATGAGGTATAGGTCCCTGACACCACGTCACTGACCCTGCGCTGTACGTTTCACCAAATGGTTTGGTAGGCCAAGTAGCAGCATGTTGCTGTGAGTTTATTGTATTGTCTTTAATAAATTAATGGTCATATGCTGAGACACTTTGGCCGACTTTGGCGGAGAGATTACAAAGGCAGCAAAAGGGGACATATCTCAGTCATCTTCAAAAAAGGAAGACACCAGAGCTACGCCCAACTACTATAGACATGTTGGCATTCTGTTCCTCAGCCACAGCAATTACTTTGCGAGAGAGGGCACCCAGTTTGGGAGGTAATAAAGGGATGTAGCTGAGGTCAAGTAACAGAAACATATGTATAAACATATGTATAACAAGCATTGGTAAAGCCAATATGTCTGTTGCCCGTTGCCAGCCTTTTGGCTTTGCCTATGCTTGTTTTGACATGGATTATGCAAGACTTTATTGTTGTGGGAGCTGCCAGCCCTCCTCAATATAAATAAAACAAAGATTGTAAAAAGCAACAACAAAAAAAAAATCTTTCAAAAAGCACCCATTGGCATAGTAGTCTCTGGGGCTGAAGTGCAGCGGGAAATGGCCTTTTTTCAAGGTGGGCAGAGCCAACCGTGCCTTTACTACGCAATCGCAACCAAGCTTGCCTGGACCACAGATATACCTTAACCACCCATATGCGTGGTTATGGCACCACACATATGCGTGGTTTAGGCACATGCATGGTCTGAGGAACAGCGGGGAAAGGAACAGGAAGAAAACTCTGGACGCAGCCAGACAAGTGGGGCTGGGACTGGGTTTTGGGGGTAGCTTTTAGGGCAGGGTTGGGTCTGAGGGCTCAGGGCGGGGGAGAAGGAGCAGTTTTGGGTGGCAGTTTTAGAGCTCAGGGTGGGAGGAGAGTGGGGTAGTTTTAAGGGTGGGGAGGGGGCAGAGAGCTCAAGCCAGGGGAGAGGGGCAGCTTGAGGGCAGTTTTAGGGCTCAGGGTGGGGGTGTTAGGATTGTTTTTTGGCAGGTGGTCGGTTTTAGGGCTCAGTGTGGGGGAGGGCAGGGTAGTTTTCAGGGTAGGGTTGGAGTGCTCAGGGTGGGTGGAAGGGGCAGTTTTTGAGGGAGGCTTTAGGGCTCAGGGTTGTTTTTGGCAGGAGTTTCGTATATAGGGCTCAGGGCGGGGGGAGGGTGGGGTAGTCTTCATGGCAGGGTTGGGTCAGAGGGCTCAGGGTGAGGGGAAGGGGCTGTTTTCAGGGGTTGGGGGTCGGGTGTAGGGCTCGGGGTGCGGTGGGGTGGGGTCGCAGGACTTATTGGCAGTGGACAGGGTTATAGGCCTCAGAGCAGGGGGAGGAAAGGGGTAGATTTAGGGGCTGGGTGGGGTGGTTTGCAGATCTGGGGTATCACGTGTTAGGGCCCCAGGCAGTGGACTGGGGTGTCTAACTTACCACGGATATTCCTTTAAAAAACATGCTTTTACAAAGAAGTTTGTTGAAAAGGCACACATGGAAAGATGGGGTTGAGGTTCAGACCGCGTTGTTTGAGGCATGCATGGCTTAGGCATGCGTATTTGTATCATACAACCAGTGCGGTTAGCCAATACCTGACCCATTGCCCCACACTGGATCCTAAAATGAGAAGAAGAAAAATGTGAATGACACCAACAGACCGGTGGATTAAGAGGGCTAGCTGAAAGACTCTATAAGTAAGCATATTACACATATAATTTTTATTAAACTCAAAAGGCCAGGGGTTACATTAGAGCTAAAAAGAGAGTGGTCATCTCTACATTAAGTGGAGAGACTTTAATATGGAGGTTATTTTTCTTACATAAACAAAATACCAGGACCCTCATCACTAGTGAACCGGTGTTTATGCTGATATTTATCGGGTCCAATAAATAACTAATTTTTAGGAGTCTGTCACCAAAAATTCAGAATATCAGGCAGATGTTGGTATTTAACACTACAGAATATGCATGTCCCGAAAATTATCTGGCATTTTCTCTCAATACATTTTGGCCTGACCCGCCAAATTTTATATTAACTGCGGGAGTGCTGTGCTAGCAATCAAACTCCTAATAGTGGTAACAGGAGTTACAGCACATATAATTATACCAACCCACTTTTAATGAGGGCCCATGATTGTGGAGAGCAAGTGAAATTGCTCAACACAGACCTTTACTATGGACTCAAAGTGACTGATTCATGAGTAGAGGAGGTAGTACTACAGAAGTACTATTTTATGTATTTTTTCATGTATTTGTGTATCATTCATGAAATATCCAATTTTCTATTAGTAAAACTGCAAAGAGGTCATGGGCCTCATTATGAGGCTGAATGTCCAAGGACCAGCAGCCTCATGGTGGTGTTCGAACTGCCGAAACTGGGGCAGTCCGAGTGCCACATTACAACCCTGGCAGACAGACCTGCCAGAAGACCGCCGTTCCTCTGGGAACATTGTTCCTGATGGAGTGACGGTGGTCTGAGCTGTACTCAGCCAGGGTGGCACTGAACTCAGCGCCGCATGGCTTGTTACAACTCACTTACCACCAGCCTTTCCATGGAAAGGCTGGTGGTAAGGGTGTGCTTGTGACCACAGGGAGGCCCCTGCACTGCCCATGCCAATGGCCCATGGCATGGGCAGGGCAGCGTCCCCCCTGCCTAGAACCCTTGGAATTTGCACTGTCTGCTTTGCAGGCAGTGTACATTCCGAGGGTGCTGGTTGGCCCCCCTGTGCAATGGCTCCATGTGGAGCCGAGTCCAATGCCACAGCACAGTTTCCATTGGGCTGATTGACGGAAACCTCTTAATATGTAGGTTCCTGCTGAACAGCCCAGTGGAAACCTTGTAATGGGCCAGGTGGGGAGACCACAGCACCGAGGCGGTCTTCTCACAGTGAGTCTGGCAGTCTGGTTTTACAAGAGTCATAGTATACATACACAAAAACGCCTTTGTGAATAGACCTCTTTGTGTTTTTTCTCTTTACTGCTAACTGAAGAAGTATAAGTGGAGGTGAACAGCATTTTTTTTCCATGTGTCATAAGATAGCAATCCAAAATACAGACAAGTCTTGATTTTTCAGGGGAGGTGTCACTTTTTACAGAAATGGGACCCTCTGTGAGTATTAATTTGCACTATAGTTCAATCATCAGAGGTTTAATTAGGCACCTCATCTATCAATTTAACCCATCTGTTACTTTACAAAAAACTTAGTATGATACTTTCTGGGTGGTTTATTAGAGAAAAACATCATGAATAGGCTTAATATAAACTGATACCTATTTGATAGAATACCTTGACTGTAGTAAATGTGTACCTCTAAATATTTATTACATTACAAAAATTTCAGGCAAAGAAAGAAATGTAATAACAATTTCAATGCAATGAGTTTCACAAGAATAGGCTATGGTGAACATAATATCACAATGGCAGAAAAACACCAGAGTAGGGCTTACAGAGCCTCGTGGCACCTAGTCTGTACACAAAGACTGACCCACACAGCAGCCAAGCCATTGTTATGAATGCAAGGTGAGGTTGACCTAACACAAGCACATTAGTAATGGACCTATACTTCAGAGAAATGAACCTTTTGTGGATCAGCTTAGCTCCCAGCCAAAAGGTCTTGAAGAATAGCTACTGCCAAGAAGAGATTGTGCAGTAGATCAGTTTTATCACAGGTTTATAACCAGAATCAATTGTTTTACTAAGAGTCTGCCTAACGATTTTATAGAAAAGCAATTTTCATTTTTTTTAATAAACAATAGATATTCACAAGTCTAATTTCAAGAAGCCAATTAAATACATTCCCTTAATTTGTTTCAAATATTTTACACATGCTTACGGTGGGGCATAGTTTAGTGCTACTAATGGGATGCACTATAAAGTTACAAACAAGAAACCAACCAACTGTTAAAAATGAGGGTAAGCTTTAAATATCGTTCAGTAGTGCAGTGACAATCCAAGGTGCACATTACTCTAAGCATGGTATACTCATCCCCTTTTTAGGTCTTGCATCAGCCAAGACCTTCACAATGTGATATATATTAACAGTGGCAGTCACCGCATTATAGCAATGATCAGAGTTCCCATAATAAGAATGTTTTTTGTTTCAGTAATTACTTTGTCAGCGTTTGACAAAATGTTCATCCACCTCAGCTCCTTCCTAGAAAGGTTTTCTCTCATCCACCAAGTGGGGACAATAAAAAGGGGAGCCCAAAATTTGGATTTCCCATTTTAATTCCTATTGGAAATTTTGGGAAGCAATACAGAAAAAAACAGAAGCATGGACATCAAATTTGACAGAAAGCATGCTTTTTGTTATTTGGTGTAAACTTGTTCAGCTGTTTTTGAGAAATCCACATTTATAGCTCTGCTTTGAGTGGTCGTGAAGGGGTTAAAAGGTTAGGTGTATCTGGTCTGTTATGCTCTTATTGACAACTTTACAGGAGAATTGTCAATCCTGACTGACTGGCTCCAACCTAAACAATATGTTGCGGCAAATATTACAGGATGCAGGGGCATGGTACCTGAGTTCTGAAAATGAATAAAAAAATATAAGGGGCAAGGTGAGCACACCTTCATCTTAAGGGGAATATGAGGGTATCCTTTGATTAGCTGGCCACAACATGGACAATATGTTGTGTCAGCCATTAAAGGACACTGGGGCATGGCCCCCATTGAAATGCATTGTGCTGAATGCCAGGTTTTGAAGGTCACAAAAAGGAACACATAGAAAGGGTGATAACAGATTTTAGTCACAATATAATAATTTTCGGTTATCTAAGGCTGAACAGTGTTGTTTAGGAAAATAATTTATAATGGAATTAAACATGCCTTAAATATGGCTTTCATGTTGTGTACGTGCCAATCTTTTGTTCCCCAAATCATTTTTAATTTGATTGCTTTTTCCAGTAATCATATTCCTGCATGGCCAAGTGGGAAAAAGCAAGTCTGAATAAATTAATTTAGCGCCTGTAAGCAGTACTTTTCTTGCTTTTGTTTTTGATAATTTAAAATAATAGGGCACAGGATTAGTAGCATCATGTCCAGAAAAAAAGGGGAATTTTTCTACATGTGTTTTAGAACTCCCTACTGGAGGAGTAGGACAATGTTCCCATTGTATATAATTGAAAACTGTTCTTTCAGTACCAGCTCTATGTAAATAATGATGTCTGTAATGATGGTAACAGAACATTTTACCATAATTTGCACTATTCATGTACATACCTTCACTTTCAAATACAGTTTAATATTTGAGCTCAGAAAGCATTGAATCAACTGTTTTAACATCCCACTCATCAGAAACAACCCAGGGTATAACAATGTCATTCTTAGAGATTTAAAAAAACATGTGGTATTTGTATAATTTCTGTTGATCCAAATCTATCTAAAGGTACTTTATCCCAAACAATCCCATAAAGAACTGAAACAGCAGAAATGTTCACAAGGGACAACTATCTTTGCACTTTGTGTGAATACAAATAAGCCTTTATAACCTCATCTACCAGTTCAACAGCAGAGTGCTCAGGAAGAAAATGGCCATGTATTAGCAAAAAGAAGACAATAACAAGTCAAACCCATAAGGGAAAAGTAAACAATGCCAATAGAATCCACAGGTAATACTATGGACAAATCAAATAATTGTGTTTAAGAAGGATGAAAAGCTGACGTATATACCATGCCCGAGGCAGGAGTAGATGCTATAAAGTTTGAAAAAAAAAGCATGAATGTCAGGAAAATACCCAGAAGCAGTCTGCGCAAAAACTGGCACCTATGCAGGCAAAAGAGAACAGGTAGACTGCATCGAAGGGAGGTTTGTCGTAGACAATCCTATCAATTGTTGTTAGGTTTGAAAATTGCAGATTAACATTTTGGATATTTTATGTCAATGTAGAGGTTACTGAAATCAACAAAAGTTCATTCTCGACTCTCCTCAGTCTCAGGGGAACAATTTCAGCGTTGTTTAATGCTTGAAGAGGTATCTCCTGTGTGGTAGTGAGAGGCACAAGGGAACTACCCACGAATCCTCGTGGTCTACTGTGCGGGATTGTCTACATGATGTAAATTTATGTGATCAACAGAGACAAAGTGGTTGTCTTTGGAGCCTGGAAGGGGTGGTAGAATAACAGTTCTTGTGTCTTGTATTCCTAGAACCGACACTGGTGCCCAGTAAGATGGGTCAAATTCCTTCTGCACAGCAACGTTTTCTCGAACCAGATTCCCAGCTTTTGGAATCCAGCCTGTGGAAGTTGTGGAATCCCTCATTCCCAAAGTGGTGGCATGTGCTGAGGAATGTTCATCTCAGAACTGTTGTAATTCCTGCAAGACAGTGACACATTAATTTATGTCAAAAGGTGTTTCTGCCACTATTGCACCAGAACCATCAACATCTGGGATGTACATAGGGATGCCGATCAGTACTTCATAAGGGGTACAGCCTCCCAAAGATCCTCTATGCAGATTGTTTAATGCTCTTTGGACTCCATAGAAGTAATGGATCCAACTAGGACCTTAGCCTAGTACTCTAGCAGTTAAGGATTGCTTTAAGTTTTGTTTTTTCCTTTCCACAACCGAATTTGCCTCAGGGTGGTATGGACTTGAACAGGGATCTCCAATCAGTCGATCGCACGCTACAGGTAGCTTGCAGACACCCTGTGACTAGTGCATGACCCGGTATGTCCTTTTACCGTTTTACAGCTAGTCCTTATTATTTTGTTTAATTTCAGGCCTCTTTGCAGCCTTTACCCATCCTCAAGTGTACCAGCAGCTCTGGTTGGCTCAATTGAGCTTAGCTGGGGTGGGGCTGGCAGAAGCAGGTGACATATTTGCTGAAAGCCTGAGTCCGGCATGAACAGTGTTACGCTGCCTAGGAAATCGCATGCCTGCCTTCTGCAGTTGGGCACTGCGCTACCATGCTGCACAATCTGTGTATCCAGTGGGGTGAAGCAGCAGGCTTGGTACCGGAGCCTTATTATGAGGCCCAGGTTTTCTCATTGGCTACTGTGAAGGTGGTTCGGAGCAAGATCACAATCAGTGAAAGGCCCGGGCTGCTATAGTTTGAAGCTTGAGAGGTACACTGTCGGAAAAATAAAAAGATACTTCAGGTTTAAGAAATGCTAAACTTTGAATTAATTTCATCATTGTTACCAAGCCCAGCTAAACAGGCTGACTTTTCTCGCTTTTGTTTCAGCTTTTTTTCCCACCAGGATGTGTAAATGGATATGAGCATATTTCCGGTGTGTGTTAATTCTTGCCCTATAAAAGAGAGAGAGGAGTGCGTTTGTAACTCAATGTTCTGCTGTTTTTAACTAACCAGAAGCTGATGAGATGGAAAAAAGTGTATTTATTGAACTGCCCACATTAAATATCCTTCTTTTCAGCTGTGCATGTTTAAGAGTGAACTATCTGTTCAACTTCAGAGATTATTATTATATAATTCACAGTTGTATTGAAGTTGCCTTGAAAGGGCTGACTTTTCTTTCTTGATTCCACTGTTTCCACGTTAGAAGTGTAAGTTGAAATAACAAAGAAAAGCCAGCCTGTTCCAAGCAAAGTTGATGCAACTGTGAAATATTTAATAATAAGAAAGCTCTGAAGTTGATTAGGGAATTCACACTTAAGCATGTGCACTAGAGAGGAACGAAGGGGCTTAGTTACAAGCCCTTTGTGCCGCCGGTGGATCACTTCTTCTATGGGAAAAAGTGATGCACAGGCAGTGCAATGGACTTGTAGATAAGCCCCTAAGTTTCATGTGGGCATTTCAATAAATACAAATGTTTCTATCTCATCAGCTTTCAATTGAGTTCAAAATAGCATTACTTTTATTGCAACCTCACTCCTATCTCGCCATATTATAACATGGTGACCACATAAACGCAAGGTATTGTTATCAGTGCTTCTAGAACACTGAGGGGGTCATTACAACCCTGGCGGGCGGTATTAAAGTGGCAGTAAAACTGCCAACAGGCCGGCGGTAAAAAAAATGGAATCACGACTGTGGCGGAAACCGCCAACATAGACAGCCACTTTAACACTCCGACCGCCACAGCGGTACAAACAAACACCGAGGCGGTAACCGCCAACAGACAGATGGAAGTCAAGGTTCCGCCCACTGTATTACAACAGGCCAATCCACCACCTTTTTTCGCGGCAGATTCACCCCAAACAAAAACAAGGCGGAAACAGGACTTGGAAGGGAAAATTCTCACCTCTACACACCCCACGAGGAACCAGGACACCATGGAGCCAGAACTCCATATTCTACCTGCCTTTATCTTCCTGCTCCTCTACCAGGTCCAGCAAAGACCACGGTGAGTACTGCACCTACGACACAGGGGAGAGGGGAGGGAAAAAAGAGTGACACACACACGCAACACTCCCACCACCACCCTCACCCACTACAACACAAACACAAGTACATGTAGATACATTACATTTATAACCCCCAACCCCCCCTGGAAGAATGCAAGGACAAAAGGAAATGAGTTGAACATTTGTAATCTATTCAAATACAGTAATAAAAAAAAATATATATATATATTTACACTATAATCAAATATATACACCAAGAATACAAGTCCAAGGTATTCCACCATCATAGTCCGTGTACACCACTGGGCCCAAAATGCATGGGCGGGGCCCACAGTCAATACTCGATCAAAACGGAGAGGACACTGCTGGGGCATCAGATAGAAATACAACAGGCACCTCAGGGGGAAGGGAAGGGGGAGCACCTCAGCCGGATGAGTGCACTACGCCAGATCCAGGAGGGGGCTCCATGCCCACTGCTGTATCCTGGGGAGTGCAAAGCCACAGTCTCACAATTATTTCCAGTGGGTGGGTTGCCCACTGCTGCATCCTGGGGAGTGCAAAGCCACAGTCTCACAAGTCTTTCCAGTGGGTGGGTTGCCCACTGCTGCATCCTGGGGAGTGCAAAGCCACAGTCTCACAAGTCTTTACAGTGGGTGGGATGCCCACTGCTTTATCCTGGGGAGTGCCAAGCCACAGTCTCTCAAGTGGATGCCTTACTCCACTGGTTCTGGAGGGGGCTTTGTGCCCAGAGTGCTTCATCCTGCCAAGGACTGAGGTAGTGGATGTAAATCTCCACTGGTTCTGGAGGGGGCTTTGTGCCCAGAGTTCTTCATTCTGCCAAGGACAGAGGTAGTGGATGCCTTACTCCACTGGTTCTGGAGGGGGCTTTGTGCCCAGAGTGCTTCATCCTGCCAAGGACAGAGGTAGTGGATGCCTTACTCCACTGGTTCTGGAGAAGGCTTTGTGCCCAGAGTGCTTCATCCTGCCAAGGACTGAGGTAGTGGATGTAAATCTCCACTGGTTCTGGAGGGGTCCTTGTGCCCAGAGTTCAGCGGTGTTGGTGGCGGCGGTGTCCTGTTCAGCGGTGCTTGTGGCGGCGGTGTCCTTGGCAGCGGAGCTTGTGGCGGCGGTGTCCTGTTCAGTGGTGCTGGTGGCGGCGGTGTCCTGTTCAGTGGTGCTTGTGGCGGCGGTGTCCTTGGCAGCGGAGCTTGTGGCGACGGTGTCCTTGGCAGCGGAGCTTGTGGTGGCGGTGTCCTGTTCAGCGGTGCTGGTGGCGGCGGTGTCCTGTTCAGTGGTGCTGGTGGCGGCGGTGTCCTGTTCAGCGGTGCTGGTGGTGGCGGTGTCCTTGGCAGCGTTGCTTGTGGCGGGGATGTCCTTGGCAGCAGTGCTGGTGGCGGTGGTGTCCTGGTCAGCGGTGCTGGTGGTGGCGGTGTCCTGTTCAGCGGTGCTGGTGGCGGCGGTGTCCTTGGCAGCAGTGCTTGTGGCGGCGGTGTCCTTGGCAGCGGTGCTGGTGGCGGTCTTGTCACACTGGGAGAGGACACAGGGGATGTGTGAATGGTAGTCGGGGTGGTGAGTGCACATGAGCGGGGTGTGGTGGTGGGTGTGCTGGTTTTGGAGGTAGTGGCTGAAGATGTAGTACATGCAGGTGTGAGTGGAGACGAGACTGGGAGGGAGGAGGGAGACGAGGAGGAGGGGGACACAGTGGAGGCAGTTGATGTTGGTATGTCTGCATGTGTATGATGCTTGTGTGAGTGCCTGTGGGATGTGTGGTGCTTATGTTTGCATGAGCTTCCCTTGTGTGTTGACGTTTGTGCATGCTGGTCTGATGGTGTGCTTGGGATAGGCTGAGGTACAGGGGTTTGGGTCTGGGTGGAGGAAGATGGAGGGGGGAGGCTAGAGACAGGGACAATGGATGCCGTCAGTGCTGAGGCCAGAGTCTGAAAAGCTTGCTCTTAGGCTGCCTGACCAGAATGAATGCCCTCCAGGTATGCATTGGTTTGTTGCAACTGCCTCTCTACACCCTGGATGGCATTCAAAATGGTAGACTGCCCAACAGTGAGGGACCTGAGGAGGTCAATGGCCTCCTCACTGAGGGCAGCAGGGCTGACAGGGGCAGGGCCTGAGGTACCTGGGGCAAAGGAGATGCCGACCCTCCTGGGTGAGCGGCCACGGGGCACACGCTGAGGGGCTGCTGGGAGGGCGGTGCTGGCAGGGGGTGTGGCGGCTGTACCTGTAGATGCGGGTGCACAGAGGGGCCCACCACCGCAAGGGAGCTCCCATCAGAGGAGGAATCCGTGTTCCTGGTCTCAGCTCCTGTCCCTGCTGTGGAGCTCCCCTCGCCCTCCGTCCCACTGGTGGCTTCTGATTCCATTGTGTCGCCCTCCAGGGCCATGTGGGATGCAGCTCCCTCCTGCACCAGTGCCACTGCTCCTCCGCCTGATGATGCTAATGCACACAAGAACAGGGAGACCACAAAAAGGGGGGGGGGAGACAGAAGAAAGACATGTTGAGTGCATGCAATACCGCTACTGTTGGTGGACACTCCAGACATAAAAGCCCCCTGCACTACGACGTGCACTTAGAGTTCCCTAATTGATAACAGGGACATGGGGTACAAGGCCTATGCCCGATTGTTGCACAAATGGAAGTCACGGGAGCCTGACTAGGTGTAGTTGGCTCTGAACACAGGTGGGATGGGGTGCCACAGGGCCTGCCTTAAGAAGGGACCTTGCCTACTAAACTCGCCCTGGCCTAGGGGAACCCACAGCCCACCTCCCCACCCAGACACCTCCAATGCGCGCTGAATCAGCAGAACAAGAGTGTACTCACCCCCTTGTGGCTGCTGTGATGCCCTCAAGCATCCATCCAACTCCGGATATGCCACCGCCAGGATCTGGAACATCAGGGGGGTCATGGTGCGACGGGCACCCCTCCCACGTTGGGAGGCCATCCCCAGGTGGGCCTCCGCCGTCTTCTTGCTCCAGCGGTGAATGTCCTCCCATCTCTTACGGCAGTGGGTGCTCCGTCTGTGGTGGACCCCCAGGGTCCAGACTTCCTTGGTGATGGCACACCAAATATCCTTCTTCTGGTGGGCACTGACCTACAGGAATAGTACAGGGGAAAAGGAGAAGATATAACCGTCCGCACCGTCACAGTCATTGGCCCGCATCCCTACCCTTGCCATGACACACATGCACTCACCGTCGTATCATGCAAGCCTTATTCTCCCCCGCCCCATCTTTCATCAACACCACTCCACACAGGCATTGCCCATTCGGCATTCTCACAGTGTACTTACCTGTTTGTCTGGAGGACTGTAGAGTAGCGTGTACTGGGGGAGGACCCCATCCACTAGTTTCTCCAAATCATCTGTGCTGAAGGCAGGGGGCCTTTCCCCAGACACACGAGCCATTGTCTATTCCAGACTGAGGTCACAGCAGCACTTGCAGTGTAGGTCCTCTCCTGTCAAAGATCAGGTATCAAGTGAGTGAACAGAGAGAAAATGCCGGTGATGTCCGCGGCGGTGCGTACCGTCACCACCGGCGTACATCGTCATTGGCTCCTGGGACCCACAGGGTCCAATGTTAACCAATGCAGGATTGCGCTGCGGTCTTTGACCGCCTACCGCGACGGTGTACAACGCCAGCGCAGTTACCTCATATCCCCCTGTCCCACATTACAGGTCAGGCAGCCGCCATTTCAGGGGGCCACGTGGCATTCATTTTGACTGCGTCACACATATCTAGGCCTTGCTTAAACACTAATACAGCCATATATCGATTTTCACACATTTTGCTATAAAGTTGTGTTTACTTACCTCAGTGTTGGTTGACTCTCTGCTCACTGTTCTCCTCCATAGAGCACGTCCGCTGGGGCGGGTGAGGAGATGGCGGCATCCTCCGGTGTACAGACCGCTGGTGGACCTGTCGACAATGGAGGAGCGACATGTAATTGTCCCATACAGACTTGATCGTACCACAATCCTGGAACTGTGTGCCCAGTTGGAGCCAGACCTGATGTCAGCTATCCGCCATCCCACAGGAATCCCCCCTCTAGTGCAGGTCCTGTCAGTACTCCATTTCCTAGCAAATGGGTCTTTTGAAACAACAGTAGCCATTGCATCAGGGATGTCCCAGCCTATGTTCTCAATCGTGTTGTCCAGAGTGTTGTCTGCCCTGCTGAAACACATGCGCAGCTACATCATTTTCCCTCAGGTGGAGGATTTGCCTACAGTGAAAGGTCACTTCTATGCCCTGGGACATATCCCCAACATCATAGGTGCCATTGATGGGACACATGTGGCCTTGGTCCCCCCCACAGGAGTGAACAGGTGTACAGAAACCGGAAGAGTTACCATTCTATGAATGTGCACATGGTGTATTTGGCCGACCAGTACATCTCCCATTTAAATGCCAAGTTTCCTGGCTCAGTGCATGACGCTTACATTCTGCGGAATAGCAGCATCCCTTATGTGATGGGGCAAATCCAGAGACACAGTGTGTGGCTATTAGGTGAGGACATGGACCCAATAGTGTGACTAGGTGTCTGGGGATGTCCTTAAGAGTTAGTGTGTGTCTAACAGTTGTCCCCCGCCATTTGCAGGTGACTCTGGTTACCCAAACCTGTCATGGCTACTGACCCCAGTGAGGAATCCCAGGACTAGGGCAGAGGAATGCTACAATGAGGCCCATGGGCGAACTAGGAGGAATATAGAGAGGACCTTCGGCCTCCTGAAAGCCAGGTTCCAGTGCCGCCATTTGACAGGTGGTTCCCTATTCTACTCATCAAAGAAGGTGTGCCAGATCATCGTGGCCTGCTGTATGCTTCATAACTTGGCTTTGCGACGACAGGTGGCTTTTCTGCAGGAGGATGGTCCAGATGGAGGTGTTGTGGCAGCTGTGGAGCCTGTGGACAGTGAAGACGAGGAAGCAGAAGAAGAGGACATAGACAACAGGAACATGTTGATCCACCAATACTTCCAGTGAGACACAGGTAAGAAGACAACACTGCCTGATACATCTGATTTAATTCTTCTACCTCTCATCTGTCTGTCATTTTCACCCAGTGTATGGACACTGAGTTGTCACTTTCCCTTTCGATTTCACAGATGTGGGTCCCACTGTGTGACCTCTGATTTGTTTCCGCATGGACTAGAGCTGTGTGACACAGGTATGTTGACATTACATTGGATATAGCATTTTTCCACAGTTATTGCAAATACACATTTTCGAAAGCACAGACTGACTCCAGATTGTTTTGTGATTTAAGGGTGTTTATTTAAGTGCTAAATAGTGGAGGGGGTTGTAAAATGGTCAGGGCTGATGGTGGAGGAATGTCCATGGCAGAGTCCAGTCTATTTGTCTCAAAGGTGCATTGTCCAAAGGGCCATAGGAAGTGGAGCTAGGGCAGTTTAAGTATGGACAGGGTGACAAAGTGTGACAGAAGGATGACAATCAGGGTGGTCTCATTTCTTGGCGGGGGTCTTGGCATTGTTCTCTGTCTTTGTCCTGGATCTCAGGGACCGCTTGCGGGTGGTTCTCCATCTGCAGGGGTTGGGGTGCTGGTGTTGTGGTCCTGTGGCGGTGCCTCCTGTCCACTAGCGCCGGCGGAGATGGTGGGCAGTTCATCGTCCAGGCTAGTGTCAGGGGCCCCTTCTTGTGCCACAGTGTCCCTCCTAGTGTTGACGAGTTCCTTCAGCACCCCTACAATGGTGCACAGGGTGGAATTGATGGATTTGAGTTCCTCCCTGAACCCCAAATACTGTTCCTCCTGCAGCCGCTGGGTCTCCTGAAACTTGGCCAGTACCGTTGCCATCGTCTCCTGGGAATAGTAGTAGACTCCCATGATGTTGGAGAGGGCCTCGTGGAGAGTGTGTTCCCTGGGCCTGTCCTCCCCCTGTCGCACAGCAGCCCTCCCAGTTCCCTTGTGTTCCTGGGCCTCTGTCCCCTGAACCGTGTGCCCACTACCACTGCCTCCAGGTCCCTGGTGTTGTTGGGGTGGTGGGTTAGCCTGGGTTCCCTGTAGTGGTGGACACACTGCTGCTTGACGTGTACTGGGGACAGAGGCATGGGCCCCCTGGGTGGGTGGGTGCTGTGCTGGTGTTTCCAGAGGGGGGAAGCTCTGTAGTGGCCTGTGCCAGTGTGAGGGGAACCGACTGTCCCGAGGTCCCAGATGGGCCGGGCTGGTCATTTTGATCCAGTTGGACAGAGCTGCTGTCATCACTGTGGGCCTCTTCTGTGGGTGGAGTGGACATGTCTGGACCCTTGTGTCCGGTGGCATTGGGTAGGGGCCGTGCAGGGGTGTAAAGGCATGATTATTGCATCTGTGTGTGCCATGGTGTGCAATAGGTGGGTCACCCTGTACCCCAGTGCTTCCATTCTTGTGTGGGACCTTCTGTGATAATGGTTTAGTGGGGTGTATGCGTATGTGCAGTGGACATGCTTTGGTGATGGGTGTCCATGCTTTGGTGTTGCATGCAGGGCTTGGGATGTGTGGTTTGTGATAGTGGGACATGTGTGAGGAGTTGGAGTGATGGGGTGAGGGTGAGGGTATGTGCTAGCATGCAGGTAGGGTGGGGGATATGGTAGTTAAAGGTTTGACTTACCAGAGTCCATTCCTACAGCTACTCCTGCGAGTCCCTCAGGATGCAGTATAGCCAAGACCTGCTCCTCCCATGTTGTTAGTTCTGGGGGAGGAGTTGGGTGTCCGCCGCCAGTCCTATGAACCACAATCTGGTGTCTTGAGACCACGGAACGCACCTTCCCCCGTAGGTCGTTCCACCTCTTCCTGATGTCATCCCTGGTTCTTGGGTGCTGTCCCACTGCATTGACCCTGTCCACGATTCTGCGCCATAGCTCCATCTTCCTGGCTATGGTGGTGTGCAGCACCTGTGATCCGAATAGCTGTGGCTCTACCCGGATGATTTCCTCCACCATGGCCCTGAGCTCTTCCTCAGAAAACCTGGGCTGTCTTTGCGGTGCCATGGGGTGGTGTGGGTGATGTATGGGGTGGTGTGTGTTGTAATGTGTGGGGTGATATTTAGAGGCGTGTTGTGTGAGGTGTGTGGATGTTGTGTGAGTGATGGCGTTGAGTGCCTGTGGATGCTAGTGTTGTTTCTGGTGGTGTCTCTCTCTGGCCTTCTGTCGCAATTGTTGTCATAGGGGTTTGTGGGTGATGTGGGTGTGTGTTTTATATTGTATTGGGTGTGTGAGAGTGGTGTGTGTATGTGTATCAGGTGTGTGTATTTGGAATTGTCCAATGTGGTAGTGCTTTGTAAATGTGTTTGTATTTTGAGCGCGGCGGTATGTACCGCCAATTGAATAACGCGGTTGAAAGATCGCCACGTGGATTTGTGGGTCGTAATAGTGTGGGCGTATTCCTGTTGGCGTGACGGTGGAGGTTTTGTTATCGCCAGTTTATCACTGACCTTTGGTGTGGCGGACTTGTGTGGGTGTCTAGATTTTGGTGGATTCCGAGCTGTGGGTCATAATAGCTGTGGTGGAATTCCGCGGCCGCGGCGGGTGTGTTGGCGGTCTTCTGCACGACGGTAAGCGGCATTTACCGCCAATGTTGTAATGACCCCCTGAATGTATTTTATTAAAACAACAGTATTGGCTCCATAGAATTCAGGCTTAAAGTCAATGAAGCTGGATGTGGGAGGGGTCTCTAGAAACAATACAGAAGTTGCACTGCCTTTAGTAGCTCACAATGATTTTCAGTGATCAGTAGTAGCTCTCACTTCAGAAAAGGTTGGAGACACCTGGACTAGAATAATGCACCGTAACACCCATCATTCCCAGGGTGTCCCTGTATGCCCTAGAGGAAAATGCAGGGCCCTAGTCCGAAAAGAATGCCGTGAATGCATATGTGCCAATAAAGACTTCCAAATCTTTAATAACAGTTTGAGCATCAGCCGACCGTTGTGACCACACCCATAGGAATCTGGAGCAAGAGTCTACTGCAAGTAGTATGCTGTTGTAGGCACTGTCTGAATTTAAGGGACCACAATGGTCCAGGTACACACACTGCAGAGGTTTGCTAGATATTAGGAGGAGTGTCTGTGGTGGGCGTTTAATAGTGGAGCCTTTTGTTTGTTGACAGATATCATAGCTAAAGAAATATTGTTTGATCTGTTTGAATTTTAAATAGCAAATGAGTTGTGACTGTTTAGATGTCCATAATCTAGCACTATTCTGTAAGAATGGTCCGGATGAACTACGGGAAACAAAGGGTTATTCATAGCTGATACATAAGGTTCAATTACTCCCTGATACTCAATGTCTGAGAAAATTTCCCTCACTGGAGTTTTAGCATCTTGCTTTATTGGGTATTGAGGGTGAATTTGTGTGTTGGACTGTACAGTTATAACGTGATAAGGAGAATCCTTATCCTAGCTCACATGGTTGCGATACAGCGCTGGAGCCTGTGCCAGAGTCCACTGGGTAGCATAGGCTTCTTTTACTGGATCTGGAACTATGATTGAAAAGGACGGCAAAATGACATCTTCCCCTTGTAGGAGTGTTTTGACATACTACGGTGGCCAATCTCTTTCTGCCAGAAGAATGTCATACCTTAGCATTAATCTGTCCCTGAAAATCACTTTAATTGTTCGCTTAATGTCCCCTTCAATTTGAATTTTTTAATTTATAGACCCTATTTGGTGGGACAGCACGCCTGTCTGGGGTTTCGACTTCAAGATAGTAATTATTTGCTGTCACCTCCAGAAGCTCTTGAAGATTCTGGCAAACTATTGGGACCTCTGCCACTCTGCCTATCAGAGTTACTGCCCACTTCCTGTTCTTCAGTAATGTTCTCAATATGTATAGCATACTTAGCCAAAATCCCCACAACCTTCTTTTTAAATTGAGGTTCATGTTGTGAAAGTTTCTCTTCATTTTTTATTGTGCAGTCAGCTGAGCATTGTGAGTCCTTTATTGTTTTCATGCACTTGTTTCTACGATTTGACCTCCCACCTCTCTTGATCCGTTTGTCAGATAAGTCTTGAAAGGTACGAGAAGGGCGAGTATCAGTATACTTATACCAGCCAGCAGGTTTTAAATTATCACAATTTCTAAGATTATAATGCTTTTCCGAGGTCTCAATTTGTGGAGATTCTCCTTGTCGCTTTGTTTGATTTTTATAAAATGTTTGTTTGTCCCAAGTTTTTTTATAACCCTCTTGTGCTTGCTTAGTATTATCATTTTCGACATTATCTTTATATTGAGGTTTATTTAGTCTGGCCCCCAGATTATCCCAGCCTATACTAGTATAAGTTTCGGCAATAGTTTTTGGTAGCTCACATCCTGGTTTATTTGAGGAATGTCTCTGAGCTGCTGGTGTGCCGCCAGTTATGCTGCTTCCCCTTTTATATTTGCCAAAATATTGCGGATACTGTGGTAAAATTGGCCATTAATTTCATCCCCCAAACCCAAGATGGGGAAGCCCTGTGTTCATTTTGCATTTGTTTTAGCACTCCCTGAAGGTTCACAAGTGTTGGTGTACCATGTGTTGTGGTATATATTATAGCAAATACTGTGCCCCTAGTGGCACAATCTTCTATGGAGGGAGCTGTCTCGAATGGAAAGCATATTGTGAGAATTCTATGTTTATGCTGGGGTCCCCTATGTGAAACCAATGCTTCCAGCTGGCTTGTTTTTTGTGCAATCCAGAATGCAACATCTTAATGTCTGGTGGGAGCCTTACCCGTAGTTGCATTAATACTTATTGGGTTTATCCCTGGTGTTGCCAATTGTTGAATAGCTGGAGCAGCCCTTGCTAGGGCTGTATTCAGACTTTGTATTATGAACTGTGTTAAGCATCTGCATAAGCTTACTAAATTATTTTATAAGGGATGTAAATTCGGTGCTTGCTTACTTGGTACATTTAGATATGGTATATGTGTAGCCAATGCTGGCCATGAAGGTTCTTTATTACTTAGTGGACCTAATCTAATGTTCTGAATTACATGCGGGAGGGCACCTTGAAGCCAATTTTGGTGACCTTGATATGTTATTGGTGTTTTTAAATATTGATGAGCTCTGTATTGTGCAGGTGGGTTTGCTACAATATATGTATGAAAAGTGGTTGTTTTTGCCTCCATTGCATAAAAGGTGACCCAGGAATAGAAAGTCTCTGTTTTGTATGCATTGTGGGCTTCTACCACAAACATACCATCTCCACCTCATTAGGAATCCCATAAACAAGTATTGCATGACAGTTTGTCTGCTATTTACTAGAATAGCTACTGGTTGTCGTTGTGCATTGTCTATAAGACAGTATTCAGAGATAGAAACACCAAATGGAGTATCCTTTTAACTTTCAAGCAGACTAATATACAAACCCCTTTCACTCTTTGAAGCCCAACAAACATAAATACAGAATTTAAAGTCATCTTTGTTTAATGGTTAGACCTTTGTGACCCACTGTGACCCACAGTTTGGTAAACACTGCTCTATATGTCAGGCACTACATCACAGAAAGAGCACTAATATAGGTACCATCTATATAGCTGAGAAGGATTTTTCCCTTAAACCACAGATGTCTCTGTTTAAGAAGGTGCTTAAGGTACGTGGCATGCGTGAGAGAGTTACTCAGGAGATCCGTTACATAAGTAACTGACCTAATATTGGTAGCGCCATGTTGTGCAGTTCCTATTTTGATAATAAGAATGTGTGTTTAGGGTACCAGCACCACCAAGTGTGGGAGTTAACCCCACACAGCTTGGAAACTGTTGGCCTAACTCCTGGCTAGCCCACAGTGCCTCACCCACCCCAATCAGGAGAATGGTGGTTTGTGGCAACCTAAGCCAGACACTTTGACTCCTCAGGGAAGTCGTGGAAACAGATCATACTCCTTTCACCCAGTAACTCACACATGTCAAGACATGACACAAGATGCATACTGGATTTCAATGCATTTATTGAAGCAATTGCATCCTAGTGTAAAAAGCTTGGGTGGGATAATAAGTCAGCTGAAACATAATACAGTATTCATTCCAACCAAGGTAAAGAGGATAAACAAGCCCACCCATTTTGTATGATTCCAGAAAGTCTAGAGATTCCTGTCTAACCCCTATGTCTAGATCTGAGAGCATAGTGGTTGTAGCCCTTCTGCCTGTCCCAATCTAAGGGAGTAACCCCAACCCCCGTACCTGAATAGGATGGCAAGGGTCCACCTGTTGTCTTGATGGCAATCCTCTTGGGAAGCTGAAAAGTCAGTGCCAGTATCCGAAAAACTGTAGTATGGTATGTGTCCCAGGACGGTTAGGACTGGAATACCCTCTACCCTCATTAGGCCAAGGTGTTGGTTATATAATAGCCTGTGTAGTGTTTGAAGAACAGACCTAACAATGATGTGTATTATGAATATGAACTGACTTATGTGTCGGCAATACTAGCTAGCATACCATGCACTGTACAAGACATCCTTGGACAACGTACAGAGTGCCCGTTGTAGAATGACTAATAAAATGTGCAGTGGGAACACTATCTTCTAAGCAGGCTTTGCTAAAAATATGAAGATTAATAAAATGTGTAAAAGACACGTGCTGTGTAACTGTACTAAAGTACGGGTGTCCAACACACGCACTTAGGGGGCCACTACAGTTTTAACCTGTGAAAAAGGCTGACACTCTACTGGGTTTTGATGAACCATTTCTTTTTTTTGTTTTAGAAAACTGTTTTCTCTCATGATTTTTCTCTTGGAAGGTGCTCCAGAAGCTCAAATAGGTCATATGATTTATAAGCTATCTTCCTGAGTCATGAGGCAACAAAGTCTGATCATCCAATTAAAACATACATCCAACAGCAGCAGCAGCCTGTCAGTTGATTCTACAGTGTTCTACCGCAGCTTCCCACAATGTTTGAATGAAAAATTAGAGCACTAACATTCAATATTCCTGATAAGACTGAGATACTCCTGAAGCCAATTTGATGGAATCAAAGCTGTAAAACTAGTATTTACTTTAGAAATTAACAAAATGAGGGGATTTGTTTTGTTATAGAAGTTATAGTTGGGGCTCTGCAAAGCTAAAATGAGGATACATTTGTTTGAGTTCTCAGCCATCTCCCTCATCAAGTTCACTAAAACATTCTGACATGTAGAGTAAATCACCAGCAACAGCTTGTCAGTTAACTTGTTTTTCAACAACTGCAGTTTTACCACAAAGTTCTAATGAGCAACTACATGCTAGATTTATGACAAAAGTGAGGCACACCTAGGGTATTATTTATGAGGAAATGGCACAGCACGGAGCCACAAGCAATTTTGCTGCACCTAGCTGCGTCATTTCCAACATGGTTGGATGCGCCGGATTTACCAGAATACGGCCAATCACCTGTTTTTTCCCCTGCACTAAAACAGCTGCCTAGTGCCAACGCAGGCACCATTGCACCATGGTGCAAAGATGTCTGCATTGTGGGGGTGATTGTTTTTGTGCAGAATATTTATATATAATATACACACATTTTTTTACTGAAAAAAGCAAAGGTTAAAGTGACTTTATAGTTAGGCATTGAAATAAAGTAAAAACTAACACCTAAAAACCTAAAAATCACTGAAATTCACCAGTCATAGCTAACTATATCATGCACCCCCATCATGCACTGCTTATATATTACATCTTCATGACATGTTAAATGATATCATTGGTGACACTACTTCTGATATCTCAAATTACATAATTGATGACATTATAAATATCACTGTAGTCATATACAGCACAGAGTCACTGAGTCTACAAGTGTGGATCGATAGCATGGAAATAGTGTGAGTGAGCAAGACATGTGCAATTGTGCATTTTAAAAGTTATATGTTTCACCTTTTACTAACCACACGTTTGGCGTAGAAGAAGTACTACAGGTTAAACAAGACTGAGTGCACCGGATGTGGGTTGTAGAAGTATGCTTGAAGGTAGGTTGTGTCTTAAAGCCAAAGTGCATTTAAAAAAAAACCTATTAGAAAGACCAAAGCTACTGTTGACATTACATTATCCACCTGTGGATATATAAGCACATTCCCATGTCACATAGTTGTATTACAGTGGTACAGACAAAACCTATAGGTTTTGTATGTTCATTTCTAGAGCATCACTAAAGATTTTGAGGCATTGCAGATTATTGAATAATGGAGAATATGTGTGTCCGATTTAGAGGTGGTATATCACATGCTGGTGCTGCTAGCAGGGCTCTAACGTTGTATGCCATTACACCCATCTCTGAAATGTGTGTGGTGTGTTTTACTAAACAGAGCACTGTCCCATGGAGTCTGACAGACGGTGTCTTTATAGTGGCATTCCTGTGAACTCTTGACTTAAAATTGCAGGTCATGTGAGGTCTTTAAGGGGGTAATCCCATTAAGGTTAAATGACAATTGTCATCAGCAGTAGTGTGTTAACTTACTTCAAGTGCAGCAACCCTATAGGAGTGTGTCACAATGTTTGTATGATGTCACAAGTGATGTCATCTATGAAGTCATGTTAGATGACATTGATGACATCATTTGATGACATCTCAAGTCATAAATATTTTTTGTTTTAAAATAACAATTTTCAAATGATTACAGGGCCTAACGTTACCCTTTTTTGAGTAAATTTATAGCTTGTTTTAAAAATCAGCTAATATGTTATTATCACACCTAACTATAATGTCACTTTAACCTTAGCTCTTTTCAGTGTATTTGTAATCTAGGTTTATTTTTAACATGGCAGAAAAAGCCATGTTAGGGGTGAAATCTGGTTCTCCTTTGGACCCATGTCCCTACTATATCTTTTCCTGGTTGGCTTCTGTGTTAAAGCCATTTCTTACCCAGATTTTGTGCCTTTGTCTGAATAGGGCTGAATAGCCTGTCATGTGGAATGAGGCCCAGATCTTGCCTTTGGCAAATAAAATAAGTCTTGATGCTTCTATCTTGTCTAATTATCACCTGATCTCTTTACGACCATATATGTCCAACGTTCTAGAAAGACTAGTCAAAGCCCAGCAAATGCATTTTTGGAAGAAGTAACAACTTGCTGGACCCTACCTAAACTGGCTTTTGAGCCAGATATAGCAGAGTCAACTTTGTTGGCAGTATTAGATTGGAGGTTGATGAGGGCAATCTTTAAACAGAATCTCACATAATTGTTTGATGCAAAGACTTAACAAAACTGGCCTTCATTCAAAACATTTGCAGGGGTTCAGATCCTTTCTGAAATATAGATCCCAATCAGTCCAACTGCCCCCTTCTAGGTTCAATCATTGCATGTCCAAATGTGGTGTCCCTAAGAGATCTTCTCTCTGCCCCTCCTTGTTCAATATCTACATGTCTTCTCTTGCAGGTATTGTCAAGATTTGGGGCTTTGAGCTCCTTTCCTATGCTGACAATACTCAGCTTATTACTTTAATTAATCAGAAACACAGAGGGACATGGGACAGTCTTATTGCCTGTCTCTCTGAAGTCGCCACTTGGATGCAGTACCACTGCTTGAACCTTAATGCAGAAAAACACAGAAATACTGGGGCAAGCAAAGTTTTGAATGATTCCTGGTGTCCATTGCAAATCTAACAGAGTAGCCAAAGCCCTGGGGGGCATATTTATACCCCATTTCCGTAGAATTTGCATCATTTTCTTACACAAATTCAGCGCAAAACGAACTCCATATTTATATTTTGACCCATCTAACATTAAAATATTGGAGTTTGCACCATTTTTTAGATGTGTGAACCTACCTTTCGTCAATGAGATGCAAGGTAGGCGTTCCCATCTAAAAAACGGTGCTAACCCCATGGCCCCATATTTATCCCCCCGTTCTAAAATGATGCACGGTTGGGAGGAGGGGTTAAATAATGGCACAAGGCTTGCTTTTCACTATTATTTAACACCTGGGTCAGACCAGGCGTTAAGGGACCCGTGGACCAATTTCTATGGTTGAACACCATGGAATGGGTCCACAGGTGCCCTCCTCAAGTCCCAGGAACATCCCCACCCACACCAGAGGGACCCCAGAGGATCTGGGACCCCATCCAAGGTAAGTAGGGTAAGTATAGGTAGGGAATATTTTGTGTTTTTTTATTATAGTGCCATCGGGGTCCAACTTGGGACCCCTGCATGGTACAGGGTGCAATGGCCATGCCCAGGGGACACTGGTCCCCTGTTCTGGTCATTGGGGTGGTGGGCATGACTCCTGTCTTTTCTAAGACATGAGTCATGTGGTATGGATGGTTTTGTGTCAGAAAATGACGCTAGGCTGGTTAGAGTCATCTTTTCATTACTCTAACCAGCCTAACGTCATTTTTTAGTGCAAAACCCCCTTCTCCCATACCACCAGCTCTACCCGGCTAATGTCATTTTTTTTATGCTAGCCCAACCTAAACATTTTGGTGAAAAACTGCATTAGTCCAGTTTTGCACCAAAAAGTATAAATATGGACCATGGTGTCTTAATAGATGATACTCTACCTATTGAAGACCAGGCTAATGCAACATGTGGTAAATGTTTCTGTCTTTCCCCCTGCTATGTAAGCTCTTTCATGTGATCCGGGCATTTTGCTCTGCTAATTTAGCCATGGCAAGGGCCCAGTATCAGTATATTAGAAAAGTGAGAATGGGAGGATGTTCTTATAGCCATTTAGCAGCAATCCAGTGGAATTCTTTGCCTCTTGATCTCTGCCGTATCTCTGAACTCTTCAGAAGGATTCTTCAAAAGAAGTTGAAGACTTTGCTATTCCCCCAATAACGGTTTGAGCAGGTGTCAGGTAATTCTGGATCCTAGCAATGGGATATCCCCTTGGGGATGATGGTAGTGCTTTACAAATACTGTAAATAAATAAATAATATCGTATTACCATATCAAACTATAATTTCACTTAATAGGTTTTTTACAGTGAATTTCTGGGTTCTTTAGATTATATTACTCCAACTCCCTCAATGAGCAAAACTTTTGACAGTTCACAGTAAGGTTTGGGCAGAGGGCCTGGCCTATGCCCAGGCCCTATGCTCAACATCCACAGGCAGCCAACCTCCCCCACCACACACAGCCTTCAGCCATGTGTGGCATGGGAGTGGGAGCAAGGCCTGTCCTGTGGCCTGTTGGGCAGCCAACACCTGATTCCTGGCCAACCCCCTCATAGTTGTGCAACCCCCTACAGACAAGTATCCCATATATCTTCTTAATTATTTTTTTCCCAGCACCACTGTACTCTCACAAGATCACAAGGGAGGATGACGATAGGTCCCTTAAGAGTCCCACAGGATGTCAGGGGGGGCTTGCTGGGTCCAGCTGGAGTACAAAAGTTCTCACAGCACAGGAAAAAAAACAATTGACCCCAGGAATCCTCGCCCCCCCCCCCACAAGGCTCTTGGGGTCAGCGTACATCTACTCTGCCCTATTAGTGCTTAATTAGTTTTTGACTTCAGTAAAAAGGTAAGTGGCAACACCACTAGGAGAGACTTTTCTTATAAAGAGAGTGTTTTTGTTTTGCTAATATCTTTGGTGCAGTATGACATATCTTCCCAAAAAAAGTGCATCCAACCCCAAAAAAAAGTTCATCCACCTCAGCTCCTTCCCGTAAAGCTTCAGTGTGATTCTTCAAGTAGGAACAGAAAAAGGGGATCCCAGAATGTCTTTTTTGCCAGGCATTTTCCATAGACAATGATACAACCAAAATGGCTGAACAGAATAACACCAAATTTAGCAGAAAGCTATACCCTTAAGGTTCACAATTTATAGATATCTAGTGCCGAGGGCCTCCTGTGGGACCACCAGATTCAAATATGAGATCTGGTTAGCTGTTGACAACATCAACAAAGATGTTTGGCAGCAATTTTAGGATTGGTGAACTCAGTTCCTGTGTCCTGGAGAAAACAGAGATAACATATGGGGGCAGGTTAGAGATACCCTTTCCCCATACACCTTTAGGATGGGGGTCCGGAGTGACCGCCCAATTTCTTTATTCAGTACTGCAGTAGTACCCTGGTAAAAAATGCAAAAAGTGTGGGATGCCCTTGTTCACTAAAATCCTCTGAGTCTGGTTCAGGGCCCAGGAGGTAAGCACATTTTTTTCTAAATATTAAGCAGATGGAACATGCATAGAGTGCCCCTCCCTGATGTGCAAGATGCAGCTGGGGGTCCCACCTCCCCGGGAGCCATCGCATCATGGATTCATGGGGTGTGGTCATGTATGTGGGGCCCCTTTCTCAACTATTTGAAGTCCCCAGGGGCCCTCACATCCCTGGGGACTGATGCATGTTTGGTGGGGTCCCAGGACCAAATCTCTGGGACCCCAAAGTGAAGAGGAAAGGGGTGCCACTGCCTGTGCCCCATATGGGCGTGTGCTGCTCCCTTAACCTTGCACATGCCTCGGGGAGGGGGCCGCACACTGCACCTTGACACCCTTCCACATGGAGTAGGGAAGTATAATTTATTTATTTATTTATTTATAACATTTCTAGAGTGCGACTGTCACCCAAACTGGAATCCTGGCACTGAAACCTTATATACGGTACCTCACCACAAATGTAGAATGAAGCAAAAAGGGGGAGGGAACAGAATTATTAGGGGAAAAGCCAGGTCTCCAAAGCTTTCCTGAATTGTAACAAATCCGTTGACATCCTAGGAGTAAGTGGCAGTTTGTTCTACAACTGGGCCACCTTAACTGTGAAGGCCCAACCACCTTGTCTTATTTTGCATAACTTTCATATGCAAACAAGGTTTGCAGGACACGAGCAAAGATATCTCCCGGGAGTATAACCTTTCAGTTTTTGCTGTAGAGGCACCGGACACTTGCCTTGCAGTGTCTTAAACACAATACACATGGCTTTAAAGATGATCCTCTGCTTTAATAGAAGCCAATGCAAATCCTTCATTGCATTGGATGTCGAAGGTCTATGGGGTCTATTTAAGGCATGTTTAGCTGCTGCCACTTGGACTCTGTGTAGTCTATTGATCAAATAGTCAGAAGCTCCAAGAAATAGGGCATTGCAGTAGTCCAACCTACTAAGAATGACACTGCGCACTATCAGGGATTTAGCTTGGGTTGATAGTAATGGTAATAGCTTCCTGAGGCCCCGGAAGAATGCAAAACAGGTGCCTGAGACGTTCGTGACGTGGCTCTCCAGAGATAGCTTATCACCAAACAGGACCCCAAAATTGCAGACTGTGCTCAATGGTTCCAACTTTTCTTCTATTGATAGGGTCCAGAACTGGGGGGGAACTATCATGGGTATTCTGCTCACTGAACTACACAAAAATTCAGTTTTATCCCGATTGAACTTAAGGGAGTTTAGGTAACTCAAGCTAACTGCTTCATGCCAGACTGTACTGACAAGCAGGAGCCACTCTGGCAGTGCGGAAGTGGTATCTCTGTGCTTAATGCTGTGGATGCCCTGGTGATACTGGGGCATCCAAAAAAAAAAAACTACTACACAAGGCTGCAAAACAGTCTGGGCTGAACAGGAGTGAGTTCCTTGCACTGCCCTTACAATAAAAAAGGAAAGAATGCTGTGGTACACATAGTGGGACTGGGGCATACAAAGTAAAAAAAGGTAAAAGACGGGTGCCTTTCAGCTTCAGTATAGGAAGCCTGGAGTCTGATTATTTAATATTCACTGCCCTAGAGAGGAGTGTCCCATAATGCCCTGCAAGAGCTTTAAATTTGCATTTGTTTCTTTGCTAGGCGCCACCGAGGAGAGGGGGGGAAGTAAGAAAAGAGGAGGGCTACCCAATACCCACTTGTGAGCTTGAGTTCTAGTCCAAACTAAAGCAAATGGCCATCAAGGGGATTAGTCACAAGAAAATATTGTAATTACATATTTATGCATTTAGAGATCTATAACACCTTGAACAAAATTCACAGGATTAAATCCAATTTCTGATATTGCAGATTAATGCATAGAAGAGAACAATAAATTATTAAAAAGGCGTACCAGCTATGTAACTATGATCATGGGGTCTTTATTAAAGCAAGGGGTAACAAGAGGGTCTATGAACAAGGAGGGGGTCCGTGTGGAATGCAGCACCCCCACCAGAAACATTTTAAGAAAACTTGTAGTAAGCCTTCTAGGTAATTGAATACATGACCCCCAGAGAGATTGCCATTTATATTAAAGCTTTGAAAGAGGGAGCTGTATGCTTTTTAGCTGGAGTGCCAGGAATCCTTGTGGTTGGTCCTATGGCTGATTTATGTGGTGTGAGGAATGTTAAAGGTAGACTCAAACACATATTTATGGTTGTTTTATGTAGAATATTTTCATAGCAATTATTAATATTGAGTATTGCTATGTGTGTATTAATAATGAATGCACTGGATTAAGAATATTAGTTTTAGTGGTTGTAAGAAATTGGCCTATTGTTTGAGGAGGGTGGAAGCCAATAAATTAACCTATGCTCAACCCCTAGTAGCTTGGCACAAAAGTAGGCAGGCGTAGCCTAGACGTAATGTGTAAAGTATTTATGCAGCACCCAAACAGTAATAAAGTGAAGACACAACAGAAGAAAAAAAAAAAAACAATTTAGAAAAATAGAAAACTCTTAATAAATAAAATGGTACCAGAATGACAAAAAAACAATCAGTAGAACTATAGATATTCAAGATTTTAATAAAAATAACACCTAAAAGCACAAAGCACCACTTGTGGTCACCTGGTCGCTGTAGACCAGGGAAAAGTCATGATTTCAGGCCAACTGCAATGGAGTGCAGTTTAGAAACAGGGTCTACGTTAGTCCTGCTGAAAAGTTACCTTCTAAGTCCGGTGTGAAGAGTTCTTTACGCATTGCATGAGGCAGCGTGAAGCAGGTCGAGTGTTGTGGGCACTCATCCCTGCAGGGTAAAGAGCTGATTGTGAGTCACGTACAGTCATTGCTGTATCTTTGTTTTGGTGATCATTGCGGGAAAGACACCTGTCCTGTTTGACGAAGCCTTCTGACACATTTTTACAACTTTGGCAGGAACCGTAAACTGAAGTGACAGTGGTTCCTGCCAATGTTAAGGGATATCCACAGGGTCAGTGGACATCTCTAGATTTGGGGGAAGGGGTGTCCATCAAGGTGATGGAGTGATCTGCTTAGGGTGATCACATTTTCAGACAAAAAAAGGGATAGCAATAGAAATAAAAATGGAACTACATGTTTGCACTCCCATTCTCTTTAAAGAGCTACAATAAAAATCAACTAAAATATTCAGGATTGGTTTTGATTTGTATATATATATATATATATATATATATATATATATATATATATATATGCAAAAAAGAAGGGAGAATCCAGGGTAGTTCCTAAGTTTAAGTGGAGAGCAGCTCTAATAAGGAGCACCCTGCAACACCAATGACATTCTAGATTTGCTCACCTCAAATGTCTGTTTATGATCAGTGCCCATAATCACAGTACTTTTCTTTGTGTTTTTCTCATAGACAAACCACAATCTGAGCCTATATTACTGAAGGGACATAGACTACTGCCGGCGGACGTGGCATGCAAGAAATGAGCTGAGACTCCTGTGTTTCACTCAACTTCCCTCTAGCCTATTTTCATTTTTTTCTGGAGAGATTATCCTGCTCCTAATCGCTTCTGTTGGAAGGATTAGAGGAATATTGCTGGTGCTTCTGTCACCCTGTACCCATATGCCATTGTGAATATTCAGGAATAACTTGGGGTTGCTTGACAAAAGTGAAGCTTCCTCCTCACATAGATGTTTCCTAGATTGTGTGGACCACCTTGTGGTATGGACTCAGATGTTAATCCTCTATAAACAATGGCACACACCATTGTGAAGATTCAAAAGGAGCTTGGGGTTTAACAACATGAGTAAGTCTTACTCCTTAAAAATATAAATAAATTAATGTCTAAATGAGACAAATTAATTAATGTCTAAACAGGATGGAGTGGGGTCTGGTGTGCCCATGTAACAGCTGTAGCTGGACCTTCTACATTAGATATCATGCCTAATCAAACTAGTTTGACAGGATCTGGAGTAAAGAATGTACCTATTGACATAGCACCTCCTAAAAAGCATAGTCTAGGTCCTCTGTAATTTCAGTATTTCATCGCCTAATGCTGGTTTCATTTTATGACTCAACCTCAGTGTATTTCATACTCTCTTACCTAACAAATAAAGCACTGTGTTGGGCTACTCCCTTAATTAACAACACCAGCCCCATAGTGACTGACTATCAGGAATTTTTTGATTTTTTTCTCCAAGATTTGTGATGGCAAGCAGACAACCCAGGTGGCACCCATGGGTCTTGAATGTCCAAGAGAAAGAAACAAGGAGAAAATGAATTACATCAGTTATTTCCAAAAACTCAGATCACAAACCAATTGGACAGATGACACTACCATAACCACCTTTTATAATGATGCGCAGGGAGAGAGATGCCTTTTCCTTGGTAGTCAATATACCCATAAGGTATGATCAGTTAATTGCTTTGGTCCTACATATTGAAGCCAAACAGCAAATTCAAAGAAGTGAGAAGAGACAAGTGTTTTAAACAAAACTTTAAATTGATTCATACTGAGAAAACAAAGATGTCAGAACTCATTTTTGCCATTGACAGGACTCCTTTAAGTTCTGGTGAAGTACAGAGGAAGGTTACATCTACACTGGTGGTGGTAGAAAGCAGACATATAGAAACCGTAACATTTAATGTCATCACCCATCCCATGTTTCCCTTGATTCTAGGGGCA
The DNA here is from genome assembly GCF_031143425.1 of Pleurodeles waltl. Classification (NCBI taxonomy): domain Eukaryota; kingdom Metazoa; phylum Chordata; class Amphibia; order Caudata; family Salamandridae; genus Pleurodeles; species Pleurodeles waltl. Next base: position 778,909,072 of record NC_090437.1, on the reverse strand, counting down.
TTCTGGCTTATGAAACACAATTCTCCAATACACTGAAAGGAAGAACATCTCATTTTTAACTTTAGTATTGCCCAAAACAATGTTGGGCCCGAACTGAAGTACAACTATCTCAATTCTTTGCATGTTTTATCCTTCAAGAGAAGATGGAGAATGAAAAAGTCCCAAAGGTGTCTGAGGAATTTGCAAAGGTTAATGTAAAAAGGGAATTAAAACTTTACCAAACCATTGCACTTATGATTGTTCTATTGATCTACAAAGCCAAACAAAGGTATTGCATAGATGAATATATCCACTCACCCCTAATGTTGATGCAATATTGAAGAAATATTTGGAAGAGAATCATGTGAAAGGAATAACTTGTCATTCTGTCTCACAAGTTGGGACTCCCATCTTTTTCATCCAAAACTGAATTGTGACCCAGTGCTGTTACAGTTTGTAACAGAAATCCACTACCAGCTATCTTTGCCTTAGTTGATCAGATAAAGACTGCCAATACTTTCTTACAATTTTCCGAATGGAAGCCGTCTATTGACACAGAGAAAGGCCATTATGAGTAGTTAATCATGCCTTTCGGCTGGTGTAATGCCTGGCTGCTTTTCAGCACTTTATACATGGTGTTTCAGGGATATATTGGATACGTTTGTAGCCATGAATCTAAACCCAACAGTCCAATGCCACCCCCAGGTACAGTGGCTTGGAAAAGGATAAGGAAGCAAAGGGGAGGTGAGATGTCATTGGAGCCAGTGCGGCCTCGGTTCCTTTCTGCTACTAGGGAAGTGAGGCGTTGGTTCCTTACTGCGAGGCAGGTCAGGTGTTGGTTCCTTAGAGTTGCAGGGGAGGTGATGTGTCGTCGGTGGCAAGCGTCAGTTTCTTACGATCAGGTGGGGTCAATGTATCAAGCAGGTCAAGACGTGCGGCGTCGACTTTGTGGTGTTGCGATCATACCACTGGGCCACAGGTGCTGCAGCAGAGTCAGAGTGGGGTGTCCCAGACTGTGGGGACACATCACTCAGGACTCACACTTTGGCGGTACTTCAGAGGTGCTGTAGAGGTGTTGGGCCTGTGGTGTCGGTCACAGTCACTGCACTAGGTGGGAAACATGGCTCCGGTGCAGGCAGTGACATGGTGTCGGACAGTGGTGCCAGTTCTGAAGTCGTTTTGGAATCGATGCACTTGGTTTCTTCTTGGTTTCATCAGAACTCAGTTCCAAGAGACAAGTCTTTGATGTCCCTGAGACTTCTAACAGGAGCCCTTGAAGAACCTAGGAAAGCAGGATGTAGAAAGCAAAGTCCAGTTCTTTAACTCCCAGGACAGGAGCAGCCAGCAGCAGACCAGAAAAGCAAAGCAACAGGCAGAGTGGCAGTCCCTCCTACAGCATCTAGGTCTTCTCCCTGGCAGAATGTCCTCAGTCCAGAAGTGTTCTGAAGTTGTGGTCTCAGAGGCCCAATACTTGTACTCATTTCTGCTTTTGAAGTAGGCAAACTTCAAAGGAAAGTCTGTGTAGTGCACAAGACCCTGCCTTTCTTGCCCTGGCCCCGGATGCACTCCAAGGGGTTGGAGACTGATTTGTGTAAGGACAGGCACAGCCCTATTCAAGTGAAAGGGTCAGCTCCTCCCTCCACTCTAGCCCAGAAAAACTCATCAGGATATGCAGGGCATACCTCAGCTCCCTTTGTGTGACTGTCAGGATTAAATTCACAAACAGCCCAACTGTCCTCCTGACCCAGGCGTGTATTCCACAGGCAGGCAGAGGCACAGAATGGTTAAGCAAGAAAATGCCCACTTTCTAAAAGTGGCATTTTCAAAGTTAAAATTTAGAAAACAACTTCACCAAAAGATGGATTTTTAAATTGTGAGTTCAGAGACCCCAAACACCAAATCTCCATCTGCTCCCATTGGGAAATTATACTTGAAAGGTATTTCAAGGCAATCCCTATGTTACAGTATAGGAGAGTTAGCCTTTGCAATAGTGACAACCGAATTTAGAAGTATTTCACTATCAGGACATGTAAACCACACCAGTACATGTCCTACCTTTTAAATACAATCCACTCTGCCCATGGGGCTGCCTTGGGCCTACCTTAGGGTGGTAGTAAAAGGGAAGGTTTGGGCCTGGCAAGTAGGTGCACTATCATATCAAAATCATCCCCGTTTTAAGATTTTGCTAAAGGAGACTTAATTTAACAATGGCCATTGATGATTTTTCCAGCCTGGGTCTACCATTGTCTAGGTCAGAGTAAATGGATGTTAAATACAGAGTGGGCCTACTCATGTTCATTATCCAGCAGCCCTGTGGCATATCGACCACTGGCTAAAGATTTTTAAAAGCAGAGAGAGCTGAAGCTCTACTTTAGGACACCAGATTTTCAGCGACCTCTAAATGAGGTGGCAGAGGGAGCCACAGATCTGGCAGAGTGGGGCCTCAGATTTATGGCAGATCTCCCATTCCACCAAGTCCTAAATTACCTTATTTTTCATTCACACATAACATATGAATTGCACAAACAAATCTGTAGTAGGGATGAGTAAGAATCACCCACTCTGGGTTATCTGACAGACTATTTATGTCAAAAATGTTGTGTGATCATAATATCTTGTCAAAAATATTGAGGACCAAGATATCAAGAAGGTAAGTGCAAAGAGGTATGTATAGGTTTACTAATCGTAACTCCTCATCTATGTACCTTGAAGGTATATATAATGTGAGAGGTCATAAATGTGGAATTAAGCATAGTAAAACTTTGCTTATCTATAGAAAATTAACTTCCGGATATTTTTGTGAACATTATTGACGGAACAGCAAACAAATCAGAAGTGTTAAGTAATCATCATCAGTGAAATGTATGACTATATTGCTCTTAAAGGAAGCTTTAATGGCCACCTTCCTGTTCAAAATTTAGATGAGAGTCTACTGACTTCAATAATTTCTCAATATCATATGCAATTCCAAATGTATGCAGACAATATACAATTATGCATTCAAGGACCCAGCCAATTGTCAGCATACATAGCAAAGAATCCAGGATTCTGATTCAATAAAAAACAGTACTTTGGCTAGCAAATCACTGAGGAGATCCAAATCATCAAATTCTAAGAAAATTGCAAGAAGATTCCAAGTAACACATCACATTGAACTGACCAAGGCACTGGTGTTATTCAGACTCAATATCACCATTATGGGAGTTTCCAAAAGACTCATAGCAAAACTACATAGACTGCAGCACCAAGTATCCAAGCATTTTGAACTTTAAAAATCAGATCACAACACACTAGCTTCGAAACAACCTTTAGGCTTTACATTGTCCTTGGACTTCAAAGCACTATTTGAGCTCGATCTAGGCAAAATGTATCACTTAACTTGTATGACACTGTTCCAAAGTGGTCCGAGGAACCTTCCATATCTGGCATCATTCAAGAAAACAGTGAACCCCTTCTCCCCCCCTGTTCATGGAGGCTTTTCTGTCTTAATTGAAATGTGAGGAACTACCCCTCTAGAAACTGGAAAAGGGCTATGTGGAATTTGGAATGAATGCTTGATAAATAACAATCCTGATTCAAATTCCAGGAGATTCCTGACCTGTCCCAATCATGTATCCCATCTCATGTGGCAAGAGGATTGGTTGCCTAGTTCTGCTGCAGGAGTGCTATAGATTGACACCCTCAACAGAAGTCAGCACTTTAAAAACAACTAAATAACTATAGCTTGTATAAGAAACACCACTGGCAGTTCCCTTCATACATATGCACAAATAACCCTCTGCAGTAATGTCCGCAGTATAAGCAGTGACTTGCTTAGCAAACTATTTTCCATCTGCAGGTTATTACTAGGATTTATATTATGATCCTTATAGCACAAATAAAGACAATTTTTCTCCCCCATTTTGCTTATTGTGCTGTGGTACAATTGGCAATGCGTTGGGGATGGCAAAAATCAGACCACATTGGTGATATTGTGAGTAAATAAAAAAAGAAAGTGAGAACTACCCATCCACTTTGGTGTGCAGTAAAGGAAGAACATCACCTCCAGGGCCCCCTTCTTGATCCATATCAATAACTATATGAGGTGAATCTGAAAGTCTCTGTTCTCAGTAAGGCCTGCTGGATCATGCTGAAATTGAAGTGTTATAACACACAGCTTGAACAGGAGGTATGTTTATTTGATTAAGGCACCTCAGCCACTAAACAACAACATTGGTCAGCTACAGAGTGTATTAGTTCAGGCTTTCTTATCATTCTGCCCAGAAACCCTTCTTGTCACTTTCCATCTCAAAACCATTCTTATAAAGGCATAGGACTTCATGCATCTTCCCTTCTAAAATCTAAATGAACAGAATAACAAACAACCTACAACCATAAAGGCAAAAATTGGAAATGTACAAAATGTGAATAACATTAAAATAAAAGATAAAAGATCTTCTTGAAAATTCTCAACATCGTCCTCCATGTCAGTCATTTTGTTGCGTAGAGCTCCTTTGAGAATTTAGCAGGCGCCCCGCCATCCACCAAGTTTACAGATCCCCGCAATGTGGTGGTGATCTCTATGCACACAGAGGAGGTGCTACCATGACCACACCTATAAGACAGGAATTTCACAGATCATTGCTGAGAGTGCTAGCTCCTCCCACTTACTGGGTACCACAAAGAAGCTGGCACTCCAGATAGCTTTCTGTTTCTTACCCTGTCTCTTGTGAGGCAGTCTTCCAGAATATGTGACCATAGCTGGGTTGTTAAGCGCACCTTTACCTCTGTGTATGACCTCCTTCTGTATTTGGGAGTATCAGGGGTAATATGCAGGAGTGGAAGCTGGGTAGTGCCTGAATTTTGGCTCGCTGTGATGAGGTCTCTTCCCTGTCAAGGCCCCTTCTGCGGTTGGTAGGTCTCAAACTCTCAGCATTAGTCTCTGACACAACTGTCGTAGAGATGAGACCACCTTATGTCACCACTGGCATAGAAAAAAAGGACTAGGATTATAGAAGGTTACCAGAAAGTAATCAGGGGATTTCTGCCCATGATTATTTACAGACCACACATGCACACTAGTTACTAGCTTTGCATCATTAAACCACAGTACACACATGATCTTGTTTTAAATCACTGTATTACCATTTTGCATCACATTTTCTGCAGAAATATCCAGTTTAGAGAAATCTCTGTGTACATGACAAATTGGTTTATTGGAACACTTTAGAGAGATCTGCATGTACTCTTTCGACTTCTTCAGAGTGCTGGAGATATGAGTGGATTTTTTATGAACAAGATAAAGTTAGGGCCATATTTATGACAAAGTCACTCAGTGCAGCAAGTCAGCTAGCTGAGCTGCATGACAGGGAAAGGGCAGGAACATGCCATATGTAAAAGAATACAGTGCATTTTTGTCTTTGTCCATGCGCTGGCACTGTTTTGGCTTCCCAGCGCCAATGCAGGCACAATTGCACTATGGTGCAAGGGTGCCTGTTGTAGAGTCCAGCTGGACTCGTTCTAGTGTTTCTGCCAGCCACTCTGCTGAGGGCTGGTCTTACACCCACCCAACACAGGCGTCACCAGTCAGGTGACCCTGTCAATAAAAGGGGCCGGGCGCACGTGCCTGAGGCCAGTTTATACCACCATAAGGCTGTGTCTGCATGACTTCATTCCAGAGCATGAGGGCTAGGGCCCCCACGTGGTTGCAGACATGAACTTGACAGCAATCGGTGGAGAAACAAGGAGAAGTGAGGCCGTCGCAGCCCCAGCCCCACCGGTGTGAAAGGAGGCGGTGAGTGCTGCCGATTGGAGCGTCCTGCAGCACTGCCAGAACGGCTGCAGGTGCTGAAAATAATTAAAGCGCTGCGAGATGTGCAGTGCTGCTTTTCCCCCATGCCCCTGTGGAAAATGCCCGGAGACCCCCCCAAGAGTCGGATGCAGCGCGGCCCGCAGTGTGTGGAAAGGCTGCTGGGGCCATGCTTGAAATGCGCTTATGGTGCTGTCGCGCACCGTGAAGAAAAAGAAAAGGGCGCCGAACCATGACTGGGGCTGGTCGCCCCCCCCCAAGAAAATAACGCAGTCCGCAGCGTGTCCCAGGCTGCTGCAGCTGCACGTGGAAAAAACATGGTGTGATCGTGCACCAAGAGAAGGGAGAAAGGACCCAAGGCCGTTTTCCCCCTTTTTTCCTTTTTAAATAATGGCGCTGTCGCGCGCCGTGAAGAGTAAGAGAGTGAAATTGCCATAATGTGGCCGGGCTGGTCCCACCTTTTCATTTTTTAACGATGGTGCTCTTGCGCACCGAAGAAAATATGCCCAGGGCCGCCCCCACCCCAAAAATGCTGGCAAAACGGCTCACAGCACAAAGGAAGGCTGCCGCGGCCAAAACAAAACCGAAAGTACACTGGTGTAGACACGCACCAAAGCTAAGTGAAATACAGTGGTGCAGATACGCACCAAAGTAGTAAAATGCCAAGGGCTGGCCCCAATGAACTTCAAAAAATGTGTGGAAGGAAGGGGAGAGGTGCTGACACGCACCCCTGAAAAATTAAAGTGCCCGGAACCCCCACCCGCCCCTAGCGGCCGTCCGCCGCCGTCACCGCCGCCACCGCCGAAAGAACGCAACATGCCCCAGCAGCGATGGACATCACCGCAGGTCAAGGAAGGGACATGCCAGGCGTTACCATAGGATGCCCAGAGATGGAACAAAAAAGAGACTATGTCCCGTGCGCCAGAGAACGTGACGACACAAAAAAAAAAGTCCATGAAGACGGAGAGGTGACCCTGCCAATAAAAGGGGCTGGGCGCACATGCCTGAGGCCAGTTTATACCACCATAAGACTGTGTCTGCGTGACTTCATTCCAGAGCATGAGGGCTAGGGCCCCCAACATTACACCTGTGTTGTACGAAGAATTGTTTTGTGCAGGAATGGGCACCTTCCTGCACAAAAACAATCCCCTGAGGCATTGTTCTCTTTCTATGTATGGTGCAGAACGCAGCACACATAGAAAGAAGAAGTAACGAAGTGAAAGAAATATATTTCTGCTTGTTACGCCTTACCTGGGAAGATGTAGCATTCTGGCGCATTCCAAGGTCTACCACTTTTAGCAAATCTGGGAATGCATCAAAATCCATGGATGTTGTGTGGGAATACCCACGCAACACCCAAGGAATGCCTCCAGGAGGCAGAATAACGCAACACAGATTTGTGCTGCGTTGCATTACTCTGGATTTATCAAGCCACTCGAGGCCATGCAAGGTGGCCTTTTGTGGATTGGTAAACCGCATTTTGGGCTTGCATCACGCATGACCCACATCGCGTGGAGCAAGAGCAACACAACCTCACTCATAAATATGCCCCTCAGAGAACAAACGGATGCAAAGTGAGGGGGTTTTCTTTGACCCCTGCTTCTGGTGTCCAGAGTTATGTGGCAGAAACCCGCTTGCACCGCCATGAGGCTTGATTTGACACAACCAAAGCTGACATTTTGTCGACTGGAGAGGATCTTGCTTGGTACATACAACCTGTGTAGCTCACAGCCTAAATTCACACATACAGCTGAATGCACATTGATGACCAAAGTAAAACCTGATGCCAAGGATTTGAATCTGCGCATTTAGATCAACTCACGATGAGCAAGCATGTCCGAAGGCACGTTAAACTAAGTAATGGCCTCAAATCACTTTTGCCAGAGTAGACGTTGAGGTAATGGCAAATGAAATTAGAGCCGTAGAGAAATGTGACAGAGTGACAAATAAAGTTAGAGCCGTAGAGAAATGTGACAGAGTGACAAATAAAGTTAGAGCCGTAGAGAAATGTGACAGAACGACGAAGTCATAACGCTGCGGCTCAGTAATGTCAGTGTTAGCAATGATAACGGTTTAGTGGGGTATGACAGAATTCTTGGACATTCAAATTCTTATTCGAGTATCTTTACAGACAGCAGCAGGCGTTTTGACATTTTCAACAGCTGTGCACAAATAAAGGCGAAGTACTGCGTATTCGAGCGCATTGCAGAATGCGAGCTCGTGCAGACACCAGCCAGAGCAATCTCCCCTTTAAATAAAGCCTGGGAAAGGTTAGTTTGTCCTTGGTAAAAAGAAAAAGAAAAAGGTTAAACATCCTGCTATCTCCACCTCGTCGCAGTATTTATCGCTACTCGTTACCGGGACGTGTACGTGTCTTAAGGAGGCTGATAGAAAGCTGCAGATAATGACTGACTTAAAGGGAGTAAAGATCAACAAGCAAGCCAGACAAAGCATGTACATGGAAACAGGCAGACCAGTGCATTTCCGTCTGAGGGCGTGTAAGGCAGGTAAACAACAGAATAGGAAAGTTGGGCTAACAATGCGCTATAATGCCGCATATTGTGAGGTGTACATATTTACGAACACATACACTTTTGTGCTCTAACTCAGGACATGCTATAAAGCGTATTATTATAGACAGGCATTATATGTGTTTTGGAAAACAGTGTAAACTTGTTAGAGAGCTTTCCACCTTTTTGTAAAACAGAACAGATACTTTGTGTTCTGTTTTTCAGTGTTCTGACAAAACTGGATTGAGAGCAAAGGCAGTTTTACAGATACAGCACATACACTGGCAGTGTAGACTCACAAACAATGCTGTACCACCGTCCGCACTGTATTTCAAAGATATAGGAGCATATTTACGAGAAAGTGGAGCATCTGCTATCATACGCCACTTTTCTTGCGTCCCCATGTACCCCCCCCCCCCAATGTCACCATGGTAGCACCATATTTACATTATGTTGCATTATGGCACACGTTAGCACAATAGCGTCAGAATTTTTTATGCTATTGTAGCACATTGGTCGACTAGCACCAAAAATTATGGCGCTAGTCCAGCAATGTGTGGGGAGGCAGATTGGAAACAATAGGAGCATCACTTTGATGCCTGCCTTGAGCAGGCATTAAAAATGACAGGAAAAATGGAGCAGTGAAATCTTGTAAATTTCACTGCAACAGTATTCTGGGCCTCTTAACGGGGGAACACCCCCCCTTGCATACATCATGCCTGGCATAGGCATAATGTGGCACAAGGGGTTACAAACTGGTGCAATGCTTGCATTGTGCCTCTTTGTAAATCTGGCACAGGGAAAAGGCCTCCTTGACACCGCCTTAGTGTAAAACAAATGACACTAGGGTGGCGCAGGGAGGCGCTAAGGCCTTGTAAATATGCCCTATAACTTCATAGAAATGGAGATCTCATCACTAAGAATTAGTGTGCAGCAAAGTGCTGCATTCACCGAAAACACTGAAGTGTGTTTCCCAGACACGGAGCAAGTATTTAAGTTTGGGCAACTGGCATCCATACTGTGTTGGACGGTGCAATGTGAAGTCTGAAATAGCAAACCTTCACATATAGCCTTCACTGTGTGTTTACACATAAGGGGATCGACATAACACAAACCTAACTAGCAAGTACAACGTGCCAAATTTAATATAGGTAGCACAAAATGTTGCCAACGTATCTTGTTCCACAAGGCGGGTTACCGGCGATAGATGAAGAAACTGGCTTCACCTATGGACCCCTTTCTAGCACTTAAGTTGACATAGAAGAAATGCTCATGCCCAGAATTTTACTAGCAGTATTTCAAGTCTACATGTCCAAAACCAAGTTCGTGTAGTCTTGATTCCACCTCATGCCTCTTTGATTCATCACCAGATCCTCCCTACTACTTTATCACACTCTTGCAGGTTCCTGCTTTTTATCTTTTGTCACGTTTTTTTAAACATTTTCTTTCTCCTTCTTTCGTCCTTGTGTGGCTTCCTTCTCTTGTTCTGGGTGAAAATCTGAAGAAGAAAAAAAGCGCCAGTCTTCAGAAACAAAAAGTGTCAGTAGGCCACACCTGCAACCACCAGCTTAAATTAAGCACTGCCCTAATGGCAGATGGTTAGCAAAAGCTACACAACTCAGGTTAGCAGTCTGCCTTCTGTTTTGCAGGACGACTTTGGAAAACAATTTGTTTTATGTAGTGACCTCCCGACACCACATAAAACCATTAGCTCCCATCTTTTTGTCCTGTAAGCCATTTGCTGGTCAGTTTTAGACATTTATGGATTGAGCTTTACAAATATATGAAATTACTCCCATATTTGTAGACAAAGAATTCACGAATTCACTGAAGTTTAGTTGTGTCCTCACTGTGCAGCAACAAACTTCTCAGTGCTGTAAGTGCCCAACAATGATACCGTCTTTCCTAGAGAAAAGATTTTCTAGACATCCTTATCACAGGGTAGACTTGCTTTAGTCACGTCTGAAGTTCATCTAGCTGCTCTGCTATTTGCAAGAAAAGGGAAACGTGCGTGGCACTGCTTTGGGTTAAACGATGATCGCTGGAATTTCGAAAGCCTAATCTATTATTCGTTATGCTTTCAAATTGATTAGTTTCTGGGTTTTGAACAAGGCCTTTGAAGTACATGTTTTGCACAATTATTCACAATTATCCTAACCTGTGTTTTGTCATCTGTGGTTTTTGTACTGAAGTCCTGGTTGCAAAAAAGTGGTTGCAAATTAAGTGCCAACGTTTTGCAATGTATTTGCAACCAAACCTACATGCTAATAGTTTGGTTCATAAAATAAGCAACTGGAGTAGGTTGCAGTATAACCTCCCTAATGAATATTAAGTAGGTTGCAAATTTTGACTTGTTCCTAACTCCTAAAAAGACAGGGATGGTGGCCCACAGGGGTCAGCAGACCATCATGATTGTTTTCACATTTCAAGATTGAAATTTGTTTTCTCTTTTAAGATAGCCTAATTTCCGTACAGGGAACAAGACTACTGTCAGAGCCCTCCTCAGAGGGCCATGGAGCAAGCAAGTATTACTAGGCCAGTCATGGTGGTTAAGGGCTTTCAGCCATGAAGTCCTGGGGCCTGGCCTACTGTGGACTCCGAGCAACTGGGCCAAGTCCCTCTTCACCATCTGACACTTTGTGGTAGCATGAGTGCATCAGTCCAAGGCTTCTTAGGTAAAAAGTAGGTGTACCACAGAGACAGGCTCACAACTCAGACTACATCTAGCAACCTCAATAAATTATTTTTTAGTCCAATAGTTGCTTTTATGAAATTAGGAATATTTAGCTACCAACAAAAAGTAGAAAATGGCACACCACACCCAATATATACACTCTTCCTAAGACAGACACACAAGCATTACCCAAATCAGCTGTCAGTGCCATTCCCCCTTTAAGGATTGTGGTGATTCCCCATTCAGATATGGCAGTGCTAGACCTCGCATCCTGGGCATGGTCTCTCCTGCATTTTTTGCTTCCGCTTCCCATGTTTTGACTGAGTGCAGGACTTTGGTTTTGCTGGTTTTTGTACTCTGGGCACTATACCACTGCTGACCAGTGCTAAAGTGCAAGTGCACCCTGTGTAAATTGTAGGTGTGACTGGCTTTTCCATGACTGGCATATTCCCTGGTAAAGTGCACTAGAGGTGCCCAGGGCCTGTAAATCAAATGATACTAGTGGGCCTGCAGCACTGATTGTGCCACTCCCATGAGTAGCCCTGTAAACATGGCTCAGACCTGCCACTACAGTGTCTATGGGTGCCGTTTTAAACAGCCAATTCGACCTGGCAAATGTACCCATTGCCAGGCCCAAACCTTCCCTTTTTATACGTTTAAGGCACCCCTAAAGTAGGCACTAGGTAGCCCCATGTGCAGGGTGCAGTGTATGTTAAAGGTAGAACTTGTACCGATGTGCTTTACTTGTCCTGATAGTGAAATACTTCCAAATTCGGTTTCACTGTTGCATGGTCTATCTTTCTCCTAGGTTAACATGGGAGCTCCCTTTAAATAACCTTTAAGTGAAGCTTCCTTTTGGGAACAGATAAAGATTTTGAGTTCAGTGTCTCCGAACTCATAATTTAAAAATACAACTTTAGGTAAAGTTGCCTTTTAGATTGTCAGTTTCAAAGTGGGCATTTTCTTCCTTGAACCATTCTGTGCCTCCGCCTGCTTGTGTATTCCCTGTCTTGGCCAGACTGACAGTCAGGCTGTTTGTGAATCTTCACTAGACAGTGATACAAAGGGAACTGGGGTGTAGCCTGCATATCCTGATGGGTCATCTGGGCTAGAGTGGAGGGAGGAGCTGACACTTACACCTGAATGGGATGTGCCTTCCCTCACACAATGCAGTCTCCAACCCCCTTGTGTGGGTCTGGGACCAGGCCTGGGCAAGGCACGATCTTGTGAACAACAGAGACTTTCTTTTGAAGTTTGTCTACTTCAAAGACAGAAAGGGGTATAAGTAGTGGACACAAAACCCCAGATTTATATATTACTTCTGGGCTCAAGAGAAACCTCTCCCAAGGTGAAGGGCTGAAGAGCTGGAGGAGGAGTACTGCCCCTTTGCTTGTGACTGTGCTTTGCTTGGTTGGCCTGCAGTTACTGATTCTGCCTGAAAGAGGACAAAGACTGGACTCTGCGATATACTCCTACTTGTGGAATTTTCTCCAAGGGCTTGGACTGAGCTTGCCTACTGTTTTGAAGTATCTGGCCATCAAAGACTTCCTCTGCCAGCACCTGGACTCTCTGCTGAGACTCCTAGCCTGCCAAGTGGTGCCCACTCCAGTCCCTGGGACCTTGATAGGTGAAGCTGGTGGAACCAAGGTAGAAATCCATGCACAGGAGCCTCGCAGGAACAAATCTGATGCACCTGCAAAGGGGCTGTAAAAATGACGCACCACCTGCATCACAGCTGAGAAATCGATGCACCACCTGCATAGCGGCTGGGAAATTGATGCATCGCCTGCATTAAGGCTGAGAAATGACAACACTTGGTTGCGGCTGCTGAAATTGATGCAACCCCCACGCAGTGCGGCTCCTTATCACCGTGCAGCCGGATTTCGTACGCATCGTCGCTGGGCATCAAAATCAACATGAACCTGCCCGAATATGAGGTGCATGTCCAGAATTCGACGTATCGCTCTCTTGCAGGAGAGAAAAATGACATCTCCTACCCGCCCAGAGAAGAAACGACGCAGAGCCTCACTTGCAAGTAAGGAATCGATGCATTGCTTACTTTTCCGACACACGCTCACCCCTATGGCTTTATTTTTGAAGCAAACCAGGTACTTTGTGTAACATCAATGCATCCATTGTTTTCTATGGAGTAAGACTTTTTTTTAAATTAAAAATGTAGAACTTTACTTGTGTATGTTGGATTGTTGTCATTTTGGTCTTGTTTTATTTAGATAAATATTGGCTATTTTTCTAAACCTGTGCTGTGTCCATTTTGTAGTGTGTTCACTGTATTACTGTATGTTTTGGTACAAACACTTTACACATTGCCTTTGAGATAAGCCTGACTGCTTGTGTCAAGCTTCCAAGGGGGTGAGCAGGGGTTATCTTAAGTGTGTATCTCCATTGCCCTGATTAGAGGGAGGGTCCCTGCTTGGGCAGAGTGCAAACTGACTGCCAACCAGAACCCCATTTCTAACAGGTAGCATCCAAGCTAGGCCTCCTAGTGAGTTCTATGATCACATTGCAAAAGTCAAAGTGTCCCTGCACCACAGGGCGTCAGTCACAGAAATGTCTTCCAGTGCCCCACGCCTCGGTAACCAGTCGTACCTGCTTTGGTGGAAGTGGCAGTTCAAATTCCCAGGAGGGCGTCTGTGGCTGGCTAGGATCAGAAGCCGGAACACTGGGGCCATGGTGACAGATGTTCATGGTGCTCCTCTGATCATTCAGTAAGTTTTTCTCTGGGTCCAATGGAAGCTCTTGGGTGCTCCCGGCCTTCTGGAGTTAAATCGTTGCCCTTTCCTTCATGGGTCACTACAGACTTCTCCTTCAAGGCTGGATGTTGGCTCCCAGCAAAGGGCCCTTCCACTTTACCTGACGCACAGAGGTCATATCAGCATACTCAGGGCAATGGACCCATCTAGGTTACAGCACCATCCAGGGCACCAACCCTCTTCCTGAACTAGCACTGCACAAGGGCGAGAGCCCTCATTCTTCACTGCAGCCCTAACTGGCATACAGGGGTTAGGAGCAGCACAAGCAAGTTGACAGCCCTCGTGGCCCTTTTCTCAACACAGCATAACACCAAGGGCAAATAGCCTTTTCTTCATTGTAGCACCAACTGGGCATGTGGAGGTTGGGGCAGCACCAACAAGGCTATGGCCCTCTTCAGGTCACAGTAATGCATAAGACAGCTGCCCTTGTCTTGACACCGTGTGGTACCAAGGGGATTACCCTTGTTCTTCACCACATCTTCAACCTTACAAACGGAAGGCATGAATTCCACACACTGACAAACAGCCTGATTGGTGCAATGGTCTGATGAAACTGAATTTCACACTCCACTCCTGGGAACCCCTCACCAGGATAACCACTGGACCTTGCTTCCTACAGGTTATCTCCTTCTCCTCATAGGGCCCTCGGGCCTTGAATCAGGTAGAAGCTGGTGCTCATGGCAAGTGTTCCTGATTTTCCTTGGTTAGGTCCCATTATTCAGCACAGACGACTGGTGGGCCCAGTTCTGGTCACAACAGGCAAGACTCGTGCTGAGCACCTCCATGCTGAAGTACTGTTTTGTCTGACAATTTGGGAGTCTTAAGCTCCCCTTTTCATAATGCATTTCCAGGCACAAATACAATTTAGTGTTTCTCTTTGAAGGGTCACAACTGAATGTCAGCCTCAGTGATATGTGCATCAAAATGTCACAAAGGTCCCAGCCCACCCCTTCATAATTCCCTTCTCAGCCCATCTCTTTCCCAAGTTGTGTCCAGGCCCCTTTCTCTAAGGATCTCTCTTTAGAATCAAAGAGCCCTGTTAAAGCTGACAGAAGAGCCGGGCTCCTTATGCCTCCAGTATGTGTCCCACGCCACTTTCAGGAATGCAGCAATACACAAAGCTGCCTGGGAGGGCTCTACCACCTTCATATGTTCCTCCAATAAGCCATGTGGTCCTTAAGATGAGACCCATACAATGTACCATTCACAGGCCATCATGCATCCTTAGTGTTGTACACAAACACACATGTAACACTTCATGTACTGTAATACTTCCTAGCCACACATACACTCCTGTATGTGCAGCCTCCATACACTGTAGCATATTCTAGCTCACGTACAAACCAGTGCAGTACACTCCAACATGTGTGTTCTGTCTCCTTGTACTGTTTCACACACTAGCTCCAGAACATCCCAGCACGGTGCACTACAACATGCATGCGCTGTCTCTAGCTCACGTAAATCCCAGCAAACTTCACTCCAACAAGCATGGGCTGCCCACTCCATCTGTCCTGATGAAGGCCAAGGTTGAGCTGAGCACAATGCAGGTGAACTTTCTATGAGTGAGCCAGTAGGCCTCAAGCCCATGACACAGGTCAATACTTAATTAATTTACAATGAATGGTAAGCTTCCCCCACTATTCTCTTCCTGCTCAGCCCCCGCCAAGAGGGGTAGCCCTTCACCACTATGAGAGTAGTATATGGAGTGCCCTCATCTCATCAGACTGCAATCCATGAGAGGTCATGGGTTACACACATGATCTGTGTTTGCCTATGACCAAAACATTCTTACCAAGGATCAAGATACCACTGCAGCGGGGGCACTCAGGACAGGGGCTCAAGTCTACTATCATGTGAGGGACTTTTCTGTCCCAACAACTTAAAAAAAAAAAATCTATTTAGAAAAACTTTAATGAGAGCACATCAGCAAGAGTAGGAAGTGGTCACTTGTACCCTTACTATCTCCTGAAGCTGTAATCTTGATTCGCCATTGTTAGGAATTCAAAAAGGGATCTTTCCCCTTTGCGAATCAGTTAACCACCCCAAGTTGGTAAGTTTTCAATGGTTTGCAACTGTAATGTTTGCAAACCACTGGTACATTATGGTACAAATTGCAGTTTGGAAGGAATGTCCACAATACTCCCTTTCCAAACTGCGATTTATAATCAATTTCTATACCATTTACTAATATGGAAAGGCTTCTCTAAATTTGTAAAGGCGCTTAGTAAATCAAAGAATGCTTGTTAGCACTCACAAACCCTTTTAATTATGAAGTCAGAGGGTCTGCGACTCTTAAAAAGTTTAGTACAGCTGGCCCTATGTGGTGATGTTACTGAGAAATATAAAAGCTAGAGCAATGGGATTTGCCATATATTCAGTTTCTCCTGAGAGTATGAGATTTAGACACATATTGTTCACATCTTAATGACAAACCTTAGCAAATGCATAAAATTTAAGAAAGAATCCAAGTTGGCCCTTTTCCTGGTGTTCAGTCACTTGTACCCAGTTAGCACCAATGTTCATTGATATACCCACACCCTAGCCCTTTGCTGAGTGGTTCATTAATACCAACAAAGCTTGTAACGCAAATGATAAATTGTTGTATAATCAGAATTATAATTTGTGGTCTTTCACCTGAAGATCTCACCTGCTAAAAGCAGCAAAGGCGGTTCCTGCTTTAGGCCCCTTGTGTCCCCATCACAGGTTAATAAATAAAAACAAACATGACTGGTTAAAGTGAAAATTACTTTTTACTAGTGCCCGCCCATGGCTGCTACAGTGTTCAGTCGTGGGTGGCTCTGAAGGAGGTGGGGCTTCAATTTCTTAGCCTGAATGAATACTTACATATAAAGATAGTGCGGCACACACCTAGTGCATATGTTGGGTGGACAGCTGCCTTTCTCCGGCCACCCCAACATGCGCACTAAAGGCATTTCTTCACCTGCACATTAGTGATCGGGGTTGCTCAAAGCCTCAATCTCCGTCTCCTAATGAGCGGTGAATTTGCATGCCCATACCAACCCTAGCGCTGCTCTCATGCTGTGTAACAGGAAGGAAGCAGCAGCTGGATTGGCTGAGACGTGCTTGCTAGGCCAGGTCTTGGCCTCTGGTGCAGTTTGCACCATTAGCACTACTGTGCGGTCGGAATGCTCTGCCTGCCAACGGAGCAGCATGACCAATCACTGTATAACTTACTGTGAAAACATGCAGTTATTGACCATTTCAAGCATTGCTGGGCAGGGCTGCTCTACTCAGAGAGAGCAAGATGGAGACAATCACACCGGAATGTGCTTGCACGCACTTCTTTGGATTACAGAAACATTATTATAATGGGACGGCCTATTACTAGCTTACTAATTCTGAACTGCTGATCTGTCTTATGTACAACTCATGTTCTACATCATCCTGATGCTGCTGTGAACTGACTCTGGAAGAAGGTGAATGAACTGCTTGATAAATCATCGTTGTCTGCACTCCCATAAGGAGCGGTATAAGTAAATGTGGTTTCTTGTTTTCCCATTCAGTTAGTAACTTTCACCAGCATATTTTAGTAGTGAGTTATTCCAGTTAGCTCTTTTCCAAATTATTGTATTCTTTTACTTTTGCTTTTGCCCGCATGTGTTAGCCCGTTCCCACACAAGCAAGTCTCAATTCTGATTAGTATTAGGAATGGCCCAGCTATGAAATTAATTGTTAAAACTGTATTTTGATGATTTAATGATGTCACCATCATCTGCTTTGAACTAAAAATAAAATGTGCATATTGTGTTGTTGCTAATCTATAATATTATTTTGGAGTGTCTAACAGTATTGATGTTTATTAGGTTGAATCTTTTCAGACGTTTTGGTCGGCCTATGGTTTTATGTATGTTTATAACTTAGCTTTGCGCACCATTTATGGGACTTTGATTTGGGGATTGTAATAAAGCTTTGAAACTTTACTCGGTTTGGAGTTACTGTTGATTTATCCATGGTGTTTAACATTGTTTATGGTTTCATGTCGTCGGTTTGTGGGATTTTCTAACTACTCACTCTGTCACTAAGTGCAAAAGTTCGGTCGACCTCTGAGGGTGAGAATTTGTGATGGTGTCTCACCCGAGTGCTTGTGGTTTCTGAACCTAAAGTGCGAGGGAAGAAGACCTCAGCGGGCGCTCTAACAGAACTGTCGCAAAAACAAAGGTTTCCTGAGTATTAGTCCCCAAAATCCTCAATCAGGAGTATTTCCCCACCTCCCCCTTGAAGTTACAGATATCCCTGGATCAGTAATCTTGTGGGTGGTGATAGAAATACCGGGCAGTATTCCACCAAACACAAGACTCCTAAGTGGAATTCAGCCCCGCCCCCATCACATTGCCCCCCACCCCTCTGTCAGGATGAGAAGGGATGCATACATCCCTAAAAATATTGCAATAAAATATTTCAACGCTGTTCAAATATTAAGCAACTTTGAAAATTCATTAATTTACTATATGGGAGAAAGGAAGGTTAGAGAACAGGAAAGCAGGGATTTTGAAAACGGTCCAGGATCTTAATTCTATTAAATGAACAACTGAATTTCAAAGCTCTTAAACTAAGACAACAAATGGATGAAAAATGGACTGGCTGTCTGAAACTATTTAAATTCTCAAAGTAAAAGGTGCAAGAGAGAGGTGATAAAGACAAATACGAGTCTGGCCCTTTTTGCATACCTGATGATGCACAGCCGCAGACAGGTAGTTGGACTTTAATAGAGAAATGAAGTCATCCTTGACAGTCGCCCCAGCCGTTCACAGGACGCTCTGGTGTCTGCCGGGGCACAGTTCATTAACAGACAGGTATTTCCTTTCAGACGATTGTGGGAACCGGCGGCTGCTGACAAAACCTTACACCAGGGGAACGGCGCAGGATCTCAGGGTTCAGAGGGGACGACGATCCACGTGTACCTTCACACAGCACGATAAGTACATATCCAAGCACACACTAGTGACTGCAAGTGAATACTTTCACATGCAGAGTCAACAAGAAGGCTCGTGTGACAGGAACTGGTAAAGTTCAAGGTACAGCAGATGGTTTATGAACGTGTGACGTGTCCGGTCCTGACCAAGTTACTGCTCTTAAAATCCATTAGGCGTGGGCAAACAGAACACACCACTGTAAAAAAACAGTTAATTACCAAGCTGGCTGGAGTAGTGGAATTACTGTTGGCGGATTCAGTCCCGTTTTTAAGTGTTCTGCAGATAAAGTTAGCCGGATTTGTCTTTTGTCAAAATGAATTAATGTCCCACGCAAAAGACAAACGTTTTCCGAGTTAGAAAAGGAACTCCAAATGCACCATGAGAAATGTGCATGATGTGAAGTTGCAACTGGGACACGTGACATAAAATATGCCTCACCCTTGATGACTATGCACAGGTACATACACCATACATTTGTGGTGAGAAAGCGGCAGTGTTGGGGATTGTTCTATAGATGCTGCTGCACGTCACCTCGGAGACGAATGTAATGATTTGCTATTATTTATTTTGTTTTGTGCAGTGCTGCAAGTGGAGGCAGCTGTTTGTTGCTGGGTACATTGCGGGTCAGATGGAGGGCAAACTAGAATCACGAAGGAGCCGTTTCCCTCATCCCTGCCATGGCCCGTCCCCAACATTGTCACATCTGATGTGAGAGGAAGACCTCTCCCTCTCGCTCAGCATCTCGTCATGGCCTTATCGTTAGGTGTCAGTGGGTAAGTTCCAAGGTAAGCTTTGTGGTGATATTATGGGGTTGGGGCAAAGGGGTCCCAGCTAAAGCCCACAGAGGAGGGACAGAAGGAACAAACGTTAGCAAAGCAAGTCTGCTGAAATAGAAAGATAATAAACAAAAGAAAGACAGAATGTAGGAGAAGGACATGCAGTCATATGAAGTGCAAAATCATAAAAGGCACAGGAAAAAGCTTGGAAAAAATAGCAAAACATAAAAGTTAGCTGCCCACAACCGTGGAAGGAGGCACTCAACTAATCAAAAAGGAGAGTTAAACGTACATGCTTCAGGGTGGATGACACGAATGGGCAGAAAAGCCATTAAATTAGGAACAGGGAATAACAAGCATTTGCAATGCAATGGGTCTTGCACGTGCTCGAGTTAAAGCGATTAGCGTTGTAAACTCCTAACCGAACTTTTCTTGCCACATAAATTGAAAATGAAAAGTAAAACAGTTTCACATAAGCAAGCCAGCGGCCGCCGTGAGCATGAAGGAGACACCCAAAAGGAGAAAGAAGTTTGCTTGCAGTCAAACGTATTGGCAAAAGTGCAATTAGCCGTGTAACAGGGTCGATATCCAAGGCGGTAACCAAACCGCCCCAAGGAGGGACAAACGTAAAGTATTTACCAATGATAACAAAGGATTTTTGAAGGGGAAGCCCATGAACAGGCGATAATGATGGGCGGGCTGTGGGCATGGTTAAAAGCCCAAATAGATAACAGCATGTCGGAAAAGGAGCACTTGCGCACTGCGATGCTTGACCTAAAAAAGACAAGAATGAGCAAAGGGACAACCCAAAGCCCAGCGAGCGATTTGTAGTAACACTACAACAAGCACTGTCAAAACTTTCATTTCATTCCTTTTTGCTTTGACAATGCCCTCCAGCGAACAGATCATCAAGTTGCTGTGCAGCATGTCCCAAAGTAAAAAATTAAAAAAGCCAAAAGGTGCAATAACAAAGTAAGCCTTGTCATTTTGTAAGCACATGCACGTGTCACCTACAAAATGGCACAGGGGCCATTTTTGTAATTACCAACCTGAGAAGGAGCAATAAACAAAACAAATATATAAAATTGAATTAGCACAAAAGCTATTTAATTTTTTAAGGTGGGGAGACCAGCAGCAATTTGCAGTCTGGCTCTCTGAAACAAATTATGAAAAAAAGGACTTAGCAGGTGGGGTTATGTTAGGGGGAGCAATGTGTAGCAGGTGGTGGTAGGAAGCAACATGTAATGGGTGGAGTAGGGAAGCAGTACACAGGGAAGAAGCAACACTGAGGGCAAGGGGGAAGCACCTGAGGGAGAAAGCAACACAGAGCATGAGGGGAGTTTGGCAAGGAGAAGAAGCACACTTGACAGTGCTTGCGGTATATAAGGGAGGCAGCAATGCACAGGGGGAGTAGTTCAGGGGGGCAGAAGTACATGAAGAAGAGAGAAGGAAAACACATACACTCTCGTGCAGTGCTAAGCCAAAAAGAAAAAAAAGAAGTGCCCTAAAAGTGAGCAGCAGAAAGATAGAAGCCAGAGAGATGAAGGGGGTTATTACAACTTTGGAGGAGGTGTTAATCCGTCCCAAAAGTGACGGTAAAGTGACAGATATACCACCAGCCGTATTACGAGTCCATTATATCCTATGGAACTCGTAATACGGCTGGTGGTATATCCGTCACTTTACCGTCACTTTTGGGACGGATGAACACCTCCTCCAAAGTTGTATTAACCCCCATTGTCTTGTAGAATAATCAAACATTACAGTGGATGATGTCACAAGCTTGAGCCTTATCACATACCACACCAAAGTAAATGTTATGCAACAGGGAAGAGACAAACACAAGATGGACAAGCTAGGACAAAGAAAGCCATCAAATAAGAAGACAGAAATGAGACTGACAATAAAGTCAACCAATGGAAGGCAAATGGCGGGCCGTAAGCTCCTATACGCTTTTGGTAAGCTCACAAAAGGTACTTTGAAATCAGACAGGCCATATTGATCTTTCAAAGGTAGTGGTTACATAGGCACACAAAATGGACTGGCAAAATTCTCAGAAGTTTGTGCTATCTCCAAAGCTTCTAATTGTGTACTACTCTGAGATCTGAAAATTTGTCTTGATGTCCCTCCCAAGTGGTTGCCCCTTTTACTGACATTTGTCAAATTATGGGCCTAACCCAGTGTGTTAAATAGTCCACTCATGTTGGCAGCCATCTTTTAGATCTTATTTAACTTTTTTCAGAAATCCCCATAAATGACCATATCTGTTTACAGTGTACTGATTACTACTACATTCCTTATAAGCTACATTTCTATTATAGAGCATGCCATAATTATTTCTCTAATGCCTCTTTTACACGTCACTGGGTCAATGGGATGACCAGTCAGTTTGATACAGTGCTCACTTCTCAATTGCTGCCGAAGGGTAATTCTGGCACTTACCTAACCCATGATTGTGACATATGACTGTCACCGACTCTGAATTCTACACCTAAAGACAAATATTCTGAGACTACCAAAAACTATAAAGCTGTCATCCATTTTTTTTATAAAGTTTCTACGTCAACTTTACTAAATAAGTTTTTGTTAAAGAGCTTTTCTCATAACACACTACACTACTTCAGCTGAACCTACTTTGAAACTGTGTTATAATTTGTCAGATTTACTTTTAATAGTAAAATCAAAACAATTTGTGCCACTTTTCTTCATACTGACACAGTTGGCTCTGACTGAACAAGCTAGCCGGTTGCTAACCTCTCTACTGATGATTTCTTAATTGAGGATTGTATGTCAGAATGTTGCCTGCAGAAATATCACCTGTGCTGAATATTGTTTATTAAACAAAATCATCCCATTGGGCATAGAATTCCTTCTAATAACTTCAACTGAACTACATTTTTGCAGCCGAGATTTTGGATATAATATTTATCTCAAACAATAGGTTGACAACAATACTGTAATGTTACAACTGCTATTGCTGGCTAGAGCCAAGCTTTCTTCAGTTGTCATCAACCATAGCCTTCTTAGAAATGTTTCCCCGCTCACTATAAAGTGCCTTCATTCTATTGTCTCTGACTCTGAACTTGATTCTTGTCCCCCACATATTTTGCAAAATACCAGTGATACTATTAGTATAGTGCTTACCGACATGTACAGCCTTTCCTTCAGATCTGCTACAGATCGTGCATCCTGGAAGAAAGCACTGTTGGTTCCTCTGCTCAAAAAAAGTCCACCAACTCCAGGATGTTGTCTGATTTCTGATCCATTGCGTTACTGCCCCCTTTCTTCAAAAATCTTAGAAACCATGTTATCAAGCAACTTTCTATACGACTTGAAACAAAAACTTCACTTTATGCCATTCAATGGGGCTTTGGGCCTTTGCATAGCAAGAGTCAGAGCTATTGTTGGTAGCTGATGACCTTGAACTCATGGTGGGCCATGGAGGCATGGCCGTTCTGGTCCTCCTTGACCTGTTGCATGCATTTGACACAGCAGCCTGTTCCATTCTTATGAACCACCTGCACGAATATGAACACCACCAGGTTCTCTATCTTCCCCCTTACGAGTCTTACTTTCTTCTTATTGTTTGTCAATTGCCTCTGGGCTCTTACCTGTCTCTCTCTCTCTCTCTCTTTAACGTATATTTGACCCATCTTTCCCATCTTATTAGGTCTTATAGTTTCTTGGTAATGGCCCACCTGATGACACTCAAATAGTGCTAAACATGGATCAGTCTCTTAGCCAGACTCAGGATAACATCTGTTATCTTCTTGAAGTCACTTAATAGATGAAACTTAACCACCTAACACCAAATATTATCACCAAACATACTAACATCCGGAAAAACATGACCTTTGTCCCATTCATACTCATGAAACAAAGAATGTAAGAGTATATTTATATGAGCAGTTAGTCATATCTTCTCAGATTGAAAAAGATTGCTCCAGTTATTTCTACTAAGTCACAATGATGCATCATTCACAGCTAGTCCAAACCTCTGCTGCTTGGTTACCTCTTCAACTGCATAGCACTCTCATATCTCCTGGGACCTTGGTGCCTTACATTGGCTCCCCAAGGAAAAGCACTCATTTTTCAATGTTTTGTCCTTCTTTCAGAGAGTGGACCACAGTTCTGACTCTAAATATTTTTACCAGAACTGTGCCTTCTAGCAGCCTTCTTGGAACCTTCACTCTTATTCTCAATTGCTGCGTCGACTGTCCAGAATTTGTAGTGTCAGAATATGAGCTAGGTCTTTTTCTTTCCTTGCACCTCAGGCTGGAATTGTGTTCCTTCTATGCTTCTGCTTCTTGCATTCCCGCAAGTTTCCTAATACATTTCTCTTCTCCAACTCCCACTGTTTCTAACTCTGGCCCTCTAGTAGTGACCTCTCTTTTCCAGGACACACTTTCGTTTCCAGGTGCTCTCTACAAGTGCATATTATGATTATTGTTATATCATTAAAAGGCAAGCAGTAGATAGTGGTTCACCCTGAGAGGGATTGTGGCTGTTGCTTGAGCAAGGTTAACACCTCACTCAACCAACAACCCAATTTCTCACAGCCACCATCAGGGATAACATCCAAAGGTGACTCGCAAAGAACGGCAAGACAGATGTGCGAAGCACACAAGAGTTGAGGTGAGTAAAGCCAGGTGTGAGATGAGGAGAAGAGAGGAAGGGAGTAGGGAATAGAGGATATTCATGAAGATAAGAGAATTGGAGTTCATAATACAAGGACGCTGGAGAGTCACTAGAAGGGCAGAGAATACAAACCAAAGAGGCATGATGGTGTAAGGAAACAGTGCTATGCATGTACAAGGGAGGAACAAAATTGAACAGTGAAAGTGAAGTGAGTGCGGAAGTGAAAGCATACAAAAGAGCGAGGAGTTAGCTTAGAAAGGGGGAAGTGACAGCCAAACGGGAAGGAAGGGAAGAGGAACCCTTCTATGCACAAAGGTAGGTCCTTTTGTTACCAATGTCACTACAACACTACAGGGTATTTCAATAACTTGGCTTGTTAAACCTTAACACTATTATCTTACAATGTGTTTCAATGACTTATAATTGTTACTCTTTCTTTTTTCACTTCTAAAGCCCTATGGTGTTTCCTAATATATCACCTATTGCAACATCTACTTCTGTTAGCACTGTACCAAAATCCTTTGTTATACCACAGAGCAGACAGATGGTAGGGACTGGTAAGTTAAATGTCTGCCCTTTTGGATTTGGGTCTAACCTTCTCACGCAGATTTGCAGCAGGTCTCTTGTCACACATCCCAATTTGCACCCTAGTCAATATGTAATGCAGTTTCTGAATAAGTTATATTCCATCTTATAAAATTGCCCTTAGAGTTGGTATTGTAACAGAAACACTATATAGATATCTGTTAGGCCTGGTCATAAACTGCAGGAGTGGAATCATTGTGGGTCTCAATGTTTGTTTTTGAAACCATCAAAATATAATCTTAATTTATTCCCCTTTGTGCATTTCCCTCCTGTGAGCTTCTATCATACAACAGCCCGGGGTGACCACCTTGAGTACATCAACACCATTGACATTATAGAACATTCTGGTACCAGCTATTAGGCTGTCTACCATCTATCTGTCTGGTTAGTCCTGTAACCTCTAATCGTAACTTTCATATCTCATCATCACTAGTCCTTTCACTAACTTTTTTCATATTGTGTACCTTATTTAAAATGTTTTAGTGCTTTATTCATGTTGACAGTTTATCTTTCATGCATTTATGTTTAATGTGTTACCATTTGTGGCCAAGATCACTTTTATAGTTTGTCAATAATCATTAAACATAATTATTTTCTGTATAGCTGATGGATCAGAAGATACCTTAGCAAAACCAACTAAGAGAACATTGGTCCAGCATCGCACATCATGGAAGTCACCCAAAACTGAAACATCTGTGGCTCAAGCTGGTGAGCTAATATCGCCCGCCAAGGTTGAACCACCAAACGGCCGCAAACCCCCCGGCCGCATTTCAACATCTCGGCTGGGCCGGCGGGCAGAAACAGAGTTTCTGCCTGCCGGCCTAGCGGGGATGCGGGCCGTAACATTGCAGCCGGCTCCTAATGGGGCTGGCGGCAATGTGGTGGTGTGGCGGGTACAGCAGTACCCCTTGCATTTTCCACTGTCTGCCAAGTGCCCCCAGGGGCCCAGCAAGTCCTCTTACCGCCAGCCTTTCCTTGGCAGTGTCTACTGCCATGGACAGGTTGACAGTAAGGGCAGTCTGCCATGGCGGTATACAGCCGGCCCCGGGCAAGGTCAAAATGTGGCATTTCGTACCACCAGCCTGTTGGTGGTATGAAGGCCACTTTAACACTGGCGGTCGGTGACCGCCAGGGTTAAAATGAGGCCCATAATATTTCTTTGTTTGGATCAACCTTTAATTTGCATGTTTCTTTATGTTCACACATTAGTCACTTTACTAAATTTTTTCATAACAATATCAGCTAAAGTACAGAGTAGAACTTTAGACACAAAGCTGTATTTGATGTACTTCAATTGGTTACATCTTCTTTTTGCACATACTGGAGACATTGCACCAGACAATTATGCTGAACCAGCTACAAGTGAAGGAAGGTAGACAATCCAAGGAGAGATTTAAATCCTCACCCATGCAATTACTTCAGCGGCCAACACTGCTCAACCAGAAGAGAATGAGGAGGAGCAGGATCTGGCTGAGGAGAAGGAAGACATAAACAATGAGGAAGACATTGTTGCCACCACACAAAACACTTACAAGACCACTCAATGACTAGACAGCCATTTTCTGCCAAAACCAGTTCTGAGGATTGCCAGTTCCCAGGCCTTAAATAGGTTCTAGTTATACAAGACTCACCTCCACACAGTCCTCAGCTAAATGGTACCTTCGGATAGGGGCTTCTGGAGTTAAGGAGGTGGTGGGTGCAAGACTCAGAATTGGTGAGACCTCCTCTTCGGGCATCACTGGTTGGTGTTGTTTAAAGCCAGGAAGGGCACAAGAATCTGCTTCATCCTAGCTGGTGGTGTCCACATTCCCTGATCTCACAGATAGCTTTCAAGCCTCCACCCATAGTCTTTTTTCTGACAGGCATTGCATGTCTCCAGGTAGGCACCCTGTTCCTGATTGTGTGAGCTTCCTCTTCCATAGCTGTCATTCGCACTTTCCAGTTGACGATCTTTGTTGCCTGGGGTCCTGCTCTGATGAGGATTGGGCAACCTTGTCTGCTTGAAAAGAAATGTGAAAAACAAAAACAAATTCTTAATTTGCATGCTGAATACTGCATAACAAATGTACTTTATTTAAAAGGGATATTATGGTGGTCATTATGACAAGACTCACCATCAGAGACACAGAGAAGATCAACGCCACCATGGAACTGGAACTTTAAGTCTTCCCAATGCTCCCCTACGCCATTCTCCACCTGGAACACCAACGCCGACTAAGAGAACGATATTGAGTACAGCCTCCTAGCGCACAAGGGAGGGAGGAAAAGGAGAGTGACACACACATAACACACACCATCCACACACACACCATACACACACCCAGCTGCAGAGGAAAACCAATCTCACAGGACCCACGTCATAATGATGCAAGGACAACGTTTAGCTATAACTGATATTGTAATTTGATGCCAACAGCCACCATATTGTCCATGTGATAAGAGAAATTTTAGTAAATGTTCAGAAAGGGCCAATGGCCTGTCCAAAGTACAAAAGGCCCACATGGCCATAGGGCACATTCCAAACCCCAACGTGTTCCCTCATGAAATGTGCACTACACTGTGCAGGGGCATCATGTTGGAAATGGCTAGGCACCTCAGGGAGAAGGGGGGCCGAGGGCACCTCAGCTGAAGTGGGGAACGTGCCCACTAGTTCTGGAGGGGGCTCCTTGTATAACTGTCCCTGGAGGGTGGGCTACATTCCCTCTGCTGGAGGTGAGTGCTGCTGTGTCCTAGCTGGAGGTGAGGGCTGCTGTGTCCCAGCTGGTGGTGAGGGTTGCTATGTCTCAGCTGGAGGTGAGGGCTCCTTGCCCACTGCTGTTGGAGGGGGGGCTCTTGCCTCTCTTAGTTAGTGGAGTGGGAATCTTCCCTTTCTTGGGTAGTGGACTGGGAACCTTCCCTTTCTTGAGTGGTGGAGTGGGATCCTTCCCTCTCTTCGGTAGTGGAGTGGGAACCTTCCCTTTCTTGGGTGGTGGACTGGGAACCTTCCCTTTCTTTAGTGGTGGAGTGGGATCCTTCCCTCTCTTCGGTAGTGGAGTGGGATCCTTCCCTTTCTTGGGTGGTGGAGTGGGACCCTTCCCTCTCTTGGGTGGTGGAGTGGGACCCTTCCTGCTCTTGGGTGGTGGAGTGGGACCCTTCCCTCTCTTGGGTGGTAGAGTGGGACCCTTCCCTCTCTTGGGTGGTGGGGTGGGATCATTTCCTTTCTTGGATGGTAGAATGGGATCCTTCCCTTTCTTGCCTCCACGACTAGGAGGTACCTCCACTGTCCCCGTGGACTGTTTGACTGAGGTGCTGGGCTGGGTTGTTGTAACCCTGCTCTTACGGGCAGGATGGTGGGGTGGGGTGGAGGGGGAGGGAAGAGGTCAAGTTGGGCAAGGAAAAGCTTCTTAGGGACGGTGGGGTGGGATGAGGGAAGAGGGATGGGAGTGGAGGTTGATTCAATGGTTGTTTGAGGTGTATGTCTCCTGGAATTGAGTGCAGATGTATGGGAGGTGTGCTGACGTGAGGTGGAAGGCTGTTGGGAGTCTGAGTGAGTGCATTTGTGTCTCTTAGGACGGGGCAGACAGGAAAGTGGTAGTTGGTGGGGGGACAGTAGGAACAGGGACAATGGCTGCCATCAAAGAGGAGGGGAGAGACTGCAACGATCTCTGTTGGGCCACCAATCCACTGCGATTGCAGGAATGCATTGCACTGCTGCATCTGGGATGCCAGCCCCTGGATGGCATTCACAATGGTTGACTGCCCTACAGAGATGGATCTCAGGCGGTCAATAGCCTCCTCACTTAGGGAAGCAGGGATGACTGGGGCAGGGCCCAAGGCAAAAGAGATTCCCACCCTCCTGGTTGAGCAGGCACAGGCAACTCGGTGAGGGGCTACTGGGAGGGTGGGTGCTGGTACGGGGTTGCGGCTGTACCTGTAGCTGGGGTGGTTCAAGAGGTGTCAGCCACCACCAGGGAGCTTCAATCGGAGGAGGAATCAGAGTCAGTGTTGTTACTTCCTGTCCCTGCCGAGGTGCTCCCCTCACTCTCCGTCCCACTGATTCCCTCAGCGTCGGTGGAATCTGCATCCTGGATCCTGTGGGATGCAGCTCCCTCTGTCACCAGTGCCCCTGCTCCTCTGCCAGATGATGCTAATGCACAAATTGACAGGATGACAGAAGAAAAAAGGGGAGAGAGAGAAAGGGAGCACTGGGTCAATTACAGCACCAAGACCACAGAGGGCATACACATTACTGTCACACACAGGGATCAGGATTGAGCACCATGCTTCACACTGGCATTCCATTGGCTATGTACTACAGCAAGATGAAAGCCAACCAGCGCCAACCGCAACCCTCCTGGGAGCCACTAAGCCTTGTCTGACATGGAATGCAACCTAGCTAGGATACCGGATTTTGCAATACACCCATTACCCAGAGCTGGATCACGCTACAATGTCTGAGCTGGCATTAAGGGGCACCCACTAACTGACACCCACCACCAGGATCCCATGCCACCTACCAATTATAGTTGTAACGCCCATTGTACTCACCCCCTTGTGGCTGCTGTGATGCCCTCAAGTGCCCATCAAGCTCTGGGTAGGCCACCAGCAGTATGCAGGCCATCAGGGGGGTCAGGTTCCGACGGGCACCCTGCCCTTGTTGGGAGCCATCCCCAACTGGGCCTCCACGGTCTTCCGGGTCTGGCATCTCAAGTCCTCCCACCTTTTCCTACAGTGGGTGCTCTGCCTGCTGTAGACCCCCAGGGTCCTGACGTATTTGGCGATGGCACGCCACAATACCTTCTTCTCATGAGCACTGACCTGCAGAGGAAACACAGACATGAGGACACTATTACACATACAATCCAGCCTGTCACACATATGGCCCACAAATCCCATTTCCATCTCTATCGGCACACACATCACCCAGCGCCCACCATGTACACTACCACCAGATATACCACCCCCCAAATGACACGATGCTTGCACACACATCTCCATGCAAACTTGTCACATGCATCGTGCCCAGGGTGTACCCACCTGTTGGTCTGGAGGCCCATACAGCTGTCCATACTGGGGTAGGACCCCATCCACCAAGCGCTCCAACTCCTTGAAGTGATGCAGGGGTCCTTTCCCCAGTCACACGGGCCATGGCAGGATCCAGACACAGGAGCACATGCAGTGTAGGTGTTATCCTGTGGAAAGTCAGGAATCAAGTGAGGATTTCGATAGAAAATGGCAGTAACGTCCACGGCGGTGTACACCGTCACTGCCGCCGCTGATCCCCATTGGCCACTGTATTCCATAGAGCCCCATATTAGTCAATGATGAATTGCACGGCGGTGCAAAACTGACTTCCGCCATAACGCCCCACATCAGCGGAGTTACCTCACTTCCACCTGTCCATACTTACAGGACAGGCGGTCGCCATTTATTGGTGGTGGACTACATTCAGATAATCCATAATTGTGTCATTGCTACAATTTGCACATACATTGACATTCCCATTGTCCCATCACATCAATGCTCAATATACACTGAGGTGGTGGTAACATTGTTCAAATTGTGACAGCCTACTCACTTGTGTCCCTTAGATACCTACCATTGCGGATGAATAGGAGGAGGATATAAGCCCCTGTGTACAGACCCCTTAGGGACTTGGCTACACTGGAGGACAGGCACATAATACACACTTATTGACTGGACAGGGCCACAATAACAGAGTTGTGTGCCCAATTGTAGCCTGATCTGATATCAGCTATCCATCATCCCACTGGGATCCCCCCTCTTGTGCAGGTTCTATCAGGGCTCCATTTCCTGGCAACTGGTTCTTTTCAAGTGACAGTGGGCTTGGCAGCAGGAATGTCACAGCCAATGTTCTCAATCGTGCAGGCAAGGGTTTTGTCTGCCTTGGTCAAACACATGTGCAGCTACATTGCTTTCCCCCAGGCCACTGTGAAGGCATGATTCTATGCAATGGGACATATACCCAATATTATTTGGGTGATTGGCGGTGCACATATTGCATTTGTCCCTCCCTGCCAGAATAAACAGGTGTTCAGGAATCGGAAGAGTTTCCACTCAGTGTGCAAATTATGTGCCTGGCGGGCCAGTACATCTCCCACATCACTGCCAAGTATCCTGGGTCGGTACATGATGCCTTCACCCTGAGGAATAGCAGCATCCCAAATGTGATGGCACAACTATAGAGGCACAAGGTGTGGCTATTGGTGAGCCTGACTCCCCACCCAATATATGTCAGTGTATGCCTTCTGGTGTTAACACCATACCACTGTGTAAGGCTAATGTTTGTCCCTCAATACTTGCAGGTGACTCTGGCTATCCAAACCTATTGTGGCTCCTGACCCCTGTGAGGAATGCCCGGACAGGGGCTGAGAATCATTATAATGATGCAGATGGGCAAACCAGGAGAGTTATTGAAGGGACCTTCGGCCTACTGAAGACCAGGTTCAGATGCCTCCATCTGACAGGTGGATCCCTGTGCTACTCACCCAAGACAGTCTGCCAGATAGTAGTGGCATGCTGCATGTTTCACAACTTGGCCCTCAGACGACATGTGCCTCATCTGCAGGAGGAGGAGACTGGAAATGCCCCTGTGGCAGCAGTGGACCCTGAGGACAGTGAGGATGAGGAGGCAGAGGGTGAGGATGTGGACAACAGATCAGTTATACGTCAATACTTCCAATGACACAGGTGAGACAGTGGAACTGACCATTCCCCTGAATATTGATGTTTTCTGTGTGGTTGTAGCAGGATGGCATTCACGTCCTTTGCATCTCAACTTACTGTTACCTTTCCATCTCATTTTGCAGATGTTGGTGATATAACAACTTTGTACTAATGTGATGACTACAGACAGCTACAGGTCATTAATTGTATGCTATCACAGTGGTCAGATCAGTTGCACAAGATGTGACAGTTTCCGTAACTGCACATTTTCATCACATAAAACATGTGGGATGTAAGTAATGTATTATGCTTCATGTCTGTGACGTATTTTACATCCCCAGCTTTCCCTCTATGGCTGCTGTTGCCCTGCCACCTTTGTGTATGGTGATGTATTGTTAGTTCTCCATGCTGTGCATGCTTTGGTGATGGGTGTACATGCAGGGCTGGGAGGGCTGTCCATGCATATGTATAGCATGCAGGGCTTGGCATTGGGGCTAGTCAGATGTGTAAGTGTAGTGTGTGGGTTGCAGTGGAGTGATGGGAGTGAGGTTGAGGAGGTGTTTTTGGCATGAAGGTATGGGGGATGATCTGTAGTAAATATTGACTCACCAGTGTCCAGTCCTCTGGCTACTCCAGTGAGCTCCTCAGGATGCAATATTGCCAAGACTTGTTCCTCCTATGCTGTGAGCTGTGGGGAGGAGGTGGGGGTCCACCGCCAGTCCTCTGGAAGGCTAGCTGGTGCCTTGCTGCTATGGAACATACCTTCCCCAGTAGGTCATTCCACCTCTTTCTGATGTTGTCTCCTGTTCTTGGATGCTGTCCCAAGGATTTCACACTGTCCACAATCCTCTGCCATAGCTCCATCTTCCTGGCAATGAATATTTGCTGTACCTGTGCTCCAAACAGCTGTGGTTCTACCCTGACTATTTCCTCCACCATGACCCACAACTCCTCATCAGTGAAACGGGGGTGCCTTAGTGGGGACATGGGTGTTGTGTGGTGTGTGTTGTGAGGAGGGTGTTGAGTGATGTGGTAGGGTGTGGGATGTTGGGTGCGTGACGGATGGATGGGTGTTTGTGGTGTGTGTGTATAGTTGTCTCAGTGGTCTTCGTGTTAGCCTAGTGGCAATTATTGGTGTTCGTAAAGGGTTGTGGGTAATGTGGGTGTGTGTTTTATGGTGCTGTTGGTGGGTGTGTGTGGTTTGTGTATCAGTGTCAGGTGTGTGATTTTCGTTTAGGCCAATGTTGTGTTGTTTTGTATTTGGGTGGCCATTCTGAGCACGCTGGTATGTACTGCCAATGGTTTACAGGTGTTAAATGTCCGCTGTGGTGATTCATTTGTCATAAAGTGGTGGGCATTGTTTTGTTGGCGTAACAGTATGGGTGTTCGTACCAACACTATAACACTGACCTTTGGGCTGTCGGATTTGTGTATGTGGCAGTATTCTGTCGGTTTGGTATGTCATAATATGGCGAACGGATATTCGCCACCGTGGCAGTATGTTGGCGGCTGTCACCCCGGCAGTAAGCGGCATTTACCGCCAATGTCATAATGAGGGTCTATATACCTAAATGAAAGCACTGGCATTGTGCAACCTTTTCCAAACTTGGAACAGGCCAAAAATGTACAACTTTTTAGTAACTTCCAATTTGCGGAAAATTACAATTTCCAACAATTGTTTGGAATTGGGCATTCTAAGAAGAAAGGTTTGTGCAAATATGTTTTTGCATAATCCGGTGATCAAATTTTAAAAGATATTTTGCAACATCTTGCACAGGTTGCCTATCTTAAATTACAGCATATTTGTACATGCCAAGATTATTCTAAAGGATTATGGTTTATTGTTGTTTTGTGTGAAAGTTTTGAAACAGTTTTTAATAATTGTGTGAACTTATGTATAAAATGGTGGTTTGAAAGTAAGGTAAAGTTACATAATGTCAGCCTCACATAAACAGATCTCAACAAAGTAGAAATGGAACAGATCCCAAATCTTGAAGTTGTTCTTTAACCTATGTTGTGACAAAATATAGAATTTGAAAAGTATTTAAATTATGTCTAGATACAATGATTAGTAAATCCAGTAAAACTACAATACATGCATGGTAGTATTTGTAAACTTGTATTCCTTTGAATAACACAAGAAAAATAGAATATGAAATATTAGAACAAAGTTCAGGCTGAGCACATGACTGGACACCACTCTCAAAACTCAAGTGCTTGTAAGTGAATAAACATACACTTACCCCGTCTGCTGCTCCAACTCTTCAAGCTGTACATGGAGAGTTGGCTTGTTTGCTGTAAGGGCCCTCCCTTATAGTGGTGTCATGCAGGGGTACTGAGAATGTGGCTGATATAACAAATCCAGAATCTCCTAGGTCCTAATCCATGCCTAGCAACAAAAGTCCTCTCAGTGCAACCGACACAGCTTCTCCCACTGGATGCGGACACCCACTACACTGGAGCATGTGCTGATGTCTCTCTAAATGTAGGCCCCTGGATTGCACTGCTCAGTTGTGCTTCAGGACCCCATGAAGCAGAGAGGACTCCTCACAGGTAATGTCTAATTCTATAATCAATGAATGGGGTTGGAGGGGCTCTCATCTTGTCCTTCAAATATGTTGGGAGTTTTAATAAAGAAAGAAACATCAGGATGGAAGGGTATGCCCTTGTGGTGAAATGATGGCTTAGAGTGACCAAAAAATGTCTGACTTCCTTCTCATATGTAATTTCCTGTTTATTGCAGTGAGTGGACATCTCTCATATGGGAGGGAAGCCATAGCATAAGTAGACAAAACCTCTGCTTGCAGGAGAGAGTCCCCTTCATGTAGAGAAACCCAAACAATCTAGACTTCCAAAATGATAACTGATACTGATAAGAGTTTACCAAATTCCCTGCCCTCCTGGTATGGGTACAGGGTCTGGTGCGTGATGACCTGAGTCACATATGACACTTCTGAACAAAGATGTAAAGTGCTCAAGGCAGGACCTCCTCCCTCGGATGAGGCCCATCATCTGGTGACCAATGACTTAAATCACACCATAAAATCAAGGGTTATACACAATAAGTTGCAAAGGCAGTTCCTCCTGAAAATGAGGCACAACATCTGGTGCACGATGAGTTGAGTCCTACCAGACAATGCTGCTGCATATGAAAAGTTATTATTGCCGTGTCTCCCTGGAATGAGGCACAATGTCTGGTGTGCAAGGACTTGAGTCACATCAGACAATCCCGCTGACCATGAAAAATTACCACTGCAGCGCCTTCCTGGAATGAAACATCATGCCTGGTGTGCGATGACATGAGTCGCACCAGGCACTTCTGAACAATCAGTTCCCATTCCACACCTCCCTGGTATGAGTCACAAAGTCTGGTGCACAATTACTTGAGTTGCACCAGACAAATCTGGTTCAGACACTCAGAGGCGCCAGTTCAGCGGTAACCCCATGAAGTAGAATGCAGCCCTGCTTCGAGTACGCCCCCACCTCCAAGGGTTGCAACTAGTGACATGGACACCGCACGCAGTCAGTGGTCACAAGAGAGAAATGCGGCACACTCAACAACAGCCACTTGGCCACGTGGGGTCCTGCAACCAGTAATCTGTTCACTACCAACCAAACGCTTATGCATGACGTGGCCCACACTCCTTGAATGCGGGCTGTACTTGTATAGTCCCACACCAGGCAAATCCAGTCTCCAGGTCAAATACTTATTTCAATGCTCTCACCGCTTGACCAGGTGGAATTCATAGATGTGTTAACGGGCACCGCTCTCCACGTGACACAGTGTACAGTGCAGGTCTCACAGTAGGTCTTTGAGGTCCCTGAGACCTCCAAGCACCAAGATAGCCGGCTGAGTTGGAAGAGTTTCGATCACTTCGTATTATGCCAGTAACAAGTAGTCCCAGCCAAATTTGGCCAACTGCCATGTGGCAGAGTTTATTCTTACATGCGGCTTGCAAGTTGGCAAGTGCAAGTGAGATTGGGCATCCCCTAGTGTGATTTTTGGTCACTAAGAGGGCACTTGGTGAGAGTTCCCCAACGTGGGCAGTCGTGACAGTTTGTAGAGTACAAAATCTACTCATGTGGCAGCAAAATCAACTGGAGAAGCAGCACCCTCTGGTGCACCTCAGTGCCGCTCACACTG
This sequence comes from Pleurodeles waltl, assembly GCF_031143425.1. Lineage (NCBI taxonomy): Eukaryota > Metazoa > Chordata > Amphibia > Caudata > Salamandridae > Pleurodeles > Pleurodeles waltl. The sequence continues at coordinate 778,873,607 of NC_090437.1, read as the reverse complement.
ACATTTCAGCATGGAACAAGATCCTGGCGCTAAGCATCAGTGCAAGCAGCACATTGTGCCTAATTTCACCTGTTCAAGGAAATCTGCAGAATCTCACAGAGTTTTCATGTAACTCCACAGAGTTCCGTGAAGTAAAACTCTGCAAGTTCCACCTAATCCTAATATATACCCTTTCTCAAATGCATACATGAAATAAGGAGAGCTTAAGTTAATTTTGGCAAATTTATATTACTTTGCTACATTGAAGAATTCCGCTTCAGAATGAGCTAAGGCTTGTCTATCATGTAGGGTGAACTTGCCAATGAAAAGAGGTTACAATGTGTGATAGATAGGAGGCTTGCACTGGTGTGTCATGCACCCAGCTACCCATTAAATGCAAATAACTACTTTTTCTGGCAGGTCACATAGAGGAGTGTGGATCTTCAAATTAGAACTCAGCTGAGAAGAGGCCCATGTTGTGCTCATAATTGGGCAAGGTAGACACGGTACCCCTGCATTTATAAACACTATGCTAGATTGCATTGACTATCACACTCTTACTTAATTTTCAGCAGACAGAGGAATGTTCAGCTTGCAAGAGAGTGAGGGATTGGTACCACAGTAGTGATAGCAAGGAGCTCATACTCCAAGAAAGTTGTTAGGGTGATTGAAGAAAGGCTAATTGTGGGATTTCAGATAACTTTCAATAACCAAATAGACGCACATTGGCTGAAAATCTGAAAATGATTTATTGAAAGCAAATGGTAAAAAGAGAACAAACACTGAAGGTAGTCAAACAAAGTAAGATGTTAGACTCCTTTAAAACGAGCCCTGTGCTGTATTTGATTGGCACCTCACCAACCATTGTTCTGGAATAGGCAGAAGTGAGGTACAGCTAGATATATTCATGTAAATGACAGTGTATACAGAGCACTCAGGGCCATATTCAAATGTGAGCAGGGCAACTGATTTTTAGAGAACGTGGTCTGGCACAAGAGTAGCAAAATGTGACAAGAAAGCAGCATTTCTGATTCTGCCATCGCACATGGTTGATTATTGCCTGATGCAATATAGATGGTGTTAGACCTTATAGGCTTAGGGTGGTCATTCCCCTACTTTTTGCCTGCCTCCTTCCACTTTTTGGACACAGTTTCTGCTGGCTTTCAGACTCTGTGCAGTTTACCACTGCTAACCAGTGCTAAAGTGCATATGCTCTCTCCCTTAAACATGGTAACATTGGCTAATACCCAATTGGCATATTTCATTTATTATAAGTCCCTAGTAAAGTGCACTACATGTGCCCAGGGCTTGTAAATTAAATGCAACTAGTGGGCCTACAGCACTGATTGTGCCACTCACACAAGTAGCCCCTTAACCATGTTCCAGGCCTGCCATTGCAAGGCCTGGATGTGAAGTTTCACTGTCACTTCAACTTGGCATTCAAAAGTACTTTCCAAGCCTTAAGCTCCCCTTTTTCTACATATAAGTCACCCCTAAGGTAGACCTTAGGTAACCCATTGGGCAGGGTGCTATGTAGACAAAAGGCAGGACATGTACCTGTGTGTTTTATATGTCCTGGTAGTGGAAAACTCCTAAATTCGTTTTCCACTACTGTGAGGCCTGCTCCTTTCATCGGCTAGCATTACGTCTACCCTCATATACTGTTTGTGTGGTACATTCTGATCAGAAAGGGGTAAACAGGTCATATTTAGTGCGGCCAGAATGGCAGTAGAAAATCCTGCTTATTGGTGAGGTTGGATTTTATATTGCCGTTCTAGAAATGCCTCTATTACAAAAATTAGCATTTCTCTGCATCTGTGCCTTGCAATCTCCAATCCATGTCCGGGCTGGGCTGGTTGACAGCTCCCTTGTGCATCTCACCAAGACAACAACAAACACAGGATACTCAGTCACACCTGCACTCATCTGCATACTGAATGGATCTTCCTGGGCTGGAAAGGTGGACGGGCCTGACACTTACATTTCAAAGGCTAGTGGCCTGCCCTCACACAATGGACTGCCAAACCCCCTACTGGGACCCTGACAGACAGGATTGTACTGAAATGGGAACTTGTGCACTTCAAAACCCCTCTTTGAAGTCTCCCCCACTTCAAAGGCATCTTTGGGTATATAAACTGGGTCTCTGACAACCCCACCAACTCTAACACTTCCTGGAACTGACCCTGCATCTGGACCTGAGGTACTGCCTGGCTGCCAAAAGGACTCACCTGGCCTGCTTTGCTGTGAAGGACTGTTGCCCTGCTGTTGCTGCCTTACTGATCTCTGCCTCTGCTGAGAAGTGCTCTCCAAGGGCTTGGATTGAGCTTGCCTCCTGTCTCCGGAAGTCTCAGGGCCAAAAAGACTCCAACAACTACAGTAACTCATTGTGCACCGAACATTGACACACATCCCACCAGAAAAGCCGCACAGCTTGCTTTGAGGCCAAGAAATCACCTCACAGCCGACCAGGAACGACGCAGCCCAGTCCCCCTAGTGAAGTTCCAATGCAGTGCCTGCTTTGTGACAGAAGATTAGACACACGGCCCTATCGGAACAGCACACAGCAGAGCCGAAATGACGCAGCCCGATTCCCTGAGTGGATTCCCTGACGCAGCGCCTGCCTTGAGAGAGAAAATTTGACACATCACCTCACCGGACCTTCTCCAGCGCGTCAGGGATTTCCCCACATCGTGCCTGGGCGACAAAGAAGAAACCTGCACCACAGTGAGGAACCTGGACTGCGTGCTGAAAATCAACACAAACCCCTTGCTGTGGGAAAAAATGACACACAACTGTGCCGCACCAGAAAAACCGACGCACACCTGATCTTTACCATGAATCTCCTCCTCTGCGATACTCGTGCGTTTAAGTTTTGACGCACACCAGGTACTTTGTGAAATCAAGCATTAACTGTAGAATAGTCTCTTTTCAAGAAAATAAACAACTTCTGAATTTTACATTTCAACTGGTACTTATTGAATCTTTATCGTTTTGACTTTATTTTAATCAGATAAATATTCCCTGGTTTCCCAAACACCGTGTGGTGTATTTTTGTTGAGTTTTCACTGTGATACTGTATGATTTATTGCACAAATACTTTACACATTGCCTTCTAAGTTAAGCCTGACTGCTCAGTGCCGAGCTACCAGAGGGTGGGCACAGGATAATTTGGATTGTGTGTGATTTACCCTGACTAGGATTGTGGTCCCTATTTGGACAAGGGTGTACCCATCTGCCAACTAGAGACCCCATTTCTAACAGATGGGTATGCCCTCTAGATAGAAAAATCAATGCCCAAGAGCTGTTTATTGGCATGCTCAATATTTGAAACCATTCGTAAAAAAATGTAATGACTGATAAAGACTCAGGAGTTGAAGTCTGAACATGGTCTGTATTACCTTTTAGTAGATGCTGCTTCGAGGACAGGAGAAAGCACACATCTATTGAATGTATTTGAGAATGACAGACTTTGGGTACATATGGCATACACAAGGGTGATGGTTCAACTGTGAAATTAACATGCTTTGCCACTGAGGGGCACTTGGTTGCAATGGATTTAAGACTTTCTTTAGACAAATTATTGATAATAAGGGGACTGGTACTCAAGATAAACACTAAAGCCAGATGTGATTTAGGAAAAGCACAAACGTTATTGGGGCACTTCAGTTTTGCAAAGCACATAGATAGCACCAGGGAGAGCATTTTGCAGGGAGATAGAAATTACAATGAGAGAGTCCAGGCCTCACTAGAGTATTACGGTGGTGTAATGGTTATGGATCTACCTAACCAAGTGGCAGGTGTTCCTGGACAGGAAGTAGGAGTGTGATGGTGTACATCCTGGCAGAAGGTTCACTAAGTACTATGACCAGGAAAACATACAGACTGCATACATAATGAGAGCAGAGGAAACAGAATTACTGTCAGAAGACATTGCATGGAAAGTACTTGGGATAATGAAGAGTGAAGCTCACAGGGGTGGCTTTTTCTGTCAAGGTCTTCTGGGGTTCTGAATGACTGCATGGAGGTATTGGAGTATTGGATGATGTTTCCAGAATAATGAAGCAGACAATTGGAGACTCATTCCAAAGGAGTTGTTGCAAGACATGTTGCCCCAAGCGCCAGCAGAGTGCTTATTTCACTGGGAGTGTCAAAACCTTTAACTAATAAATTTGAAAGGTGAATCTGCAGGATCGGGTTGTGATAGTCTTAAAGCATGGGGGCTCTTGTACAAATAAAGAAATCATTCTCAGGGCAAAATTCAAAGTCAAAACCATTAAAGTTTATTCAAAACGAAAGATTCATTACAGAAGGCAAAAGTAGTTAGTCAGACTCAAATCAGCATCACCAACACATCAAAAATGTAAATTTTGCAAGAGGTAATACATAAGGTCTTTCACCAAAAACAGATAATTAGCCAGAATCAAAACATAGTTCACCAAAGAACCAGTGTGAATCTACTCAGTTTGTAAATCAAGGAAAGTCTAAATATAAATCAACAAGGAAGACCAGCATGAAGTCTGTCTCCAAAAAGAAGACAGGGTTTAAGTATAAATCAGCAGATAGTTTAACACCAAAGGTCTGGCACCTGTCTCAGAAAGCCAGCACATGCATTGGTTTCAAACAGTGAAAAACCACATACTCAATGTGGTGGGACTCATTATCTTAGGGCTATACTAACAAAGTTACGGAACATGAACCAATCAACATTGAAAATTTGTGTCACATGAAATAAGAAGCTTTAAGAAAACACCTACATGAGGAATAATACTTTAATACTCTTTATCATACAAACAAGGAAATGGCATTGCACTACTGATGCAAACACAAGACAGTAAGCTGTTTAAACAACAAATTAAGTACAGTTGTATCCTGGGAAGCAGGTTTAGGAAAATGTTATTTGTGCAGCGCGTCTTCTGGTACATGGCTGCCCTTCTCGAGTAACAAATTAATACATCTTATTTAGACCTTTTACAGCAACATGAAAATTAAATAGTTCACATTTATTTTCTGAAAAGAAAAAGTACCAGGGACAAAACTGAACATGAAAGCTCATTCATGATAAATAAAAGCAATTTTCTTCTGCAGCTTTATAATAGATATCAGTGCAAGCAGGCTGAGGGTCAGGAATGTACATTTGTGCCCTTGTTATGCTATCCTAAACACAGCTAAATGAACACGATTCTTGATTAATATAAATGACTTTTCAGATCCCCCATCTCTAATGATTTCAAAATCATCACCAAGCTAACCTATGCTACACTACAAAACATATCATTCTTCGTTTCTTCAGTTTCTGTTCTCCAAGGTTTTCAGCTCATCATACACTTTCGATTTGAAGTCGCTCATCACACTCTGCTTTTCCTTACTTCTTTCACAATCACATCTCAAACCTCCCTTTCAATAGATAACAATCACTATGATCTAATCTTCTATCTCTTGCAATATTATGTTGTGATATATGTTTATTTTAAGCATCCATAATCAAATAATAGGGATTCACTAATATACCAATTAAAACTAGTCTAATGAAAATCATATAAATTATTTTTAGAGCCAAGAAAAATCGTTTTTTACAAGTAGCCATCTTTCTATAATAATTACTTCTGAAAAATGTTATAAAAATCTAAGGCCCTAATTTTGAACTTGGCGGTAATCACCGCCGGACGCTGTTGTGACAGTGAGTAAAAGACCGCCAGAGGAGGTGTACTGCACACTGCCCAATAATGATGCCAAAAACACAATCCTCCAATAAAATCACTACCACCACTCGCCGCCAGGACCAACGACGTTGGAAAGGCACGACACAGCACTCCGCCACCGCCATCCCTACAAACGCCGCACCCACCAAATAATGATGCACAATTCAGCGCGGCGGTGTGGTTGAGAGTGGGATGACGTCAGTGGTGTGGGACTGCCCATACACAACATGGATCCCCACCAGCCATCATCACGGACCCCAAAGACTGTAAGGCAAGCGGGGTCCATGAGTGAGTGTGGGTGTCCCTATGTGTGTCTGGGTTGCCTGGGGGGCCACATGGGGCTGCTGGGTTGCTTTTGGGGTTCACTGCCGAAAATAAATAATAAGGTGTTATTTCATTGTGTGAGTGTGTGGGGGCATGTGGTTGGTGTTGGGGGCCAATATATGTGTTATGGGTGTGACTGGGATGTACTTATGGTGTTGCCACCCAGTCTCCCCTATGCTTACAATGGGGATTGCCATTCGTTACGTGGTGGTGTTGACCGCCGCTGTAGACATGGCGGTCCAGGCATCATAATACCAGCAGCTGCACAGGGCTGGAAATGGCCTTGAAATGGCCTCCCGCATCTGCGGCCCTGAAAAACTGGCAGTGAGTGGCTGCCCCATTGACCATTTCTAGAGTTCATCATTATGTGGAGGTCCGGACCGCCAACTTGTTGGCGGTAATGACCGCCAACGCCGGCTTAGCGGTCCATACCACCATGTTCATGACCGCCTAAGTCTCTAGACAAAGTACACAATTTTAAAACAATTTCTTCAAGAATGCTAGCAATTTGACATATGTGGTTTCAGTTTTTCAAAATAAGCTGTTGCAAGCAGATCTGAGCATATAAATCAACAGTTCAATTCCTAAAGTTTAATGAAGGCAGAAAACTATCTTCAGCTGGACACTTAAAGTACAAAATTAATCTTCTTCAAATACGGGCATTACTCTTATGAATGTGGTCATAAACACAAATCTCTAACAGAGACTATAATCTAAGAGTTATGCATGCAGGCTATGAAAAATCTAAATTTTATCATTTTTCTTAAAGATGCATATATTTAATTCTATTACTCCATAAGGAAATAACTCACTGTTGATCGCCTTCATTCTTAGATCAGGTCTATTCATGGAGGTTCCTCCAACAAAAATCTCTCAGATCAATGTCTCTTTCCTCTGGTTTAATCTATGCCCTTTCAGGGAACTTCATACTTCATGTATGGCACTCCTGCTTGTTGACTTCAGGCTTTTCAGAATTTATGTCATTCAGATCTATCACTGTTTCAACTGATTTCTTAAAATGTTTCTGTAGTCTGTCAACTCTTTGCAACACTCTTTTTCCGTGCATCACAGACCAATCAGCTTTTATCAGGCTTTCATCTTCAGTCACACTAGTTGCACTTGCCTTGTTTTCATCTTCACTTGTTTCTTCATTTGCACAACTTGCAACTGGAACACTTTGAGTTGCTCTTGGGGTTTTCAGAGTTTGAGTTTTTGAAGTTTGATTTTCTTGTTTTGAATTTGTTATTGTTCTTTATTAATTCTTAGTACTCCCCTCTCAATCCATGTAGCAATCGCAAGCTTGATCCAGTGAATTAGTGGTTTGTGTCACCACTTCTTCATCTGTAGGCTTCACTCTTTTCATGTGAGATACGAGGATTCAATGTGGCAAACATGCACAATTTACAGCAGTATTTGTCATCAAGCTCACTGAGCAAGGGCATTTCCATCGAGGCTTAAGACAATATTTTCAAACATGTTTCTTTACCACAATCCAATCACCATGTTCTCTGGGACATGGTAGGGATCTTCACTTGTCAAAGGTGTAGCCATCTTCGCATGTAAGATATAAAACATACTTAATCAGCCAAACTTTAGCAGTAAATGAGAACAAGACCATCAGTGATATTCACAAGAGCAGCTGAAGAAATACCAGGAAATACCAGGAATCATCATACTCACCTCCTCAAGACTTTATGGGGAGACAAGTCTGTAGTCTAGTTGGGTATGCTGCCCATACTCAGCAGAAATAAGGGCACATGGACATTTCAATGCTGCTCATGCATACACGTTTGTCAACTCTACTTTTGGGGTACCAGTGGCGCTTTCTATAATTTCTGATGCTTTCTGGATGATATGTAGAGTGGAATTTCTGCTCTACTTTCAGTGCCATACATAGGACTCTCGTGACCTTCTTTCTAAATGGGTTCCTTTTCTGACTCTAAAGAAGTTGGCAAATCAATTCTAGGGATAACCTCTCTTAATAAAAGCTTGGCTATACCAGGGGAGCGAGTCTTCTGGTTTGGGTATGCCTCCACCCACCTACTGTCAAACAACCACTAGGATGTACTTTACGCCATTGCACAGGGGATTTTGAACAAAATCTATTTGTAATCTTGTAAAAGGACCGTCTGAGTTTTCATTATGATGGTTACAGGGTTCTCCTGACAACATTTTCCCACTGGCAGGTTACACATCTTTGACATACATTATCTGCAATAGTTCTGAAATAGGGATTGGGCCAACATTTCTTAAGTTTCCTAATCATAGCATCAAGTCCAACATGGGCAGGTCCATGTAGGTACCTTGCCAATGACATAAACATCAGATCTGACGATATAAATATTACATCACTTGCCATTCAAATATAAATTTTGGCTTTTAAACATCCTGCTTTCCCCAATCTTTTCATCCTCTGGCAATTTATTTTTGAGACTGAACAGACATTGACAGAAAACGATTGACATTTTCCATTTTGCATTCTGATTTTTCATTTGTTCTCAATGTCCCCCATCTGTTAAATTATTGTCCACTAAACGTTTGTTGTCTCCACTCTTATTTGAGGCACATTTAACAACAGCAATCTTCTTTGGGCTTTGTATGGCCACCAATAAATTTACCAATCATAACCCATTTCAAATTGTTGTGCCAAATGATGTCAAGAAACCCCTTTGCAACAACAATTGGCCAAAGTCATGGACCACTCCAAAACCGTATTGGTTGTCTATATATATTGCAGCACTCAATCATTGGCCAAGCAACATGCACTTGCAACTACGGTCAATTCTGCTTCTTGTGCTGAAGCTATATTACACAAGTATGATGCTGCCTCAATGTATGGTATTGTGCAAAATGCATATTCTGCTCAGAAAGTTCGATGATGGTCTCTCAGACAAGAAGCATTCACAAATAATTCAAATTAGCCAATTCGAGTGACACACCTTGAATATCCAAGCGTGGCTTGGTGCACAAATCTGTGACATCAGTACAACTACGTTAATGTTCAGATATTTCATCATCAAGCTCCCTCTTGGGCAATGGTAGAAATGTTGCAAAATTCAGGCTACTACAAAGTTTAATTGGAATGTTGTCTGCTGACAGAATCTTTTACCTAACTTAGTTAAGTGACTGCAAGCTGCTGAGTGCATGAACGAGTCAGGAATGTCTCAAGTGAATGTGGAACCAACACAATAAGTGTCTGTCCCATCACAATTGCCTCATTTTGGAGAATTGCCAAAGAAGTTGAAGCAATAATTTTCATGCACCACAGTAGGGCCGTGGCAATGGAATGAGCTGTCTCCCTCCATCATGTTGCTGAGTCAAAACAAAGTTTACACCCTACTCTTTCATGACAAAATAAATAAATACAAATCTTTCTCATAATTTAGCAGAGTAAAGGTGCCTCAGAAACCGTGTCTGAGCTCCAGGAAGTCTTGCATGCATCCATCTCCTTAAGGCAGCAGGTCCTTCAAATCACTGTTGATCAACCTCTGTAGAGGTTTTGAAATCAAAAAAAGTTTGGAATCCACTGATGACAGTAGCCAACCATTTCCAAAACCAAAATTAAAAATAATGCTCAACATAAGTCTATTATAATGCCCAACTGAGCTTCTGTGGGAATCTGATACTGGATTACTGCAGGATTATGTACCCTAGGGCACCATGGGAACACTATATCATTCATTTAGTGAAGGTCTTGTACTATTCTCCATTTCCCCCTTGGATTCTTTATTCCCATGATTGGAGATTTACATGGGCTCCATAGTACTTCTTCTAGGATGCACTGCTGAAACATTTTATGAATAACAGGTGAAATCCCCTCCTATACTTCATGAGTAAGCTCCGATTGAGGAATATCGGGATACACTGTATATGGCTTTAGAGTGAGCTGCACTGGCTCTGCACTTTGTTTCAAAACAAAATTATTTTTCTAAAAAAAAACAAAAAACTTCCTTACATTCAGTATGCTTGTTTTAAATCTTGAGGCAAGTCTTCAGCTGTGTACTTTGGGAACATTTTTATTCTTGCTCCTTTTGATTTTATTTTAAACTCAGAATACTCATCCTTTATCTGGATACTGATACCATACAGTGTGCAGTAAATTACGCAGTTTACACAAAAGATCGAGTGCCAACAAATTAAATGCACTTGTCTCACTGACTAGGATCATGATAATTTATAGTTGAACCTATTTTTAATGGGACATTTGCTGACAACCTATTAATCTCACGTTTATTTGGCATGCCTACAACTAGGGCTTATTTTCCTTAGAGGGGTACGTTGGGAAATTCTATCAGTTTAATCGTGTAGCAGATAGAACCTGATCAATTAAAAATTATACTGGATGTCAATTAATTTCTCATTCTATAAAAGGGTCATTCTGGTCTACCTCTGGAACTGCATAAAGCATGCAATCCTCCCCTCTCAGGCACTGTTATTGTGCCAAACCTGGTCCCGCAGTGCAACTGCAAGTTGTGGAAAATAGTCAATTATCAGTGAAGGTTTTCTGCTGAAATTAGAATTTTTTTTAAATCTGTGCATATTATTCTGCATGGGCTGTAGCATGTACTGACTTTTTTCTTGAGGAACAAATCAATACATTTTGGGGCATATTTATACTATTTTTGCACAGCATTTGCGTCATTTTTTTAACGCAAATGCAGCACAAACTTAACTCCATATTTATATTCTGACGCTAGACATGTCTAGCGTCAAAATACAGGAGTTACCATCATTTTATGGATGCGTGAACCCACCTTGCATCAGTGAGATGTTAGGTAGGCGTTCCCATCCAAAAAATTACTCTACGCCTGTAGTGCCATATTTATCTCCCACACAGGTGGGAGACGGGGCTGAACTTGCTTAGCGCCATTATTTAACACCTGGGTCTGACCAGGTGTTAAGGTACCTGTGGACCCATTTCCAGGGTTAAACACCATGGAATGGGTCCACAGGTGCCCTCCCCAAGCCCTAGGAACACCCCCACCCTGACCAGAGGGACACCAGAGGATGGGGGACCCCATCCCAGTTAAGTCCAGGTAAGTATTTTTTAAAATATTTTTTTTGCCATCAGAGGCCTTAATTTGAGGTCCCTTGCATGGCACAGGGTGCAATGGCCATGCCCAGGGGCACTTGTCCCCTGTGATGGCCATTCGGGTGGTAGGCATTACTCCTGTCTTTCCTAAGACAGGAATCATGATTTTGGTGGTTGTGCGCCAGGAAATGGCGCTAGTCTGGCTAGAGGCATTTTTTTTGCCTCTAACCAGGCTAACCCTCATTTTCTGATGCACAACCCCCTCTTTCCCTACCGCCACCCCCACCCTGCTAGCGTCTTTTTATGAGACGCTAGACTAAGTTTAGCGCCGGCTTGCGCCATTCAATAAATACGGCACCTGGCTGGCATTGTGAAATTATGCAAGCCAGCGCTAAACTTTTTGCTGCAAAACTGCGCTAGCTAGGTATAAATAGGGGTCTGTATTTGCAACTTTTGCAACATGAAAATGAAATTTATTTCATTCATTTTCTAAAAAGGAAAAATACCAGCTATAAACGTGAACATGAAAGCTCCTTCATGGAAAATAAAGCAACACTTTTGATTTACTAGCTTAAAATGAAAGTTGGTGCAAGCAGGCTGAGGCCTAGTAATGTAAATTTGTATCCTAGGTATGGTAACTTAAACCACTTTCTCTGGGGTATTTTTTTCTGTTAGAAAAGGTCACCTGCGATCCCCTGACTACACAAGAAATACATAGATTCAAAATTAGAAGGTATGGTATAAGGAAATGCCTCCTTGGCATGGTTACCCCCTGACTTTTTGCCTTTGCTGATGTCAAGTTATGATTTGAAAGTGTGCTGAGGCCTGCTAACCAGGCCCCAGCACCAGTGTTCTTTCCCTAAAACTGTACCTTTGTTTCCACAATTGGTACACCCTGGCACCCAGGTAAGTCCCTTGTAACTGGTACCCCTGGTACCAAGGGCCCTGATGCCAGGGAAGGTCTCTAAGGGCTGCAGCATGTCTTATGCCACCCTGGGGACCCCTCACTCAGCACAGACACACTGCTTGCCAGCTTGTGTGTGCTGGTGGGGAGAAAATGACTAAGTCGACATGGCACTCCCCTCAGGGTGCCATGCCAACCTCACACTGCCTATGGCATAGATAAGTCACCCCTCTAGCAGGCCTTACAGCCCTAAGGCAGGGTGCACTATACCATAGGTGAGGGCATAGGTGCATGAGCACTATGCCCCTACAGTGTCTAAGCAAAACCTTAGACATTGTAAGTACAGGGTAGCCATAAGAGTATATGGTCTGGGAGTCTGTCATACACGAACTCCACAGCACCATAATGACTACACTGAAAACTGGGAAGTTTGGTATCAAACTTCTCAGCACAATAAAAGCACACTGATGCCAGTGTACATTTTATTGTGAAATACACCCCAGAGGGCATCTTAGAGATGCCCCCTGAAAACATACCCGACTTCCAGTGTGGGCTGACTAGTTTTACCAGCCTGCCGCACACCAGACATGTTGCTGGCCCCATGGGGAGAGTGCCTTTGTCACTCTGTGGCTAGTAACAAAGCCTGTACTGGGTGGAGGTGCTTCTCACCTCCCCCTGCAGGAACTGTAACACCCCCTTTGTTACAGCGTCCCAGGGCACTCCAGCTAGTGGAGATGCCCGCCCCCTCCGGCCACGGCCCCACTTTTGGCGGCAAGGCCAGAGGAGATAATGAGAAAAACAAGGAGGAGTCACTGGCCAGTCAGGACAGCCCCTAAGGTGTCCTGATGTGAGGTGACTCTGACTTTTAGAAATCCTCCATCTTGCAGATGGAGGATTCCCCCAATAGGATTAGGGATGTGCCCCCCTCCTTTCAGGGAGGAGGCACAAAGAGGGTGTAGCCACCCTCAGGGCTAGTAGCCATTGGCTACTAACCCCCCCAGACCTAAGTACACCTCTAAATTGAGTATTTAGGGGCTCCCAGAACCTAGCAAGATAGATTCCTGCAACCTGAGGATGAAGAAGGACTGCTGACCTGAAAGCCCTGCAGAGAAGACGGAGACACCAACTGCTTTGGCCCCAGCCCTACCGGCCTGTCTCCCCACTTCAAGAAAAACTGCAACAGCGACGCGTTCCCCCAGGGTCCAGCGACCTCTGAAGCCTCAGAGGACTACCCTGCATCTAAAAGGACCAAGAACTCCAGAGGACAGCGGCTCTGCTGCAAAGAAGAAACAACTTTGCAACAAAGAAACAAACTTTAAAGGACTGCACGTTTCCCGCCAGAAGCGTGAGACTTTCCACTCTGCACCCAACGCCCCCGGCTCGACCTGCGGAGAACCAACACTACAGGGAGGACTCCCCGGCGACTGCGACCCTGTGAGTAGCCAGAGTTGACCCCCCTGAACCCCCTCAGCGACACCTGCAGAGGGAATCCAGAGGCTCCCCCTGACAGCGACTGCCTGCTTCTGAGAACCCGACGCCTGGTAAAGACACTGCACCCGCAGCCCCCAGGACCTGAAGGATCCGACCTCCAGTGCAGAAGCGACCCCCAGGTGGCCCTCTCCCTTGCCCTGGTAGTGGCTACCCTGAGGAGGCCCTCCTTGCCTGCCTGCTTCGCTGAAGAGACCCCTGGGTCTCCCATTGAACTCCATTGCAAACCCGACGCCTGTTTGCACTCTGCACCCGGCCGCCCCTGTGCCGCTGAGGGTGTACTTTTTGTGCTGACTTGTGTCCCCCCCGGTGCCCTACAAAAACCCCCTGGTCTGCCCTCAGAAGACGCGGGTACTTACCTGCTGGCAGACTGGAACCGGGGCACCCCCTTCTCCATTGAAGCCTATGATTTTTGGGAACCACTTTGACCTCTGTGCCTGACCGGCCCTGAGCTGCTGGTGTGGTAACTTTGGGGTTGCCCTGAACCCCCAACGGTGGGCTACTTTGAACCCAACTTTGAACCCTGTAGGTGGTTTACTTACCTGCAAAACTAACACTTACCTCCCCCAGGAACTGTTGAAAATTGCACTGTCTAGTTTTAAAATAGCTTATTGCCATTTTTGTGAAAACTGTACATGCTATTTTGCTGATTCAAAGTTCCTAAGTTACCTAAGTGAAATACCTTTCATTTGAAGTATTACTTGTAGATCTTGAACCTGTGGTTCTTAAAATAAACTAAGAAAATATATTTTTCTATACAAAAACCTATTGGCCTGGAATTGTCTTTGAGTGTGTGTTCCTCATTTATTGCCTGTGTGTGTACAACAAATGCTTAACACTACCCTCTGATAAGCCTACTGCTTGACCACACTACCACAAAATAGAGCATTAGAATTATCTCTTTTTGCCACTATCTTACCTCTAAGGGGAACCCTTGGACACTGTGCATGCTATTTCGTACTTTGAAATAGTACATATAGAGCCAACTTCCTACATATGGCTTATGGTGAAAAAGTGTAAGATGAGTGAAAAGGGAAAGAGGACACAAGTGAAGCAGAACAGGTTGGGAAAATTGAACGTCAGTCCAGTGACAAGGACGGGAGAGTTCCTAGAGCACGTTGCCTCACTCATCCAATTACAGACAAGATGGAACAAGCTGATCATACCTAGCAATGGAAACATTTCTTATGAAGGTAATAGTGAAGGTGTAAGACTATGTGAAAAGATAAGTTAATGAGTCATGATATGAATCTTGACTAGGTGACAGAAGAAATCCCCAAGAAACGAATCATTTAGATGAGAATTTCTAAGGTATCAATAAGGTTAAGTGGGGACGTACAGCAGCTCTGTCCTGATGTGGGATTGCTCGCTGAGTGTCCAGTTGGCTCAGTGGAAAAAGGGGCTTTTTGGGTAAGTGGGTGTTAGAGCCATACATGGGGAGGGCTGATTTGTAAAAGTGGTGGAGGTATTGCTTGTAGACATATGTACAAGCAAAATGTATATGACATAACTAGGATGTAGGCCAAAATGTCCAAGGATGTTTAATGTATTTGTGAGAAACTGGGGTGTTGGCTGACTGGTATGAGCCCTGGTCAAACAACCAACCACAACTCTTGTCAAGGTAAGGCACAAGCACACCCCAAATTAGCCTGTACTCACCCTCTGGTAGTCTGGCAAAGAGCAGTCAGGCTTAACTTGAAGGCAAAGTGTAAAGTATTTGGGCAACACTTTCAACAGTAAAACAGTGAAAACACATAAAAAGGATCCCCCACCAGGTTAGAAAAATAGAACTTAATTTAATAAATAAAACAAGACCAAAACGACAAAAACTAAAGTAAGTAGAACTTCTGTTATGAATTTTTAAAGAATAAACTAAACGGTGTCTAGTTGCCAAAAGCCCCATCCGGGGATATCTGGTTGCATTGGACTGGGAAGAAGTCAAAAGTTGAGGCCGACCGCAATGGAGCATGGGCCAGCTACTGGGACTCAGTTGGGCCTGCTGAACCAAAGTACCTTAAATACAGGTCGCAGAGCGATGTGTCAGTTCCGAACCATGCATTAGAAGGGATGCATTAATTTTCTCCATCCACCCAAGATGTGGTGAGGCAGCAGTGTAAGTTCCTGTTGCATTGACAGTGAGGACCCAGGTGCCGGGGCTTGCGATTCGAAGGCTGGGGTCGAGGATGCATTTGGCAGTCATGGTGATGCATCTCATATGATGAGCGCAGAGGCTGTGATGCAGAGTTTTATCGTTGTCATTGAGGTTGCCCTTGAATTGGGATGCTGGGACCCTGAAAACCGAGAAAAACACCTTAGTGTTGGTTCGAAAGGCGATGCACTGGTTTCAATATGAAAGGTACCACTGCAATGCGATTCTGGTTATGCCGGTTCTGACTCATGCAGTGGAGGTGATGCGTCAATTTTCTCCATGCAACAACAGCGATGCATCCGTTCTGCTCCCACAGCAGAGGATGTATCAGTTCCACTGGAGTAAGCATCTTAAACCTTCCTCCTAGGATCCAGGATGCGGGTGGCACCACTTGGTAGGACAGACTCACAGATGGCAGAGTCCAGGTGCAGGGTGGTTGGAAGTCTGTTATATCCCTTAGACTTCAAATCAGAAAGCCAGCCAACTAGTCCTTGGAGTCACTCTGGATTCTGGGTTGGAGAGATTCAGGTCCAGTCCTTCTCACTCCCAGGCAAAAGGGCACCGGGCACAGGTCAGCACAGCAAAGCAGGAGTCCAGCAAACAGAAGTCCAGCAGGGTGTCAGGCTGTCAGCAGCACAGCAGCCATTCTTTCTGGAAGAATATCTACAGGTTCAGAAGTATACTGAATTGGTGGTATTTGAGATCCAGTTCTTATACCCAGTGGTGCCTTTGAAGTGTGGAGACTTCAAAGAGATACCTACGAAGTGCACAGATGGTCTGTCCTTCCTGCCCTGGCTCCAGCCTCTCTATAGGGGATTATTCAGCCCTTTGTGTTTGGACAGGACACAGCTTATTCAGGTGTAAGTGAAGCTGTATCCTGCTCCTTCCTCCCAATCTGCCCCAGATGGCCCATTAGGACCCAGATGGCCCATGAAGTCACACCTAAGCTCCCTTTGTGTGTGGCTATCTAGGGGGAATACACAAAGCCCAGCTGCCCCCCCCTCACATAAGCGATCAGAGACAGGCAGCATGCACCAAATGGCTATGGCAGGAAAATTCAACATTCTAAAAGTGGCATTTTCAGAATTGCAATTTAAAATCCAACTTTACCTTAAGTTAGGTTTTTCAATTGTGATTCCAGAGACACCAAACTCGAAAAGTCTCTCTTCCAGTTTGAAATACATTTATAAGCAGTAATACGGTCATTCTAATGTTAATCTACTAGGGAGATAGGCCTTGCAGTGTGAAAAATTAATCACCATCATGACGTGTAAAACTTAAAAGTACATGTCCAAATTTTTAAATACACTGCACCCTGCTCTTGGGGTTGCCGGGGCCCTACCTTAGGGGTGGCTTCTATGCATCAGAAAGGAAGGTTTGAGCCTGGCAGAAGATTAACTTTGCTGGATGGTAATTTAAAACTCCACACACACAGTCTGCAGTGGCAGGCCTGAGACATGTTTGAAAAGCTACTCTAGTGGGTGGCACAATCAGTGCTGCAGGCCCACTAGTAGCATCTAATTTACAGGCCCTAAGCACATGTATTGCACTCTACTAGGTACTTATAAGTAAATGAAATATGCCAACTGGGGATAAATCAATGTTACCATGTTTTAGGGCAGAAGCACAAACACTTTAGGAGTGGTTAGCAGTGGTAAAGTGTGCAGAATCATAAGGCCAGCACAAATGAGGTCTGCAAAAACAGGAGGTCTGAAGGCAATAAGTTAAGGGAATGACGCCAAGGATTCCAGGTCGAACAATAGTCTTTACTTTGTCTACTAAGAATGTGAGCTTTGCAAAGCTCAGAGTCCATCTAC
Source organism: Pleurodeles waltl (assembly GCF_031143425.1). Taxonomy (NCBI): domain Eukaryota; kingdom Metazoa; phylum Chordata; class Amphibia; order Caudata; family Salamandridae; genus Pleurodeles; species Pleurodeles waltl. The sequence goes on along the minus strand of NC_090437.1, from coordinate 778,856,215 downwards.
ATGCTTCGTTTTACTTGAAATACTTTGAGACATTGTACTGCTTAAAACATATATAATAAGTCTACATGGACATGGGCAACAGTCTCAAGCTGTGCAATGACTCTGATGGTCTGTGAGTGTGTGAGAACTATTTACTTTCAGCACTTGGCCCTTAGGGCAAAGTTGCAAACAGTCCAAGATGTCTTAGAGAGGCGGTGTGGTGATGGGGGAAGAAACTCAAAGCTCAACTGTTACCAAATAGCAGGGAATAATGATTGTCCCATTCACAGCTAGTCATTTATAAAGAAAAATAATTTATTATTTCAAAACACACTACCACAAAAAAGAATATGCTTGTGGCCACAGGGTTCTATACAGTGCTTAATTTGTAAATAAAAATGTGCTGGTGCTCAAAGCCCTTCTCTTAAACACGCGGCTGCTGCAATGAAATGTGTGAACACGGCATACCTCTTTAATCAATTTAAAAGCACTCCCTGCCCCTTCAGCTCACACTTGCAGCTTTCTGCTTTCTCTCATTGTGACGCTTTTTCGATGTTCTCTTCCTCCATCTATCCCAAACGTGTCTTTTGCTCGCTGCAAATACTTGAGGCAGAAGACTAAGCACCGGCCCTCAAAAATAAGTGCTGGTGCTCCACACCGGAAACAACAAGCACAAATTAAGCACTGGTTCTATAACAGGTAATACAGGGAGAACAGGCAAAAACATATCAAGCTTAGAATGATCATGAGGTGTAGGCTTACTTTGATGACAACAAACAGATTTATATGAGGGCGGTCACATCACTGCCCCAGCCACTTGTAACACCCCACTCTAGTTTTCCTAAAGCCAAAAGAGTGTCAGTGCCTGGCGAGAATGATTTCAAGGGTGTGGGAGTTGCATGAGCATAGTAGTAGTGAGGTTTCCATGTAGCATGCGCGACAGCTTAGCCTTCCTCCAATATTGTTTTGGAGTTCTGTGCAGACTGTAACTGGTCATCATATGCGACTGCTACTTCAGCAGGGGGGCCAGACCAAAGCAAACAATCCCCTCTGAAATAAATAATGAGCCCAACCTCTGGTGCTAGTGATTATTCAATTTTGGTTATTGTTTGCTTGCTCGCAATTCAGCACAGAATGTCAAGTGGTGAGAGTAATCTTTAGAGGCCACCAACGGAATCAAGGTCTCTCGCCATTGCTTTCTACTTGGTTAGTGCAGCGTGTGGTGGTGGTTTAGGCAATGATCAAGAACGTAGGCAGACCCACTCCAACAGTTGGGTCAGCTCCTGAGTTCCAAGCTTGTCTGCAACTCTGGGCACAAAGGCTTGATTTCCTTAGGCACTCTCCTCCTGTTGTGTTTTTTTTGCTCCGATTTCTTAGACGGCCAGGCAGGATTTAGTACTTAAGCAATCTCCAAGTGTCTCCAGCAACTCACTGAAAGCCTTCCAGGTGATGTTGCTTCAACTCTGGGCAATTGGCTGTCAAAGACAGTAGCCCTGGATCGCAGGAATTCCTATGGTACTCTGTTTTTGCTACTCTTCGGTAAGCAGAAAATGGTCAGTTTCAGTCCCGCTATTATAGTCCAGCTGCAGAAAGGGAATTCTGATTTTCTTATCAGGGTCCTGAAAATGTTTCAAAGGGGTTCCCTCTCTTGATGTATCTCACTGTATCTCTCCTATGTAGAGCAAGTGATGGTTTCAACAGCACGTAGTGACTAGGAGTGTCTCATATTGGCACACTCAAAACATGAGCACAATCGCATGAAGACCTTGAACATGGCAGCCAATACCCTTTGGAAGCAGCACCCCTGGGAGAGACAAAAGGGCAGGACTTAGCCCCTCTGCACAATAAATGAGACCGCTGTGCCCTCCTCCCCACACCTTCCATCCAGCTAAATGTTGGTGCTCAGAAATAAACAATCATAAGGGCTAAAACTGGCACTGCTGCATAACTAAAGCAGCCCTAGCTCTGTCTTCCCACACCTTACTCTTTGATACTAAACCTAAAGCTCAGGAATGGCAGCAATACACTTTGTCAGTCTGAGTCTAAGGAGGGTTGTTGACAATTGTATAAACAATGAGTAGTTCTTGTGATGTTAGGTGGGGATGACAGCTTTTGAGAGCTACGGTCCCACCATCGAAAGGGATGTTTTTTCTGTTTAAAATCATTTGGAATACAGGTTGAGACTGATCAGGAATAGTGATGGAAAATGCTGGGGGTATATCTTCATTGGTAGCCAAGGACCCATTGCAGACAGCCTTCTGCACGTCAGACATTTATCACAGTTACTCCTCTAAACCGAGAGCCAACAGAGGGATTTTTGTGTAGGCTTGATGTTGCTACACTTGTTTAAGTAAAGGTTAACGTGTGACATAATATACAAACTCATGTAATTAACAAGTAGAGAGCACTGAAGGCCTGATTCAACAAACATTTAACACCCTCAGGTTTGACTTAGAGTGCAAAAGGTGTCTAAGGTCAGGCACAAACACAGGGCGGTCCTAGGATTTTGGGGGCCATGGGCAGAAAGGCGAGGCCTCTCTAATTTGCACACAACCCGACAAATTCATCGCTAGTGCATCTCATTAGATGCCCCTGCTCCCAAAGCTGCTTTGTGCAGAACCCACCTAGGTTGCAGCCCCTCTCTCTCAGCCACCTATAAGCACCTCTTAGCAGCTCATAAAGGGCTGAATGTGAGAGTTGCTTTTCATCAGAAAAGCTTAATACTGCTGTGGGACAATGGGTGTCCCATGGTGCCTCTGAATAGGCAGCAGAATGTTTCTCCTTGCAATTGGGTCCATTGCAGGGCCTCCCTCCACTAGGTATCGCCTCACTATACCATGGTTTTGAGGCCCAGGGGAGGTGGCCTCTCCCTTAGGCATGATTATAGGGAGACACACCTTGCTCACAAATTACATAAGCAGGGGGTCAGGAGTGAGAACCAGTGTGCTGAGGCCTGGCTGTGACACTGGTGCACTGCCCAGTGTTCACGGGCTGAGAGCGGGCCGTGGGCAGCTGCCCACTAAGCCTATGCCTAGCGCTGGCCCTGCACAAACAGGCTTGAAGATACGACTTCAGAGTGCAAGAAATTCACCACGTGCTGGCTTGTTAATAGCTTTAATTATGGGGACAGAGTAGACACAAGTGTTTTCCTAAAGAGGGGGCAGGAGCAGGAATGTGACCATTGGAAATACTAAGAAGGTTGTCAAAGTTGCTATTTTGTCTTTCCTCAAAATGTCTACTGTCTACTTCACTGTCACCATCAATCATCCCTCTTAGGTTTGTGACCCTTATGTATATCAATACAAAAATATAAACAAACAAATAAAACACTATAAACTGTGTGTTTCTTTCTCCTATGAGACAGGAATGGGAAGGGCCTGATTTAGAGCTTGGTGGAGGGTTACTGTGTCACAGAAGTTGACGGATTTCCCTTTTGCCTTATTACAAGTGTTACAGGACATAATGCACTTGTAATAAGGTGGTGGGGTTTCCGTCATGTTCATATAGAAGTAAACCGTCCACCAAACTCTAAATCAGGCCCCAAATCTCCAAAGAAGAGAAGAAGGACACAGGGAGTCTATTGTGGAGCAACAAAAAATCACTTGTTTTATTAAAATAGCACATGCTACTAAAGTGTTGCTATTTCATGCATTGCAAATTAAGACGTGTTACTAATATATAATAATAATAATTGTTGAAGCTGGATGGATGATGGGCTGAGTTGGCCTCGCCCTGGGGGCGGTCTCTCTTTCCCTCTCCTTCTCCTTCTAACTTCCTGAATAAAGCTCACAGTCATCTTCTAAAGTAAAGTAATATCAAGGATACCTAGAAACATTAATCCTAGCTCATATTGCAAAGTAAATCGACTTGTTTAAAACAACACACCAAGAAGAATGGAGAAAATAGGCCTGCAAGTTAAACACACAACATAACAGCCGCGGCCTGTACTTTAGGGAGGAGGGGCCAAGCCCCCGCCACATTTTGCCCCTCATGAAGAGTGCCTGTCAGGCTGAGCAAAGGTCAGCCTGGCAGACACTCTTCATGTTCATGTTCAGTTCATGTTCAGCTCAGGCAGCCAGGAGTGAGACATGCGTGATTTGCACAGACTCCTGGCTGCCTGAGCTGAACTTTGCTGGGCTGAACAGGTCACAGTTTCTATGGGCGTGCCCTTCTCAGCTCAGCAAAGGTGCCTCGAGGCCCTTTCCCTCAGGCAGGGCTGAAAGAGAGCTGGTCGAGGCACCCCCCTCTGCTTACTTGAAGGAACAAACTTTGGTAAAGCCAACAAGCCTGGCCTTGGCAAGTGGTTCATGGGTTATTTTTATGTTTTTTATTGCAACTTTATAACATAAAATAAAGAGAAGGGTAAAAGAAATCATAATGGTGCCTAAACCCTGCATCTATATGCTTGCTAAAATACATGTAATAAAAATAACCATCTAATATAATATTAATTAAACAGTGTGGACGTCTCCTAGCATGCAGGAATACACAGAATAGGTGTGGAAATCGTTTTTAACATTAATGCCAATCAGAAAAAAGTGTGATCCTTTATGAATTACTGTAACCTGAATACATTGTTTAAACACATAAGGCTTTGTGCGTGATGCATGGATACATGATTGTGCCCTGGTGCTAGAGAGAGGGGAGGAGACTGCCTTATCTCTGTAAATATGGTGCTCTCCTTTTCTCTCTCTCTCTCTCTCTCTCTCTCTCTGTCTCTCTCTCTCTCTCTCTCTCTCTCTCTCTGTCTCTCTCTCTCTCTCTCTCTCACGCAGCGTAGCGCAGCATTTTTGGCTGCTGCACTGTATGAGAATTTGGTAAATAGGCCCCTATGTGCCAGCGTGATTGTTGGGAAATCTGAGGCTCACAATTCCCCAATCTCACTGATCAAGCTACACCCCTGCCTTTAACCTGACACTGAACCTGTGTTCCAAATCTGGGGGCAGAATTATTATTTTATCATGCAACACAGTGCAGCAACCAAATCTGCTATGTTGTGTTGTGTAAGATGGGAGGAAGAGTGCAGAGCCATATCTACAAAAGGCTTCCTGATCTCATCATCCCTGCACTGACATTCTATTAAAAAGTGCCTTGTGAGAAGCCTAGCCCTGCACCATGGTGCAGTGATGAGTGTGCATCAGTAGCGGCTGGTGTCAAGGCTGAGAGGCGGGGTGGGGGGAATCAGTGAACAACAAGAAAACAAAACAAACATAAAATAACTTACCTGCTGCCCGCCACGTTGAATGTTTTGTGATCCTCTACACTGCAGGCACAGGCTCCCAGCCTGCCCTGCATCCAATCCTGACAATGCTCTCATGCTGCTGGCATCATGAGAGCAGCATCAGGATTGGCCTGAGCACCCAGGCAGACTGGTAGTTTGTGCCTTCTGTCTCCAACACAGCAACACAGCTCTTGATGGAGACAGCTAGTGCGCATGTGTGCTTTGCTGTCCTGAGACAGACGGCCAAACACACATACGCACTGGTAGCAGTGGAATCACTCCCCCTTCATCATGATGGTTCCGCACCCAAGACTCTGCCTGGCCCAAGTTGAAAAAAAATGATAATAAACCTTTCTTATTATCATTTATTTCTCCACTTTTGAGGCTGCTGGCAGGGGGGTGACGCTTCTCCGCCATAGCTGAAGAGCTGTCACTGATGTGCGTTGTCAAGCAAAGAATTTGTAACAGAACCATACCATGCCATTACAAATTTCTGTGCCTAGACAAGCTCACGAGGACAAACACAGAAGGATCCCATGTTTTAGCCGCATGTTGTTCTTTTAGCACACAAACAGTGCATGGGCTTTTTGAGAAATTAAAACATTCCTCCTTGCTAACGTCTACTTCAAAAAGGTGTTATTTTTTACACAAAGCCCGGTCTGGCTATCTTTGTGGCCTTTGCTTAAAAACCTTTCGGTATATACGCTGATCTCCCCAAGTAACGCTCCATTGACCCCCTCTTGCGGTGAAACAAGGCAACTTGACACAAAGCAACACAAAGGGCTTTTTGTGCTCAGAAAAGAATCCTTTCCGGTGCAAAGTAACTCTTCCGCTTCAAATTAAATACAAATTTGTTTGTTTGCACTACTTTATGACTGCGCAAAGTCATAGTAAATTCGGGCAAGAGTATTTTTAATCCTTTCCTGCCTACACTATTTTAAGAAAACAATTAAATTATAATTAATTTCTTTTTTTTGACTATCCTTTCAAAATCTTTGGCAGTAGCGACATCAAGTGGCGAGGAACGGAAACCAGGAAAATACAACAATAGTGCACGACAACTTGGCAAGACAGAAAAGAACATTGTTTCAGTCTCGATTGCTGCTGTCCCTGCTTGCCTCTTTACGTAGATTTTTTCAAGGCAGATGGCACACGCTTTTCAATGTAAATTTTTTTACAAATGTATTGAAACCAATAATAGAGCAAAGATTGTTTCTATATTGAAGTGCACCCTTAGCTGTGTGGCCAATGACATTGTGCTTAGGGAACGGATGTCACTCTCACAAACAATGGACCCCAAAGCTGAAGTTGGTTGGGCTGGCTCATTGCCCCATGCTAGGGAAAACCAAAATGCGACTGATAGTTGAACTGGCCAGTGGCGAAGAAGGCATAGTGAAAGCACCTTTACATGCATCTATTTTTATTAAATCTTTTTTGGAAAAACAAATGGTCTTTTGGGTAACACCAGGTACTCGAGTTGTCGTGTGACTTGGCAAAAAGATATCATAGCCATTACTTTTGTGGAAATTAATGTATTGGCAAGTTGGAATGCGAGGCATTGTCTGTTCCACCCAACAAATACCCTACCCATGAACCCTTATCTCAAGAACTCTTTGGGGTGAGGGGTTCCCTTCCTTTGGCCAATAATCTGTATAATTGGCGAAAGAAATAGAAGTTGCCAAAATGGTTCCAAATACTAGCCTATAACTAGGTCAGTGCTTTATTGCCCAAGTAGTGCGAGCAAAGCCAACATAAATCACGTTTTCAGTGTTTCTTTCATTTGTATATATATAAATAAATAGTAGTGTACGCTAACTGGAACAAGCACACCATAAACGTAGCTACTGTTAATGCCTTCTACTTGCCAACAGTCGAGCTAGTCACCTTACTCCCAAAGGCCTACAGAGACTATTGCAAAATAAACAGATTGAACATAAATTAGGAAAACAAGAACTAAATTTCGATAGAAAATACCACATTTTCCTGCCATCTAGAGAACATCAGGCTGGAGACGGTGACCTGTTAATAGCATTCGGGAGTTATGTTTCATGTAACTTTCAACCAACAGAATCAGTAACGCTTTTTAGAGTCTGTCTGCAGTCCCAGTGATGGCAATTTAATACATAATGTGCAGTTAATAGGTCTTTAGTTTATGCATTTCCAGCCTGCATGATGGACAATGATCCACACGTTAATGCTTTCTAAGGTGCAAAGGGCTTAGGAAACCCTTGTGAAAACCACAACCTGTAGGGTTAGAACACTGATAATGGCTTTGGTGGTTACTTCCTTGACCTGCTGCTCAGTGGTGAAAACAGTAACATTTGTAAAGTCCTAAACTAACACTGAAGTACAGTCTGTTGCAGCAGAATGTTATAAACATCCTTGCATTACCGAACTTCTCTTGCAATAAATTCTAGGGAGAAGGAGGTATGTTTGTCTTGAAAATCTTCAGACTTTCCAATGTCACTTTATCCTGACAGGTTATTCGCTGAACGTTGATAAACTTCTGTTGAAAGAAGACACAAGTAGACTTCTTTTAATTCCGGTCTAGACTATGTAACCACAAAATAAACTTCAATTTTTATTCTGATATAAAAATAAAAATTGAAATGACACAATAATTGTTTTGTTATGTTTTTGTATGCTGCCATTTCCTTCTGTTTCGTTTAGGTCAATTACTATAATCATTTAAAGTTAAGTAAATCCCTGGATGTCATATATGTATGGTTTTAAGAAACAAATGAGTTAAATGTATGCCTCTTCGTCTTAATTTTAATGAATAAAAGGAGACAGTAACTAAGGCTGTCATTTAATAAAGCAAGTGTACGCTGTATGATACTCGCTTTTCACTACTTATTTGATTTGAAACCTTGAAGGGTAGCTATAGCAGCTACTTCATTTCATAATCAAATTCGCAAGAAGTTGTGTACTAGAACATTATGCCATTGTTTAAGGTCATGCATTATTTTAATTGTTTTGATATTTTTCAGCTTTTGTTTGATTTCATGTAACAAGGCAAATTGTACGAGTGTTTATATATACGGAAATGGATATACAGTATAGATAATGGTTGTTAGAAATGGGGTCTCCAGTTGGCAGTCAGTTTGCACCCTGTCCAAGTAGGGACCCTCAGTCTAGTCAGGATAAGGGAGATACCCGCTCAGATAACCCCTGCTCACCCCCTTGGTAGCTTGGCACGAGCAGTCAGGCTTATCTCAGAAGCAACGTGTAAAGCATTTGCACATAACACACAGTAATAAGTGAAAACACCACAAAAGGACACCACACCAGTTTTAGAAAAATAGCCAATATTTATCTATATAAAACAAGACCAAATACGATAAAAATCCAACATAGAGTAATAAAAATATGAATGCTGCAAGATGTACTTAACAATACAGTTCCTTGAAGTCGATAACTCCACCTGGGGCTATCACGGGGTCGTGAACAACAAAACCAAAAGTTCAGGCTGGCCTCAGCGTCGCGGGACAGCTGCAGTGTCGGGAAGACCCGCAAACAGTACCTTGGACTCGCAGGTTCCGGTTCCGTCGGTTCCGGAGTCGGTGCAGGAGTTGTCGGGCCCTTGAAGTCACGCACCTCGGGTATCGAACTCCGGGCTGATGAAATCAGGTGCGCTGGCGGGGATGGCGTCGGGGCTGCGGTGCGAAGCGGGACAATGCGACATGCGGTGCCCACAGGTCACGGTGCCGGCAACAGCTCGGTGACGGCGTCCAGCGGCGTCAGTGAGACCAGGGCTGCGGTGTGAAGCAGGGCAGTGCAATGTGCGGTGTCCACAGGTCACGGTGCAGACAGCGGCGTCGTCGTTGTGGAAGCGCTGTCGTCGGTAGGCCCAAGCCAGCGGGATGGGACGGTGCTTTGTGACCCTAACGAGCGGTGTCCACAGGCCACGGTGCAGGCAAGGATGCATGGTGACGACACTGGAGCCGATGGTGCGGCCGTCAGTGGACCGGGGCTGCGGCCCAGGATGGTGCTTCGTGCTCCTCACGAGCGGTGTCCACAGGCCACGGTGCAGGCAGCGGCACCGGTGTCAGCAGGAGCGTCGTCGTCGGGGATGCCCAGGCTGCGGTGTGAGCAGGTGACGCCAGAGTGCGGGGCCCTCAGGTCGCGGTGCGAGCAGCGGCTCGTGAAGTCATCCGATGACGGCATCGGTGAGACCAGGGTCACAGTGCGAAGCGGGGCAATGCGACTCCGTGTGGCATCAGCAAATCACAGTGCAGGCCAGTGGCGTCATTGGTGGCGTCGCAGTGGTTTCTCTTCTTGAACAGCACAAAACACACAGTTCCCAGTGCTGCAGGTCGAGGAAACTGAAGTCTTTGGTGTCCCTGAGACTTCCAACAGGAGGCAAGCTCTACTCCAAGCCCTTGGAGAATTTTCTCAAGCAGGACACACAGCAAAGTTCACCCTTTGCACTCTTTTCAGGCAGAAGCAGCAACTGCAGGCGAGTCCAGCAAAGCAACACAGCAAAGGGACAGTACTCCTCCTTCTGCTCTTCTCCTGGGCAGAGGTTCCTCTTGATTCCAGAAAGATTCTAAAAGTCTGGGGTTTTGGGTCTGCTTCTTATACCTAGTTCTGCCTTTGAAGTTTGCAAACTTCAAAGCAAAGTCTCAAGTGTTTACAAGATCCTTCCTTGTCCAGGCCAGGCCCCAGACACTCACCAGGGGGTCGGAGATGGCATTGTGTGAGGGCAGGCTCAGTCCTTTCAGGTGTGAGTGACCACTCCTCCCCTCCAGCACGGATGGCTAATCAAGATATGCAGGCTACACCCCAGCCCCCTTTGTGTCACTGTCTAGAGGAGAGGTGTGAACAGCCCAACTGTCAAACTGACACAGACAGGGAATCCACAAACAGGCAGAGTCACAGAATGGATTAAGCAAGAAAATGCCTACTTTCTAAAAGTGGCATTTTCAAACGCACAATCCTAAAATCAACTTTACTAAAAGATGTATTTTTAAATTGTGAGCTCAGAGACCCCAAACTCCACATGTCTATCTGCTCCAAAAGGGAATCTACACTTTAATCAGATTTAAAGGTAGCCCCCATGTTAACCTATGAGAGGGACAGGCCTTGCAACAGTGAAAAACGAATTTAGCAATATTTCACTGTCAGGACATATAAAACACATTACTATATGTCCTACCTTAACCACACACTGCACCCTGCCTTGGGGGGTACCGAGGGCCTACCTTAGGGGTGTCTTACATGAAAGAAAAGGGAAGGTTTAGGCCTGGCAAGTGGATACACTTGCCAAGTCGAAGTTACAGTCAAACCTGCACACACAGACACTGCAGTGGCAGGTCTGAGACATGATTATAGAGCCACTTAAGTGGGTGGCACAACCAGTGCTGGAGGCCCACTAGTAGCATTTGATTTATAGGCCCTGGGCACCTCTAGTGCACTTTACTAGGGACTTACTAGTAAATCAAATATGCCAATTATGGATAAACCAGTCCACAGTACAATTTATATGGGGAGCACTTGCACTTTAGCACTGATTAGCAGTGGTGAAGTGCACAGAGACAGTAAACCAGCAAAAACAGAGTCCAAAACCAGGAGGTCAGAAGGCAAAAAGACAGGGGAGACCCGCCAAAAAGCTGCCAGGTCTAACAATGGTTTACAACTACAACAGTTCGCTGAAAGAGCCACTGTCAAGCATACCTCAGGGCAAAATGCAGTAATGAACCATAAGCCAACGTAAATGACATTAATTAAATAACAGCCTACCTGTCAGGTTATAAAATGATAATCATCATTATGCAGGCTTTTAGGGCTAAAACCCCAGATCTGTGAGCAGGAAAGAGAACTAGCATGAGCAAGAACAACCAAAACCAAAACCAATGTGTTGTAGAGAATAATGACATCTTAGTATAACTTTCTGCAGTCGCAAGATTTCTACAATATTGCTCCAGCCCTAGCGACGTGGAAAGTAAATGATCTGCCTACTGTTCCTGTTTTATATATCTCACCTGCTGATATAATACACAACTGTTTCTGTTTTATATATCTCACCAGCTGATATAACACATTTTAAATACAGCGATGAGTCAGGACTCGATTGTAATGATGACAGATTCATTTTATGTAGTCTCAAGCAATATACAGGGAAGTGAATGTCCCCTCAGGAGCAGTTCCTCCTCTGCTCAGACTTTGCCTGTTCGAGATGTCAAGCATCTTGTGACTCGCTACTTAATTCTGAAGCCATCTTCTCTCCTCCAAGGCTCCATCTCAAACCATGCATCAACAGCCTGCTCCATGCAGGCCTACCCTTCAATGTGCATCTCCATCCTGCACAATGAACCTCCCTCATATGTCTCCTACTGCACTCAAAGCACCCGTGTCAATCACGTGCAGCTCCCCCTGCCCTGCAAGGCTCCCTCTAGCACTGTGCATTTCCAGCCTGCACTAAGTAGTTCTACCCTTCTCCGTGCACCTCTAACCTGCACCCTGTAACTCCTTTGTGTGCCCCCTCCTGCACACCAAGCACCCATGACTATCCTTTGCAGCTCTCCTGGCCCATAAAAATCCAGCATCTCTTCCTGCAACATGCCCCTCCTTCATCTATGTCTATTACAAACATACAGCACCCTCTCAACATCTAAACATTTGCATTCCCCACACCTCACCCTATACGAGGAGAGATTGCGACGGATATAAGGGAAAGCATAGTGATTGCGGTGACATAAGAGATGGCGATTGCTGCTACTGACTTTGCGTCCGTTGTGTGCACTGAGAAAGCGTTTGCCATGATGTGGCCATCTTTCTACTTGGCTCTTTCCTTTTTAGTGGTTGCAATAGTATAGGTGCACTTTTGATGCATGCGTGTGCTTGTTTCTGGTGGGGTGGGCACTGTTAGTGATCGTGCTGTACCAGATGTGTTTAAGGATACTTGCATCATCCGCTATGTGCCTCCTCAGCTAAGGGAAAGGATAGCTCTCACAGATGATGGTTGCTCTAACTCCTTGGAGAGCAACATGGTGATAGTTGTGACACTTGCACTTTTTTATGAAGTCTCTGCTGTACCTATACTGTGTGTGAGAGGAGCATTCATCACACTTTACAGATCCCTTGCCATTCCTGTCCTGTATGTGTAAGGATAGCTTGTCCTGCTCATGCCTATGTTGCTCTTATTCTTTGTTTATGATGAACTATAATTAGTTGGAACATTCCTGGGCTGGCCTAGAAAATAAATGACAATGAATGGCTATCTTTTATCAAAGCTTGTGATATTGTTGTGTTGTATGAGACTTGGTCACTGATCGTATTTATGATGGTGACACTAGCCGGCCTGTTCCATCAGTTAGATCGAAGTCAGGCAGAGGGGAAGGGAGGGAGGGGCTGTGGTCTCACAGTTTGGTTTAAATTTGCTCTCAATTTGAGTGTCACCAGAATTCATGTCAATAACAAAGTGATCCAGGCACTTTATAAAGAATGTTGTAAAGAGTTACAATTATTCCCTATTAACTTTTACAATAACTAGTTCACCTAATGTTAACATTTTCCGTGAACTGTTTGACCTTATCAACAATTGGCTAGTTACACCTAGGTTTGTTTTCTTGCCGCCTAACTGGGTTATTTGTGGTGATTTCAACGCTTGTCTAAGCTCTGCATTGTTCATGCAACTCGTTCTACAACTCGGTAAGCTACAGTGGTATCTACTACATGCCGTACAAACAGCGGGGTCAGACTTGGAAAATTTATCTTGGAAAATGATTTGGTCAATATTCATGTGAGGTTGGATCCTTCTCAATGTTCTATTTCTACTTAGTTTGGAAGAGAGTGCTCAACAATTATCAACTATATATTTTTATCCAGTAACCTTATGAGTGTAATGCACTCATCTGGTTCCGATCGCAGAGAAGATGCTGGACCTCTTATCCCCCTAGAGGGCAGCCCATGATAAAGGAACCTTAAACCCTTAAATCAAATACTGCCCTCGAGGTGATGAGAGGTTGAGACAAAGTAAGAAATTATAGACTTGAGGCTCCGGTTCTGCTCTGCTGCCTTGTGACACTATGGAAGAGGTTCTGCACTCCCTGGACTTTTTGTGTTGGTGTGGATGTAGTGCACTAGAAATAACAAGAAGACTAGTTTATCAATGGTTCTCAGCATACAAAGATGACCTAGTTATTCACAAAATTGTACACTTACAGGCACCACAAGTATTGCATGAGAGCAGGTAGAAATCAAGATTTAAAGCTGGAGTTTCTGGCATTCCCAAGAATCATTTTACATTCAGTTCTCTGTACAGGTTTGTATAGATATAAAGTGCACTTTAATAAGTCTTCTCTCATTCCTATTACAACAATTTGTCAAGAATAATTGGTTGGCAGATTTCAGTTCTGATATAATTCAAGTCTGGAGCACTCACTGTGTAAAAGAGCTCAGAGCACTAAAGCTATTGAAACAAAGGTAGTGTCTGATTTCGGAAAGCAAGCTTTCTCAATTCAGAACTCAGTCTTATAGACTTAATCTAAGGATAAGTGTGCACTAACCTATGATCAAGTACTTAGCCTTGTCTCTTCTGCTTGAAAGTGGAATTCAGAGGAAGTCTTGTAGCTGTACTGCTGGGAGCCGAAGAAGAATCGCCACACTAAAAGCGAAGACCAGAGAAGCGTCCATGGCATCAGGACCACAGGAGGGGCAGGGAGGCTGGGGTACAAAAGACTAGAGCGCTGGAGGGATCCGTCAACTCAGGAGGTGAGTGCAGGGATGATGATTGCTCAGGACAGGAATGAGGCCAAGCACTGACTTGAGTTTTGGGTGCAGTTTAAATATTCTATGGGTGAGGTTGAATCCTGAAAGCCACATTGCTTACATTGGAGACAGGAAGGTTCTAACAGGCCCTAGGAAAAAATGCCTGTCAGCCTAATGGTTTTGACCTTTAATGCAAGCAGGTGCAATCAATTAACATTGGCAGGTGTAGTCAATAGGTCATGTCAGTTGGAACCAATAAAAAGAAGCAGGTGGAATCAATTAACATTAGAAGGTGGAGTCATGGCATTTGGAACCAATAAACAAGAAACACATGTCTATTCTTCACAAGTGTGCAAACCAAAAAAACAATTGAACAAGGCTAATGTTTTGGGAAGTGATCTGCCAAGAGATTAAGGCCCTCATTACAACCCTGGCGGTCAAAGACCGCCAGGGCTATTTCGACGGAAGCACTGCCAACAGGCTGGCGGTGCTTCCCATGGGATTACGACTGCGGCGGAAGCGCCGCGGTCGCACCGCCGGGACCGGCGTTTTCCCGCCATATTGGTCCCAGCCGCCGGTCCCCGCGGTTTCCCGCCATATTGGTCCAGGCGGTTGTAATCCCCCAGGGGATTATGAGTCCCCCTCCCGCCAGCCTTTTAATGGTGGTATGAACCGCCATGAAAAGGCTGCCGGAAAGGGGAGTCGCGGGCATGGGCATGGGCAGTGCAGGGGCCCCCTGCCACAGCCCCATTGAACTTTTCACTGTCTGCATAGCAGACAGTGAAAAGCACGACGGGTGCAACTGCACCCGTCGCACCGCCACAACACCGCCGGCTCCATTTGGAGACAGCTTCCGTGTTGCGGCCGAGATCCCCGCTGGGCTGGCGGGTGGAAACTAGGTTTCTGCTCGCCAGCCCAGCGGGGATCTCCAAATAGCCACCGCGGGAGTGCGGCCCCGTGGTGGATTCAACTTGGCGGGCGGCGCTTGCCGCCCGCCAAAGTTGAAATGAGGGCCTAAGTGTAGTGGGACCATGGGGCCTGAGGGGTGTTTATCCTGGTGGCGCAGCAGTTCATGAAATGCCACAGGGGAAATACCACATGAGCCCTGTGCATCAGACACACTGTACAGAGGGTGCAGGAGGGGGTTGTGACAATGAGTCGGCTATTATCGTGTATCATCCTAAAACTTTATTTTTTTAGGGATCACAATCCCTTGACCTCTGTCCTGTTATCTCTCTCTTTAAAGAAGTGCAGCTCTTCTAAGATACATCGATATCTGAGCCCTATAAGTAACAACCTGCTTTTGGAATTCACTGAACCCCAGTGTGTTCCTGATTTCTCTGACTAAGCCTAAATATAACCATTTTGATACCTGTCTTTCTGTTCCGGCTGGGAGCAACACAATGTTGTCTGCTTTCGAGGGACTGTGCATCGCAGCCAATATTCTTTTAATGAAACCTGTAAATTTCAGGAAGTACCCTAATCCAAGGCAGTTTAATGCAGTTTGCTCACTTGCTAATAGGCGTCTGAGAAGTGCTTTGTCTGTTAAACCGAGGAACAACAGCTATGTAGCTGCTTGTCATATGGAATACGGGTCTGCCTTAAGTGATAGGTGCAAAGAGATAACATAAAACCATTGTTAATAATTAATAATGAACACTAAATTGAACAACTCTAAAGATTTCAGGCATATTTTCAATTTGATCTGAAACAGTTAAAGTCATACAACTAGTATTACCTCACTCATCCCAGGGAAGCAATGGGCCTTATGTTTTACTAATATGTATTTGTTACCCACTAACAGAAATCGTGGCAAGTCTTCACTAAATTGATCCCACCCTCTTAATTTTGAGGTCACAAAGTAGTTATTGCATTACATGGTTGACTTTCCAATAACTTCTCTGGAACTGTTAGGGCCCCAATTGATCTTTTTAAATGTAACATCTGCTTATGGGCCACTCTGCCTATTAATATCTTCAGTAATCAAAATGTCCCCATTTCTGAAAAAGGTAATCACGCAGAAACACAATATTATCAGACCATCTCTTTAATCAATTCTATGGTTAAAGTTCTAGCCAGAGTTATTTTCAACAACAGCATAAGATTACAGACCAATGAGCAAAGGGTCTTGAGTACTTGTCAATATGGTTTCAGAGAGGGACATGGTACAATGGAGCAGTGCCTGACCCTCAATGTCATTCTTGGTAATTACACCATTGCCAAACACTTTTTTTTAATTGTACCCTGGACTTCATTGACCTCTCAAGTACATTCCATATGGTCAACAGATCAGAATTATGGTCACTGCTTATATCCATAAGATTGAACCCATCTTTGGTTCATTTTGTTTCTGTTCTCTATGATGGCCTGTCCACCAATTCATTCAGACTGGAAGAGGAGTGGATCAGCGTTTTATTTGAGCCCCTTTATTGTTTATTTTAAATATATTGGACAACTTCATGGCCTAACTTGAACTGGATATCATTTATGCCAAATCTAAGACAATGGTATGTAGTAAAGAAACACTGAAAATGTGTATCATCACTATAAACAATAATGAACTATTGAGGGTTTCTAACTTTCATTAACTAGGTATCATTTTTTATGCTACCCAACATTTGTACTAAAGACAGACAACAACAATTATCACAGTCTGTGGGAGAACTTTTTTATTTGATTCCCTCCTTAAGTGGAAAATCCATAATGACTTTCCTCAATAGCTGTAAAAATGCAATGTCTCCCCATCTCCACATTTGACTCCTAGATAAAGAGTTATACCAACAATGCATCCCTGCAAATTATGGAAAATCAATTTTGCTGGTGATTTCTCTCTATTCCCCACACTTACTCTCTATTCCTAATAATAGTTTACACTTGATGTGCTATGAGGAGTTGTGTTTATTGTATAATGAGGATTTAATTAAGCTTGCCCCTCCCCCGTCTGTTGCTGTGGACATCAATTTCGACTAATGCACATGCCACTTTCAACCATGACATGATTAAGGATTGTCTGAAGTGGAACATATGGCGTGATATCCTTTAGTTGACTTATGTTAAGCAGTCCTGTAAATGTTTATGAAAAATTTAATCCTACTTCCATTTGTAATCAGGGCATACTTTGGACAAAGAAAAGCTTTCATGACATGAGATGGCATGAATGTAAATGTATCGACTTACATAAGCCCAGCATATGACTATATATAGGGCTTAAGACTACACCTTTTACTGAACTTTATCTACTATACAGCACCATTCATTTGGAGAGGATATTTTTATTGAGATTTATGCCAGGAACAGTTCACCATATGTTGGATTTTCCACTGGGTCAGAATGCCAGCGTTAGAGTTGTTATTTGCCCACATGATTATGCCTGGAAATAGATATTGTTGTTTTTTTTTAAATGTTTTTTGTACACTTCATAAAATATACACCAGAAGATTTTTAAACAAAGACATTTTAGAAGATATTATTCAGCCCTACAATTTTTATAGCTACTTAGGGATGATGAGGTCTTTTGGTGGTATGATATTTCCTTAAGGTCTGTTTGGTGGTAGGGTGTTTCCTTAAATATATTGTGCAATGTTGCAATTCTATAGGTGGTTGGAAAGATGACATTTTAATTGCTCTTATTGTGCTAATGGTTATACGTTTGTGATTATCTAAGTTATAATTGAAAGGTTTTTGATTGACTAATTATTTTTGCTGATAATTACCTCTTGCACCGTTGAAGGTAATATGGATTTCTACTTTGTGTGTGCACGTTCATGACTGAAACCTTTTGTTGCTACTATTTCATTCTGCGCTGCAAATGGAAAGATGGGCATGATGAGGGGTTAGTGGCCATTCAAAAACATTTGCTCAGTTGCAAGGTCCTTCCCTTCAATCACTTTCATTCTTTTGAGTACATGTCTCTGGAAATCTCCTTCGCACTGCTTCCAATCTCAGAGTGAACATCATTTATCACCTTCTTGGTAAAATTAACACTTTTGTCAAAGAATGCATGGAGTACATGACCTCAAAATTAATTAGCTTCCACAACATCATCTTCCTAGGTGACTTCAGTTTTCAATGAAGTATCAAGAGCATCAAACCAATAGACACCATGTCCTCTTTTCTCAGCAACAATGATCTCCCCGGAAACCCCATCCGCAAGGGTTCCACTCTGGATTTGATCATATTCAAAGTTTCTCACCCACAGCCGATGATCCAGTTCCAAATGATTGGTTTGACCATGTTTTAACTGACTTCATAGTGACCTTTACCGGCATTAAAACCTTTGGTCAACCAAAGAATGAGAAAATCTGATTTAGGGACAAAAGGAACATCGTTATTAAGGCCCTTGCAAACAAGGTTCACCCAAATCCTACATCTGTAGTTCCCCAACTTGACATCAATGCTGCCACAAAAAATTAAATAACTGCATGCAATCCTTAAAAGAGGAATTTGCACTTCTCAAGCACAAGATACAAGACCTATCCCTTCTATACCTTGATTCTCACAACCTTTATGAGAAAAAAGTACCTTGGAAAGCTTGAGAAAGAAGGGAGACAATCACCCTCTCCGCTAAGCCTGGTTAGTGAGAAAAAGCAATAAAGGCCACATTTTCGGACCCAAGTCAGTGCATATCAGATCCCTCCTGGACACGTCAAAGAACAAACCTAAATTTCTGTTAAACATATTTAAGCAGGCAAACAACCCTTCATCTAAAACCACACACATGTCCTCAGAGGACCTATGTAATGACTGTGGAGTTTTTTGACAAAATAATTTAAGGCTATAGACATTTGCTTGCTGGCCACCTCTGACAATATAGCCAAGGATAATTCAACTTGCAAAGCGCAGTGGTCCTGGTCTCTTCCCAGTTTCAGAGTATGAACGATTGGAGATGATAACTAAGGTGAAACCATCAAGCAACATTTCCAACATAAATCCTGGCTCTATTAGTAAAGATCTCACCAAACAGCTTCTCTCGTATGGTCCACACTTCCCTCAATCAAGGTACTTCCCCAAACTGTCTAAAAATTAGCCAAACCTCTCCTCTTTAAAAAAAGAAATATCACTGGCCCATGATGACCTAAACAACATCTGTACTGTCTCCTAAATAAGGTCCTTCCGGTCTCCACCCTTCCCTTTTTAGGTAAGGTAATAGAAAGCTGCGTAGCCTCCCAAATTTCATCTCACAACCATGCATATGACCTTCTACGCACTTTCCAATCTGGAGACACGGTTACAGCTTCAAGGCTACAAGTCATTGATGACTAATTCCTCATCCTTTACATTTGAAACTCATGTCATCTTGTTCTCCTCGATCTCTCAACTGCCTTTGATACACTCCATCAGCATGTACTGATCAGTATCCTGGGGAATCGAATGAGCATTGAAGCGGAGGGTCCTTGATTGGTTTACCATTTATCAGATGAATAGTTCACAAGTAGTGAAGATTGAAAGCTCTGTCTCTAATCAAGTCAGCCAGTAAAAAGGAGATCCATAAGGCTGGATCCTTTCACCAACCCTATTTAAGCTCTATCTGGAGCCACTTTGTAGACCCTTAGGAACTCTGGGATACTCTTTCACCTGCATGCTGACAATATTGAACCTACCTGACAGCCTCATCCTAAGACAACATTACTCTTCTCTCCACCCCATTATCAAGAATTTAAACATGAATGTTAACTCACCACCTTAAACTTAACCCTATGAAAAAAATCTTGTTTTATATCTCAGAAGAAATCCAGCTCACCTGTACAAGAGTGGATAGAATGCCTCTCTGCCCTGGAGTGTCAATCCATTATTGATCAGAATACAAGTCGCTTAACTTCATCCTTGATATTCGTCTCAACCTCCAAATTCAAAATGGGCCAGGGCCAAACCATCTGGTTCTAACTATCCAGACTAGACTACGGGAGCTCACTCTTCCCATGCATCCTCAAAACACACTTAGCTCCACTCGTATTTCTACATGCTGCAGCCTGCTTTGTTTCTTAACACAATAAATGTGATGACATCACACCTATCCTGCTGCTCATAATTGCTTCCCATTGAGCTGTGAGCTCAATCTAAAATTGCCTGCACCTCACAGGAGACCCTTCATTCCTCTTTGCCCATCAACCCTACAGGAAATCTCAAAACTTTGGGAGCAAAGGTTTGTTTAAGAAAGCATAAACTCTTCTCCTGGAGCCTCCCACTTTCATATGAGGACGATACATGAACCAATCATTCTCAGGTACTGCCACAAGAATCTGGAACCTCTTCTTTCAACCCTCTGTATAATCACATGCCATACTACCTCTAAAATAAAACTTAAGGCCATTCTCTTTTGAAAAATCTTGGGCTAAATCCATCCTACACACACACCGTCTCAAGCATCTGTTTTCCACTTTCCTGTGCTGTATCTGTATTCCTGTGATGACTGGTGGTAACTCTAAAGCACTATCATGCCCTTGGGCTATGCCAGTGCTATATAAAAATTAGAGTGATACATACATTGTTGATGCTCCTGTGGTACATATTCTCTGTGTCTTATTGATGTTTGAGCAAACCTTTGTACCATACAAATCTAAAATGATTGGCATCGCCAACGCTTGTGTTTCTTGTTACTTCTGGTTAAATGAATGCAGTATCCTGTGTTGTCCAACACAATCATTTTAACGTTCCCTAGTAAATACACTCATCTCTCTTTGTTTATGGAATGAGATACAGGGCATGTGTTACAGAATAAATGGCAGTAGAAGTGTTTCTTCCTTCAGCCCCTTGGTGTACTTAGCTGCTAGGGTGCAACATTTTTGTCTTTCGTTATTCAGCAATGATTGTTGCAATACGGATGGCTCTGTAGTACAGACACTCAATTGGTAAAAGTAAATATATGCTTTTTTAAGTGTTGTCTGAGGCAACACATGCGCTGTCACTTGCAAAACATTTTGTAAGCTTACAGTGAGCTGAGAGCCCTTCTTTTGCTTGCCATTGGTTGGCTTAATTATCACTCGCATTTGCTTTCTTCTCATTTCTTATTCCATGCCTGCTTCATATCCTCTTCTTGTGTTTGGCCCTACCCTGGAGCATGGCTGAAATACTTGTGTCCTTCCAGTGCTTACATTTTTGGAGCAAATGTTTAGGTACATGACAGCTGTCACCAGACATAATGTTATCAACCTAAAACGACCTTTCAGTAGTACCACAGAGAGATGTTTAGCTCTGCCCATATGTTGGTAGGTAGGACTACATGTTTTGATTGAGCAGCAGTTGAGCGTTTTCACAAAATAAAGTGCTTCTTCTCCATGCAGCTGTGATTAGTTTGTTTACTTATCCTCTTGCCTTATCCAGCAACAGTATGGATGCCTGAGCTTAAACTCTCAGGGGCACACACATAACATTGTAATGCTAATAAAGTATCTTAGGCAATGTACTATGTTGGTTTCCTCTGGCAGCAACATAGATGGTAGGAGGGCAGAAATTATTAATGTATTACAACCCCAGCACTCCCTCTTCCATCACTAACTTTAGACTTCAGAGTGCAGCTTTTTGTTTGAAAGCAGTATGCAATACCCAGGGCTACAATAATCTACATGGATGTTTAGGTCTGGCTTGATAGTGCAATTGTCACCTCACTTTATGTGATCAACAAAAAAGAGCTTTCACAGTACTACTGAGGAACTAAGGCACATATTTATAATTGTTGACGCAAATCTGCGCTAGCGCAGATTTGCATCAAAAAGTTTAACGCCGGCTAATGCCATTCCAACGCACCAGCCGGGCACCTTATTTATGGAATTACGGTAGCCGGCACTGCGGCCTGGTTAGCGTCAAAATAAATGACGATAACCGGGAAGCGGAGGCAAAGGGAAGACTGGGGGTTGTACGCCAAAGAATGGTGCAAGTCAGGTTAGAGTCAAAAATATTGGCTCTAACCTGACTAGTGCCATTTTTCGACGCACAACCTCCATGGAAATGACTCCTGTCTTAGCAAGGACAGGAGTCATGCCCCCCTGCCCTATGGCCATGCCCAGGGGACTTTTGTCCCCTGGGCATGGCTATTGGGCACAGTGGCATATAGGGGGGCCAAAGTTAGGCCCCCCTGTGCCACTTTAAAAAAAAAAATACTTACCTTCACTTACCTGTACTCACCCTAGATGGGTCCCCCCATCCATGGGTGTCCTCCAGGGGTGGGCGAGGGTGGCAGGGGATGTCCCTGGGTGCAGGGAAGGGCACCTGTGGACTGCTTCCATGGTCTCCCACCATGGAAATGAGTCCAAGGTCCCCTAACGCCTGCCCTGACCCAGGCGTTAAAAAACAGTGCAAATCCAGCTTGGTGCCATGTTTTAAGGCCCGCCTCCTCCTGTGCGTAATTTTGACGCCAGAGGATAAATAAGGCGCACATCCCTTAGAGTCATTTTTTGCACGGGAATGCCTACCTTGCATGTCATTAGCGCAAGGTAGGTTTTCACGTACAAAAAATGGCGCTCACTCCATAACCTTGGCACTAGATGGGTCTAGCGCCAAAGTATAAATAGGAAGTTAAGTTTGCGCCGAATTTGCAACAAAATAAATGACGCAAATCCGGCACAAACAGAGTATAAATTTGCCCCTTAGTCCCAACCCACATGTTGCTTATGGACAAGCTTATACTTATGTATCAAGTATCAGCTAGGAGTTGGTTAAGGTGGCAAGCCAGGGATCACAGCTATAGGTGTGATCTGTTGATTAGGAAATGTTATGATACATGAACTAGGTCTAACAGTGTTGTGGTGAAAAGCATATATTAAAGTCAATAGGCCTTTAAGTGTTGATTGATATTACTCTATATTAAAACCTGCAGACAGGTATTTTGTTACATTGAATCTCACATATTACCATACTAGGCAATGGTTTTGTTGTTGGCTCCCCTTTGTGACAAACCATGGATACAGAAGTTTTGCTCTATGAGATATAGTATTTTGCTTAGCCAACTGTAGTTTTATAACTTTATGAATGTATGCATGTAGGCCAGAGCTGGATATGGTAACAAGCTATAGGCTTGGTTGGTGCACTGCAAAATATTATGTTCGATGCCAGTGGCAAGTTCTTCTTATTAGGAAACAAATGTTATGATAGGCAGTTGGTCTAGCTTATTACTTGTGTAAACCATTTATTAAAGCCACTAAACCTTTAACAGTTGTGTGAGAAATTGGGTTGTTGGTGGGCTGGGGTGTGAGCCCTGGTCAAACAACAGCCACAATTCTTTGCGGGGTGAACCACATAAAGTAACTAAATTGACCATGTGCTTAACCCTGGGTAGCTTGGTGTTAGAAATGGGGTTTTTGGTTGGCAGTCAGGTTACCCCCTGTCCAAGCAAAAGCCCTCACTCTAGTCAGGGTAAGTCACACACAATCCAAGATTATCCTGTGCCCACCCTCTGGTAGCTTGGCACGAGCAGTCAGGCCTAACTTAGAAGGCAATGTGTAAAGTATTTGTGCAATAAAACATACAATATCACCATATAGCACCACAAAAATACACCACACAGTGTTTAGAAAAATATATAATATTTATCAGGATAATTGTAGGTCAAAAAGAATAAAGTTGCAATGGGAAATTGTAGAGATATCACTGAAAAGTGATATAAAGTGTCTTAAGTCTTTAGAATATAAACAAAGTCTCTTTCAAGCACAAGTACCTGGTTTAGAGTGGAAAAATCTCCTCAGAGGGCCACAAAGGAAGAGGTGCGTGGAAAAAGGGTGTGTGCGTCGATTTCTCCCCAGCACACACAGACTAGCGTCGTTATTTTCCACGCGGGGAAGTCGTGCATAGTTTTCTGGCGCGTGGACAGTCTCTTTCTGTGGATCGCGGGGATTACCAGATGTCCCGGGTCTGTGCGTGGATTTTCCTGCTTGTTCTTCGGCTGTGCGTCGGTCTGCGGGGCTGCGCGTCGAAATTACGATCTCACGGCAGGCGTCGCGTCGATTTCTCCTCTAGAGGTCGGTCTGTGGGGCTGCGTGTCGAAATTACGATCTCACGGCAGGCGTCGCGTCGATTTCTCCTCTAGAGGTCGGGCGGCGTTGTCCTTGCGAAGCCGTGCGTCGGATTTTCGGTCGTCCCAAGAGCGTCGCGTCGATCAGCGTCGGTGTGCAGCGTTTTTCTCGCCGCGGAACAAGCTGGGCGTCGAAATTTTCGCCGCACGGAGCGTCCAAGTGAAAAAGAGAAGTCTTTTTGGTCCTGAGACTTCAGGGAACAGGAGGCAAGCTCTATCCAAGCCCTTGGAGAGCACTTTCACAGCCAGACAAGAGTTCAGCAAGGCAGCAGGGCAACAGCAAGGCAGCAGTCCTTTGTAGAAAGCAGACAGGTGAGTCCTTTGAGCAGCCAGGCAGTTCTTCTTGGCAGGATGTAGTTTCTGGTTCAGGTTTCTTCTCCGGCAAGTGTCTGATGAGGTAGGGCAGAGGCCCTGTTTTATACCAAATGTGCCTTTGAAGTGGGGGAGACTTCAAAGAGTAGCTAAGAAGTGCACCAGGTCCCCTTTCAGTTCCATCCTGTCTGCCAGGGTCCCAGTAGGGGGTGTGGCAGTCCTTTGTGTGAGAGCAGGCCCTCCACCCTCCCAGCCCAGGAAGACCCATTCAAAATGCAGATGTATGCAAGTGAGGCTGAGTACCCTGTGTTTGGGGTGTGTCTGAGTGAATGCACAAGGAGCTGTCAACCAAGCCCAGCCAGACGTGGATTGTAAGGCACAGAAAGATTTAAGTGCAAAGAAATGCTCACTTTCTAAAAGTGGCATTTGTAGAATAGTAATATTAAATCCGACTTCACCAGTCAGCAGGATTTTGTATTACCATTCTGGTCATACTAAATATGACCTTCCTGCTCCTTTCAGATCAGCAGCTGCCACTTCAACAGTGTATGAGGGCAGCCCCAATGTTAGCCTATGAAGGGAGCAGGCCTCACGAATTTAGGAGCTTTACACTACCAGGACATATAACTACACAGGTACATGTCCTGCCTTTTACCTACACAGCACCCTGCTTTAGGGGTTACCTAGGGCACACATTAAGGGTGACTTATATGTAGAAAAAGGGGAGTTCTAGGCTTGGCAAGTACTTTTAAATGCCAAGTCGAGGTGGCAGTGAAACTGCACACACAGGCCTTGCAATGGCAAGCCTGAGACAAGGTTAAGGGGGCTACTTAAGTGGGTGGCACAACCAGTGCTGCAGGTCCACTAGTAGCATTTAATCTACAGGCCCTAGGCACAGGTAATGCACATTACTAGGGACTTATAAGTAGATTAAGTAGTCCAATCAGGTATGATCCAGAGTTACCATGTTTAAAAAGGAAGAGAGCATATGCACTTTAGCACTGGTTAGCAGTGGTAAAGTGCGCAGAGTCTAAAAGCCAGCAAAACAGGGTCCAAAAAGTGGAGGGAGGCAGGCAAAAAGTTAGGGGTGACCACCCTAAGGCATGTCAGGTCTAACATGTGTCCCCCCCAGCTGAAAGTGGGGAGAGCTACCCGACCTCCTGGGAGCTCTCATCGCTAAGGCGGAAGTATCTGGAGAGACCATCAGCATTGGTGTGGTCAACCCCTGGGCGATGCTCCACCGTAAAGTCCATCCCCTGTAGGGAAATGGACCATCTCAAGAGTTTTGGGCTCTCACCCCTCATCTGCATGAGCCATCTGAGGGGCCTGTGGTCTGTCTGAACCCGGAAGTGAGTCCCAAACAGGTAGGGTCTTAGCTTCTTCAGTGCCCAGACCACAGCAAATGCTTCTCTCTCAATAGCACTCCACCTTTGTTCCCGTGGTAATAGTCTTCTGCTAATAAAGACTACTGGTAGGTCTGAGCCCTCCTCATTCAGCTGTGCTAGAACAGCCCCTATGCCATGCTCTGAAGCGTCTGTCTGAACAATAAATTCCTGGGAGTAGTCAGGGGCCTTGAGCACGGGGGCCGTGCACATGGCTTCCTTCAGAGAATCAAAGGCTTTCTGACAGGCCTCTGTCCAATTCACCAACCTAGGTTGTTTCTTGGAAGTGAGTTCAGTCAAGGGGGACACAATGGTACCATAGCCCTTGACGAACCTGCGGTAGTATCCAGTGAGGCCCAAAAAGGTTCTCACCTCAGTCTGTGTTCTAGGTGGTTGCCAGGCCTTGATAGTTTCAATCTTGGCCTGGAGCGGCTGCACCCTTCCACCACCTACGAGGTGTCCCAAGTACACCACGGAACCCTGCCCAATCTGGCACTTACTAGCCTTGATAGTCAGGCCTGCCTGTTGCAGGGCCTGAAGCACCTCCTTGAGGTGGAGCAGGTGTTCCTCCCAGCTGGAACTGTAGACAGCTATGTCGTCTAGGTAAGCTGCACAGAAGGCATCTTTACCAGCTAGGACCCCGTTAACCAACCGTTGGAAGGTAGCGGGGGCATTTTTCAGCCCAAATGGCATCACCCGGAATTGGTAATGGCCATCAGGGGTGGAAAAAGCAGATCTTTCTTTAGCCCCCTCAGTCAGGCCAATCTGCCAGTACCCGGAAGTAAGATCGAACGTACTCAGGAACTTGGCAGCGCCTAGCCTGTCAACAAGCTCATCAGCTCGGGGGATGGGGTGAGCATCAGTCCGGGTGACTGAATTGAGACCCCGGTAGTCCACACAGAACCGGAGTTCTGGTTTCGCACCTGGGGCAGTAGCCTTGGGAACCAATACCACAGGGCTGGCCCAGGGACTACTGGATTTCTCAATAACCCCCAAAGTCAACATCTTGGAGACCTCCTCCTTGATGCTGGCCTTCACTTTATCTGACAACCTGTAAATTTTGTTCTTTACAGGAGCACTGTCACCTGTGTCAATGTCATGCACACAGAGGTGGGTTAGTCCAGGTGTAAGGGAGAACAGGGGGGAGAACTGTTCTAGCAGCTCATAGCAGTCCCCTCTCTGTGTTGGAGTCAGGGAGTCAGAGAGAATGACACCACCTACTGACCCATCCCCTTCTTTGACAGCGAGGAGGTCGGGGAGAGGTTCACTCTCCTCTTCCATGCCCTCATCGGTGACTAGGAGCATACTGACCTCAGACCTCTCAAAGTGAGGTTTGAGCCGGTTGTGATGGAGGACCCTTAGGGGTTGCCTAGGGGTCTTGAGGTCCACTAGGTAAGTGGCCTCCCCTTTACGCTCCTTGATCTCAAAGGGGCCAGTCCAGCGGTCCTGGAGAGCCCTGGCCTCTACTGGCTTTGTCTCCAGGTGAGAACTCAACTAGAGTGGCCTTTTGGTCGTACCACTCCTTCATCACCTCTTGACTGGCCTCGAGGTTACTCTGGGCCTCCTTCCAGAAGCATTGGGTTTGTTTGCAGAGGGCCAGCATATAGCTGACCACATCCTGGGGAGGGGCCTGGGGAGCTCTCTCCCAGCCCTCCTTAACGATGCTTAGGGGTCCCCTGACAGGGTGACCATAGAGAAGCTCAAAGGGGCTGAACCCCACCCCTTTCTGGGGCACCTCTCTATAAGCAAACAACAGGCAGGTTAAGAGGACGTCCCACTTCCGCCTCATGGCCTCAGTCAGGCCACCAATCATGCCTTTCAGGGTCTGGTTGAATCTCTCAACCAGCCCATTGGTTTGAGGATGATAAGGGGTGGTAAACCGGTAGGTCACCCCACACTCATCCCACAGGGTCTTCATGTATGCAGACATGAAGTTTGTGCCCCTGTCAGACACAACCTCCTTAGGGAATCCCACACGGGTAAATATTCCCATCAGGGCTCTGGTCACCACATTTGCAGTCACTGTTCTCAGAGGGATTGCCTCTGGATAGCGGGTGGCATGGTCCACCAAAACCAGGATAAACCTGTTGCCCAAGGCAGTTTTGGGGCCCAAGGGACCAACAATGTCGATGCCCACCCTTTCAAAGGGGGTGCCAACGACTGGGAGTGGGATCAGGGGAGCTTTAAGCCGTTTCCCTTCCTTCCCACTAGCCTGGCAGGTGGGGCAAGCTCTGCAGAAGTTATCTGAGGCTTTCCTCATCCTGGGCCAATGAAAGTGGGTGTTAAGCCTGTCAAAGGTCTTGTCTTGGCCCAGGTGTCCTGCCAGGGGAATGTCGTGAGCCAGGCCTAGTAGGAATTTCCGGTAACACTGGGGGACCACCAGCACACGGTGTGGCCCAGGACCTGGAATTCTACGCTCACTGTAAAGGAGATCATTCTCCCAGTAAATATGGTGAGCGCCAGAGGCGTCACCTGCTGCGTGGTCTGTGGCCTGCTTCCTCAGACCCTCAAGGGTGGGGCATTCTCTCTGCGCCTTGCAGAATGCTTCCCTGGTTGGCCCCCCTTCTACTTGCCTGCCAGCCAGCAAGTTCAGGTAGGTTACCCAGGGCAGCTATGTCCTCCCCGGTTGGCTCGGGGGCCTCCTCTTCCTCAGGAACCTCGTCTACCACCGTGGGAACATTGGAGGCGGGTTTCCCACGCCCCTGGCCCCCCTCTTGGGCGGCTGTCTGGGCCATTTTTCCAGGCTCCAGGCGCCCTTGACTCCCTTCCCGGGCAGCCATGGACCTGGTGGTCATGCAGACCCACTCAGGTAACCCTAACATCTCCAGGTGAGACCTGAGCTCTACTTCTTTCCAAGCAGTGTGCTCAAGATCATTGCCTAACAGACAATCTACAGGCATGGCAGGACTCACAGCTACTTTCAGAGTACCAGAGACCCCCCCCCACTCAAAGGGAACCAGAGCCACCGGTAGGTGACTCTCACGATTGTCAGCGACTATGACCTGGTGGAATGTATTAGGGACTATCTGCTCTGGGGACACCAGTTGACTCTGGATAGTAGTCATACTGGCTCCTGTGTCACGCAGAGCCTCCACCTTCTGCCCATTAATGGTGACCCACTGCCTGTACTTGGAAGTATTTCGGGGCATGTGGG
This sequence comes from Pleurodeles waltl, assembly GCF_031143425.1. Classification (NCBI taxonomy): domain Eukaryota; kingdom Metazoa; phylum Chordata; class Amphibia; order Caudata; family Salamandridae; genus Pleurodeles; species Pleurodeles waltl. Next base: position 778,827,452 of record NC_090437.1, on the reverse strand, counting down.
CTTTGGGCACCATTTCTCTTTCTCCCAGGGACACTAGGGAAATCTCTACTTGCTCCCCAAAGCTATCCGGGTCCATCTCCCCTCCAAGCACTACACTAGTTATCCCAGGTGTCTGTCCGGTAGTGGACGGTGCCCTTTTGGAGCACTGGGGGTCGCCTTTATAGTGACCATACTGGTAACACTCCATACATTTGGGGTTTGATTTCCCTGACTTATCAAATGTCCCTGGCTTCTTCCCAAATCTAGAGAAGGAATGGTTGCCACCCCCTCCCTGGGAATTCTTTTGGGGGCCTTTTGAGAGTTCCTTATCTGTAAGTTTATCTCCCCCCTCTTTCTTCTGTTGGGAACCCTGACCACCTTTGTGGGAGTCCCCCCCAGGCACCTTTTTGGACACTCTGGTGCTAACCCAGAGGTCCGCCTCCTCAGCAAGCTTCCTGGGATCAGTCAGCTTACTATCTACCAAGTGCTGGCGCAACTCTGTAAAAGTAGTATTAAGCATATGCTCTCTCAGAATCAAGTCATATAACCCTTTATAGTCATTTACTTTGTTGCCCCGCACCCATCCATTCAGTGCCTTACTGGAAAAGTCAAAGAAATCTACCCATGTTTGTGTGTTTTGTTTGGTGCTGTCCCTGAACCTCTGACGGTATCCCTCAGGGGTCAGCCCAAACTTGGCAAGTAAAGTGGCTTTCTGAAGTGGGTATGTGTTTTGATCAGATTGATCCAATGTGAGAAGTGTGTCCCTCCCCAATGGCGGCACATAACCCCACATAGCTACCCCCCATTGCCCTTCAGGAACCTCATGAGCCCTTAGTGCAACTTCATAAGCAGCTAACCATTTATCTATGTCATCTCCCACCACAAAACTGGGCACCACATTTTTGGGTATACGAACCTTCTTTTCTCCAGCAGGTCCTGTCTGTATGCTGCCGCCATTATTGCTGGATTCATACTGTCTCGCCTTGATCTCCAGCTCCTTGAGACTCAGTTCATGAGCCAGCAATAGTTTCTTTTCAGCCAAAGCTCTTTCAGCTTCCACCTGTTTGGCTGCTCTTTCAGCTTCTGCTTGTTTGGCTGCCCTTTCAGCTTCTGCTTGAATCTGTTTGGCTGTTCTTTCAGCTTCAATCTGTTTGGCTGCTCTTTCAGCCTCAGCTTGTTTGGCTTCTCTCTCTGCCCTTCTCTCCTCCTGTTGAGCCTCAATTTTCAGTTTTGCCATTTGCAATTGGAACTCCCTTTCCTCTCTCCTTTCCTCTGCGGTCAGGCTTTGCATAAAGACACTGCTCCCTGGTCTGGAAGGGGGCACAATTGCAGTGGTAACACCATCCACAGATAGTGAAAATTCCTCTGAGGTGCCATTTTCTGGCTCCTCTTCCTCATCATCCTCTAAATGGCCTTCTGCCCAGGCCCTCAGCGCCACTTGAAAGTCCTCCTTTCTGGAGGCCCCTTGGGTGGGTACCCTCAGTGCCCTGCAGAATCCTCTTAGTTGTTTGACAGTATATGTATCCAACTGGACTAGGTCAAAGGCCCCTGTCTGAGACCCAGTCAGAGACATGTTGAGTGAGGATTTAGTTTTTGAAAATTGTCAGGAAAAAAAAACGGATTTGCAAAAAGAGATAAAAAACCAATTTGACCTTCAACTGTGGGTAGATAGTGAAATACTTAGCTACTGTATGTCACTGCACAAATACAAGTCCTATCCTCACCGCTGATCACCAATGTTAGAAATTGGGTTTTTGGTTGGCAGTCAGGTTACCCCCTGTCCAAGCAAAAGCCCTCACTCTAGTCAGGGTAAGTCACACACAATCCAAGATTATCCTGTGCCCACCCTCTGGTAGCTTAGCACGAGCAGTCAGGCCTAACTTAGAAGGCAATGTGTAAAGTATTTGTGCAATAAATCATACAATACCACCATATAGCACCACAAAAATACACCACACAGTGTTTAGAAAAATATATAATATTTATCAGGATAATTGTAGGTCAAAAAGAATAAAGTTGCAATGGGAAATTGTAGAGATATCACTGAAAAGTGATATAAAGTGTCTTAAGTCTTTAGAATATAAACAAAGTCTCTTTCAAGCACAAGTACCTGGTTTAGAGTGGAAAAATCTCCTCAGAGGGCCACAAAGGAAGAGGTGCGTGGAAAAAGGGTGTGTGCGTCGATTTCTCCCCAGCACACACGGACTCGCGTCGTTATTTTCCACGCGGGGAAGTCGTGCGTCGTTTTCTGGCACGCGGACAGTCTCTTTCTGTGGATCGCAGGGATTACCAGATGTCCCGGGTCTGTGCGTGGATTTTCCTGCTTGTTCTCCGGCTGCGCGTCGGTCTGCAGGGCTGCGCGTCGAAATTACGATCTCACGGCAGGCGTCGCATCGATTTCTCCTCTAGAGGTCGGTCTGCGGGGCTGCGCGTAGAAATTACGATCTCACGGCAGGTGTCGCGTCGATTTCTCCTCTAGAGGTCGGGCGGCGTTGTCCTTGCGAAGCCGTGCGTCGGATTTTCGGTCGTCCCAAGAGCGTCGTGTCGATCAGCGTCGGTGTGCGGCGTTTTTCTCGCCGCGGAACAAGCTGTGCATCGAAATTTTTGGCGGACGGAGCGTCCAAGTGAAAAAGAGAAGTCTTTTTGGTCCTGAGACTTCAGGGAACAGGAGGCAAGCTCTATCCAAGCCCTTGGAGAGCACTTTCACAGCCAGACAAGAGTTCAGCAAGGCAGCAGGGCAACAGCAAGGCAGCAGTCCTTTGTAGAAAGCAGACAGGTGAGTCCTTTGAGCAGCCAGGCAGTTCTTCTTGGCAGGATGTAGTTTCTGGTTCAGGTTTCTTCTCCAGCAAGTGTCTGATGAGGTAGGGCAGAGGCCCTGTATTATACCAAATGTGCCTTTGAAGTGGGGGAGACTTCAAAGAGTAGCTAAGAAGTGCACCAGGTCCCCTTTCAGTTCCTTCCTGTCTGCCAGGGTCCCAGTAGGGGGTGTGGCAGTCCTTTGTGTGAGAGCAGGCCCTCCACCCTCCCAGCCCAGGAAGACCCATTCAAAATGCAGATGTATGCAAGTGAGGCTGAGTACCCTGTGTTTGGGGTGTGTCTGAGTGAATGCACAAGGAGCTGTCAACCAAGCCCAGCCAGACGTGGATTGTAAGGCACAGAAAGATTTAAGTGCAAAGAAATGCTCACTTTCTAAAAGTGGCATTTTTAGAATAGTAATATTAAATCCGACTTCACCAGTCAGCAGGATTTTGTATTACCATTCTGGTCATACTAAATATGACCTTCCTGCTCCTTTCAGATCAGCAGCTGCCACTTCAACAGTGTATGAGGGCAGCCCCAATGTTAGCCTATGAGGGGAGCAGGCCTCACAGTAGTGTAAAAACGAATTTAGGAGCTTTACACTACCAGGACATATAACTACACAGGTACATGTCCTGCCTTTTACCTACACAGCACCCTGCTCTAGGGGTTACCTAGGGCACACATTAAGGGTGACTTATATGTAGAAAAAGGGGAGTTCTAGGCTTGGCAAGTACTTTTAAATGCCAAGTCGAGGTGGCAGTGAAATTGCACACACAGGCCTTGCAATGGCAAGCCTGAGACAAGGTTAAGGGGGCTACTTAAGTGGGTGGCACAACCAGTGCTGCAGGTCCACTAGTAGCATTTAATCTACAGACCCTAGGCACAGGTAGTGCACATTACTAGGGACTTATAAGTAGATTAAGTAGTCCAATCAGGTATGATCCAGAGTTACCATGTTTAAAAAGGAAGAGAGCATATGCACTTTAGCACTGGTTAGCAGTGGTAAAGTGCGCAGTCTAAAAGCCAGCAAAACAGGGTCCAAAAAGTGGAGGGAGGCAGGCAAAAAGTTAGGGGTGACCACCCTAAGGCATGTCAGGTCTAACACTTGGCATAAAAAATAGTCAGGCTTAACTTAGAGGTAATGTGTGAAGTATGTATGCAGCACACAAACAGTACTGAAGTGAAAACACAACACAAGAAAAATCCCAAAACAATTTAGAAAAATAAAGTAAATTTTAATAAATTATTTGATTGCAAATATCCAATCAGTACAGATGGAGTTATATTTTAAAGTTTTTATTGAAAACGAGTGCCTAAAAGATCAAAGCACCACCTGCGGACATCTAGCCTTGCAAGACCTGGTCAACAATGAAAGTTAAGGCTGCCAGCGATGGATCGCGGTTCATTGGGCCCGGTCAGCGCTTATCTTTGGTCTGAATGTTCTGAGAAAGTAAAGTTCAGTGGGGCAGGGCTGCACGAGGTGTCTGAGGAGGGAGCATTGTCATTAGATGGCCTTGGGTCAAAGCCGGGGTAAGTTTTCTACATTCGACTTACCCGTCTAAGTGGAAGTCGAAAATCTCTAGCAGGACGAGGCAGAGGGCTGCAGCCAAAGACAGTTAAACAAGGTCGGATACTCTTTGGCGATGGACCACTGAAACGTATTTGCTGCTTCAGAGAAGAACGTAGCAGGAGAAGCCGCAAAATCAATCCCACAGGTGATGCACCTCGAGCAGATAGGTGAGCAGGTTGGTCCGGACTTCCTCCTGGTCTCTCAGCACTTTTTGGCCAAAATCTTTTTAAGTTCTCAGTTTTGGAAATTGGCCAAGTGGGCACCTATAGCACCACAACCAAGGAACTAGGGCCCATATTTATACTTGGTTTGCACAGAATTAGCGTCATTTTTTTACGCTAATTCAGCTCAAACCTAACTCCATATTTATACCTTGGAGCTAGACACGTCTAGCGCCTAAGTTATGGAGTTTACGCTGTTTTCTGGAGCGGAAAACCTTCCTTGCGTCAATGAGATGCAAGGTAGGCGTTCCCTTCCATAAAAGGACAATATGGCCTTTGCGTCATATTTATCCCCCCTTGCTAAAATCCAGCACAGGGGTGGGGGCCATAAATAATGGCGCTAACCTTGCCTACCGCCATTATATAACACCTGGGTCTGGGCAGGAGTAAGGGGACCTGTAGGCAGATTTCTACAGTCAGAGACCATGTAAATTGCCTACAGGTGCCCTTCCCTGGCTCCAGGGACACCACCACCCACCCCCACCCAAACCAGGAGTTCACCTAAGGATGGAGGACCCATCCCAGGTAAGTCCGGGTGAGTATTTAAATTTTGTTTTCCAAACACCACTCAGGGTCCTGACTTGGGGCACCCTGCATGGTGCTGGCCCCAATGACCATGCCTAGGGGACATTTGTCCCCTGGCCATGGCCATTGGGGTGGTGGGCATGATTCCTGTCTTTACGAAGACAGAACTCATGTCCATGGGGGTTGTGCACCAGAAAATGGCGCAACACTGCTTAGAAGCAGTTTTTTTTGCCTCTAAACAATGAAGTGCCATAATTTGGCACACAAGCCCCGGTTCCACCTATGCCGGTTCCAAGGACGCTAACAGGGCCTTAGTGCCAGCTAGCGACATTCCATAAATATGGCACCCGGCCAGCATCATGGAATGGCGCTACCGGAGCTATACTTTTTGATGCAAACCTGCACTAATGCAGGTTTGCGTCAAAAAGTATAAATCTGCCCTAGGACTGGAGGAATACCTCCTGAGGGTTGAGGACTAACTCAGGCTGGGTCAAGGTGCAGGCTGAAGAGGGTGGGAGCCTTTTATGTCCCTGTGGCTCTGAACAGGAGGCCAGAAAACTAACCCTTGGAGTCACTTCCAGTAGTCCTGGGTGCAAATGACGATGCAGAGTTCAACAGCAGGTCTGGCCTCTGAGGGTTCAAGGCCAGCTCCAGGCACCAAGACAGTCCTTCCAAGTATAGGCGCAGTCTAGCACAGTGCACACCTGGTCATAGCAGCCGGCAGTTGTCTAAGACTCCTTCCCCAGGTCCAGTGGTAAACTCAAGAGTGGGTCTGGAAGTCCTATTTTCATACCTTGTGGAAGGTGGGAGAAGCTTCTAGAAAGGTTCTTTGAAGTGCAAGGAATTCCCTGACTCTCCTGCCCTGGCTCTAAGCTGGCTGAAGGGACAATACAGGGTTGCTAGGCCCCTTGTGTGAAGGCAGAGCAAAGGTTTCCTGGGGTCAGTCAGCTTGCTGTCTACCAGGTGTTGGCGCAGCTCTATAAAACAGGTATTGAGCATGTGCTTTCCCAGAATCAGATTGGACAGCCCACCAAACCATTCACCTTGCTGCCCCTCACACAGGTCTACAGTGCCTTGCTGGAATAATTTAAGTAGTCCAAGCAGGACTGGGTTGGGAGTTTTCGGCTATCCCTGAACCTCTGACAGTACTTCTCAGGAGTTAGCCCAAATTTGGTAAGAAGAATATACTTCATGGGGGCATAATTGATCTGGTCTTCTATCTGGGCATGCACCTCCACAAGCTAACCCCTCCTAATACTTCTCTGGGATCTTGGGTATTCTCAGAGGCCACTGTGAACATTTCTACTTTCTGACTTAGCTGCCCAAATGGATGTCGAAACGGAAGTCAAAAATCTCCAGCAGGACGAAGCAGAGGGCTGTAGCTGGAGACAGTTCCAGGAAGTCGTATACCCCTTTGGCAAAGGACTGATGAAACAGATTTTCTGCTGTGGAAAAGAATGTAGCAGCAGAAGCCACACAGTCAATCTGACCGGTGATGCACCTCGTGCGGATAGGCGAGCAGCTTGGTTACGATCTCGTCCTGGTTCTCAGAACAGTTTTTGGCCAAAATGCCTAATTTTAGAAAATTGGCCATGTAGGCAACTTTGGCACCACAACTAAGGGTCTACGACTGATGGGATACCTCTTGGGGGTTCAGGATTCACTAAGGTTTGGTCCAGGTGACGATTCAAGATGGTGGGAGCCTTTTATGTCCCTGTGGCTCTGAACAGAAGACCAACATATGAGCCCTTGGAGTCACTTCTGGTAGATCTGGGTGCAGATGAAGATGCACGGTTCAACAGCAGGGCTGGCCTCTGAGGGATAATGGCAGGCTCCAGGCAGCAAGATAGTCCTTCTAGGTAGAAGAGCAGTCTGGCTGAGCACACAGCACGTCACAGCAGCAGGCAGTCATCTAAGAGTGCTTCCGCAGTTCCAGTAGTGACCTGAAGAGTGGATCTGAAGGTCCTATTTTTAACCCTTGTGCCCTTTTTTTGCAAGGTGGGAGAAACTTCTGGAAAAGGTCTTTAAAGGCTATTGAAGTTTATGACTCTCCTGCTCTGGCTCCAAGCTGGCTGCAGTGACAATACAGGGTCATTAGGCCCCTTGTGTGAAGGCAAAGGACAGGATATTCAGTTGTATGCAGGGCTGTGCTCAGCTCTGCACCCACCCATCCTGCCAGCAGATAGCCCATTGAGGCACACCTAATTCCTCTGTTGTGGGACTAAGAGGAATTTACAAGGTTTAACTGTCAGATGCAACCAGTCATGTGACCCAAGACAAGTTGTAGGCACCAAAGGGCTAAGGGTAGGAAACGGCCAACTTTCTAAAAATATTGTATACAACAGGGCAACCCAATATTCCCCTAAGGAATTGGGTAATATGATGTAAAAGACAAATGTGCCTCTGGAGGAATTATTTGTATTCCAATTGGTATTATTATCTAATGGTCATAATAAGGATCCAATTGCAAACCATCAGGAAATTGTACATGTAATAAATTAGCAGTGTAACGTTATAAGCAGAAACAATATCTTTTATATGTACCAAAATACATCAATATTACAACATAATTTTTTCAGACGAATAATTAAAATATGCAGTAGCATATCTATACAATCACACTACCACCCCCATTAATCCCTATATGGGTATAATCAAGGGAGCAGAAGAAGTGTCCTGTCCTTCTGACCATCCAGGTAGAAAACTACACAGTCCTGAATATTTTGAATGTTCAAAAAGGACTGAAAGGATTCAAACCTCATCGGAAATTGATCTCAAGATCGAGCCTGCAACAGTGATTCATTTGTGCGTGTGGAGTCAAAGTTTTTGACCTGTTAGAACAAGTTCGTCTGAGTGCTGGCCAGATATATATGGTAGCTTTGAGCCTGATATTGAGATACATTTTTGATAAGGTTTGGTTCCTTTTTGACAGAGTCTTGAGGATGGTCTTGTGGACCTTTTGGCCAAGAGAGACCGAAACGTCAACAGTGTCCTTTCTGACAGAACTTTTACATATGTTGTTTCAGTCCTTCTTGAACATTTGAAATGCAAGGATGAAGAATGTTTAGGATTGTGTATTTTTCTGCAGGTATGGTCAGGAGGACAGGGCCCTTTTTCTGCTCCTTGGATTGTATCCATATTGGGATTAAGGGGGGTGCTAGTGCAAATATATCGATATGCTACTGTATATTTTGATTGTTTGCCCCCAAAAATGTATGATGTAATATTTTGGTACATATAAAACTTTTTTTTTGCTTATAACATACGCTACCAATTTATTACATCTACATTTTCCTGATGGTTTGCTGTTAGATCCTTATGTTGACCATTAGATAATACTAAATGGAATACCTACAATTCCTTTAGGGACACGTTTGTTTTTTACAACTTTCTAAAAGTGACATTTTCAAAATTGTAATGAAAAATATGACTTTACCATTAAAGAGGGTTAATCATTACAATTTCATAGGTTTAAGGCTTGGCAAAAGGATTTAAATGCCCAGCCGAGTTGGTAGTTTAAAACTGCATTCAGGCAGCAATGGGCAGCAGTAAGAGGACTCAGGGACTTAGTCCTTGGTCGTGAAATAAGTAAAAAAAGAAAATATAAGGGTGCAGGGTAGGGATATGTTGCCCCCACCCAGGCCCCAAAGGGAAGACCTAGAGGCAATTCCCCCCCTTCCCTCACCCCTGGGGCCACAGAGAAGAAAAAACAATCAGCAAATTTTGCTGTTATCCTGCAGGACTCCCACATGATCACAGCAAAAAAAAAAAAAAAAAACTCACAGGCTACTGCCATTTTATTACACTTATATGGGGAGGTGGCATTAGTAGGGCCCCTCTCCCCAGCCCATTTAGGGCCAAAGGGAGCCCCATCCCTCAAGGCTGTGTATATTTGAGGGGAGGGCCATGAGACCTCCCTCCCTAACCTGTTTTTGACCCTGAGGACCCTACTCCACAGGGCCAATCTAGTTATTAAAGGGAGTGGAGAGCGTCCCTCCACTAATGTGGGCAGGGAAATAGAACAGCTGATTTATGCTTCTCTTTCCGGGTGGGAGCAATGTCTGCTTCCGGCAGCATGCAGGGAGCCGGCTGGGACTGTGTGGGCCCTGGGGTTCCCCGGTGACCCCTAATGTGTGCACAGTGGGTGCCCCAGGTGGGCACCGGGCCACCCACCTATTTGAAATGTAGGCCCCAAGAGATAGGTTCCTTGGGGACATAATAGGCTCTGGGATGGGGGCACTGTGGACCCCATCCACTCTAAGAAAGCTATGGCCCTGAAGGTTGGGGTCCCTAGTGCCTAATGAGACTTGGATGGGGGAAATGCAGCCCCATTCCCCTTTAAAGTAAAGATGTCCAGGGGAATGGGGTCCCCAGGGCTTACTGAGGCTTAGGGAGGGGGCCACATGGCCCCCTTTAAAACAAATCTAGACTGAGAGATGGGGTCCCCAGGGCCTAATAAGGGTTGAGGAGGGGTGTCAAATGGACCTCCTCCCCTTCTAAAGTAAAATAGACAGACCTTTGGGGGATGTGGCCCCTGGGGCCTAATAAGGTCAGGGAAGGGCCCATGTGGCTCCCTTCTCCATTTCAATAAGGCAGCGGTCGCGGGGAATGGGGTCGATGGGCCCCATGAAGGCTCGAGGAGGGAGGTTGCAGGGCCCCCTTTCCACTTTTATTTACATTTCAGCCATGGTTTTGAGGGGTCTAATTAGGCTCAGGGATGGGAGCAATGGACCCTCCTACCTTTGTTAATTACTCGGCTGCAGGGGATGGTGTTCCTTGTGCATAATAAAGCTCAGAGGGGAGGAGCATGCCCTCTTTCTCTTAAAAAAAATGTATTCACAACAGATGGGGTCCCTGGGGCCTAAAAAGGCTTGGGGAGGGGGTCTGCATGCCCCTTCCCCTTTTAATTTGCTTTGGCCCCAGGTGATGAGGTTCCCAGGGCCTGATAAGGCTTGATGAGGGGCACTGTGCAGCTCCCTTCCCTTTAAAAAAATAAATGGTTCCAGGGTATGGCATCCCCGGGGCCTATGAAGGCTCGGGGGCCACATTGACTCCTTCCCCTTTTTTATTAGTTGGGCCCCAGGGGATGGGGCCTCCAGAGCCTAACAAGGCTCAAGGAGGGGGGCTGCACGTCCCCTCCCCTTAGCTTTTGGCCCTGGGGATGAGGTGCCAGGGGCCCAAAAAGGCTTAATGAGGAGAGGCTGCGTGGCACCCCCTACCATTTTTATTGCATTTGGATCAGAGAGGGGTCTGCATGGCCCCTCCTCTTAATATGTATGTTTTGGCCCCAGTAAAAGCAGTTCATGGGGCTTGATAGCCAACCCTTTGCTGCGGGCCCAAAGGCTGTGCACAGTGTGTGGTGGCAGCCTGCTAAATTTAGAACGCAGGGTCTGGCAGCAGCCTAAGTCCTGTGACAAACCCCCACTACGCACAGCCAGAGGCTCTGCGCAGAGTGGGGCTGGCTGCCTGTGGGGAGTTGGAAGCAAAGCCTGGCTGCAACACAGGCCCTGCGGTTAACCCCACACCTTGCATGACAAAAGGCCATGTGCAGTGTGAGGTGGCTGCCTCTGGGTGGCTTAGATATGGTTCACTCATGTCCTCTCCTTTTGACGCAGCGCAGCACAGTAAGATTCCTTGCGGCACTGCCCTGTGCCAAAACCTCACAAATGAGGCCCTTTGTTCTTATTTCTAGGAGTGGCAAATTGGAGCAGATGACAGGCCCTGACATTTTATTTTTGACAGTTTTACATAGCGGAGAGCAAAAACAGTGTTTAGAACTCTGTTTTTCTTTGTGCTATTTCATTAACATTCCAAAACTTCAATGTTCATTGTTTGTCACCATACACACCAATAGACCCAAATAAAGTAGAATGCCTCTGCTTCAATATAAGTCAGTGGGAAAATACATTATCCCGAATGCTTGACTTACTCTTTTTGAAGTTATGCTTTAGTCGCTAGATAGCATTACCATTTCAAAGGTTAATCTTCTCCTTTGCTATTGCTCTAATTGTAGACATCAAAGCCTACAAGTCTTTTTTTTAATGAGAAGGTCATCAGATAGCTTCACATCAACAAGGGATATCAAGCTCATAGTTGCCAACTTTCTGTGACTAAAGGAAATAGGATTTTGAACTACCAATTTGCATCCTGGAATAATTATTGCATGGCTTTAGACACTATGATGTTCATGACATGCAAAAAATCATATCACGTGATACTGAACCGGATGAGTGTGGCTTTCGACTGCGATGGCATTGTGGAAAATCACTTATAGGGTGACTTTTAAAGACTGTCTTCAAGTCTTTCACTACTTATTTTCACCAACATATGTAGGAAGTGAGGTGTTAGTAACTAAAGTATCTGATGTATGGCATGCAAGATACAACATGGCATTCAGAGAAGTATTAATAATTCTCTTCTTGCTCAGGGAGGTGCATCGCTCCTGCAGCTTCTCCAAAAGAAGTTGGATGACTAAAAAAAAACCTGCCAGATGCACTTTTGCAGAAAAAGTATTAAACTACCTGTTGTTAATTTGGTTGCTGTTTGAGGGGTTTAAACCCTTCTCAAGCAACAACCACAATTACTGTCAGGATGAAACACAAGCAAATCCCAAATTAACCTGTGCTTAACCCTCTGTCCGGCTTAACTCAGAGGCAATGTATAAAGTATTTATGCAGAACTTAAAATGTATGCAGCACTTCAAACAGTAATAAAGTGAAGATACACCACAAGACAAATTCCACACCAATTTAGAAACATAGAGTCAAACTTAATACATTATTTGTAACCAAAAGTACAAAAATCCAACCAGTAGAGCTGGAGATGTGCAATTTTAAAGAGTTCAGGTACGTTAATCATCTAAAAGCACAATGTGCCACTTGCGGTTATCTGGTCATGCGAGACTGGGTGAAAGTCATAAGTTCAGGCCAACTGTGATGGAGTGTGGGCTGGATGCAGGTTAGTTCAGCTGAAATAGTTACCTTCTGAAGTCCAGCTCAAAAAATTCAATTCATGGTGGAAGGTGCCGCGAGGAACTGGGAGAATGCCATGGATGGTCGTTGATGTAGTGTGAAGAACAAGCAAGGCATCACAGATAATCATCTCTGTAGCACGAAGAACCTGTCGGGCACCATGGACGGTCATTGCTGGAGGTTCGTGTTGGTGGTCACCACAGATTGACGGTGCTGTAGCTCGAAGTGCAGATCTCGCAGTGCTGGCTGTCACTGGCGGCGTAAAGAATTGGGTTCACTAGAGCTTCACGTTGGCAGGTAACAAAATCTCAGCATGAACAGGCCAGTTCACAGTCCCGAAAAACCAGGATGGGCTGACCATATTTTAGGGGGCACCTTAGATATTGTGAACCGGGGTCTTCAAGAGATAATAAAATTACGTCAGACCAATTAAGGTATCCCTTTATTCATGATTGTTTGGGTAAGGATAACAATTCTATTGAGAAGAAAGTGGGGTGTGTGGGATATAATGGTCCTACAATCCAATTGGTGGAGTCGGGTGCAGAACGGGATGTCGAGTAGGTTTGCAGATGGCATGACACCCTTGATGACTATGCGACTATAGGGGCATGCCTCCCCCAAGTAGCAATATAGGATTCCTTAACAAGGAGTCAAGCCTGAATACAGCAATCAGTAGGTGAGTAATATCTTACCATGCATGCGTGAATGCGTTGCATGCGTTTGAATGTTGTAAAATAAGTTCTAGGGCAGTGTGCTTGTCCAGATGAAAGCCCTGGACCCAATAGACCATCTTCAATAGGGCTGAAACATGTTGACCAGCAATCTCTTGGGGGCCTCAGTTCACAGTATCTAAAGTGTACCCTGAAATATGGTCAAGCCCATCCTAGTTTTTAAGAACCTGGGTGAGACCCAATGATGAAGCATGCCACTACTAGAGTGGCTTAGGCTCTAAGATAAAAAACAAGCCATTTTCTATGGGCAGGCTGACTATCCGAGGATAAAAAAAACGTTGTTGATTCCGAGGTAGTGTATAAATTTGTGTGATTGGTAATTTAACTAGAGTATGGTCTTAATCACCCTTCTCGGAAGGGGGGTAGTTGTTGGCAGACTAAAGGGTTATTACTACAGATGAGCACTGCATGAAGGCATCATGGATATAATGGGCCTAGATATTTTACCGGCTCTGTTATCCTTCACATTCTCTTGGATAGTGCCTCTAGAAAGGCCATCAAATGAATATTCAAGAGAACTCTTCTTTTTGGCTCCTAGAGACAGCCCAAGGATGAAAGGCCACGTGATGCATGACGTGTTCAGTCAGCCTCAAAAGCTGAGGATGTGGCTCACCCTAAATCTATAATTTAAATTGTTACACAGATTAAGTGGAACTGAGGTATCATCTAGCCTGTCAATCAACTAGGGTTAATTCCATGACGAAGACACTAAAGACACAATGTGCCTGAGGACTGATCCCCCCAGTAAACCATGCAAGTGGCATGCATTATGATATGCCATTTTTGAGTCTCATATACAGACTGGGTTTAGCAGTCTGTTGTCAAAATACCTCTTGTGGACCATAACAAAATCTAAATGGTTAGCCAGCATGTTGTTTATCAATGGCATTCTTTGCACCCTCATTTGTTTGTTTCATATTTGATGTCTTTCCTTCCTCATCTGGTGTCCCTCCCATGGAGCACAGCTTCTTTACCATCATTTGGAATGGATGACTTGTATCATTTAGCTGCTCACATTCAAGCATACATTTGTTTTTGTTTTATTGATGTCTGTCTTCCATTGGCCCCCTACTTGATTTTTATTAATTAATTTCCTTTTTAAACCCTCCACCTCAATCTCTTTCATTGCTCCCCAATCCACTTCATATTATTCCCCTACATTGACTTTTTTTCCCACCTGCTCTTGTATTGCTCCCCCACCCATTCAATTCCAATTTAAAAAAAATAAAAATCTGGAGCCCATTAGCTGCCATTTGCAGTTTTTTTCAATTAAATTTACAGCATCAGGAAAACATTGGCAAAGCCAAAAGATGGAAACGGCTAGACCTTTTGGCTTTGCAATACTTGTTTTAATTTTACGTTTAACTACACATAGGGGCATACTTACGAGGAGCTTGTGCCACTGCTGTTTCATGTTTTTTGTCACAGTGGCAGAGCATTCAGTGATCCATATCTACAAAGGGATGCATTTAGGAAAATGTGTCACTTTTCTCTCCTGTGCATCATTTTTTACCTGCGCTACAATCGGCTGCATCAGGTTACGTTAATTATATTCAAAGTAGGCATTCCCTCTTTAAATCCCACGCAAAACTGACGCATCCATTTTTACAAGTTTTTAGCAAAGTGACGCATCATTGGCTAATGTCCAAAATGCGTAAAGATTCCTGCACCTATTTAACCCACGCATAAAAAGGACGCAGTGGCCTTTCAATAGGGATCCGACCAGCTGAAGTCACTCAATACACTGGAATATGTCTGTATTTCACTTTCTGTCTACTAGTAGTGGGTCTACACATGTGCCAATCATGTCGTATGACCCCTTGACCAAGCTGGTATGATAGCACCTATGATTTCATCAGCCACTGCAGGAAGGCTGTGGAAAGTTGTGTATTGTTTCCAAGGGACAGGCCAGGATTGTCACTTATCCATGGAGAAAGGTGTCACCAAGTCCATGTCTGCGTACTCCAAAAGGAAAGCAGGTGAGTACACACATAGGGTAGGTAATATATGTATTTCTATTTCACATTCCAACATATACTTGTATTCACTTACATAACACTGTCACTCACTATGTCACACATACTCAGGTCTCTACATACACATAAATACACTATGCCCACTGTCATGGGACACAGACATACTGCATGCATACCCTCTTACATACAGGATCGATGTAAAAGTGTAGGAGGTCATATTCCACCATTTGCGAGCCTTTTACATTGGTCCTAACACATTAGGCTACTTGCATTGTTTCAAACTGACGCAGCACCTCTAATTTTTGACAGATCACTGAAGCAGCATTAGTTGTGAGGCCAGCCTCAGTGTTGCACCACTTTTAGGACTGTATTTATACTTTTTTTGCACCGCATTTGCGTAATTTTTTTACGCAAAAGCGGCACAAATGTACAAAATACGATTATATTTTGTACGTTTGCACCGCTTTTGGGTCAAACAATGACGCAAATGCGGCACAAAAAAGGTATAAATATGGGCCTTAGTGCGGAATTGTTGCAGCAAAGTTCCCACAGGTGCACTAGAATTTCTGATGCACCTTGGGTGCTTGCACCATAGTGTTTCGTATTGTAAATATGGTGCATCCATGTTATCGTAACCGATTCCTGCTCATCATAAACAATTTTGACACATCGCTGCTGCAACGCAGCAATGCCTCATTTCTTGTGAATATGGCCCAGAATATATTGTATGCCTACAACATTTCCATCACTCCTGCACTATGCAGTTAATTCCCAACTTAAATGAAATAAATTTAGGTGGGAGATTGATTTCAGTCCAATGCAGCCTGGTCATGCTGCTTTGGTGGGACTACAACTATAAGGAGAGCTATGATTGACTGTCATACTTCATACATTAAGGACTTTTCTCCTCATCTGGAAGGGCGCGTATCACATTTTACATGGGAAATTTCATTTGATTATTTTAATACATTGTCCCAGCCACAATCCACATAGCCACAGTATTTTTGCACCTCAACTCTCTCCCTATTCTGCATCTGAGATTTCAATTTCTTCATCTACTTCTCCTGCCTTACTGAATCACAACGGCCTCAATTATGCTGCTTTAGAGTTTGTTTTTTAAGGAGCATAACCTGGCTCTGCCATTATGTTTCCTAAAACGTGAGAAGAAGGGGCGGTTATTTTCCTTTTTGTAAAGTGTAAAATGAATTTTTAACATAGTGCGCTGAAAAACATTAGTAAAATGACTTAGAGGGTGTATCAAGGTCAGGTGCTGAAGACTTCAGAAGACTGAAGTGTTAATTATAATTGATATGCAGCTTTGCTTTTTAAATGAGAGTTTTTGTCATGATGTCATCACACCTGGAAAAACTATGATTTACCAGAGCGGACCTTTTGAGGTACAGACCTCATGCTTTCTATGTGGCTTTATGCCACCACAACTCTCTTGAACAGAATCTTATAATGAAGTTCTGTTTGCTTACCCTTCTCCAATATTCCTTTAGTATTAGATTGGTTTAGGAGCTAGATTCAATGGTTATGCAAGAAAACGTCATTTTAGAATCCAGCCAAAACATACTTATCCTGATTTTCAGCATTGAAGTCTTGGGGGGTCATTACGACCCTGGCAGCCGGCGGTATGTTGGCGGTAACACCGCCAACAGGCTGGCGGTGTTCCGCCAGCAATTATGACCGTGGCGGAATTGCCACGGCCATACCGCCGGCCCCTCCATTTTCCCGCCAGGATTCCGCCTGGCGGTCATAATCCCCAGGGCAGCGGGGCAAGCACCGCTGCCCTGGGGATTATGAGTCCCCGACCTCCGGCCTGTCCATGGCGGTACACCCCGCCATGGAAAGGCCGGCGGTAAGGGGACTTGGGGAGCCCCTGGGGGCCCCTGCACTGCCCATGCACTTGGCATGGGCAGTGCAGGGGCCCCCATGCATAGCCCCGTCGCGCATTTCACTGCCCGAATTTCGGGTAGTGAAATGCGCGACGGGTGCTACTGCACCCGCTGCACATCAGCATTGCCGCCGGCTCTCTTACGAGCCGGCTGCAATGTTGATGTGACATTTCTGCTGGGCCAGCGGACGGTAACACTGTTACCGTCCGCTGGCCCAGCGGAAATGTCATAATAGGGAGACAGAAATACCGCCGGCAATGGTGGTATTCTGTCTCCCGCGGCCTCGGCGTTCTTTTGAAAAGACCGCCGAGGTCGTAATGACCCCCTTGGTATTTTATATGTTGCTTTGGTTTAGTATTGCGTGACACCTTTATTGTCCATTGGTGATTTTGTATATCTACTCTATGGCTTTGAGACCGACCTATGTAACTTTGGCTTAGAGTCTGTAATAAAGCCCTTAGAAACTTTAATTTGGACTATTGTGTTGCACTGTAATTGATTTTAATGATTTGGTAAAATTATCTCTTCACCCCTCAGGGCCGAGAAGAAAAGATTCATTGGATCCCAGGTGAAAAGATAGGGCCCCAGGCTCCACCATTTTGAATTGTCAATGGATTTGGGCAGGAATTGCAGTTTACAGCCTGGGCCTTTTAAAAAGTGAGTGGAAAGGAGGTTTAAGTGGTAGGTGGCAGGATTGCAGCAAAAGCGGTAGCCTACCACCACAATTGGTAGGGTTGGCAAGTATGCAAGCTGCACATCTTGGATAATCATTTAACAACCCGATGCATTCTGAGTGTTATAGTATTTGTTGACCTAAATAAACCCAAAGTTTTATAATATAATGGTTTGCTGTAGTAAATTTTTGTGGAAATATGCTTTGTTCTGGCAGCATGGTGTCATTAGGAAACCTTTTTATGGATAAAACACTGCAATTTTAATAATGATTTATATATGCAAAAAACAAACCAAAGGTTAACACATCTACATCAATCCATTTGCTTTCCTGCTACCTTAAATATGTTATCCCTGTTGCCCTCTCAATTGATATGTTTACGTTTGCACAACTGACTAACGTAATCTGTTACTGTGATGAAAATGTCTGTTGTAGCGTGTAGTGGAAAAGCTCAATAATGTTCTTTGAGCTGCATTCTGTGCTTGTTCGGTATATGGAACTCTTCATTATGAGCATGTTATACACATGGCTACGACCACAGCGTTTTCTAGCAGAAAAAAACAAGATATATGGGGAATCAAAGAAAATTGTTGCATCTTTTTATCCCCAAGTACCTTAATTAGGGGCCTCATGACATACTAAGCCGTGATACACTCCTCTCAATGTTTGCATCCAGGCATTCGCCGGCAGTGATCAAAACTACAGATCTAGAATCAGTATATTTCTCACTAACTCGAAATGAAGCGAGAAAACCCATAAGGAGGTAACCCTTAGGAACTGTTTTTCAGCAGCGCAGCACTCTCATCAATTATGGAACACAAAAATCACTTTCAGGAATGGGGAACTCAATAACTATATAATATAGAGTATAACTATCCATCTTCACTGCGTAGACAGAATTATACATTTGAGACTCATGAAAAAAGGTGACAAATCAACAACCACACATGCAAAACAAATTGTACAAATCCGACATAAGTGATATCTCCAATGCACAAAACCTAAAAAAAAAAGAAGTGGGGGGACTTACCAAGTTAGGCAGTATGCTAGTTGCATCATGGTGCATTGCATCAGACATCACAGCTTGTGACATAGCAAGTGGCATCATAGGAAATGACATCACAGGAAGTGGGATAACAACCCATGACCTCACAGCAAGTTACGTCACAAGAAGTGGCATCAGATCCTAAGACCGCCTTCATATGTTTAGCAGATGTATCATGAGTAAATTTGAGCACATTATGAGATTTAGCAAATTAGATTTTGCGTCAGTTGTGTGCCAAAGAAGTGACGCAAACCTAACACAAAAACTGGACCTCAATTCATACATTTATTTTGTAAAAATTCTTCCACAAAGAAATTGGCAACAAGAAGAAACATGGCAGCAAATTTTTTCTGTTTAATTGGTTGCAAAGTTCGCATTTAAAAATATCTCAAGGGGGTAAGGCACCTGCAGCATGGAACTTTGTGTGCCCAGTAAATCTCAGAGAATAATAATAATATTGGTGAGATAATACTGGAGGTTAACACATTTTCTGGAGCGATCTGTGTTTTGTCTAGCCCCAGTTTTGAATCAAAGTAGCATAGAGGGTTAACGTGTCTCCTGCAAAGCACATCATGTAACATAGAGATGAAAGATTTTGATTTTATGAAATGGGTAAGTGGGCTACTGCTCTTAACACAGAAATGTATTTGTTACTTGTAGCTTATATACTGTAATCCTTCTAATAGACCACAGTGAGCTATGAAGGGCATGTGACTCCAACACCTTATAACCCTCTATCTTTTGTTACACACTCTATGCATTGATTTACACACTTATGACTGGTTGTCAATGTATAATGTGTACGTGTGACGTAAAGCACTCAGACACACTGCATTGGGATGAATAGTATAATAGCAATAAAACAAAATTGTGGTATTTAAATTGGTATTTGTGTAAATATTAGGACAGATCCACACATCTAACTTTCTTACAGTGAATCCATGTCTCTTATGTACAGGGACTAATCAAAGTCAAAAGTGTGCCTCCCTTAAATACCTGTACTGAGGGGCATATTTATACTTTCTTTGCGCTGAATTAGCGTCATTTTTTTAACGTAAATTCAGAGCAAACTTAACTCCATATTTATATCTAGACCCGTTTATCGTCAAAATATTGGAGTTAGTCATTTTTTGGATACGTGAAACCACCTTGCGTCAATGAGAGGCAAGGTAGGCGTTCCTGTCCAAAAAATTATTCAAAGGCCCTAGCATCTTATTTATCCTCCAGTGCAAAAAAGGTGCATGGGGGGAGGCGGGCCTAAATAATGGTGCTAAGCCTGCTTAGCACCATTATTTAACACCTGGGTCGGGGCAGGCATTAGGGGACCTGTGCACCCATTTCCGTGGTCAAACATCATGGAAAGAGCCCACAGGTGCCCACCCCAAGCCCCAGGAACACTCCACCCACACCAGATGGATACCAGAGGATGGAGGACCCCATCCCAGGTAAATAGGGTAAGTAGAGGTAAGTATTTTGAATTTTTTTTAAAGTGCCATTGGGGCCTGAAATGGGCCCCCTGCATGGCACTGGATGCAATGACCATGCCCAGGGGACCCCTGTCTGCTGTACTGGCCATTTGGGTGGTGGGCATGACTCCTGTCTTTTATAAGACAGGAGTCACGTGGTATGGATGGTTTTGTGTCAGGAAATGACGGTAGGGTGGTTAAAGGCATTTTTTTGCCTCTAACTAGCCTAGCATCATTTTTTGGTGAAAAACCCCCTTCCCCATACCCCCACCCACCTAACGTCATTTTCCCCAGACGCTAGCCCACCCTTTGCACCGGATTGCGGGATTCCATACATTTGGCACCCAGCTGGCGCTCTGGAATGACGCAAGCCAGTGCTATACTTTTTGATGCAAAATTGTGGTTGATCATTTATTATAACTATGGGTCTGAGGGCCTTTGTTTTCTCTCAACTGCATTTGCATCTAGACTTGAGGCTCAAGATAGCTCCCAGCCAAGGACACTCCAACAAAAGGAGGCCGAATGGCCCCTTAAACTTGGCCTTTGTTTTAGGACCAGCTGGAAATTAAAATAACAAAGCCATCTGCCCGTTGCTGGCACTGCTGAATGCAGAAAAAGTGCAGGCACTGCGGAATGTGTCTCGGTGTCTGAAAATTACTTATAGACAAGTTCAGCATATTTTAGTGGGACCCAACTTTTTGGCAGGGTAGACGGAGTCCATCCTGTGAAATTAGTTGGTGGACGCCATATGCCCGTGTTTACTCCCGACTTGTACCCTTGATATCTCAATCCTTTACCAGAGAAAAGGAAGAAGGGCCTGTACACTGCAAACGGAATTAGCAGTTTATGCAGAGTCTTGTAGTACCGGATTTGGGATGGTTCCCTGCTCTATCTGAAAAATCAAAAAATAAATAGCAAGCACAGAACAAACATAGAATAAGTAAAAGTAACTTTGCAAACATATTGACATTATTCTCTTGAAAAATAGCAGTGACTACAAAACTGGGAAAAAATGATAGAGCTTCAAAACTTCGTAAACTCGTAACATAATCTGTCTACCAGAACCTTGGCTAAGAGCTGAATTAGTTTAAAAAAAACACTGCATCTCATGGAACAAACCATCTGTCAAGCTATTAGATGTGCAGAGCTCAGACTTTAAGTTCCCCCGGGTGCTTACACGCAAAATGCAAAACGTATATCAAGGAGTTTTCTGTACTCGTGGGATTTTAGAACTACAGAATGAATTTTAGATACTGCACCCCACCCCCACTCCAACAAATGATTTGTTTTAATGTGGTTTTGTTTTTTAGCAATGACTATGGCAGTTTTCTTCGACCTCTCATGATCTTTGCGCGCTTGGTATGGTTTGTGTTTTTCATATTCCTTTGTCCTGAAGAGGCCGTTAACTCGGTATGGCCAAAACATGTTGACTTTATTGTTTGGAGGAGTCCAATGATTCAAATTGATTTGACTGGATTTAATCTCATACGGAGTACTATAACAAGGAGTTTGTTCATCAGAAGACTTCTTTCCAATAGGACTACCTCTGGATGGATTATGGACTATAGGCTCATAGGATCAAATAAACACCTACTTAAACATCTAATATTAAGGAAGTAACAAGGTACATATGGACTGAATATATTCCTAACTTTAGCAGGAACGTATAGGGCCAAGACTTTGTTTTTGTGATTTGTTTGTTTTTGTGTGATTGTCATTTTTTCCAGTGTCCTATAAGTATTTAATGTAATAGAACTATAGAAAAATATATTGCTCTGCTTGCTTGATAAAGTATTATATGAATAAATAATGCTTGATTTTATCAAAATTCCAGATGAAAATTGATGACTTAATTGAGGCAGAGTACCACTGGTTATATATATTCTGCGGTATACCACCTCTTTTTTAGTATTGAACTATCAGACAAAGGCAGATCTTCGGCAGGGCTGGTAACCTTTATATCTGCCCAGGGGATTAGTTTAGTCAGTGCGATTTGGGTGGCTAGGGGTGAATGTCAAGTTTTCCAACTAAAAGCAGTGGGTCCCAGGGTGAATGCCTGAGGTGGCCAAGGACAGTGGGGGGAATGCTGTCAGTGAACGGCATTCAGGACACACCAGGTGAATGTATGCTATTTTATATATTTTTTACTTTCTTGTACTTTCTATGTGTTCTGGTCATGAAAACTTCAATAAATGTTTCATGACGCTCTGACAACCAGATCCTGAGATGCGATCATACATTGATGATACCTATCTCACTGATGATGAACTAGATTCATGCATAACAAGGGTGGATCAGGTCTTAACCCCTTAGCTGTTGGGCCTTTTTACCCCTCAGTGCTGAGCCCTTTTTTTGCTATTGGGGTAGTTCGCTCGTAGGCCTTTATAACTTTTTGTCCACATAAGCTATCCACCCTTAATTGACATCCTTTTTTCCAACATCTTAGATATTCTAAAGGTACCCAGAGTTTGTGGGTTCCCCTGGAGAAGGCCAAGAAATTAGCCAAAATACAGCTAAAATTTCGTTTTTTTCAGACAAATGCGAAAAAAGGGCAGCTGAAGAAAGCATGTGTTTTTTTTCCCTGAAAATGGCATCAACAAAGGGTTTGTGGTGCTAAAATCACCATCTTCCCAGCTTTCAAGAACAGGCAGACTTTAATCAGAAAACCACATTTTACAACACAATTTTGACATTTTACTGGAACATACCTCATTTTTACTATTTTTTGTGCCTCCTGCCAGTTAGTGACAGAAATGGGTGTGAAACCAATGCTGGATTCCGGGCAGCTAAACATTTCTGTACAGTAGACAGAATTCTGAATTCAGCAAGGGGTCATTTGTGTAGATCCTTCAAGGTTTTCCTACAGAAAGTAACAGCTAAAATAAAAATATATTGAAATTGAGGTGAAAACAACCAGACATTTTTCTCCATGTTTTACTCTATAACTTTTCCCTGTGATGTCAGATTTTTGAACGCAATATACCATTACATGTGCTGGGCTCTTCTGGTTGTGGGGATATATAGGGCTTGTAGGTTCATCAAGAACCCTAGGTACCCACATCCAAAAAATGAGCTGCACCTTGCAAAGGGTTTTCATTCTATACCGGGCATACAGCAATTCATTTGGTGAAATATATCCAAAAATGTCTGGTTTTGGTAGGTTTCCCTATGAGGCTGCCAATCCCAGGACCAAAAACACAAGGGCCTGCCTTATAAAAGCAGGTTGTTTTGTGATAGATAAGTTTGATGTCTCCGCAATACAATTTGGGCGGTGGAATTTGGGGCTCAACTAAATTGGGGAGCTCCCAAGGGAGCACTCTCTCTATGCTTGCCATCGCATACACCTGCTCTCTGGGTTGGGCTAACCCGCTATTGTCCCGCTGCACAGACTGTGCTTGCGAAGGAACAGCAGGACTGTCCTCATCACCTACCTCATAATCACTGGAGTATCTATTGAATTGGACTCCTCCGACTGAAAAATCAGTCCCAGAGTCTGTGCCATTGTCCTATTCCCTCAGATGCTGTCTCAGTCTCTGATCCTACATCAGAGCTGTCCTCTATAGCCCGAGTTAGGGCTTGAGCAGCAGTCATCCAACGAGATGCCATCTCTGCTATTGGCTAAACTGTCGCCCTAAAACACTAGCCAATGTAGACAGTCACAAAAATTGCTAGTGGGTGGGTGTGTGATACCTGCAACAGTAGAGAGCACCTTACCTTTGCTTATTCCCTCAATCAGCATGTTCTCTCAAGACACTCAAAAAAACAAAAAAAAGACACACTATTACTTCACCTTGTCACATACCAATCATCACAGTTTTTAGCGCCTCTATAGCCCAGTCCAACAATCATTATTGGTTCTCCCACTCCCATTACTTCTTCCTCTGATTCCCTCACTACCACCAAGCAAAAGTGCAGTTCATTCCTCCATAGCCCCCCTTGCACATACATTTCATTTGTATTATAGTGCAGGTGATGGCTGGCTTTTCTAATCCACTCAGCTATTCACATATAATACAGTTTTGATCCTTGCAGTAGGCATATAAACTTTCTGCGCTACTTTATGGCATCAAAACTGCCACTAGACAAAAGTCAGATCCTTTTCTAGCAGAAACATAATCAAAAGAGTTACTTGACTTTTTTATTGCTGCCTAAAAGCAACAGTTGAAAAACGTCAGTTGAAGTATGTGCATTGCTTTGAAGACGCAA
Source organism: Pleurodeles waltl (assembly GCF_031143425.1). NCBI lineage: Eukaryota > Metazoa > Chordata > Amphibia > Caudata > Salamandridae > Pleurodeles > Pleurodeles waltl. The sequence goes on along the minus strand of NC_090437.1, from coordinate 778,803,389 downwards.
GCTTCAACTGCAAGAGAACTGGTGGCACATACATACATATATATATGTAGATGTAGATCACTTTTATATGTGGGTGTGGCTTTCCTGGGGGCTGATTGCTATATTTAGATAGATATATTTCTATGTAGATAGATATATCTATATCTATATTTCTATATATTTTTTAACAGCTGTATGGTTTCCTTGGGGGCCATAGTGGCCCCCAGGGAAACCATACAGCTGTTAAAAAAATTATTGCCCCCACAAGGGGGTCGCCCTGTGCTCATGGGCGACCCCCCCATCAATTATTATTTTTTTAAACATTTTTTACACCCCTGGGAGGGCGCAATCGTGCCAGGGGTAAGCCTACCTTTCCGAAAAACAATTGCCTCCGGGGTGGGGGGCTGGCCCATTTGCCGAGGGGGCCGACTCCCCAAAGTGAAATCCCTGGTGTCTAGTGGGAGAATCTCCACTTTCAAACGCGTCCTTCCCGAATGTCGGGAAGGCCAATTTGGGCCTGTTTTCCCCACTGGAGTAGGAAGCGGCCTCTTAAATTCATTTTTCACTACTGCAAAGCCTATCTCTCCCAAAGGATAACATTGGGATTACCTTATTACATTTCATAAGTATAATTCCCAATTGGGAAGAGATGAGACCCCCAAGTCTGGTGTCTCTGGAATCACAATTTAAAATCACAACTTTTGGTGAAGATGTATTTTAAATTGTAATTCTAAAAATGGGACTTTTAGAACGTTGGCATTTTATTTTTACTTTACTCATTTGGTGCCTTCTGCCTGTCTCTGAATATATATCTGGGAAGGGTGACAACTGGACTTTGTGCATTCCTTCTAGACATCTACAAACAAAGGGAGTTAGGTGTGACTGATGGGCCATCCTGGGCAGGATGGGAGGGAGTAGCTGGCCACAACTTCACACTTACGCCTGAATAGGCTGTGTCATGTGAGCTTCATACCTCCCTGTACTGAGTCTGGAGCAAGAAGGACAGGGACTCTGTGCACTTCAAAGGCCTCTCTTTGACGTCTTTCCTACTTCAAAGACACAACTGGGTATAAGTACTAGACCTCAGACACCATCCAACTCAGTACACTTTTGGACCTGTGGATACTCTGCAGGAAGGACTGATGTGCTGTTACAAGGACTGCCACTCTGTTGGACTGCTCCTTGGCTGGTGGTCTCCTCTGCTGTGCTGACCTGATGCCTGCTGCCCTCTTTGCCTGGGTGTGAGAAAGACTGAGTCTGCACCTCTCCAACCCAGAACCAAGTGATTCCAAGGGCTTGCTGACTTGCCTTCTGTTTACTGAACTCTCAAGCACACAAACACTTTCAAATCACCTGCTACAGCACATGGACTCCGCCAACTGTGTGTCTTGCCCAGCCAAGTGGTGCAAATCCTGTCTTGGGCCCTTGGAAGTGGCTATAAATGGCTGCTCCAGTCAGAGCTGATGAATCGCTGCTGCTGTGTGGATCGGACCAGTCCATCACCTCTACTGCATGGATTGGAGTTAATGCATTGCCTCCCAGCGTGGGTCAACCTCAGAGCATTCCCTTCAGATCTACTGTGTCTCAGACCCGACGCATTTCCACTGTTGTGTGGAGAAAATCCAGGTATCTTTGCTACTGTGTTTGTAAGACTGGGGCATTTTCTTTACTACGGGGATCAACACAGATGCATCCTAGACATCGACGCAACCAGGATTAAGATACTTTTGTTCAGCAGGCCCAAAGGGGTCACTGTGGCTGGCCTGCGCTCCATTGCGGTTGGCCTGAACTTTTAAACTTTGTCCCAGTCTGGCTGACCAGATATCCCCAGTTGGTGCTACTTGTTTCTAAGCGCTATTTCACAGTTTTTTCTTTAAAAATCATATCTCAGGTTCTACAAATGGGATTTTTGTCATTTTTGGTCTTGTTTTGTTTATTCAAGTAAGCTCTATTTTTCTAACTCGGTGTGGTGTCTTTGTGTGGAGTTTTCACTGTTTTACTGTTTGAAGTGTTGCACAAATACTTGACACCTTGCCTCTTAAGTGAACTCTAACTGCTTTGTGCCAAGCTACCTGTGGGTGAGCACAGAGTAATTCAGGATGTGTTGGTGACTCACCCTGACTAGGATTATGGTTCCGCTTTGGACTGGGTGAATACCTCTGCCCACTAGAAACTCAAATTCTAACATTATATAGTATATAATGAGGGATAGACAGTTCCCATGGCGTACACGTCAGACTTGTATTCCTTAGCCAAAGTACTGGGAAAGTCTTGCAGCAGTGCAGACAGCCCAGCTATTTTGATAAATCTAAAAGTTGTGGTTTCTCCTGTACTGACATTAGATGCGGCAACCAAGGCAAGCATTCCTAATGTTCGAGCCTTACATCTGAGATGGGTGTAATAGGCCTCTTCCTTAAGTGCAGTTGATGTGAAGTTTCAGAAAGATCCCACACTTTGTACACAAGCTTTTCTCCAATGTGAACAGAAAGTTGTTCCAACTCCAAAACTCTAGTGAGCCTTATCAGAGCATGTTCCACTTAGATGGCTCTGCATTACCATCGGCGGGAACAAGGTATAAGTACTCTGCACCCTGTGTAGCAGAGCAAGGTGCAATGAAAGACAGTGAATTACATTTGCAGCACACCTACACTAAAGGTTTAGTTGATAGCACTGCACAACATGCAGAAATTCATACCTTGGTACTTGAATTATGAAAGGCTGACCCATCAGTTCCCATGCTAACAGTATCCGATTCATTCTCTGTTTGCAAGGGTACAATGTGGATTTGAAACATTGGCAGGTAAATGGATTCAATGATTCAAAAGGGAAACCTATTAGGAATAACGGCTCTTGGGAAAGGTAGCTTTCTTACAACATTAACTTCCATTGCTTCATATGACCCACAATTTGGGCCATCAGCGTGATGGGTTTCACGCCAAAGGAAACTGTGCTGCAGACTTAGTTGCCAAGGCTGCAATACAGACTGTCAAAGCAGCAGTCCTAACCAGATGTCAGAAAAATGTTGACACAGAGACATTAACACCAATGCAAGCAATCACAAAGGTTGGAACACCTCCAGCAGACTTTCCCCCTAAGCATTCCTACACCATTGATTCAGAAAAGACTACTGTGGTTACTATACCAGGGGTGGGAGATAAAATAATACTTAATAAGCTGTCCAGATTAAATTTAAGCAGAGAAGTAGATGGAGGATTGGTATCTGCCCATGCTTGGATTAATACAACCATAACAATGCTACAGCAATGCTCCTGGAGGCCCTGTTTATATGAACATACTAGATATTCTACTAGATGATACAATATTTGGCAAAAGATCAAAGATTCTACTGTTAGAAGACCCACACAGCCTCTCCTCACAGTCTCCAATACCTCCCTTGGGGTGATATATTTGGTCTATATCGTCCTAAAAATTATGTTAGCCAGTATAAATATATACTCGTAGCAGTTGATTGATGTTCTCCATTTTTTATAGGTGTGACCACAGTGCAATGCAAGTGCTCAAGCACTCAAAGGATTTGTAGTGTCTGGTAGCCATAGCAGCAGTTAATTCATTTAAGTTAGACAATAGTCCTGTGTTTGATCCTTATGTGTACAGGGATACTTTGTTTGTTTGCAATTCAGCAATCTGTTTCAAACAGAATCCAGAGAATTGGTTGAGCATGCTAACGGCATGATCAAATAAGCTTTGATGGCTAGGGTACTAAGTTTAGGTCTTGGCTAGTATCATAATCTGCATGGAGTCCAAAGAGCATTACATAATAACTGCAAGAATGTTGGGAGGGCACACTTCAGACAAGATGTTCTTTGGAGTGCCCATGAAGGTACCAGGCCTAGATAACCCTGGGAAGGTGGCAGGTGAAAACAAGTTTGACCTGGAACAGTGTTTGAATGCCTTACAGAGGTCAGAGACAAGCTGTTTAATTAGAAGCATCCTGAGGCTGCCACCAGCAAAGAAAAGGTTTTAACAGCTGCTAAAGGGTGGATTCCAAAAGAAGGGGTTCTAGTTTAAAAAAAGGACACCCAAGGCAAGCATGCCTTTGAACCGTTCTACAGACACATGTTTCAATCCTCGGGGTAAAAGGCAAACAAACTGTGATCCTGCCTCCTTTGTTTGGTTTAAAAAGAAACCAATTGGTGCCCATGAACCACGTGAAGAAGCACTATGTGGCTGATTTTGTACAGAAGGCCTGAACACCAAGAAGGATGTAGAGTAGAACGTCTTAGCCACTCCCTACTCTGAACTAACCACCCCCACAAGACAGCAGCAAGATCATGAACTTGAGTATCCTGGCGGGGATATTTAAGTGGTCTGCCTCTCCAACTACATAACGCAATGGATTTGACAGATGAATCTAATGCTGCCATTATTGCAGTTGCATGTTTAATGCAACTCCGTGGTTTAGTATGAACCACCACGAGTCAACATCAATCAAGATGATGCCGTTTCGAGAACCAACCTACCAGAGCAAATCTGAATTATACACAGAGAGCTTTCTATCACACTCCACAGTCACAGTCACTTTCCATCATTCATTCTTTCTTGATTATCATTGGTTTTGTGACAGGTAAGTACCTTTGTCCTATGTTTTGCTCCCTATAAGAGCATTTATTTTCATTATGTGATGTCAATTGTTGTTCTACTGCTACTGAATGGACATTGCCTTAGTAAAAGAAGAGTTCCACAACCTGTGGTTCAGGAACTTCAACTGCATCTCTAACCCCACAGAACTCAAAGATCTAGCCTACAAAGATCACAGCTGATTTTGTGCCTAAGGGCACAACTTGGGAAAAGGCTTCAATTACCATGTGTTTTGAAGGTTTCAATGAATGATGTTATTATTCCTGGTTCTATTTCAGATGACTTTGATACATACTGTAAAATTAATTATGTCTGCTTTGCAGGCATATGCTACCTTGAACAAATAAGATCCATATTTGAATGCACCAAATTATAAACAAATGTATTGTTTTCATCATTATGCACACTATTTCATATATAGAATTAGTCATCCTAGGGAAACATACAACTACCCATAGTGGGAGCAGGGCAAGTCTCACCCCTCAGCTTTTTATTTATCACAACATCTAAACTATCTGCAGAAAAAACAATCACTACCAATAAACTGATTTATCCAGATGAATGTATTCAGAATATGGCTATTTAAGGATATGAGTACTGGAAAGAAAATGTTGACGAGAAAAGCATTTGGGGAACAGCATTTGGCAGGTTCAAATCTGAGAATCCTTATTTTGAGCATGCATTGTACCTAAAGAAATTATTTTTCTGAATAAAACTATCCAGCAGACTACCTGAAAGTCCTTAAGTAACTGCACAACAAAAGTTCATTTAACCTTGTTCATGAATCACTATTGAACATTTCAGATTCTGAAATAAATTATATGATTCAGAATGGAAATTACAGTTCCTCTTGGTTCCCTACTGAAGGTTTATCCTTGTGCCCTACACTTCAATTACAAGAAAGAGTTTTTTTTCTTTACAACACCCCTGGTCCTAAAGCTAATCGCCCTGATCCACGACATACACCTGTAGAGATTACCACTTATAGTGTGGGCAAACTATGCAAAAATTGTTTGGTGTATTCCAGTCTTCCAGCTGTGAAAAAGCATTTGTTCTTAATTTCAAAAGAAACATAAATGTTTCTGATTTTCTGTTGGGACCATGACCCACTAGAGATAAGAGATTTATGTCAGCAAGAATAAATGCAGTATATAATGAATTAAACAAATACTCAGGAAAAAGCTACAGTAATAATTTGGCTGACAGATAATGAAATTCTGCAAACATGTTTTACCTTTAACAATGGCATGCACACACTTTCCAAGAGTGTATTCATTAAATAACAACATGTCCTCAGCTTTGATCTTCTCTTAAGAGACTTTGATATGTTACAACATGGCTAAGCTCAGTTAAGAGCATGTATACAAATACATTGGGTCTTATAAACTCTTCAATCAAGTTATGTGTCCTGGCAACTTCTAAATGAAACAGCAATTTTGATCCTTATAAAAGAAATCAATGGCTAAAAAAGAATCCCCATATTCTGTGTTGAGTATCAAACAAATGGAAGAAACAGCATCTTCAGGCCATCGAAACTCCACCTTTTCCATGGCTAATACAAGACATTATTTTCCTGCCTATTACAACTTTTCATCTTCAGGAATGTCAGACATACATTTGTAGGCTAGTATGAGCCAATGTATGATTCACATCTCAACCATTCATGGAAGTTTCCTTTTTCTCACATGTGCTTAAGTGAAGATGACCCTGTGCTTATCTTTCAGTGCTTCCAGCTGCAGAAATCCTCTACATAATTCTCTCCTATTTGATTCAATCTCCTTACATGGAATGTGTAATGCTTTGATGCCTGTGTCCTATCAGTTGCTCCGATTTCATCCATCCCCACACACCATGAAGTACTGAATAACAATTCTTATTTAATGTTAACCAACATCAGTTGCTGTGGGTTGAAATGTGGCCAAATTATGTGATTATGGTTTGTAAAACAAAACAGTCTTGCAGAAGAACCTTATACCCATCTCAACATGTACTCAAAAGTGTCCCTTGTCCTAATATTGGTATGAGGGGCATGCATGATGACTAACTAAGCAAATTGGTGGCTGTGTTACTACAAGAGGCAGGCCCTTTGGCTTCTGGGGCTCAAACATAACTTTCAGACAGCTAGAGCTACTTTAGAAATTCTGAGGTTTTTAGAGACACAATACCCACCTCACTTTGCTGATATTGTCTATACAGTCTTTAACGCCTCAAAAATGACTGGTATTGTGCACTTTTTAAAGAACATTGGATACGGTCTGGTGACTGGATTTAAAACTGTGTTCGGACTGATATCATAATTTTTTCACTCCTTCTTGTCTTATTTTTCTAAGGATTTCCTATCATTCCCTTGTCCACCAGGTGTGGTATCATCATCTTCTTCCAGATCCAACAAGGAAATTAACAATATGGAGTACATATATCCAGATGCAACAAGGCAGAGAATCCCTAGCATGCTATCTGGGACATGCTTGGCTTTACAAACTAAGTGAAAACCCGATACTGTACAAGTTAAACCTGTTTTCTAGTGTATGAACGCTCCAGCTTAAAAAATCTTGGATCTACATCTGGAGCAGCCACCAATGGTTTTCCTAGACATGCAGATGGTCCTGCAACCATGGCAATTACATCAGAGATAATGCTTAGCAATGCATCTGTCCTTACTGCAAGATGCTAATTATGATGGATAATTTTCACCAGTATCACTTTTTTACAAAATTCTTAAGAACTGGCTAGAGTCACTTCTTTTATCTGAGCCTCCAAAAGAAGTACTTTTACCTTCACTGAGTGCTTTGGAATTGCAACTACTTTCTGGTCCATCTACTTCATGCGTTAATGATAACAAGCACGCTTTGACTCTTTCTCCATGACAAAATGTCTGATGCCCGTGAACCTGATATTCTCAAACATCCTCAGACAAGGACTAAGAGCAACTTGTGATTCAACAAGAAACGTGCACAGAATCCTCTATCTACTACAAAGACTGTGACGGGGAGTAGAAGAATTTCAACAACCTTTTTTTTCTTTTGAAAGCCTCAATATTTTTAATTTGGTGTATTCAGTATCATGCCTGGTCTGTTTAATTGCCATAACACATCTCTCTTAAACTGCAGTACTGCTTTACTATGGTTTTAGAACAGTGCCTTTTTATAACATCTCCTGTATATTATAATCTTTTGAAAATGTCCCTGCTTGAAACATGCAAGGCTTCAGGAACATATTCATGCATAGCTTACTGCATTATATTGTTTGCTATTGTATTCTGTTATCTTTTGAATCTACATTTACATATATTAATGCTACACTTTATATGTGTACGACAAATTGTATGCAATTATCTTAGTTATAAAGTTTTATATCTTACTGTTTTGAGAGCATGGATTTTTCTATAAATTAAATAAATCCTTAAGAATAACCAGTACATCACGCTCGAAATACAGACCAAGGTCCATCCTGAGCAGGCTGAGACTCTATTTTGTCTATTTCTGCCTAATCATCATCATGGCTGCCTTTGACACAGATGCTGTCTGGCCTTATGTTTCCAAGAACCTGTGAAAGTGTCAAGTCATTCAGACAGACAATTACGTTGATAAGACATCTGATGTGTCGTATCAGCCTTGGACAAGAGCGTTATCTCTATTTCAAGGTCAGATGAAAATAATAATAACGTAAACAATGTAGCTTGAATTGACATGTTTTCAACTGATTAGTTTATAAAAATGAGTCCGAGAATAGCATATTGAGGCACACAGGTTATGTCAGATGTTTCTAAGGTTACCTTCCCATATCAGAAAAGCCACAATATGAAAGGCCCATCAAGTGACCACCTGGGAGAAGAGGTCCTTCACCCCAGATTATTGTGCAAGATACTGTCAGAAGCTCTTGACAGAGACTGCTAGATTGCCATGATGCAGCAGCATCCCGTTCTTCGCTGAAAGTTGATACTGAACAAAGGCTGGGGAGGAGAAGAGCTGATGGTGATGCATGTTTTTGTTTTGAGGGAACACTCTCACCCAGCTACTGATAACTACAGCTCCATGCTGTAAACAGGTATGCAGTGTGTTGATTCTCCCTAAGAAACTCTAGATGCGAGTTATGCTTCCCAGTGTTTTCATAGTATAGCGCATAGAATTAGGTTTTAGGATGTTGGGTTGTTAGATGATATTTCCATGACGGTAAAGAAGTTCATTTTTTTAATGTTGTTTGCAAAATGCATTAGTGCTGTTCTAATAGTATCCAGGATGATTATTTTAGATGTGCTAAGCAACAGGGTGAGCCTGTTGAACTAAACACTTTGAAGCATGAAGGGGAATATTTAGCACATTTTTGCATCACACTTGCACCATGCAAGGGGCCGAAGGGTGATTCAAAACCTAAATGAGATTTATCAAGCCAAGTAAGTCCAATTTGTGTGTGCCTGGGTGGCTTGATAAATCTAGAGTAATGCAAAGCAGTGCAAATGGCAGCAGCAGGGAGGCATTCTATTGGTGGGGCATGGGATTTCTCACACATCCACCCATGCATTTTGATGCATTCCCAGATTCACCAACAGTGGTAGACCTGGGAATGTGTCAGAATTGTATGGCTCCCCACCAGAGGTGCAATGAGGAGAATTATCTTTATTTCTTCTCATTGTTTCCTTTAAGCATGCTACATTCTGAAGCACACATAGAAAGAGGGAAATACCTATAGTGATTATTTTTGTGCAGGAGTGTACTCCATCCTGCACAAAAACAAACCCATTCACCCTTACAACATGACAGCTGCCTCTGCTTTCCTTTCTTACATGGACAGGGTGGCCAGATGCAGTCTTAAGGCCTTCTCAGCTTGTGGGACCTCTATCTCTTCTGGGGTTAGATTGCTCTAGACAAGGTAGATGACCTTACTCCTGTGAGCCATTCTCTTTCCTCTAGATCTGTTACCATGTCCAGGATATTCTCTTCATACTCCCCTATTTCACCGCCCCCCCCCCCTTCTCAGCACAATCATCCTCCTACCCCTGTGGTGCAGACTGCAACATGCAGAATTCTTCCCAAGCTCTGAGGGTTATCTGATACTCCAACTTCTTGGAGTCCTTTGCTATCTTCAGCCTAGTCTCCTTAGAGAACTTTTTTTCTGCTCTGCCACAGTGAAGCTTTCAAATCAAATTAATCTTTATTCAGAAATTGCTCAATACAAGATATACAGTCCCTTTAAAAAGATAATATACAATCAAATACTTCAAAACATTGATAATGACTAAATAAAATCCTTCATTACAGCTACTAGGGCCATTATTCACTCCGATAACAGAGGGTTTCTAGAAGCATCAACGTTTTCCTCTGTTCTACAGAATATACTGTACATTTTATCACTGCATCACATTTCTCATTAGTGTCCAGTTTAAATAAATAGTTAAAAGCTTCTCTACAATAAAATAATATATTAGTAACAAATAAAGCTTTTAAGAAATATTTCCTAATGTCATGATAAAATCTACAAGATATAAGAAAGTGCATCGTAGATTGTGCAAATCGTCCCACACAGGGACACTTTTACTCCATATTCTCATCTTTTGGAAAGCTACTAAAAAGTGAAATGTCCTAAAATGCATCCGTGTTAAGTAAAATCTGTCTTGGATATTTACAACTGTCAATAAATAATTTTGAATTGTATCATTAGCTTCAGTCATGTAAAGTGCTACTGTTGATTTCCTACATTCTCTATTTACTCTATCACTGTCCCTACATTCCATTAATTGGTTTTTCAGTTCTTGTTTGCTAAATGGAAGAATAATACCTGGATTGTCTAAGTGTGAATCTAGGTTTATGCTTTTCAACAGAGCTTTTAAATGCACAAACGATGGGATGTTATCCCAATGTTCTAGTGTAAGACAGTTTTTTATAATCTTTTAGTAAATCGAGTCTCTTTCTTAGACTGGTAAATATTAAATCTTCCACATAGGGGCAATCCAATCCCCTATGTACCATGTAAGTAGACGTAGAGTTTTGGACTGCTAGTAGTCTACAGAGGAATTTATTCTCTAATGCTTGTAATCTCGGTATCTCGGGCATTAGGCCCCAAAGAGCAGAACCATACGTGATGCTATTGATTGTCTTGCTTTTATAAATTTGTAGTATTTCCCTAAGGGGTTTATTATCAATTATGTTTGAGAATCTAAAAATGGCCTCTGTTGTCCTGACATACTTTATCTTAGTTATTTCTAGGTGTTGTTGCCAGTGGCCCATATTAGAATACTGTACACCCAGATATGTAAATCTATTTACCTCTTCAGAGTTATGGCCCTTAATAAAATAATTCTTCTTTTTGGCCTTTCCCTGGCCACAAGTCATTATGACTGTTTTATTCAAATTCAGGCACATATCTCTACCCTCCATAAATTCTACAAAACCCTCAATCAGCGGCTGCAGTCCATTTGAGGTTATGCATCGTCTGCATATAAGAGGACCGGAACAGGACATTCCTCTATTTTGGGTGTATCAGCTGCCATATTTTTTAAGTAGGCATCTACCCCATTGATATAAAGGGAAAATAGAAGGGGAGCTAAAACGCAGCCTTGGCGTATACCTCTCCCAATCCTAAAGTCTGGGGTACATTCACCATTTCTTCCATATCTCACTTGCGCTGTTAAATGGTTGTACAATTGTGCCAAAAAACTAATTATATCTAGGGGTGCACCCAGATCTAATAAAACTTTCCACAACTTTGCACGGTTCACTAAATCAAAAGCACTGCTAAGATCTGCAAAGCAGAGCAACACATGACCCTTTTTTGCTATTGTGTATTTACTTATTATTAAGTTAAGATTTATACACTGTTCCATGGTACCAACCTCAGGTCTAAATCCCAATTGGGCCTCTGTAAGTATATGATTATCGGTTGCCCGAGACTCAAATCTTTCTAGGAATACTCTCCCTAATAATTTGACTGAAGAGTCTAAAAGGGAAATAGATCAGTAGCATTTGTCTATATCGGGCACTATTTTTGTCATCAAGGCTGTTTTATTTATCCCAGTCCATTTTATGGCAATTCCATTTCCCTTTTTTTTCTTATATTTCCTGCTAATCGTTCTCCTATGTTATAGGGTTTAGCTAATCTCATTGTAAGAAGCAAAGGATGGTGGTCGCTATATATAATTGGCTTAATCTTTAAAAATTCAATCATAGCTACATTGTTCCTAGCGATTAGTATGTGATCAATAGTTGAAAAATGTCCTCTTCCTATAAACGTTATATGTTTCACTCCCTCTGCCCCCTCTTGTTCCACCAGTTCTATGTTGTATCTAGATAACATTTCATGCAATACAATTCCATAATTATTCAGTAAAAAATGAGATTCGGCATTTCCCCCATCATCAATAAATCCACACATCTTTCCTATAGTAGTCTGGCATGTCCCGATGTTAAAATCTCCAGCCCATTCTTATATGATGATGTTATATCATTTAAAAATAGGTGTAAATCATCTTGGAGGGTCGATGCCACTACTTTTTTGGTATCATCAAATTTGTTCATGTAATAATTGATTAATACAATTCCTATGATGCCATTTATCTGGAAGTATAGAAACTGATAATAAGGGGAGTCAAGGAAGGATTTCATCGATATAAACGTACTAATGTTGAAATCAATATTGCTAACCCTCCCTTAGCTCTCCCACTAGGTGAGACAGTAGCTGGTGTAATAAATGCGGAATATCCTTCACTATGGAATGATCTGGTATGCCATGTCTCTTGTAGACAGATAATCTATGACAAACTTATTACAGTCTGCCATTCCTTCTCAGCAAGTTTAAATCTCACCCCGGCTATGTTCCACGGCATGAGAATAATTGAGTCCCTTATTAAGGATCTCCCATCAGACTCAACATTACTGTTACGGCTCAGAATGTTGGGTTTTGGCTCTACTGTGGAAGATAGTATTTCGTCAGGGACGGGTGTCCCTATTCTATTCATACCCTCCTGCTGTCAATCCAGATCCTTCATATTACTCAAGGAGATAAATTGATTGAAACACTCTAAATTATTATGCCTATCCGGTGTACTAAGTACTTTCCTTGTATCCCCTGTGCATCTTGCACCTAGAATATTCAGCGTTCTATAAAAGTATCCTAGGGGGACAGCTATAATCTCCCTTCTCATACTTATGCAAGTTCTATGTTTTTTTCTAAATCTAGTGATAATTTACCCACAAAACGAGATCAAGGAAGTGAAGCTTTTAATGCTGCTGAGGTACACTTCATTGTAGGAAAAATCACAGGTGTAAAATATGAGGATTGGAGTGAAATTTAGGGAAAAGGAAAAAATGTCCAATTGAAAATAAAGGAGAACAGAAAAATCAAAAATCGATTTTGATGTCAGATTCTAAAGAGATTTGGGGTTTTACACAAATCACTGAGTGGCACTGCAAAACACAAGTACTGAATCCCAACGCTAAACACAAATGTATGAAATTGGAGTATTAGTTGAACAGGGTGAGAACACACCTCAAATAATATTCCCAATCATTGTGAGGGTGAACTACTAAAGTCACTGATCAAACCTGTGCTTATCCCTCTGGTATAAGAGGGAGTAGTACTGAAATGGTAATAAAGTATAAACAAAACATAAGGAAAACCCCTAAACCAATTTAGAAAAATAGAAAATAGTTCAATAAATAAGATGACACCAAAACTAAAAAAAGACAATCAGTAGAACCAGAGATATGAATTTTATAGTTCAAAATAGCCAACCACGTCTATCTGGGCACACTAGAGTGAAATAAAGTCAAAACATAAGGCTGACCGTGATGGAATGCAAGTTTGATACAGGGACCAGGTTCATCCTCGTGGAAGGTTTTACCTTCAGACTTAGGGCCTCATTACGACTTAGGCGGTTCGACCACCGGACCACCAAAGTTGTGGGGATAAGGCAGCCGTCAATCTGGCAGCCTCACTTTCTGTTGTATTACAACGTTATTCCCAGGCTGACAGGCAGAAAGGTCACATTACGATGTTTCCACCAGGCTGACTGGTGAAAACAGTGTGGCTCGGCCAATGCCGTCACATACAAGCACCCTCGGAATTCGCAATGTCTGCATAGCTGACAGTGCACATTCCGAGGGTGCTGGGACGGGGCCCCCAGCACTGGCTTTCCGCCAGCCTTTCAATGACACTGAAATCGCCATTGAAAGAATGACAGAAAATGAAGTTAAGATCAGCATGGCGATGCTGCCATAGGCACCGCCACCACCCCGTTAAGATCCATGATCCTGGTGGTGGCGGTGGTCTCCTGACTGTCCACCTGCCAGGATCTTAATCTGGCATTCAGACCGCCAAGAGTGCGGTGGTCCAACCACCACAGCGAGACTGACAGTATGAAGACTGACAAACTCATAATAAGGTCCTTAGTCTCTGGAACGGAAGTCAACAATCTTCAGGGGGAAAGGCATCAGGCTGTGGCTATAGAGGGCTCCACATCATCAGATGGTGGGAAACTCCACGCTAGAGAAATATGAATTTCACACCCAAAGAAGGTTCCTCACTGGCTGGATGTTTTTCCCAGTGAAGATTTATTCATTTGGACTTTATTACTTTTTGGGAACTTGGATTCTTCCAGTGGGGCAAGGCTGCAGGCTGTATCCAAAAAGGACTCCACAAGGCTGGGCATCTTCTCTACAAAGTCCTGCAGGATTGGATTTGCTGCTGCAGAGAACATAGCACAGAAACCTGAGTCTTTGGAACATTGTGATGTAACTTTGTTGGATTAGCCAAGTCGGTTGATCCTGGTTCCCAGCCAGTCTCAGACCAAAAAGTTGGGAAGAGTATACTTTGACATCAAACATTGGAGGTCAATGCTCACTTCTGCAGAGGCTAGCAGCAAGATCCATGACAAAACCAGCTGGAACAGAAAGCTGTACAGCTGGTCAGCTGGGTAGTTGTAGGAAAGGCCTCTGGAAGTTTGTTGTGCCCCTGTAGCTAACACAGGTCAGCCAAAAGACCCTTCGAGTCACTACTGGGGTCCTTGATTCAAGGCAAGCAGGTCCAGTGTTCCTTCACAATTCAAACATCAGGGCAGTACTTCTAATCTTCACAAATCCAGAACTGCTCTGCAATGTGTACTGGTATGACATTGCTATGCCCAGAGCCAGCTTGTGAGTGGGGAAACTCCTTAACACTTCCTAACGCTTCTAGGGTGACCCTACCCACTTTTGCAGCACCTCCTGTGTCCTGTACTGTAAACTAACCCATAGTGTGCTCCTCCACCTAAATCCATAATCACAGAATCTTTCTTCCCCTGGTCAGAGCTCCATATACCCACCCAGAGGTGTGACGATAATAAAGGGGAAAACCCTCCTTTGCATTCACTCCAAACCAGTTCTGTGGCAGCTCCCCCCTGAGTTTGGATCCAAGTTGACTAGTAAGATGAGGGGAGGCCTAGGTGTCTGCCAGTGACAGGGTAGGGACACTTTAAAGCTCAGGAAGAAGCTGAGCACAACACCCCAGGCCATCCTGTACAAAGAAGAAAAACACCTCCACACCCAAGCCTTGTGCCCACTGTCTGGGAACAATCAGCATCTCACCACAGGGGAGTCATTCACTAGTCAGTTGGAACTGGAAACTGGCAAAAAGACACATTTAGGTAAAGTACAAAAATGCCAATTGTCTGAAAGTGTCATTTTTCAAAACAGTAATATGAAATCCAACTTTAACATTAAACTGGATTTTAACTCACTATTAGAAGAAGTCCTGGAATCACTTTTCTAGCTACTTTCAAACTGAAATTAAGCATTATAAGTTGATATGAGGTTCCCCCGTTTCCTCTATGGGAGGCACAGTCTTGAAACAGTGAAAGATTATCTTGGAGCATTTCACTGCCAGGATATAGAAAACTTTCAATATACATGTCTTACTTTTTAAAAACCATTCACACTGCCCTATAAGCATTAAGGGCATAACTTAGGGATGACTTATATGAATTAAAAAGGGAGGTTAAAGCCTGGCAAATGGTTAGTTTGCAATGTAGACATGTATTACAGTGTTACTTTAATGGATGGAACAATGAGTGCCGCAGTCCACTTGCAGCATTTAATTTAGAGGCATTGGGTACATGTTGTACCATATACTAGGGACTTACAAGTAAATTAAATGTGCCAACTAGGTATCTGACAATCTTATCATGTTAATTAATATTATTTGTGGGGGGGGTTTAAAATTGGATTTTCAGAAAAGATCACAACAAAAAATCATCAAGAGTGCCCAATGTACAGATGATATGAGACAGTTCAATTGTTAGCATCAAATACAGTACAGTATATACTACCCTGCAGGCTCATGGTGGAGAAAGATCGCCAGTGCCTCCCCCACCCCTCAGAGAGCACAGTATAATGCAACTATTGGGCATATGCCAACAAAAACTATCGTGAGGATACAGGGAATGTGTGTGTGTCCATGGTAACAGGAGTCTTCCAGGTAGCACAGACCCAATCCTGAGCCCCCCCACTCCCACCTTCGCCAGTTAAAGTAGTATTGGACCCTGTTGAGACACTGCATGAGTAAGTAGATAGGCCTGTAAAGCGCCACATATGTCGTGTAGACAGGCCCTGCGGCTTCATGGCATTATAGGTTTCTAACTGTTTGTTGCAATATATCATACGTTTGAGACATAGCCCAACAGTAGGTGACTGTTCCCCGCCCCACACACAGGCCACTCACTGCTTGGCCAGAAGAAGGGCGATGGAAACAAACTGCCTGATGCCACGCTCCACAGCCATCAGCAGACCAGCATGGTCATTGTTAGAAATGGGGTTTCTGGTTGGCTAGAGTATTGACCAAGCCAGGCAGAACCCATCCACTCTAATCAGGGCGAGGGGGTCACACACCCAGGATAACCCCTGCTCACCCCCTTGGCAGCTTGGCACGAGCAGTCAGGCCTAATCTGGAGGCAATGTGTAAAGCGACTGCACAACACACACAACACACATGACGCATTAAATACACCACAACAGAAACACACCACCAAATTACATCAAATAAACTGTACTGCACAACATCATTAGACCAAACACAACATGTACCAGTAATACCCTGGTATACAAGCAGTTGTCAGAACATTACTCAGGTACTGGTACTCTGTGAAAACCAACAGTAGTTATAATAAAAACATATAGGTTACTGGTTGTCCTGCCACATAAGAACTAGTCAGGTTGTCATTGTTACAAAAATGCACATATCAGGGTAAAACATATGATCATAACTGCCAAAGCATTATCATGGATGACTATAACTTGCCAACTCCCCAAGAATGCACATGGCACAATAAGCATGTAATCAAAGGCCAAGACAGTATCATAAGGAAGGCACTAGAAAGGCATGTGATTACCACGTTATGTTTCTCTCACCAGAATCAGTGAGTAGGGTCTGCTTTCCACAGGCGCCACAGCAAGGAATGGGGGGGCGAAGGTGGGGGGACATTCATGCACCTAGTCCAGAGCTCCTGTGCTCTGATCCTTATGTATTGTTGGCAGGGCTGGGGACCTCCATCAAGGGTCACCACCTCAGCCTGCTATGTAGCCTAAAAAGAATGCAGTTGGAGTGAAAGGGGGACCCAGCAGTAACAGGGGACCTCTGATGAGGTTTCCACCCCCACCTGTGAGTCATCAGTAATAAGGGGCCCAACGGCAGCAGGGGGAGCTCCACTGAGGTTGCCACCCCACCTGTGGTCCACAGAATAGGAAGGGGGGGGCCCAAATAGAGGAGCAAGGGACCTCTATCAATGTCTCCCCCACCCAGACAGCTCGCCCGCACCTGACCTGGTGTGTGAGCCGCCCTCCTGGGTGGTAGCAATGAAGGCACCAAAGGAGGTGCCTGCCGGTACCCCGGAGACGCTCCTCGGTACACCGTACCTGCTCCCCCCTTCGTCTTTCCTGTGCCCCGGGGGCACGTCAAACAACGCGCTTCAAATGCGCTGAGGTGCTCAGAATGTCCTTTCCCCTCACAGTTCAGCAAGCGCTCTCCAGGCGCTCAGGAAATAAAAATTAGGCGCTCTCAAGGCACTAAGTGGATACAACACGCATGAGGTGATTGTGCTCCAGCACAGGAGCTCCAAAACACAGCGCTGTAATCGCGCCAGAAAGCAATTAGCTGCAGGGGTAGGGGTATCAGCACCCAGTCCCTGGAGACAGAAAGGGGGAGCACAGGGCTGCAAGGCCCAACAAACAGGCCAGCAGAAGAAGTGCAAACAGTGGAAGTTCCTCCTAGTGACCCAGCAGGTCACAGGTCAGCACAACAGCAGTAGTCCAAGGCAGCTCCTGGTGAGTCCCTTCAGCAGCATTCTGTGTCCAATTCAGTAGCCCATTAATGTCTAAAACATGGGGAAACCCCCATGTATTTATAGTAATTTTGAACAACTGTGACAAAGGGGGGAGAGGAGGTTCCAACCAGTCCTAGCTGGTTCTAGGAGTGTCCCCTCTCTCGTCTAGCACAGGCTCCAGACATCAGTGGGGGGGGGGGGTAAACAAGCCCTTGTGTTAGGCCAGGGCACAGCCTTTACAAATGCAGGTATGCCCAGCCTCTCCTTGTCTCAGCCCAGGAAGACCATTCAATATGCAGATGCACCTCTGACACCTCCACCCTCCCTGTGTAAAGGCTGTCTGAAAAGTAGGCACAAAGTCCAGCTGTCACTCTGCCCCAGACATGGATTGGAGTCAAGCTGCAAAACACCAGAGTTATAAGTACAGAGAAATGCCCACTTTCTAGAAGTAGCATTTCTATGATGTTAATAAAAGAAATCTACCTACACCAGTAAGCAGCATTTCTCACTCCCATTACAACCATACCAAACATGCCTATGCTACCCCTCATAAATCAGACAATGCCCCCTAAACATAAGGTAGGGCATTTCTAATGCAATCCTATGAGAAGGCAACATTTACAGCAGTGAGAAACCAAATAGGCTGTTTGCAACTACCAGGACAGGCCACACAACTAGGCACATGTCATGCCTTTTAAATACATAGCACCCTGCCCATAGGGCTAGCTAGAGCCTACCTTAGATGTGACTTACATGTAGTAATAAAGGAGTTCTGGGCCTAGCAAGAAGATTTAGATGCCAGGTCCCTCTGTGGCAGTAAACTGCACACAGGCTCTGTGCTGGCAGGCCTGATATAGGGTTGAAAGGCTACTTATGTGGGTGGCACAAGCAGCGCTGCAGGCCCACTAGCAGCAGTTAATTTACAGGCCTTGGGTATAGGGATACCACTGTACAAGGGACTTACAGGTAAATTAAATGTGCCAATCAGGTATAAGCCAATCATTCCAAGTTTACAATGGAGAACACATGCTCTTTTGCACTGATCAGCAGTGATAGTGTGACCAGAGTCATAACGTCAGCAAAAAGGGTCATAAAAAAATAGGAGGTGGAATGCAAAAAGTTTGGGGAATTACCCTATAAAAAGGGCCAGATCCAACAGTCATCTTCCAGGAAGGTGTAAGGGCGACTTCTACCACATCCAATAGTCGTGGAACATCTCATCCCAAAATGTGTGGGTCCATTGTATGTGGACAAAGCTGGCTTCCAGTGCAGTGCAACACACACTATGGGAATCTACTCCCAGTTTGATCCTCAAAAGGTGAAGAGGGGTGTTGTAAATGTGGTGCAGGAATTTGAAGTGCAATAGTTTGAGCTGGCCACCGCAGGAGAATTCCCCTATTTGGGCACAGAAGTATACCCAATCCTTATCCAGAATAGTGGCTCCCAGATCCACTTCCCAATCCTGTGGAATTGTGAAAGGTGCTTCGGATTGTGTGTTGATGTAGAGTCTAGTCACCAAGGGCCTTGAGGTGGGGGCAGTGCAAAGCTGGGCCAGAGTGTTAGGAATGGGGTCTCTAGATGGCAGAGGTATACACCCTGGTCCATGTAGTGACCACAACCCTAGTCAGGGTAAGTCACACACAATCCAAATTATCCTGTGCCCACTCTCTGGTAGCTTGGCACTGAGCAGTCAGACTTAGAAGGCAATGTGTAGAGTATTTGTGCAAAACAACATGCAATAACAGTGAAAATACCACAAAAATACACCACACAGGTTTGAGAAAAATATAAGATATTTTTCTGAGTGAATTAAGGTCAAAACAATCAATTACAAGTTGAAATATCACTTTTGTAATAAGGAGAATCTTAAGTCTTTAAAAAGCCATAAGTGTGTCTTCCAAGAACAAAGTACCTGGTATGCATCAAAATTACATGCACGGGATCGATCCAGTGGGCTGTGCGTCAAAGTTCTGGTTTGCGACGCTGGTGCTGAGTCCATCTCCACTCAGGGAGACGGGCTGCGCCGTCCCGGTTCATTCTTTCACCGCTAGGCAGGCTGCGCATCAATTCCTGCAGGCTGTGTGTTGATTTTCACTGCACAAGGAGTTCCTTTACAGAGATGAAGTCTTTTTGGCCCTGACACTTCAGGAAACAGGAGGCAGGTTCAATCCAAGCCTTTGGAGAACACTTCTCAGCAGAGCCAGAGGCCAGCAAGGCAGCAGGGCAACAGCAAGGAAACAGTACTTCACAGCAAAGCAGTCCAGGTGAGTCCTTTGGGAAGCCAGGCAGCTCCTCTTAGAAGGTTGCAGGATCCGGTTCAGGGTGTCTGTGCCAGGAAGTGTCTAAGTTGGTAGGGTCAGGGACCCAGTTTAGATACCCAAAAGTGCCTTTGAATTGGGGGAGATTTCAAAGAGTGGCTTAGAAGTGCACAAGGTCCCCTTTCAGTACAACCCTATCCGCCAGGGTCCCAGTAGGGGGTTTGGCAGACCATTGTATGAGGGCAGGCCACAATGTAAGTGTAAATGTAAGTGCCCACCCTTCCAGCCCATGAAGACCCATTCAGTATGCAGATGTGTGCAGGTGTGACTGAGCATCCTGTGTTTGTGGTTGTCTGGGTGAAATGCACAAAGGAGCTGTCAACCTGCCCAGCCCAGACATGGACTGGAGACAGGCTGTACGGCACAGAAGGATTTTAAGTGCAGAAAAATGCTCACTTTCCAAAAGTGGCATTTCTAAAATAGTAATATAAAATCCAACCACACCAGTCAGCAGTATTTTCTATTACCATTCTGGTCATGCTAAATATGACCTGTCTACCCCTTTCTGATCAGAACCTACTACTCCAACAGTATATGAGGGTAGCCCTAATGTTAACCTATGAAAGGAGCAGGCTTCACAGCAGTAAAAAACAAATTTAGGAGTTTTCCACTATCACAACATATAAAACACACAAGTATTTGTGTTACCTTTTACCTACATAGCACCCTGCCCTGTGGGTTATCCAGGGCCAACCTTAGGGGTGACTTATGTGTAGAAAAAGGGGAGTTTCAGGCTTGGCAAGTGCTTTTAAATGCCAAGGGAAACTGGCAGTGAAACGGCACACAGGCCTTGCAATGGCAGGGCTGAGACATGGTTAAGGGGCTACTTATGTGGATGATACAATCAGTGCTGCAGGCCCACTAGTAGCATTTAGTTTACAGACCTTGGGCACATGCATTGCACTTTACCAGGGACTTACAAGTCAATTAAATATGCCAAGTGGGTATGAGCCAATGTCACTATGTTTTAAAGGAGAGAGCATATGCACTTTAGCACTGGTAAAGTGCGCAGAGTCCCAAAACCAGCAAAAAGAGTATCAAAAAGTGGAGGGAGGCAGGCAAAAAGTTGGGGGTGACCACCCTAAGGCTGTCAGGTCTAACACAGAGATTTGAGCAGGGGGTTCTAGGAACAAAGTTCAGTTTTTCTCTTTGCATAGCGCCCAGAACCTGTAATATGTGAGCACAATAAGGGCTGAGAAGCTGTCCCTGGTGGAAATTGATACATAGTCCAGGACATTCTCCCCCAGATAGAAATTGGCCACTTGGGCATGGGATAGTGGGTGATGGGCTGCTTGGGAGCATACAGAATAGGGCGAGTGAGGCATCGATGGAGGGCCTCCCATGCTATTAGTGTACTGGAGAATGACCTGATCTTGATGCATGGTCAGCAGGGTACCGCGTCAATCAAAGAAAGCAATGTAGATAGATGCTAAGTGTCATGTCCTGTCACCAGATGGGTAATGTATGGGGTGGTCACAACCAGAAATGGACAAAGTGTGCTTGGGTGCAATGATAGTGTAATTCAAAATCTGGCTCTACCAGTCCCCCTTGGTCATAAGACAAGATCAGTACTTTCCAGCAAAATCGGGGCTGCCTACTTGTCCACACCAGAGTCGTCAGGTATGATCTGAGTGTCTTAAAGAAGTGCTGTGATAGTGGGAGCGGAATGTTATTAAATAGGTACAACTGTTTGGGGAGTATAATAATCTTCATGAGGATTATCCTGCTCATCAGGGACAAGAGTAGATTCTTCCATCTATTGACTTGGTTATCTTTTTGGCCATGACCACTCTGTAATTTTTGAGGAGTACTGCAGATCTGTCTCTATTGACCCAGATAGCCAGGTACTTCAGGTATGTGGAGGTCCAGGGCACAGGGAAAGCCAGCTCCCTGGTGGCTGGTGTCAGTGGGAAGATGGTGGGTTTGTTCCAACTAATTGTAATGATGGACAGTGTCTTAAAGAGTGTAAATTTATTGATGACTGGACTGAGGTTCCAGACTGGTTCCCATAAGTATTGGGTTATGTCATCGGAATACAGTGAAACTACTGGGTTGTGTGGTGTAATTGTGAGGTCATGATAGCCATGCAACTGGCAAATAGCACATATAAGGGTTCTGAGGGTAAGACATAAAGCAGAGGGGAGAGGACTACCCCTGGAACATGCTTCTCTTGATGAGAAAGGGGTCAGAGGGCAGCCTGTTCAGGTGTAATCGGGTGATAGGGCCAGTGTGTAGCAGTTGTATTAGATTCATAAATGTTTCCACCTGTCTTAGCCTGGCCAGCACTGCAAAGAGATACCTTCACTCCAAAGAGTCAAAGGCTTTTGTGGCATCTAAAAAAATGCTATAGTGTCAAGATCTAGCTGATGTAACAGAGCAAAAAAAAGCGTATGGAGATTTTGGGCGTGGATTTACCCAGGGCGAACCCTGTCTCGTCCGGTAGCACCAGGTTCAGGAGTAGCAATCACAGCAGATTTGCAAGGATTTGCACCAATATTACATCTGTGTTTATAAGGGAGAGTGGGTGATAAGAGTCCATACAAGAAGGTGGTTTATCTGGATTTAAGAGAGAAATGTCTCTCTGAGGGATTCGGGAAGGAAGCCTGTTCGCAGTGCTTTGTTATACATTTGAAAAATGCGGGGAGTGAGGCTAACTGCATATGCCTTGTAGAATTAAGAGGGGAGCCCATCCCTCCTGGAGCCTTGTATGTTGGAAGGTTGACAATCACTGAAGAAACTTGTTCTAGAGTTATGGGTGTGTATAGCAATTGTTGATGAGGGCCATTGACCCAGGCAAGCACTATGCACTCAAAATGATCTGTGTACTCCTTGGGGGATCCGAAGACACAGGATGCATAAAGGGCCCAAATAAAATGAGATGCAGTTGCCCAGAATGTCATCAGCATCCTCAAGTGTTTCGCACCTATCCATGTCTAACTGGAGAGTGCCCAGTGGTGATGTTGGCTGCAACAATAAGTAAGCCAGTATTCAGAATGGCCTCTCTGCCTCACCATATGTCTGTGCCACTGAGTACTTATTTGAATGCTTGACCTCTAGATCAGTTAAGTCTGTGAATTCTGATAGTTCTGTCCTAATCTACATCAGGGTGTGATCCAAGGGCCTCCAGACGGTCATTCTTAGCTTTGATGTGGTTCAGAACTTTGGCGATGTTCAGTATCTTGCTGTGTTGTCCTCAAGCATGGAGGTGCATGTCTCTACTGTGGTAAGCCACTTGACTTGCTTGTTGAGGGAGGTGGTCAGTTTTCCACCTGAGAGGTGAGAGTATCAAGCTTTGTGTCAATAGAGGTTAGGCTGCTCTGCTTGTGCAGCAATAGCATCTTAACATCAGTATAATCATCCCCTACCACAGCACCAGGACTGGCTGGGCTGGGTGTCGCCGGTGGTGCCCCCTATATGTGCACCAAAAGTACAGTTTTGACTGTCTGCTGTCTCCCTTGCCCATCTTGCCAACTGGGGAATCCCTGGCAGTCAATGAAAGGCTAGCTGCTGCGGTCAGAGGTGATGCAGCCCGCCACCAGCACAGGAGGACACTAGGTCCCTCGTGCACATGGGCAGTTAGGTCCCACAGAAAGTACTGAGGTGCTGCCTCTCATTGTACCAATGAGACTGCTGGATTTGGACAGCAGCACCATCAGGTTGTAGGGAACTTGGTCCAATCTCACACTTTATAACAACTGTCGGCCAAACCCTTTTAGCAAGCTAGCAGTACCTCACAGTCACCTGGAAGTGGCAGTGATTTGTGGCAGCCATGCGCATTACATTCTGACTTCTCAGGGGAAATCATGATGGAACAGATCTCATCCTTTTCTCCCAGCCACATTCATCTCACACATGCAAAGACAAACAGAAGCAAAGATTGGTTCAATCTACTTTTTTGAACCAATTGCATTTTACATAAAATGGCATGCACTGTATGATTAGGATGATAAAACATAATAATAATAATGTGGTGACAAAGAGAGTGAAACATAAGAAAAGTCCCACTACAGTGTCAGAATGCTAGGTGTTGGAATTCCTTCCTAGGCCACTAAAGTACTATATTAGAGCACAGCAATGTCAGCACTAATCTGCCCTTCGGAAACCCTAGGAAGACACTGTTGGAGCAGATATGCTAATATGAGAAATTTCTAATGATTTGCGTATGAATACTAATGAGAAATATTGATAAAAGAAACTAATATTTGAAAATAACATGTATGAGTAAAATGTGTCCACGGGGAGTGGTCACCATATGTATTAACAAAATGCTAAATAATGAAAATATATATTTAAATTTGTACTAATATGTCATATTTGAATGTATAACCTATGTTTTATGATAATTCATGTTCTTTACTTAGCCAAACTGGAGGCTTGGTCTTCGCTGGGCCTTTAACATGGAGACGCGATGAGCTGCCGAGAACTGGAACTGGAGAAAAGAACCTTGAACTGTACAGAGTTCAGAGAGAGAAAATTCTGCAAATGTACCAGTGGACAGAAGATGATGAGGACAAATTGATACAATTATGTGTAGTGTAGGCTAAACGTACTTTCCCAGGACTTGAACAATGGAAGCACTGACTGAAAGATTGCGAGCAACAATTTTGTTACCTGAAGAGCCGGATGATGTTCTCATCGACAGAAGGACCAATCAAACTAATGGAACTTGAAGCTTCAACTGACGGGAATATGTGGTAAACACAAACTATAGGTTAGAGTCATAACCTCTGATAAGGTTGACCAATTAGCAATTAGTTGGATGGACTGAGAGACCCTAATAAAAAGTCATGACAAGGGAAGGAAAATTAGAGCGCAAAGGCGAAAGTTGATGACGTCAGGAGACGCTGTCCGAATTGCTGATAATTGGGCTTACTCTCTGTGAGCCTGATACTTGCTGATGACTGATGATCTGGAGATGAAGACTGACTCGTTGCTGATCTATCTTGGAAAGGTCGCTATAACAATATGACTGACTAATGTGTGCTTTTTCTTCTAGATACCAACTGCGCTGTTTAAAATGTTTTTTCCTCTCTCTGTAGATAGATTTTCCAAAGTAATGATTTTTGTCTAAATTGTTTTCGCATGAAGACCCACATGCTGATGCTAATTTGAGTTAGGTAGGCTGACAAGGGTGACTTAACGGTGACAGCTGACTGACTGACTTGCATTGCTGAATTATTCATAAATGTTAAAGGATTTGCTGACTTATGTTGATGCTTGTTTATGCTCGAACTTTTCTTGGTGAATAATTTATTTTGTGATGATTAATAAAGCTTGATTAACAATAAAGCTGAATAAAGGTTTTGATTAGAATTGTAACTAATAGGGAATAAAAATGATTATCCTTCTTGAGAGTGATAGTATTTTCTTATTAGATAGGGGGTTTTCTTGATGGTTGTTATTGATTAAAGTGCTTATTGATGGTCCATTGGTTTACCACTTAGCTGGGATTCTCCATGCAATCTAAAAGGTTCGTCGACATATACGTGTCCCCTTGTAAGTTTACTTACTAAGGACCAGGCGCGCTAGCAACACCATCCCCCATACCTAGGATTTGGTAGTATCGAAGAGGGCTTTTAGTCTACTGAGAGTCCTCTCTCATGTAGGCTGAGAAAGACGTCAAGTCCCAGCAGACAACTGCAATGAAGGGGCAGCATGCGTTGGTCAACTTCTGGCTGGAACTCTCCCTCTAACATATAGGGGCGCAGAGATGTTTTATAATAAAACAGTGAATGTTCTAGGAAAACTGCCCTAATGTAAAACACGCATGTTTCCGTGAAGTGGCAGATTGTGGTGTTCCACTTTGTGCCAGCAACATATTGGAGACAGCCTTGAGCAGAGCACAGAACAAGAATGTCAGAGTACAAAGAATGAAAACAGTTTCTGTGCTAAAAGCATACAAGATAAAGGAAAAAAAAACATCACTGCAGAAGAAAGCTTCTGCTCAGAAAATAAAAATAAAGAAAATAAATTGTAATAGGCTAAAGGGCATAGGCTGCAGGCCTATGGCTAAAAAAAGTGCCCATAAAGCCACTAAGGTATCCTCACAACAGGTCTTCACAGGAGGGGGAGGCCACCACAATGGATTCCCTCAGTCATTGTGCCTCTGGTACAGTCATCTCACATTGCTGGAAAGTGTAGCAGGGCCTCCACCTGCCAAGGTGAGACGGCCAGAGATTAGACTGAACCGGGGATCAGGAGAGTCAGGGTAGTGTCTGTCTAATCCCATTGTTGACAGTGGGCCAGGAGAGGGTCTCTGGGACCCAGACGGGCCAATGGCTCATGTGGGGTGTGGAGGCATAACTTGGGGAGAGCCCTATACATAGCAAAGCCACCCAGGCCTGGAACAACCAGTGTCGCAATCCAGCTCCCCTTAGGGAAGCCACTCACCAGCTCCCGGGCCTCCACCAAGTACTATGGCACCACTGCTGTCAGAGGATCACTGAGTCCATTGTCCTGTGGTGGTAGGGCCAGGCCTGTCCGCACTCAGCTCAGGCATACAGCACTGCAGAGCCCAAGTGCCACCGATCCCACCCAACCTGGGCCTGCACAGCCTGCATACCCCTCAGGACCCACTCTGGGCCACCAGATGTGTGCCGCTGCTGGGGGTAAAACGCAGCCCCTCACCTTCTGCCAATCTTCATGCTGAGCCATCTAGCTGCTCCATTGGCTGCAAGCATGGTGAAGTCAAGCACCACCCAAGTCAACCCACAGATTGCACCATCATCTTGCTGTGCAGTGGCTCAGGGGCAGCCAAAACAAAGAAGCTCTGGTCTGGGTGTGATGTGCAGTAGTCAATGGCTGCTACTCTGGGGCTGCAAGGAGACCCCATTCCTTGTCCCAGTGCCAGAGATTGTCTATTGTGCCCTCGACTGCTGATTTTTAATGGACAGGCGGCTCAGTGGAACGCGCCTCACTAGGGTGCAGCCATCTCGAGGCCAGGCACTCTGGAAACCCCATCTGATGTTTGAAGGGAGAGCACAAGAACACTACCACTGGTTAGCAGTAGTAAAGTGTATAATCAACATGTCAACGAAAGAGGTCAAAGTTCGAATGTCATACTACTTTGCCATGAAAGCACCTGCTCCACATTCTTCACTTCCCAGCGCCAGATCTTTTTGGGTAGGATTGTGATGGTATGATGGTATGAAGGATGTGAAACTACCAGCTCTCCACCAGAAATCTTGTTCAGAGACTGCCAGATTTGATACAACTGAGGAGTTGAGTTAAATGCGGGACCACCTGGTAACACCACCTGGAGACCACCTGGAGACTGTATTCTGTCTGTATTCATGAGAAAAGCACTTTAGGTTGAGCAAGAGCGTGATAGTGTGCACTGCAGCAGTTTATGCCTGAAGATTAGAGGAGGCAAAATGCCCCACTGCAGCAAAAGACTTTTAAACGTACGGTAATGCATTCAGGGACTTCCTAATATGTTTTGGGTAACTGCTAAGAAATTAAAAAATGTTTTACTATATGCACCATGTGAAAACATTTTTAGGCTTCTAAACTCCAGGATTTACATATGCAGTTCTAGCCACCGGATAAGAGGAATACAAATCGAAAGCAGAAAAATATCTTTTGCCACACTGTCGAATTTCTCATACTGCGCCTGACTGCAGGTAAAAGCAGATCACTGTCCACAGTGGCAGCCAAGGGACATGCAAACCACGTTTTCCCACAGCAGCTCATCCCAGTCTTCATTGCTGATAACCTGCGTTGAGGCCTAGCTAGCTGTGGCATAATTTCCATGGCCCTTAGCGTCTCTTTTCGCTCCTCTTCAGAAACGCGCAGACAATAACAATGTGTGCAGCTTTCATTTGTTCCTATGGAATGAAACGGCAAGCGAGTCAAAAGGTGCAATTACAGAGAAACCCGTCACGCGCCACGGAGGTGCTGCAGCAACGAGACCCGCAGAAGGGATTTTAATTGAAAGAAACGTTACGCAGAATAAAAACAGTCCTGATCAGAAATGGAGAGACGTTGATGACGGGAAGTAGCTAATAAACAAAAGAGTGCAATACAAGGAATAAAGGGATTGAACCAATAGTCAAAAGAATAGAAAAGGGTATCGTGCAATGATATTCTTTACAATTCAAACAAAATCTCCATTACGTTGACACGTGCATAGCGTGGAAATGATGCTTTAAAGTAAAACAGCAACACATATGTTTCAATTTCGATTGATTTGTTCTAGAAATGAGTTTTGTAAGAGTTTATGCCACTAAATGGACATGCGCTTTCAAACATGACAAAATGAATGATTGTCCGCTTGGCACATTTCAGTGTGTTATCTTTGAATTTTCTATTAATTCGTTAAAATTATCATTGTTTTGATTGGCCACATACTGTCAATGAATGGAAGTCCTGCCAGGAACACACAGAGAGTTTCTCTCTGATACTCCCCACAGACAGTGTTAATTTAATCGATGTTATAAAATGTGTAGGAAATCCTCCTTTTCTGCATGGTCATCCCAGATATTTAGTCTTTTGCTGGATCCTATATTTCTTGCTGGTTTTACAACTCTATGCTTGTTTTAGAACCACTGCTAATCAGTAGCAAACTTCCTGTGCTCTCCCTTATAACATGGTGGAATTAGCCTACTCCTGATTGGTATATTTAAGTTACCTACAAAAACCCAATGTATGATAAAAGGTGGAGTTTAAAAGTCATCAGCAGACTGTACCGTCTATTGTGCCATTCACTACAACAGTAGTGCATATTTGGCTTCAGGCCTACCCTGTGTAATATGATTTTAATAGTGTAAAAACTGCATTTTGAGATGCTAAAAATAAAGCATGATAGGCCAACCCCTCCTTTTTATATATTAATGTCACCCAAAGTGATCCACCCAAAGTAACGATCCAGTTTCTTACAGTATATGACTACCAATGGGGCCAATGAAGGGGTTAAGAATGCCCAAGTTTGTGCAGGAAGGATGCAAAGAAAGCCTACTTTCATCTTCATAGCATACCTCCCCCTCTCTGTGTGCCCAGGTGAGCATCACTAGTAAAAATGATTTATTTTTGGGGCCTTTGTCATCATGTAATGAATGTATTGTTATTTGGATACTCATGCCCATATTTATACTCTGTTTGCATCAAAATAGTGTCAGTTTTTCATACTTACTCAACGCAAACCTAACTCCATATTTATACTTTGGCACTAGACCCGTCTAGCGGCAAAATTATGGGGTTAGCGTCATTTTATTTGCAGTGAAAACCTATCTTGCGTCAATGAAATGCATGGTAGGCATTCACAGGCAAAAAATGACTCAAAGGCCCTAGTGCCTTATTAATCCTCCCGTGCACAAATCATGCATGGGAGGAGGAGGGCCTTAAATAATGGCGCTAAACCTGCTTAGCGCTAATATTTAACGCCTGGGTCAGGGCAGGCATTAGGGGACCTGTAGGCTCATTTCCATGGTCAGAGACCATGGAAACAGTCCACAGGTGCCCTTCCCTGCCCCAGGGACACCCCCACCCACCCGCACCCATACCTGGAGGACACCTAAGGCTGGGGGGACCCACCGCAGGTAAGTCCAGTTAAGTTTAAAAAAAAAAAAATCTAAAGTGCCATAGGGGAGCCTAACTTGGGCATCCCTACATGGCACTGTGCCCAATGGCTATGCCCAGGGGATGCAAGTCCACTGGGCACAAGTCCCCTGGGCATGGCCATTGGGCTAGGGGGCATGACCCCTGTCTTTACTAAGACAGGAGTCATGTCCATGGGGGTTATGCGTCAAATAAATGACGCTAGTCAGGTTAGAGTAATTATTTTTACTGTAACCTGACTAGCTTCATTCTTTCCCGCACAACCTCCAGTTTTCTCTATGTCCCCCCTACCTGGTTAGCATCAACATTTTTTAGGCTAACTGGGCCTTAGCGCCAGCTAGCATCATAGCTTAAATATGACGCCCGTCCAGGAATGGCGATATACTTTTTTACACAAACCTGCGCTAACGCAGGTTTGCAACAAAAAGTATAAATATGGGCCTCAGTATTCACTTTCTCATAGATATTCAAATTCAAGCTTACTCTCTTACAACCCATGTCCCACACCCGGTGTGAGGATGGGGAGTGGGCTTTTCCTTTGTTTTGCACAATACCTGCCTTTCTTCATACTATTGAGTTCAAACTCCCAAGACTAAATTTGTTCTTTGGCTAAACTGAAGAATAACACTTCTTCTGGTAGTGTTGGTTTCCAATATACTTCTACCTAAAATATGCTATTTTTATCTCACCAGCTCTATTATTCTCTGTAGGGTGCAGATCTAGAATACTTCACTGATGATAGTGAATAAGGTACAAATTATCGTCTTTTTTTGTAAAGAAAATCTTTGACTATTTCTAATTTGAGCACACATTTCTAAGTGGAGCAATAGAGCTGTAGTATACCAGAAATAGAGCTGCAAACGAACCCGAAGCAGAGCCATTAAAGAACAACTACATTCTGGAAGACATATGAAAAAAGATAGAGGCAAATGAAGTATTCCCTGTCGTGCAGGTCATGCGGCACTAGGAACAAAACAGACACTGTTAGAGTGATGGAAATGGAGCAAAAGCACATACACCCAGCTCCCCTGTGTTAGCAGGTTCACTTGAGTTGGTGGCACCTGTGAGTGATGGGTGTGTGTAAGCGACAGCCTTCAAGGACAAGGAGTGTTCTGACATGTCCTGATGGAGACTACAGGTAACTCATAGCAGAACTGTTTTATAAGTAGAGGAACTCGGCTCTGTACCTCAGCCACAACTAATAATTACCAACTTTGTTTTCTAATGCATTCCTCTAAGCTTGAGTATGATGACTTTCCTTCAAGCATTAGTCTTCAGAAGCAAGAACACAATGACAATGTTTAGTCAAAGTTAGCACCCAAGTCCCTAAACATGAACTAGTGTATGAACCTCCCAGGCTACACTTGTGAAGATCAGCATAACCATTCAGAGAAACAAGCACCAGTAGGAAGGAATGTGTTTTAGCTGGCTCTTGTCATACTTTTCAGAAACAAACAAGCTTTGAAAAGGCATACAAAATCAAACCTCATTATCTCTCTCATGGATAATCATACTAATAAAAAACAGAGGACAACTGCAAGCCGGGTTGCAATAGTTGGGAAAGCTAAGCCAATTAGGACAAGAAAGATAACCTAACCTCTGCTGGGTGCACTGCTCCCTTACTAAATACACCATCACAGTTTGATTAACCAATTTGCTTATTTTCCCTGCTACTACTTACTCTTTGTCTAGATCTTTATTTGAGAGTGCCTGTGAGAAATTCAATAAACTGCAAACAATCAAAGTACAGTTGTCTCACAGATTAGTTCTGTAGAGTCAATACAGAGTGTTTTAGTAGTTTTGAAGAATTTATTTAAATGAATTAATATATTTTTATTAATCAAGACAAAATGTTTCAGAAGCATGCATGAAGTGTGTCCTGAATCTGTCCCTACTCTGTCCGTCTATGTCTTACAGAATGTGATGAATCGAAATAATACTGTTTCATAGTTTGGGAACGTTAGAAAAGAACATTCAATCTGCTACATTAAATATAATTCCCACGTTTATCTGTCTTATGTGCTTGCGGTTATCACAGTGTTCAGAAACAATTTATCGACTCTCCAGCCTCAATACAATATCTGCAGCAGAATGAATAACTCTGCTGTATCAAATAGCT
The DNA here is from genome assembly GCF_031143425.1 of Pleurodeles waltl. Taxonomy (NCBI): domain Eukaryota; kingdom Metazoa; phylum Chordata; class Amphibia; order Caudata; family Salamandridae; genus Pleurodeles; species Pleurodeles waltl. The sequence continues at coordinate 778,771,534 of NC_090437.1, read as the reverse complement.
CTGAAGCCAGCTGGCTCTCACAACGTATTCAACACTTATACCTGCTCTCCTTAGCTAGTGCAGTCTGCTCAATGCAGTCACTCAATACCATCTCAGTCATTCCTTAGCTCAGTTATTGTATAATGCTACCTGGTCATCTGCGCCTCTCAGCTCTGACAGCAGCAGTAGAAGAAGTAGCGGCCAAAAGCAGAAGCCACTGTGGTCCTCTCTTCCACTTACACAATCAAAGCTCTTTCCCTAAGATACTTTTTTAGTAACTTTGATTTATTAAACCCTCGGGTGCCCGGGACGTAATGGTTATGTCCTCGTTTGCACCGCTCGGATGCCAAGGACGTAACCTTTACGTCCTGGTATGGGGACTCAGGGGGAACGCCAGCGCTCCCCGAATGGCTTCGCCCTCCCCCCGATGGCCTCGCACCCCCCTCCCATGGGCAGGGATGAAAGAGGAATCGCTTCCCCTTCCACCCCTTCCACCCCTCTCCCCCCTCCCCCCATGATGTCGTGCTGACCTCAGAGGCTGCCCCCTCTGTGCTAGAAGCTCAACTTCCAGTGCAAATCAGAGGAGAAATGCAAAAACATTTCTCCTCTGCTCATGTGGAGGGGGCGAGAAAGGCATAGAAGGAAAGGAAATGCCCTTACTTTCCTTTCATGTCTCTCTCTGCATTTCTGCTGCCCGATCGTGATGCGATCGGACAGCAGAAATGCCCACTAGGCACCAGGGTTTTTTTTTTAATGTAATTGAATAAGGAGGAGCGGCACCTTGGGCAAGGGTCGCTCCCCGGGGGGGGGAATTAATTTAAGGCCATTTCTGCCCTCCTGGGGGCAGATTGGCCTATTATAATTAGGTCGATCTGCCCCCAGGGGGGGCAGAAACCCCTAGACACCAGGGATCTTTTTTTTTGTTTATTTAATTTTTTTATATGTGGGGATTGACCCCTTAGGCAATGGTCGCTGCCCTGGTGGGCAAATTGTCTTTAGGCCATTTCTGCCCACCTCCCGAGGGCAGATTAGCCTTTTTTTATTAGGCCAATCTGCCCTCAAGGGGGACAGAAACCACTAGGCCCGGGGATTTTTTTCCCCAACAATTTCATACAAGGGGAGCAACCCCTTAGGCAAGGGTTGCTCCCCTGGGGGCACAAACTTATTTCAGGCCATTCTGCTTCCCTTGGGGGCAGATATGCCTATTTCTACTACGCTGACCGGCCCCCGGGCGGGCAGAAACCACTTAGGCACCAGGGATTGGTGGGTGTGTGTATGTGTGTTTTTTTCTTTTGGGGGGCAGCCCCTTGGGCAAGGGGGCACATTACTGCTGCCCATAGCTGCCTCCCTTGGGGCAGATCAGCCTATATTTGGAAGGCCCACCAGAGACATGGGAAGATTTTGTTTTTCAAAAAAAGAGTGGGAGTATGGCCATACCCCCACCCCAAATAAATGGGGGCAAAGTTGTTCTGCCCACTGGTGGGCAGATGGGGCAATTACCCCATATCCACTCCCCAGGGGACAGGAAGCCTACTAGATGCCAGGGAATTCAACAACAAAAAATAGTGGGGTGGTGGCTACCAACCAGTATGGGCATGGTTATGCCCCCACCCGAACTGAAGGGGGTAACAGCCTTTCAGCTCTCCCCCGCACACTAAAACATCTTATCTCACAGCAAGCAAGCGGACATTTGATTATTTGGGGTTTTGGTTTTACATTTGGGCCATGAGAGCTTGTCTATCTCTCAAAATTGCCCCACTTAGAATGGTGACGGCTGCACTTTTTAGACTTTGGGACACTGCCATGTAGAAAAATCCACAAGAAAGACCTAGACACATCTGAAAACTAAACATCTGGGAGAGTCCAGGGTGGTGTGCCTCAAATGCACAATACACCATTTACTTATCCATAATGCCCTGCAAACCTCCAACTTTGCTGGAAATCACACATTTTACCATATTTTTGTGAAGGAACCTTGCAGAATCTGCAGGAATCCACAAAATTCTTACCACCCAGCACTGTCGCATCTATACTGATAAAATTTCTGCCCCACTTGTCAGCCTAAAAACATTTTTTGTTCAAACTAACCTTTTGGACCCAATTTGGTTCCCCCTCAATTTCAACATGTGTTTGGCTCTTCCCTGTCACAGGCACTTGCCCCACCTACACAATTGAGGTATCCTTTTTACCGGTAAACTAAGGGGAACGTTGGGTGGTAGGAAATTTGTCCCAGTGTGTTGATCCACACAGAAATGTGGGTAAAATGTGATTTTTGTAAACTAAATTTGAGGTTTTCTGAGGTCCCGGGTAAGAAAACACTGGGGGATCCACGGAAGTCCCACCTCCCTGGAAATGTTTGGGTTTGGTAGGTTTCCCTATATGGCTGCTGAGCCCAGGACCTAAAATGCAGATGCCCCCCACAAAAACAGGTAGTTTTGTATTTGAAAATGTTGATGTGTCCCCATCTGAAACTGGGGTGGCATGGTGAGCAAAAGAATTGATGGATTAAACCCATATCTGTGACTGGGGGTGACTGATTGATTGGATCTGCATTCTGTCTATCATTTGTGTTTGTTTACTTTTGTCCCCATAAGTGCACCAGGTATGCCCAAACGTGGGTCCCGGGCTCACTGTACCACTGGATTCAAGCTAGCCTGGCTGATGAAGGGTGATACCCTGAAACAGGTCCCAGGATCCTTGTTTCAGGTCCAGGGAGGGCCTGGCCTGGCAGTTCGGGCTGGTCTGTTCCCATGAGGAACAGGGTCAAGACTGATTTGCATATGGCTGGGTCCAAACTGGGGTGGCATAGTGAGCAAAATAATTGATGGATTAAACCCAGATCTGTAACTGGGGGTGAATGGTTGATTGAGTCCGCATTCGGTCCATCATTTGTCTTTGTTTACCTTTGTCACCATAAGTGCACCGGGTATGCCCAGATGTGGGTCCCGGGCTCACTGTGCCACTGGATTCAAGCTAGCCTGGCTGATGAAGGGTAATACTATGAAACTGGTCCTAGGATGCTTTTTTCCGGCCTAGGGAGGACCTGGCCTGGCAGTTCAGGTTGGACCGTTCCCATGGGGGAACAGGGTCAAGACTGATTTGCATATGGCTGGGTCCAAAGTGGGGTGGCATGGTGAACAAAAGAATTGATGGATTAAACCCAGATTTGTGACTAGTAGTGAATGTCTGATTGGTTCTGCATTCTGTCCATCATTTGTGTTTGTCCACATAGTGATTTGGGGCATTTCCTTTTGCGGGCACTAAGGCCTACCTACACAAGTGAGGTACCATTTTTATCGAGAGACTTGGGGGAATGCTGGGTGGAAGGCAATTTGTGGCTCCTCTCAGATTCCAGAACTTTCTATCACCAAAATGTGAGGAAAAAGTGTTTCTTTTGCCAAATGTTTAGGTTTGCAAAGGATTCTGGGTAACAGAACCTGGTGAGAGCCCCACATGTCACCCCATCCTGGATTCCCCTATGTGTCTAGTTTTCAAAAATGCACAAGTTTGGTAGGTTTCCCAAGGTGCCGGCTGAGCTAGAGGTCAAAATCCATAGCTAGGCAATTTGCAAAAAAACAAGTCAGATTTCAATGTAAAAATGTGATGTGTACATGTTGCGTTTCCTGTCGCAGCCATTAGGTCTACCCACGCAAGTGAGGTACTATTTTTATCGGGAGACTTAGGGGAACACAGAATAGCAGTACAAGTGTTATTGCCCCTTGTCTTTCTCTACATTTTTTCCTTCCAAATGTAAGACAGTGTGTAAAAAAGACGTCTATTTGAGAAATACCCCGTAATTCACATGCTAGTATGGGCACCCCGGAATTCAGAGAGGTGCAAATAACCACTGCTTCTCAACACCTTTTCTTGTGCCCATTTTGGAAATTCAAAGGTTTCCTTGATACCTATGTTTCAATCTTTATATTTCAAATGATTTGCTGGATACCTGTTATACAATGAAAACCCATTGCAAGGTGCAGCTCATTTACTGGCTCTGGTACCTAGGGTTCTTGATGAATCTACAAGCCCTATATATCCCCACAACCAGAAGAGACCAGCAGATATAACGGTATAATTTTTTTTTTTAAATGTGACATCACAGGAAAAAGTTACAGAGTAAAACATGGAGAAAAATGGCTGTGTTTTCACCTCAATTTCAATATTTTCTTAGTTCAGGTGTTATTTTCTGTACAAAAACCTTGTAGGATCTACACAAATGACCCTTTGGTAAATTCAGAATTTTGTCTACTTTTCGGAAATGTTTAGCTTTCCAGGAGCCAGCATTGGTTTCACACCCATTTCTGTCACTAACTGAAAGGAGGCTAAAAGCACAAAAAATAGTAAAAATGGGGTATGTCCCAGTAAAATGCCAAAATTGTGTTGAAAAATGTGGTTTTCTGATTTAAGTCTGCCTGTTCCTGAAAGCTGGAAAGATGGTGATTTTAGCATCACAAACCCTTTGTTGATGCCATTTTCAGGGAAAAAAAACAGACGCCTTCTCTGCAGCCCTTTTTCCCATTTTTTTTAAAAAAAGGACATTTTTGCTGTATTTTGGCTAATTTCTTGGCCTCCTCCAAGGGAGCCCACAAACTCTGGGTACCTCTAGAATCCCTAGGATGTTGGAAAAAAAGGTCGCAAATTTGGCGTGGGTAGCTTATGTGGGCAAAAGGTTATGAGGGTCTAAGTGCGAACTGCCCCAAATAGCCAAAAAAAGGGCTGGCACCTGAGGGGGAAAAGGCCTGGCAGCGAAGGGGTTAACAAAAGTATACATTTCTTGAGATGTTGCAGAGTTAAACAATGCTTCTCTTAACAAACAGCAGGGTTTGAATACTCATACTTCCTTTCACACCCATTCCTTCTCTTCTGCAAGAACAATTTTCCATATATCAGTGTAACGCCAACTCAATTCCCATTATTTACATAATGTTGTTTCTATGATGCGAGTGGATTGTTATTTTCTAAATACACGTCTGCATATACCAAAACAGTTTAGTAGGTGGGGAAGGGTGTAGTTAATACTGGTTCTATTGTTTTAAAACACGTTTTTAGCATTTTTCAAGTTATGAAGAGGTTATAGAAAAAACATTTAATAGAAATACGTGCCATTCTAGTGGGTTCCATAAATCATGCAGCACAGGTTACAAAAAGTTCAAAGCATGCTTTTAAACATTAAAGCAACAGCAGTTTCTGGGCCTAGCAAACCACTCTCACATTAGTAATTGGATTTAAATTTCCTATTGGGGCCTTGTCAACCCCCCCTTGATGGTTTGGAACCATCGCAAAACTACTTCAATGATTCATCCTTCAATTATTTCAGATTCTTGTCTTTTTCTTTTTCTTTCAACCGATTTAATTCTTCACTTAGGGCCAGATGTAGGTAGGAAAAAAATAGCGACTCGCAATTTGCGTGTCGCTAACTGGAATGCAGGTAGAAAGTGCGCGGACAAATTGCGACTCGCACCCGGAGTCGCACAGCAGATAGCGAGTCCGCTGTTTGCGAGGTGGCTTTTTGCGACCGAGCATAAAACGGACTCGCAATTTACGAGTGGGTGTCGCAAATTGCGACTGTGCTGAAAATTGAAAGCAGGTGCTGCAGAACACTCCAGAAACCACTCCAGAACACTCAGGAAAACACTTCCTGGCACATGATGATGACATCACAGCCAGGAAGTTTACAAATACACCTGGGAGGAGGGAGGACCACACCCTTTTTAACTGCAGCACAGCTAACAGAGCACCAGCAACCATGGCTGACACTCCCAGGAAGAGTAAGCTCAAGTTTGCAGAGAAGGAGCTGTAGGTGCTAACGGATGAGTGCTGTCAGCACCATGATGAGCTGTTTGGCAAGGCAGCCCTCAATGTGCCAGACTCTGACAAAAAACGATTTTGCAGGATATCCAGGAGAAGGTAAACTCCCTGGGGGTCAGCCACAGGAGTGTGGACAAACTAAAGAAGAGGTGGTACGACCTCCGCTCCCGGACCAAGGAGAGGGTGGCAGAAAGGCTCCGGGAGATGAGAGGCACAGGAGGGGGACCATCTTCCATACCACCACCCACACCCCTGGAGGAAAGGGTTGAGGAGACCCTGGAGCCGGAGGCTGTGCCTGGATTTGGAGATCTGGACACCTCTGAGCCCGGACCATCAACCGGTGAGTACCATGTGATATGCCTGTACCCCCATCAATGCCATACCCCCACCCACCGCACACAGGGGCATGCACAACCAATATAGCTCCATTTCAGAGTAGCAAACACCAGCATGATGCATTATGGGCAATGTAGTCAAGTAGGCAGTTCATAGGCAAATGCTTATTAGGAAGTGTTTAACAGATAGTAGACACTGACAGTGTTTTCCCCATGTCCCACAGGTCTCCCACAAGACACCCCCACCAGCCAAAGCAGCCAGGTGCCAATGGTCAGCCAGCCCCAAGAGGAGACAACAGGAGCAGCCACCACTCCCACCTGCACCACCAACACCATCCCCTCTCTGGCAACACCCGTTGCAACAGTGGTCTTGGAGCCTGCACCAGGTACAAGCCGGAGTGCCACATCAGACATCACAGGGCCTCCACCGCTGTGCAGGCGACGCAGGATGAGGAGAGCAGGGCAGCAGGCAGAGTCAGGGCTTCCATCTCCAAACACCAACGGAGGCCCAACTGCTACGGGGTCAGAGCCTGCAAAATCAACAGTTAGGGCAGATTAGTGGGGTTCTGTAGCGCTTCTAGAGGAACCATGCCAACAGCATGCAGCAGGTGCATGCACAACTTGAGGTCATTGGGAACAACACAGGTGACCTAGCCCTGTCAATGCGCGAACTGCTGGCTGGACTGCTAACGCAGAGTGAGGGTGCGTGGCGCAGGGACCGCCAGCTGCTCCAAAGGCTGGACAGTATGGCCTCCTCTATCGTCAGACTGGCAGTGAACACAACTGGGCTGTCAAGGAGAACAGTCAGCCTCCAGGTTGACATGGGCCACTTTGCGGGTGATGTGGCACGGGGACTGGGCCGGATCACCCATGCAATAGACCTCATGGAGGCACGGCAGGTGTCCAGGGGTACAGGTGACACCCCACAAGACAGTGAGGAGGGCTCCACTGTCAGCAGTGTCTCTGATGGTGACACCAGGGTGCTACGGAGTGGGAGTACAAGGCAGAGCACTGCTGAGCAACCTGGTACCAGCCAGGCTGGCCGAGCCCGCCGTAGGCTGTGAGCTAAACACTGTCCCTGATGTTGGGGCACATGATGGCAATGTGTCCCATGCCAGGTGGACTTTTAAAGTCCCTGAACAGTTTTTCCTTGTATATAGTTTGTTTTTTGCACATATTAAATCATTTGTTTGTAACACTTAACACATGGAGTGTTTGTTCTATTGGTGAGTATGGTAGATGTTGGCACGTACCTTCCAAAGTATTGGGTTGGAATGTGTTCCCGTCTCAGTCTGCCTTGATTTGCGATGCTCCTATCCCCATGATGGCGATGTGGTTGCTCTTGCTCTTCATCCTCCGAATCTGGGTCTGCAGGGGTGAGAGGTAGGCCACGGCAGGTGGCAATGTTGTGCAGGATAGCGCATGCGACAACTATTTTGAAAGCCGTTATGGGGGTATACTGGAGGGCACCTCCACTTCGGTGGAGGCATCTGAACCGTGCTTTCAGCAGTCCGAAGGTTCTTTCTATCAAGTTCCTGGTCCTCTTATGTGCACTGCTGTATCGCCTCTCACATTCATTGCTGGGTGTTAAGTACGGAGTCAGTATCCATGGTCTTAGTGCATATGCACTGTCACCTGTTGGGCACAAAACGTACACTGTTAGCAAGTCATGGTTGGTTTGCACATTGATCTGTGTGCATGTCTACAAGGTGTATGCAGCTCTACCTAGGAGGTATCCGTCTCCAAACTCCCCACGTTCCAGGCGTTGGTGTATCCCACTGTGCCTAAAAATGTAGGAGTCATGAGTACTGCCTGGAAATTTAGCAACCATGTCAGTGATGACATAATGGGAGTCACAAACAACCTGAATATTGAGTGAGTGGGTACACTTTCTATTGCGGAACAGATATTCCAGGTTTGCAGGAGGGCATATTTGAATATGTGTCCCATCCACACACCCTATGACATGGGGAAAGTTGGCAATCCGGTAAAAGTCCAACTTGGTGCTGTCAATTTCTGCCTCATTCCTGGGTAGGTATATGTATCGGGACATGTGTGTGAGTAAGGCATCTAGGAATGCCCTGAGGAGCCTTGATAGTGCACTTTGGGATACCCCACCTGCCACAGCAATGACCCCCTGATAGCTCCCCGAGGCCAAGAGGTGCAGTGAGCATAGCACTTGCACATGCGTAGGGATGGCGCAGCCGCGCACAGTCTGGCGTTCTAGCTGTGGTTTGAGTAAATCTATTAAATCAAGTATAGCTGCGCTGCTAAGTCTGTATTTGTCATATATTTCCTCCTCAGTTTGCTGGAAGAGTGTCTGCCTTGTTCTGTAAATCTTCTCCTGTCTTTGGCTCCTCCTCCTCCGCTGGGCTGCGTGGACTCTCCTCCTCACTGCTATCAGGTATATCTCCGCCATCTTGAGTAACCCAGATGCCTTCTGGGTCCCCTTTTATACTTTGGTAATGGTTACCACCTGCTCTGAGTTAGTGGTAAATTGGACATGCAAACTGGGCTTTTTGCGACTAGTCGCAATTTGCGAGTTGCTATTGCATATGGTTTGCGACTCGCAAATTGCGACTTCCTATTAGCGGGTTGCAATATGGGGTCGCAAATTTTGCGAGTCGGTACCGGCTCGCATCGCATTTTGCGAGTCGGAAATGGGATTTTTGCATCCCATTTACGATTTTGCGGAGTCGCAAATAGCGATTCGGGCCATTTGCGACTCGCAAAAGTTTGCTACATCTGGCCCTTAATCTTTCAGTCATTTCTATATAATTTTTCTCAAATCCTGCACTATTCCGTATTTGCCATTTGGTTTACATGATTGGTGATTTGCATGGAGTCCCACTCAGTTTTTTATTATTCCTTCTCTAACATTCCATTTATCAGGGGGCAATTTCTGCTATTGTTTCTGGTGTCATTGGATAAGGGGTTGTTCTTGGAAAAATCACATCTGTCTTAACTTTCACTTGCAACTCCTTTAATTAATCCACTGTCTGTTCCAGTAATGTCCCAGCATCTGCCTTCACCTTTTCAGTTAATTCTTTGGGCAAATGATTTAATACCAACATTGGAAAAAATTCTGCAGTTTCTCTCAAGCCCACATCTTCGTCATCAGGTATCTGAAAAATAACTCCATCGGGAGTACAACTGGTGGTCCAATTTAATTTGCGCAATAAATCCAGGTTGACAGGACTTGAATCACAAACTGATATTTGTCTCTGAAAGATATTGTATTTCCCGGAACCTCTTCTGAAATTGGATTAGTAACCAGCTTATTTGCAACACCTACTACTTGTATTATTTTTTCAGGGAGGGGTAGGTCTGGTACTTGCACTGTTCTCACAGTGCAACAAGTAGCCCAAGAGTCTATTAAAAACACTACTGAGTGTCCATTTACAATTCCATCTAAATATGGTCCACTCTGGCCTACTGCTAAGATTGCACCAACTTAAAATCTGCCTCTCCTCTCAGATCCTTGGGAGGAATTCTCCTCTTTAAGAACTCAATTGCGTCATTTCATTTAGTCATCACTACAGGGGACGGTGCATTTGTGCCAACTTCCCTTTGAGGCTCTGAGGTTGGTCATTGAACTTCTGCCTTATATTCAGCCGACAAATCACTCAGCACTACACTGCCGAAAAAGGTATCTAAACCAATCCACAAAACCTTTGACAATTTTACAAAACGTTTGATCTGAGTATACCATCACATTAGACTGTCTTAATTAGGTGAAATTGTTAGTAAATGACAAAAGATACCCTCTGCTCCATGGCACATGAATATATATTCGGCTTGGTGTTTCTCTCAAGGGATATCAGTAGTGGTTTCTTTCTTTTTGGACTGCTCTTTCTTTTTCTTTTTCACATCCCCTTCCTCAGTTTACGTCCCTTTCTTTTCCTGTTTTAGTGCCCACTTGTTTCTGTACTTCTCCATCTCGCTCTTTTTGCGTACACATTTCACCAATTCAGTAAGATGTATTTGCAACCCTGACGTGAACATGTTTTCTAGAGCTGTCAGGTACGCTCTTTGAAATGTCTATATTGTACTTATTCGCTAAAGGTCTATATCGTACTTATGTGCTAACTCAGTTAATTGATCATTTACCATTGATGCTCTCCTAGTAATTTCTTCACATAAACAGACCAATTATTTTTCTTGATATTCTTCAATGTGCTCAAGATTCAAGCACCCTCTTACGATTTCCTCCAATTCTATTTTCAAAAGTGAGATATTCATTAGCCTTTCATTTTGAGTTTCTGGACTAGTCTCAGCACTAACTACACTAGTGCTAGTGATCAGTTTCTCTACTTCTTCTGTCTTCCCCTACTTTAAATTACTTCCTGTGCCCATTCTGGGACAATACTTCCCTTGCTGATTCCCCTGTCTGGGTAGGTTGTGTTGTAAAGGCAAACCAAGGTCCCTCTCCCAAAGTCATGACATTTTGCAGTGGTGTCCAAACCACAATTAGTTAATTCTATGACATCAGGACAACTTGTTCACTGGAGTGTCCCCTGAAGCTTGCTGAATCTCTACAGCTGGTATAACCTGTGTAAATCCCTCCTGCTATATAACTAGTCCAGTAGTCTGAGTAACTGCAACCTGTCCAACTGACACTTAAGTTTGACGTATCAATTCGGAGGTCCCAATTTAAGCAGGAGAACTAACAATAGCTTGCTGCGTCAAGGATTGTATGACAATAGGTGGTGGAGTAATCGGTTGGGCTGTTATTACTTGGGAGGAGAATGGCTATCTCATTACAGGTGATATATTTACAGGCACCAATGTCTGCATTTGGCTAGTAAGCAGTGAGACTACAGGATTTATAGGACCAGTGGAATGTGTTGATAACATTTTCGCCAATATGTCATCCCCTGAATCAGTGTCAGTATCTTTCTTTTGCTCTTCCTGCACCTTGCTTTCACCCTTAAACTTTTTTCTAGGTGGTCTTTCATCATCTTTTGGTGTTTTCTGTTCTTCCTTTATTCACATAGGGTATAGTCTGGTCCCTTCAGCTATGCTCTTCCTCCATACGTGTGCTTTTTGATTCCAAATCGCATCTGCATAGTTCCTTACTGCTCTTTAATTCTTCTGACATCTCTCCCTTTCATGCTTTAGAGCCTTTCTCTCCCATTCACATAGTGCTTCAAACTGGGTGATTCTAGTGGGTGGCTTCAGGTCACAAAGCACGTCCCTCAATTGTCGCATTATTGCCAAATTACATGCTCCCTATCTTCAAAAGCTCAAATCACACTCTTTTTCTGTAATTCTACTCTATTCCCAAAGCCAAAGGCATGTATCTACAGCTCGCTCCACCATCACATGGTAAGCTAGTCTTCCTTCTGAAGGAGTCTTGTCTCCCTCTCTAACTGCAATCACCATCTTTTTGCTATTAAAATCTTCATTATTGTCAAACTCAGGTCAATTACAATGATCAGAACACAACGTCTCCTTTGCTGAACTTCCACCAATCACAGCGCAAACCTACACCAACCGATCAATAACAGCACAGCACTCTATCATGTCACAACTTACTCCCAGCAGCAGCTCCCCCGCCTTTACAGTTCTCTCTGTTCTCAATAGAAAACCACTAAAAAAATACAAAGTTTACTAAGTTTTTGTCTACTTCTAAATAAATCAAAAGATAGTCTCTCCCTCTGTCATGGTAAGTTCATTTTTAAAGGGTTGTTAGACCTGGCAGCTCTTGGCGTGGTTTCCTTGTACTTTTTTGGTCCTGACCCCCAGTTTTTGGATCCTGTGCTGTAATTCGTTTTTGTTGGTTTTGATACTCTGGGCACTTTACCACTGCTAACAAGTGCTAAAGTGCATGTGTACTCAGTCTAAAACATATGGGTAATTGGTTTTCCATGATTGACACATATGATTTACTGGTAAGTCCCTAGTAAAGTGTACTTTGGGTGCCCAGAGCCTGTAAATCAAATGCTGCTAGTGGGCCTGCAGCACTGATAGTGTCACCCACATGAGTAGTCCTGTAAACATGTCTCAGACCTGCCACTGCAGTGTCTGTATGTGCAGTTTTGTACTGCTAAGTTAACATGGCAAGTGTACCCACTTGCCAGGCCCGAACTTTCCATTTCACTACATGTATGTCACCCATGAGGTAGGCCTAAGGCAGGCCCATGGGCGGGGTACAATGTATTTAAAAGGTGCGACATGTACTGTTGTGTTTTACATTGCATGATACTGAAATACCGCCAAATGTGTTTTTCATTACTGCACGGCCTATCTCTCCCACAGGTTAACATGGGGATTGCCTTTATATATCTTAAGGTCAGTTTCCCATTGGGAGCAGATACAGCTGTGGAGTTTAGGGTCTCTGAACTCACAACTTAGAAATACATCTTTTGGTGAAGTTGGTGTTCTGATTGTTTGAAAATTCCACTTTTAAAAAGTGGGCATTTTCTTGCTTAACCATTCTGTGCCTCTGCCGGGCTGCTGAATATACGTTTGGGTCAGACTGACAGTTCCGCTGTTCGTGAATTAACTCTAGACAGTGACATAAATGGAGCTGAGGTGTGTCCTCCATATCCTGATGGGTCTTCCTTAGCTAGAGTGGGAGGGACGAGCTGACACCTGCACTTGAAAGGGCTGTGCATGCCCACACACAATACAGTCAACAACCCCCTAGTGTGTGTCTGGGGCAGGGCAAGGAAGAGGCAGGGTCTTGTGCACTACAAATACTTTCCCTTAAAGTTTGCCTACTTCAAAGGCAGAAATGAGTATAAGTAGTAGACCCAAAACCCCAGCCTTTCACATTAGTTCTGGATCAAAGGGAACCTTTGCCAAGGAGAAGAACTTGATGCTTGAGGAGGACCTGCCACTTTGCCTATTGCTTTGGTGTGCTGGTCTGTTGCTGCTGCTTCTGCCTGAATATCAAAAGTACTGGACTTTGCTTTCTGACAATCTGCTTGTGAAGTTTCTCCAAGGGCTTAGACTGAGCTTGCCTCCTGTTCTGAAATCTCAGGGATGTCAAAGACTTCATCTGCCAGTGCCTAGGCTCTTCTGCTGAGAGCCCTGACTTGCTAAGTGGTGCCAAATCCAGTCCTTGGGCCCTTAGAAGTGGAACCTGGTAACCTGTGAGAGAAAATCCACGCACCGCTGTGTGTGCGTCAGAAAAATTGACGCTGTGTCTGTCCCGTGGCTGAACATTCGAGGCAGCGCCTGCCTCGCAGCTGGAGATTTGACACAACACCTGTTTTCAACGTGGAACCTTCACACAGAGCGTCAGAATTTTACACGCATTGACCCTGGGCATCCAAATCTTCAACATTACCACAGGCCCCGAGGCTGCTTGTCCAGAAATCAACGCATCACGTCTATGCGACAAAAGAATCGACGCATTGCCTGCCAGGCAGAGAGAGAAATTACGCATGGCCTCACTTGCGAGTAAGGAATTGACAAATCGCTTCGTTTTTACAACGCACGCTCTCTTGTGCAGCTTTATTTTTGACAAATACCAGGTAGTTTGTGCTAAAACAACACATCCATTGATTTCTATGGATTAAGACTCTTTTTACTTTATAAACTCATATCTTTGCTTGCGTATGTTGGATTTTTGTTGTTTTGGTCTTGTTTGATTTAGATACAATATTGGCTATTTTTCTAAACTGGTGTGGCGTCCATTTATGGTGTTTTCACTGTGTTACTGTGTGTGTACAAATACTTTACACATTGCCTCTGAGATAAGCCTGTCTGCTTGTGCCAAGCTACCAAGGTGGTAAGCGGGGTTTATCTGAGCTGTGTATCTCCCTTACCCTGACTAGAGTGAAGGTCCCTACTTGGACAGGGTGTAAACTGACTACCAACTACAGACCCCATTTCTAACAAGGATCTACTGAATTTTTAGATCTACAACTCATCTGAGTGAGTTCTCGACCTTCGGAAATCATCCAAATAGTGCTGAGTCACCTTTGCGCATTAGGTTCCCCGGTCACCAATTTCTGTTAGTACAATCACACAAAGATATATTAATTCTTTAATTTTGTGTAAGTTTTCTATCATACGAGTAGACTGTTATTTACACATCAGCGCACACCACAGCAGTTTTATAGGTGTGTGAGGATTAAGTTAATACCGGTTCTATTGTTTTAAAACAAGTTTGTAGCATCTTTCAAGCCAAGAGGAAGTTATAGAAGAAACATTTGAAAGAAATATGTGCCAACCTAGCGAGTTTTGTAAATCATGTAGCATGGGTTACATAAAGTTCAAGCCATGCTTTTAAACGTTAAAGCAATGACAGTTTCTGGGACAAGCAATCCACTCTCATGTTAGTAATTAGAAATCAGATTTAAATTTTCTATCAGGGACTTATCACCTCTAAATACTCCTACAGAACTGCTTAGCTCGGATCCCAGCTAAGCAGCAGCAGAATCTAACAAACTTGTTTGAACTTTCTAGCCCTTCTCCTCTAGAAACTGCAAAGTGATCTTTACCATGGCTTAAATGACCAGCATGATAAAATTAAGGTGAAACAGATAACTTGAGGCGGTTAATTAAGGCAACATTTAACCATGATTAGCAATATTGCCTATTATGCTCTAGTGTTTCCTGTTTTCTATTTGTTGATTGCACTTGCTGTACCTTCTAATAATAGCAAAAACCATAATCCCACTGCAGGGCCAGTATTATTTTCAGACTTTTAAATATGACACAATTACAATAAATATATATCAGCATCAAATAGTGACAGTAGCAAAAAGTAGGTGCATTGAGATTATGCAATTTATGTTAATATATTAATTACACACAATACTTTTCAACATGTGTGAGCAGTTACAGAGTACAGTAAGTTCTCTTTCTACATATATTACAAGTATTTACATGAGTGATAAAAACATTGGGTTCAGTTCATAAAGGTAAATTTGCATGTGTATGACTACTCATGTTTAGGTTTACGCCACCTGGGTGTAAATCACCACTTTTTTTTGCTATTCAACACTCGGAGAAGAAATACACCTTCATGTAGATTTCAGACTGTCGACCCCCTAAATGAACGATGGAGGGTGGGGACTCCTGCAACTGAATTTACAAGTGTGAAGTTACTATTGGTAATGAGGGAGAGCCCTCCCTATACGGAAGCGTTGGAAAATTAAGTAAAATGTTTTTATTTTTTCAGTACAATTAACTTAATTTAAATAAAAATATACAATAATTAAAAAAAATATATATAAACATTTGGCTGCTTAAAGAATAAAATGCAATACACTACACCCTAAAATTAACTTTGCATTAAATTGTAAAATAATTTAAATATATGACTCTCTCGAATATTTTTTTAACAATACTTTCAACTTAAAATCACCCACCCACCCTTACTAACAGTTTTATTTAATTCACACCAAAGTTGGTGACAATTTATTTTTTAATAATGGCTAAACTTATTAAAGTAAGGTAAAAATGTCATTACATTTATTTTAAATGTAATTGTATTATTTATTAAAATTAGCATTAAATTATATTTAAATTCAACTTAAAATTGAATATATGTTATATTATTTATACATTTCTAATACATTATTTTATACTTCCTCTGGGGTGTTAAAGTTATAGATCGCTTCAGTTGTTTTTCATGAGAATGTGTTGCAGTAACAGTGATGATCTATGTGCGATTTCTGACTTATTCAAGGCTTGTCTACAGTACATTTAAGATTGGTTTGCCCTATTAGGGCTGAAGTAGGATTAGAAGTGTGTTTTGTGAACAGCAATTGTCTTACTCTTATAGGAGTGTGTGTTTTGTATTAGCATGTCCCTGCAAGAATCCATTTCTACATTTCTCTGTTTCCACACATGTTGAATCAATGATTCCACATGTTCCCACCACTGCCTCGTGTTCCTCTCACATTCACAACAAAACCCTATACTTATGTGTGGATCTCCACCACCGGGACAGAGCTATCTGTCCAGAAAAGACTGTAGAGGCAGACGTAGAGATCACCTACTGTAGGTTTGTGAACTACATTTTGTAGTATATGAATTAGTACTACCAGAGTACTGCTTTAAGTACTCTAAAATGCCTTTTGTGAATGTCAACTCAATTCTTTTTCCTGGGGCAGGCGGTAGCACCTGAGGCAGTGCTATAGGGCCCCTCCCAGAGAATTGCACCTAAACCTTGCCCAGCCAAGAGTGGGTTCCTCTGCTTAAGTCCACCCCCAGAGGAGGTTGGGCTGGACCAAATCTCTTGGTCTTTTGACTCCAGGTTGCTCTACCCTCAGGTAAGGCAATAATGGGAAAAAGAAAGGTAAATACCCTTTTACTCGACTAATTTGATTGAGAACTACTTACCTACTGCTTTGGATGCAATCTTTAGGAGATAGCCTGTGCTGAAAAAGACGGACTTCTATACACTGCACAATGGGTGATTCACAGGTAACTATTAGAACTAATGTTTTAACAGCTAGGGAAAGGTACAAACAGAGCTGAGCAATCTCTGACCCTTGAAGAAAAATTCTGTCTGAAGTCAACAACCTCCTAACGACATTAAAGAATCTGGTGAAAGATGCACTGTCGTCCTGTCCGGCAGATTAAAGGTGATGGAGACTGTTGCTGTCCAATGTCTGGAATCTGTGAGAGATCTTAAGTCTAACATTCTAACACAGCAATCTGCCACTATGAAGTCCACTATAATTAACATGCTGGTCATTAAGGAAAATGAACCTTCACGCACCACAGATGTTGTCATAATGCAGAGCCAGTCTTCATCTTCACAGTCAAGAGAGAAACTATCATCAAAGTCTAGCAAGGGCACTACATGTACTAATAGTAAAGCACCAGCATGTGGTGCTGTTGAGAATAAGTACTTCTTTCTTAACCAGCAACAAGTAATTAAGATGTGCCTCCCAAGCCACTCCTTATGTGCTAGTACTGATGAATGTGCCCCTCTAGAAGTAAGCATAAGAGTTGGCATGATCTGAGAAATAAAACTTTACATTGGTTTAGAAAGAGAATAGGTCTTTCCCGGGGCCTTTTTTAATGATGTTATTAGGATGCTAAGGGTTGCTTCGGTACAGAGGGGGTAAAAACATGCCCATGTGACTTTGGTATTTTGAATTTCCTATCTCCAAGTTTAGTAGAGAGTGTGTTATCAGGGTTATTGTTTTATCATGTCTATTATGTTTTACTTTGTCTGACTGTTCTCAGATTTGAGTGGTCCATTGATCAGGTTAAGGAACCAAATTATTTACAATCTGCAACCTTACACAAACAGCGGCTGGAGGGTTAAATGTTACTACAATGAACGATTTCTACCACTATGAACTTTAGAAGATACAGAATGACTTGAGGCATCCCTGCTTTCTAATTACACTAGGCCAGAGCCCTCACCACTTACCGTGGATGATATTGTGTTCTTTACTTATTAGGGTTGTTACTCCAACAGTAATAGCATCCATACACTCCGAGCTTGAAGCCAATGTCTATGTGCTATTTAACCAGTTGATTAACAAGTTGGATTTAATGACTGAGAGGGATGATATTCCTGGAACTATAGATCACGTACTTGAAGACATATGTGCTACTCCCAGAATAAGTACTTTGTTCTGGAATATGCCAGGTTTAAAAAAGCAAACTGCAGAATTAAGAATAGTTAAAGTTTCATTAATGGAATTTCTGGCTCTGTTTTTAATCATTTTGGGCCATAGACATCCCCCACATCAATGGGTTTATTATCATCCAAACAGAAGTATCATTTGCCAAGTACAGAGAGCCAAGGGGGGCTTATCAACCTATAACTCAACAATTTCCCAGGTTGTGTAGTCAAAGGTTTTCTTAGGTCTCCATATTATCAGGTTATTGGTCTACAGCTGGAGATGGGTTTTTGTTTATTCATTATTAACTTTCATTATAATAACCTGTTCAATTTGAACAGAGCTGATGTGAACTGCAACTTTGGCAGACACCTGGAAGGGTGTGTCAAATGAAAGGATATGAAATGTTCATTGCTTGAGTGGGGGAACTTTAATGTGCATCTCAGTTTATTACCAGGGAAGGAAGTATGTGGGTATGTGGATTCTGATGATGATAGACAAACACATTTTACTCTCAATGGCTGTGGGGTGGCAATTAACATTTGTCTACTAAGAATAATTTCTCCTTTGTCAATGAACATTGTGTTCCTCAAGCCCTTTTTGTGCATACCTTTATAGGCAGAGGTAAGGGGAGTATAATTGATTTTATTCTGATAACAAAAAAAATGTAGTCCTAGCCAAATTAATTTTGAAACTCACTATAGCTGCTTTAGTGACCATAATCCCCTCCACATAGATATTAAAGTTCTGGGTGTCGATGACAGAATCTGAACAGAAGATCTAGTAGAGCTTTATAGCCTGCTGTAGAAGGCTATACGGGCCACTAAAAGCCCGCTCCAGCATCCTTTAACAAGGGAGTGGGCCTTTAATGGTTGGTATAGCACGGCTATGGCAGGCTATAAAGCTAATAGAACATTCCTCTCCATCAGGGTAGAGTGTTCTAATTAGTAAAACAAAGGCATCATGGACCCCGAGGGGGGTCAAAATCCCATTGGGTTCCTTGAGGCCTTTCTTCACAGCTGATGCTGTAAAAGACAAACATTGGAATGGTGGAGCTCCGGGCTTATACCAGCCGTTAGAAGCTCAAAGCTACTCCATTGCCTCCAATTGAGTGCTCAATATTCCAATGTTCGAATAACTGCCACAGAGGAGGCTAAAGCAGATGGTCACAGGTTAAGATGGAACCGAGAGCTTTGTAACTAAACTTGTTTGGGAGAACAACACGCACTTTATTGTATGTTTAGATGAGAAAATCAGGGGTTTGGATGTTAAGTCTGCATTTACTGAAATATCAGGAAGCTATTTGGAGGAGCTGACTTTAACATCACAAGACATTAGACCCTGCCAGACTGGCTGGTTTGACACTAAATGCACTAAGGCATACTGGGCCCTAAAGGTAGCACTCAGCAAGACAAACAAACAATAGAGATGTACTTTGTAGTGTTTTATGGTTTCTACGAATTTAGTAGGACTGTGTATTACATCAACAAAAACTTCACAAAATAAACTCTTAGGCCCCCATTATGATTTCGGGAGACAGAAAAGCCCGTCTGCCGAAATTCCGAAAGGGAGGTTGCCTCCATTGTGGCTGCCTCCCTACCGGGCCCATTATGAGTTTCCTGCTGGATCAGCAGGTGGTAATCCCAGTTTCCGCCCATTGGCCCAGTGGGAAACAAACAGCCTACAGCAGTGTCTCCGTCTCATAATGGAGCCGACGGCAATGCTGTTGACAGCTGGGTGCACCAGCACCCCGCAATGTTCACTGTCTGCAAAGCAGACACTGAACATTGAGATGGTGCTGGCCAAGGGGCCCCTGCACCTGTTCTCCATCAGGTAGCACCGCCATGAATTTGCTGGAGGAGAACCAAGTTGTAATCCCCAGGGCAGCGCTGCCCTGGATGATTAGGACTGACATGACTGCAAGACCACCGGGATGAATAATCCTGGCAGTGATGGTGGTCCGACCGTGGCCTGACCGCGGCCCAACCGCTGCAGTTGTAATATGGCGCTTGGACAGCTGCATTGCCAGCGGTTCGACCACCACTGCGAACCCGTTCGTAATGAGGGCCTTTGTCTACTTAAATTATTAGTAAATGTTTTTTAGGCTAGCTCACAGTACCACATCTAAACCCCTAACCTTTCAGGGTAATAGATGCTGTTGTCAATCTCGAACATGATCACTCCAATTCCCAAGGAATTTGTGGAAACAGGTCTAACCTTTTCATTCATTACTTTTGCAAGCCTAAGGTGTCACAAGTAAAGATACAAAAATAAATTTGAAATATTTTTTTAAAAGATCTTATTCTTGTAAATAAAACCTGAGCTGCAATGATTAAGCAGGTGAGACATATTGTAATAAGCATTATTAGAATGGTGGAAAATACAAACAATTCAACCATGTTAATTGTCCCTAATGCTACTCCCATTTATCCCTAGCACTTCTACACTTGAGAAAGCATAGTTAGAATCCCCATCTTCCAGACCTGTTGGAATGATTTAACCCCCATACCTTGGCATTGTGTGTCAGGAAGCTGCCCTCGGTGCATTAACAAATGCACTTGTCTAAGTGTGTAGGTCGGCACAATTCTTTCTGCATGGCTGACTTCCTTCTCATGATGAAGATCGGGATCAGCAAGACTGTATCTCAGGCATAGTTCACAGCAGTTCCATGATAACCTCAGTGCAAAGTGCTCCTCTCATGGAACTTAGCATGGTTGCTGTTTGTATAATAAAACAGTATCCTTATTGTACTGTGCTAGAGGTGCAGAACAGTGTCTTTAGTTAGACTGGGGAGAAAGAGGTGTCTCCTACAAGCATACAGAAAAGATAACAAGAGCATTACATTCTACCTGTGGGACCCTGGAACTAAGCATACAGACTACAGGGTGACATTGGTTACCAGGGATAAAGCATATGTGGCATATTCTCATGTTAGAGGAAAGCATGTAAAAATCACCATTAGAGAAATACGTTAATTTGAAAAGAAAAGCTAAAATGGAAACTAAACGCAGGCCCTACAATACCCACCCCTTGGTGGAATGGAGACTACGCTATAAAAAATAACTGCAATACTAAATATGTATAAAAAGCCTTGAGTTACAAAATAATAACACTTTAATAACATAAGAAGATGCAGAAAGCCATAAAAAATACCAAATTAGAAAGCCACAGAAACTATTAAAAAAATGGAGAAACGATTTCAAGAAAATAAGCCAATTCAAAGAGTCTTGGAGTCACCCGAATTGAAGAACGGCATCTCTGAAATACTCACCACCTTCATTTCCAGAGTGTCACTGGGGCCCAGGAAGGAACCTGCATCCGCAGACAACAGATCAGAGGACTGAAGAGCAAGATCCAAGGAAGAAATATGGTCATTACCAGCCCATTCAAAAGAAGCCGAAGGCAACAGTACCTGGAGCTCAGCCTCAGCAGAGGGGCCAGACACCAGGAAACCTGAAGGCGGAAGGATCCGTTGGCACTGGCAAAAGTGGTTCATAGTAGGCATCTTGCAGCAAAGGAAGCATCATCACGCAACAACACTGTTGATGCAAGCACAAAGGAGACACAAGCAGATTCATATCTATAGACTGCAACTATTGAGTTGCGAGGCACAAGTCTAGTGCACACTTGAAAGAGCGCCATAGACAGTGAAACACAGGATGCACTCTCTGGAACCACAAAGGCCAGAAGGATAGAGACCAGTTCTCATTCAGTTCCAACAACAAAGACAATCCAAAGTACTATATGATGCATTCACAACACAGAACGACGTGTGGCAATTCCATCACCATTTGGCCGTGTGGGATATTCATAGTGTAGCAACATAAATAGATCCAAAATAGAAACCAGAAGGAATAACAATCTGAATGCCTCAGAAAACACTCCAAAAAAAAATGAAGAATAATTGCAATCACAGTCTGGAACGTAGAAACCAATCAAGACCTAATCACTTTAAAAACGTATGCCACTCAAGAGGTGCTAGAAACCTTTAAAAAATGGTGTACAAGCTCACCAAAATGCTTTTGCAATTGAGTGTGCAAAAGCAAATGCACTTCTGAGGAAGAATGGGCTACTTGGAGATCAAACGTTTCTCAGGCAGATGTTAGTACCACATGTTTTGAAACAGTAAGGTTTTCAGTAGCCTTAGTTTATCAAAGCTGATTTGGAAAACAGGGACCTTCGGCCCGAAAGTAACTTCTCTGGATGAATGTATCGGAGTATATAAGATATTCAATGCAACAAGTCACAACCTTGAAAACAGTGACTATATAAGGGACACCTGTTTTCATTCCATAACAACTTTAGGGCCACATGTAGGAAAAAAAATTGCACTCGCAAACAGTGCGAATCGCAAAATTCGGCCGTTTGCGAGTGCAAAAAAGTGGTCTCCGATGCATGAAAGGCATTTGCAGACAACAAACAAGAAATCGCTAAAATTGCGATTTCTTGTGTTGCGACCTGGAAATTGTGAGTCGCAATTTGCGATTCGCAAATTCCAGGTCGCAAGGCGATGCTGCAAAAAAACACAAATTGCGATTTTTCGCAGAATGGCATTTTGCACATGCAAAATACCATGGCATGCAACCAGGTGGTAACCTGGTGCAAAATTAAAAAATGCATTTTAAATGCATTTTTAAATTGAACATGTAAAGCACACATGCCCTTTTTGCATTTGTGCACCTTACATGTCCCCCAAAACATTTTTGGGGTGCAGCAGAGGGGGCCTTAGGCCCCCAGCACCCTGCCCATTTGCATTTCCAAAATTGTGATTTCTGGTTCAGAAATCGCAATTTTGGAAATGCAAAAAATTCGCAGCTATGGGCCATAACTGTGATTGGGGCCGGTATCGCAATGTGCAATTCAGTAATAGCATTTGCGATTTTTAAGAAATCGCTATTACTGAATCGCAAATGTGATACATGGCACTTTGCGAGTCGGAAATAGCGATTTCTTAAAAATCGCTATTTCCGATTCGCAAACGGCCGTGATGATACATCAGTCCCTTAATCATTTAAAATTCATGTAGCTTCCATTAGAAAGCAACAATAATTCTGACTTTATCATGGGTACTGGAACTCCCACCAAATAACATGCTAAGTTAGCCTTGGACACGATACAAACTCCATGAAGTGTTATCTCTTTACTGACTAAGGAGTGTCCAAAGAAGTTCCACATTCATGTAGACTAACAAAAATCTTTGTTCTCATGCATACATAAAGCATTCAAGAGGGAGAAACCAAGCCTAGTGTAAAAAAATGTGCACCTATCGCTTCATACCTGCCTATTTGAAAATATTTCAAACATGATGTGAAATGAAATGCTAAAATGGGGAGAGAACTGAAACTGTGAATGAGCCAGATGGCAGACGTGGTTTCAGATACAGTGAAAGGCAGCTTTTCTAAGCTTTCTCTGTTAAGCATACTGTAGGTTGCATCCTTCTTAGCCATCACCCGTTGCATGTGAAACAAATTATAGGGCTAAACAAATCAGCTGCATTCAAATAATTCCATTGCACACAATTTGATTTTAAAACTAGAAATATCCAAGTCAATTGAAAAATCGATCTCAACTGACTCTAGCCATGCTGAAGCACAGACATGTCATTTTGTATGTTATAGAAGGCAGAAGAAACAATATTATTCAATGAATCAATACAACTATCCACAACAGCCAATGCCTTTCCAAATTTTCCTTATCAATTTGTCTTAATTGTTCAGCAGCCCACTCTTCAGACACCAGGTGACTCCTCACTGTAGTCACACTGGCCCCTGTGTCTCTCAGAGCCTCCATCCTCTGTCCATTGATGGTCACCCACTGCCTGTATTTCTTAGTGTTCTCAGGCACTAGGGTTCTCTGGACCATCTCACTGTCACCTAGAGAGACAATGGTCATCTCAGTTGGCTCCCACACACCTGCAACCAACTCCTCCACAAGCGCTACACTAGCCAAACCTTGGTACTGCGCACCAGTGGGTGCCGGTGTACTCGTGGGGCATTTAGGGTTCCCCCTCACATGACCCACTTGGTCACATGCATAACACTTACGTAAGGGACTCCCTGCCACAGATTTCCCTTTAGAGAACCATGGCTTCTCACTGGGGGGCTGGGAATCTTTACCCTGGGAATCAGATTGGGGCCCTTTATAGAACTCCTCCTGTTTACCCTTACCCCCTGTAGTGAAAATAGGTAGATTTTACCACTGACTTTGTGTTTCACCATTCTGCATATTAGTTGTTCAATGTTCACCAGTTGCAGATTACATTTTGTATTCAGTGTAGCTGCCTATTGGCTTTATCATGGCGTTAGACATTACATTTTGTATTCAGTCTAGACTCCATTTTGCGGTCAGCATAGCTTTGCCTCCACTTTAGAGTATTGTTCCGTGCACACATGTTAAGCAATGTGTTTTTCTACTTCTACGTACTTTTCTTCTCAACGAAGAACCAGGGCTGGTACACGACATGTAGGAGGTGAGCAGATAGTATGATAAGGCCGCAACAAGCTAGTGTTTATCATAGGCAAGAGAACAGTTTGACCTTGAAAGGTGTGTCTCGGAACGATGGCCAGCTTTCAACACATTCCTGTCAATGTTTAACTAAACAAGCCAGCATTTTTGAATAATTTACATCTGAGAGGGAAGGGCATTTCAGAAGGATTTTTTTCCATGATTATTTAAGCTTTAAAAGATGTCCCTGGGCAGCAGCGAGGGGGAATTCCGAAACCTTGGTCAGGATTGGACGTCAAATGCTTGACCTTTTCCCGTGGGGCTGAGTATCTTTCTCGCAGTTGAACAGGGGTCGTCTTCTTGCTGGCATAAGAAAGATGAAGCGTCTGTCAGGCCCTACTACAGTGATGAATTTTGATTAATTATTTGCTTTGCATTGCATATGAATATATATCTATATTTCAATATATAAGTGTTTGTATCCTTACATGTATATATTTGCTGTTTATAGATTGGAGACTTATTATACATAATCTCACGTTGTTGTTGCACATTTTGGAAGTACACTTTTTACTAATCAAATCTTCCTTCACGAACCTTGCAAAAAGCTATAATAAATGTTGTAAAGAAATGGCTCCCTGTTGCAGTTACCCCCCACTTTTTGCCTGATACTGATGCTGACTTGACTGAGAAGTGTGCTGGGACCCTGCTAACCAGGCCCCAGCACCAGTGTTCTTTCACCTAAAATGTACCATTGATCCCACAATTGGCACACCCTGGCATCCAGATAAGTACCTGGTAACTGGTACCTCTGGTACCAAGGGCCCTGATGCCAGGGAAGGTCTCTAAGGGCTGCAGCATGCATTATGCCACCCTAGAGACCCCTCACTCAGCACAGCCACACTGCTTACAAGCCTGTGTGTGCTAGTGAGAACAAAATGAGTAAGTCGACATGACACTCCCCTCAGGGTGCCATGCCAGCCTCTCACTGCCTATGCAGTATAGATAAGACACCCCTCTAGCAGGCCTTACAGCCCTAAGGCAGGGTGCACTATACCATAGGTGAGGGTACCAGTGCATGAGCACTGTGCCCCTACAGTGTCTAAGCAAAACCTTAGACATTGTAAGTGCAGGGTAGCCATAAGAGTATATGGTCTGGGAGTCTGTTTTACACGAACTCCACAGCACCATAATGGCTACACTGAAAACTGGGAAGTTTGGTATCAAACTTCTCAGCACAATAAATGCACACTGATGCCAGTGTACATTTTATTGTAAAATACACCACAGAGGGCACCTTAGAGGTGCCCCCTGAAACTTAACCAACTATCTGTGTAGGCTGACTGGTTCCAGCAGCCTGCCACACTAGAGACATGTTGCTGGCCCCATGGGGAGAGTGCCTTTGTCACTCTGAGGCCAGTAACAAAGCCTGCACTGGGTGGAGATGCTAACACCTCCCCCAGGCAGGAGCTGTAACACCTGGCGGTGAGCCTCAAAGGCTCACCCCTTTGTCACAGCCCAGCAGGGCACTCCAGCTTAGTGGAGTTGCCCGCCCCCTCCGGCCACGGCCCCCACTTTTGGCGGCAAGGCTGGAGGGAACAAAGAAAGCAACAAGGAGGAGTCACTGGCCAGTCAGGACAGCCCCTAAGGTGTCCTGAGCTGAGGTGACTCTAACTTTTAGAAATCCTCCATCTTGCAGATGGAGGATTCCCCCAATAGGGTTAGGATTGTGACCCCCTCCCCTTGGGAGGAGGCACAAAGAGGGTGTACCCACCCTCAGGGCTAGTAGCCATTGGCTACTAACCCCCCAGACCTAAACACGCCCTTAAATTTAGTATTTAAGGGCTACCCTGAACCCTAGAAAATTAGATTCCTGCAACTACAAGAAGAAGGACTGCCTAGCTGAAAACCCCTGCAGCGGAAGACCAGAAGATGACAACTGCCTTGGCTCCAGAAACTCACCGGCCTGTCTCCTGCCTTCCAAAGATCCTGCTCCAGCGACGCCTTCCAAAGGGACCAGCGACCTCGACATCCTCTGAGGACTGCCCCTGCTTCGAAAAGACAAGAAACTCCCGAGGACAGCGGACCTGCTCCAAGAAGGGCTGCAACTTTGTTTCCAGCAGCCTTGAAAGAACCCTGCAAGCTCCCCGCAAGAAGCGTGAGACTTGCAACACTGCACCCGGCGACCCCGACTCGGCTGGTGGAGATCCAACACCTCAGGAGGGACCCCAGGACTACTCTGATACTGTGAGTACCAAAACCTGTCCCCCCTGAGCCCCCACAGCGCCGCCTGCAGAGGGAATCCCGAGGCTTCCCCTGACCGCGACTCTTTGAATCCAAAGTCCCGACGCCTGGGAGAGACCCTGCACCCGCAGCCCCCAGGACCTGAAGGACCGGACTTTCACTGGAGAAGTGACCCCCAGGAGTCCCTCTCCCGTGCCCAAGTGGAGGTTTCCCCGAGGAACCCCCCCCCTTGCCTGCCTGCAGCGCTGAAGAGATCCCGAGATCTCTCATAGACTAACATTGCGAACCCGACGCTTGTTTCTACACTGCACCCGGCCGCCCCCGCGCCGCTGAGGGTGAAATTTCTGTGTGGGCTTGTGTCCCCCCCGGTGCCCTACAAAACCCCCCTGGTCTGCCCTCCGAAGACGCGGGTACTTACCTGCAAGCAGACCGGAACCGGGGCACCCCCTTCTCTCCATTCTAGCCTATGTGTTTTGGGCACCACTTTGAACTCTGCACCTGACCGGCCCTGAGCTGCTGGTGTGGTGACTTTGGGGTTGCTCTGAACCCCCAACGGTGGGCTACCTTGGACCAAGAACTGAACCCTGTAAGTGTCTTACTTACCTGGTAAAACTAACAAAAACTTACCTCCCCCAGGAACTGTGAAAATTGCACTAAGTGCCCACTTTTAAAATAGCTATTTGTCAATAACTTGTAAAGTATACATGCAATTTTTATGATTTAAAGTTCCTAAAGTACTTACCTGCAATACCTTTCAAATGAGATATTACATGTAGAATTTGAACCTGTGGTTCTTAAAATAAACTAAGAAAAGATATTTTTTTCTATAACAAAACCTATTGGCTGGATTTGTCACTGAGTGTGTGTACCTCATTTATTGTCTATGTGTATGTACAACAAATGCTTAACACTACTCCTTGGATAAGCCTACTGCTCGACCACACTACCACAAAATAGAGCATTAGTATTATCTCTTTTACCACTATTTTACCTCTAAGGGGAACCCTTGGACTCTGTGCATGCTATTCCTTACTTTGAAATAGCACATACAGAGCCAACTTCCTACATTGGTGGATCAGCGGTGGGGTACAAGACTTTGCATTTGCTGGACTACTCAGCCAATACCTGATCACACGACAAATTCCAAAATTGTCATTAGAAATTGATTTTTGCAATTTGAAAAGTTTTCTAAATTCTTAAAAGACCTGCTAGGGCCTTGTGTTAGATCCTGTTTAGCATTTCTT
Organism: Pleurodeles waltl; assembly: GCF_031143425.1. Taxonomy (NCBI): domain Eukaryota; kingdom Metazoa; phylum Chordata; class Amphibia; order Caudata; family Salamandridae; genus Pleurodeles; species Pleurodeles waltl. Next base: position 778,743,934 of record NC_090437.1, on the reverse strand, counting down.
TTAGAGTTTAAAAGTTTGTAAAAGTTTGAATTAGATTCTAGAACCAGTTGTAGATTCTTAAAAAGTATTCCAACTTTTAGAAGCAAAATGTCTAGCACAGATGAGACTGTGGTGGAACTCGACACCACACCTTACCTCCATCTTAAGATGAGGGAGCTAAGGTCACTCTGTAAAATAAAGAAAATAACAATGGGCCCCAAACCTACCAAAATACAGCTCCAGGAGCTTTTGGCAGAGTTTGAAAAGGCCAACCCCTCTGAGGGTGGCAACTCAGAGGAAGAGGATAGTGACTTGGAGGAAAATTCCCCCCTACCAGTCCTATCTAGGGAGAACAGGGTCCCTCAAACCCTGACTCCAAAAATAATAGTCAGAGATGCTGGTTCCCTCACAGGAGAGACCAACACCTCTGAAATCACTGAGGATAACTCCAGTGAAGATGACCCCCTGTTAGCCAGGATGGTCAAAAGATTGGCTTTGGAAAAGCAGCTCCTAGCCATAGAAAGGGAAAGAAAAGAGATGGGCCTAGGTCCCATCGATGGTGGCAGCAACTTAAATAGGGTCAGAGATTCTCCTGACATCCTAAAAATCCCCAAAGGGATTGTAACAAAATATGAAGATGGTGATGACATCACCAAATGGTTCACAGCTTTTGAGAGGGCTTGTGTAACCAGAAAAGTAAACGGATCTCACTGGGGTGCTCTCCTTTGGGAAATGTTCACTGGAAAGTGTAGGGATAGACTCCTCACACTCTCTGGAAAAGATGCAGAATCTTATGACCTCATGAAGGGTACCCTGATTGAGGGCTTTGGATTCTCCACTGAGGAGTATAGAATTAGATTCAGGGGGGCTCAAAAATCCTCGAGCCAGACCTGGGTTGATTTTGTAGACTACTCAGTAAAAACACTAGATGGTTGGTTAACTGGAAATGAAGTGTGTGACTATGTTGGGCTTTATAATTTGTTTATGAAAGAACACATTTTAAGTAACTGCTTCAATGAAAAGTTGCATCAGTATCTGGTAGACCTAGGTCCAATTTCTCCCCAAGAATTGGGAAAGAAGGCAGACCACTGGGTCAAGACTAGGGTAACCAAAACTTCCACTGGGGGTGACCAAAAGAAAGGGGTTACAAAAACTCCCCAGGAGAAAGTGGGTGACATTAGAAACAAAGAAAAAGAGTCCTCTGTAGGCCCCCAAAAACCAGAACAGGTGGGTGGGCCCCAAGACACAACCCAAAACAAAGGTGGGTACCAGGGTAAGAACTGGGATGCCACTAAGGCATGGTGCCACAACTGTAAACAGTCTGGGCACCACACCAAGGACACTTCTTGTCCCAAAAACAAACCCCAGAACAAGATTCCAGGGGTAACCAGTGTAGCCATGGGAGATGACTCCTCAGATGAGGAGGTCTTCATAGCCTTCAACTGGAAACAGGGCCCAACAGGTGAGTTGGAGATTCCAGAGGGAAGTAGACACTTCCACCACCTACTGGTGAATGGAATCCCAACCACTGCCCTGAGAGACACTTGTGCCAGTCACACTATTGTGCATGACAGGCTGGTGCTCTCAAACCAGTACATCCCAGGTGAGACTGCCAGGGTAAGAGTTAGCCTAGACAGGGTCACTAAGAGGCCTGTGGCTTTAGTACCCATAGAAGTGGGTGGCACTCTTAGCTGGAGAAGGGTAGTAGTCAGTACAGACCTCCCCCTTGATTGTCTCCTTGGAAATGACTACCCAGAGGTTAGTCAGAGCCCAAGAGAGGAACTGGTCCAGTGCCAGTCCTCTCCCAAGGATTCTGGAAGTCCTGCCTCTGCAGTAAATGCCAGCAGGCCCCAGAAGAAGAAGAAAAGAAAACAGAGTAGGAAGGGTGGACAACCTTTAGCCAAGGTTACAGCAAGCCAAGGAGATTCTGCTCCAGTAGGGGAGAACTCCAAAAATGGCCCTGATAAAGTCCAACCTGACCCACAAGAAGTCCTGGCTAGTCAGGCAACTGTTAAACCTGAGTGGGTGGCTCCTCAGCTAACAGAAGAAAGAGTGGAAGAAGGGTGTTTACTACAAGATGTGGTAACCCCCCACTCTAATACAGCAGACAGGCAACCTGAACCCAAAGAGGCCTGTAACTTAGCCCCTTCCCTTTTAGGTGAAGAGCTAAAGGTGTGGTTCTGGGCACTGACAGCTGTCAGTGGCCTCTGCTGGGTGTTAGCCTTTATGGCTGCACTATCCTTAGCATGGTGGTCTGACCCCATGCCAAATAGCAAGTTAGGCCCCCTGACCCTATTGGTCATGGTGGGGTTACTCCAGCTCTGGGTAACCTCTCTGGGTAAGCTAGGGGTAACCCTGGCCAAGATAAGGTTAGCAGAGGTGGATACCTCTAAGACCAAAATAGAAAGAATGGGTGGAGACATTGAAGAGGCAGACAAGAGGCAATTCAGACTAGGTCCTATCACTGTGGAAGTAGGTCAGTTCCCCAAAGGGAATGACCTGAACAGAAGGATGTAAGGCAGAGTAGGCCCTGCAACTAACCAGCCTATTTCTCCTACTCTTCCTCGCCTGACAGACTAGGAAGACTCTCCCAGCTTGGGCTGAGTCTCCTGGCCTGTGGGCTGGGGGGGGCTTGTGTAAAGAAATGGCTCCCTGTTGCAGTTACCCCCCACTTTTTGCCTGATACTGATGCTGACTTGACTGAGAAGTGTGCTGGGACCCTGCTAACCAGGCCCCAGCACCAGTGTTCTTTCACCTAAAATGTACCATTGATCCCACAATTGGCACACCCTGGCATCCAGATAAGTCCCTGGTAACTGGTACCTCTGGTACCAAGGGCCCTGATGCCAGGGAAGGTCTCTAAGGGCTGCAGCATGCATTATGCCACCCTAGAGACCCCTCACTCAGCACAGCCACACTGCTTACAAGCCTGTGTGTGCTAGTGAGAACAAAATGAGTAAGTCGACATGACACTCCCCTCAGGGTGCCATGCCAGCCTCTCACTGCCTATGCAGTATAGATAAGACACCCCTCTAGCAGGCCTTACAGCCCTAAGGCAGGGTGCACTATACCATAGGTGAGGGTACCAGTGCATGAGCACTGTGCCCCTACAGTGTCTAAGCAAAACCTTAGACATTGTAAGTGCAGGGTAGCCATAAGAGTATATGGTCTGGGAGTCTGTTTTACACGAACTCCACAGCACCATAATGGCTACACTGAAAACTGGGAAGTTTGGTATCAAACTTCTCAGCACAATAAATGCACACTGATGCCAGTGTACATTTTATTGTAAAATACACCACAGAGGGCACCTTAGAGGTGCCCCCTGAAACTTAACCAACTATCTGTGTAGGCTGACTGGTTCCAGCAGCCTGCCACACTAGAGACATGTTGCTGGCCCCATGGGGAGAGTGCCTTTGTCACTCTGAGGCCAGTAACAAAGCCTGCACTGGGTGGAGATGCTAACACCTCCCCCAGGCAGGAGCTGTAACACCTGGCGGTGAGCCTCAAAGGCTCACCCCTTTGTCACAGCCCAGCAGGGCACTCCAGCTTAGTGGAGTTGCCCGCCCCCTCCGGCCACGGCCCCCACTTTTGGCGGCAAGGCTGGAGGGAACAAAGAAAGCAACAAGGAGGAGTCACTGGCCAGTCAGGACAGCCCCTAAGGTGTCCTGAGCTGAGGTGACTCTAACTTTTAGAAATCCTCCATCTTGCAGATGGAGGATTCCCCCAATAGGGTTAGGATTGTGACCCCCTCCCCTTGGGAGGAGGCACAAAGAGGGTGTACCCACCCTCAGGGCTAGTAGCCATTGGCTACTAACCCCCCAGACCTAAACACGCCCTTAAATTTAGTATTTAAGGGCTACCCTGAACCCTAGAAAATCAGATTCCTGCAACTACAAGAAGAAGGACTGCCTAGCTGAAAACCCCTGCAGCGGAAGACCAGAAGACGACAACTGCCTTGGCTCCAGAAACTCACCGGCCTGTCTCCTGCCTTCCAAAGATCCTGCTCCAGCGACGCCTTCCAAAGGGACCAGCGACCTCGACATCCTCTGAGGACTGCCCCTGCTTCGAAAAGACAAGAAACTCCCGAGGACAGCGGACCTGCTCCAAGAAGGGCTGCAACTTTGTTTCCAGCAGCCTTGAAAGAACCCTGCAAGCTCCCCGCAAGAAGCGTGAGACTTGCAACACTGCACCCGGCGACCCCGACTCGGCTGGTGGAGATCCAACACCTCAGGAGGGACCCCAGGACTACTCTGATACTGTGAGTACCAAAACCTGTCCCCCCTGAGCCCCCACAGCGCCGCCTGCAGAGGGAATCCCGAGGCTTCCCCTGACCGCGACTCTTTGAATCCAAAGTCCCGACGCCTGGGAGAGACCCTGCACCCGCAGCCCCCAGGACCTGAAGGACCGGACTTTCACTGGAGAAGTGACCCCCAGGAGTCCCTCTCCCGTGCCCAAGTGGAGGTTTCCCCGAGGAACCCCCCCCTTGCCTGCCTGCAGCGCTGAAGAGATCCCGAGATCTCTCATAGACTAACATTGCGAACCCGACGCTTGTTTCTACACTGCACCCGGCCGCCCCCGCGCCGCTGAGGGTGAAATTTCTGTGTGGGCTTGTGTCCCCCCCGGTGCCCTACAAAACCCCCCTGGTCTGCCCTCCGAAGACGCGGGTACTTACCTGCAAGCAGACCGGAACCGGGGCACCCCCTTCTCTCCATTCTAGCCTATGTGTTTTGGGCACCACTTTGAACTCTGCACCTGACCGGCCCTGAGCTGCTGGTGTGGTGACTTTGGGGTTGCTCTGAACCCCCAACGGTGGGCTACCTTGGACCAAGAACTGAACCCTGTAAGTGTCTTACTTACCTGGTAAAACTAACAAAAACTTACCTCCCCCAGGAACTGTGAAAATTGCACTAAGTGCCCACTTTTAAAATAGCTATTTGTCAATAACTTGTAAAGTATACATGCAATTTTTATGATTTAAAGTTCCTAAAGTACTTACCTGCAATACCTTTCAAATGAGATATTACATGTAGAATTTGAACCTGTGGTTCTTAAAATAAACTAAGAAAAGATATTTTTTTCTATAACAAAACCTATTGGCTGGATTTGTCACTGAGTGTGTGTACCTCATTTATTGTCTATGTGTATGTACAACAAATGCTTAACACTACTCCTTGGATAAGCCTACTGCTCGACCACACTACCACAAAATAGAGCATTAGTATTATCTCTTTTACCACTATTTTACCTCTAAGGGGAACCCTTGGACTCTGTGCATGCTATTCCTTACTTTGAAATAGCACATACAGAGCCAACTTCCTACAAATGTCTTCTTAAGAAGTGCATTCCAAAGAATCTTTTCGACTCCTTTCAGTTTGTATATCTTGGCTCAGTCGAAAGTAAAGCAAAACACCCCCCCTTTTCTTCTGAGAGGGGCTCTGCCCACTCTTGGCTTGGTCTCCCCAATACCTCCTTGGACCCTGATGCTCTCCCAGCGGTCTGCTTCCTGCGCATGCTTCCTGGGATCAGCCAGCTTGCTGTCAATTAGGTGCTGGCACAGCTCTGGAAAACAAACTGTACAAGTGCTCCCAAGCAATTAGATGCTAAAGCCCCTCATACGTTGTCATCTTAATGCCCTTCACCCAACCATCCAGTGACCTGCATCAACACATTCCAACCATGTTTGGGATTTCTTCTTCTTATAGGACCTAAACTTGTCCTTATACTGATCAGGGGTGAGACTATACCTAGTGATCAGGGCATCCTTCATGATAGTGTAAGTGAGCCCCTGGGGATCCCCTAAGGATGTCAGAGTATCTCTTCCCTCTACCTCAAAGTGCTTCCACAGGCCCACCCCCCCATTAAGCTTCAGGGACCAGATTCATACGGAGAGCAGACTCATACCCCTTAAAACACAGCAGCATGTAATCCTCCCTCTTGTAATCCTTCACAACGGCTTTAGGAATGTGCACCTTCCTCTCAAGCTGCACTGTGATGTTGCTGCCACCATCCGTACTAGACTGGCTCCTCTGATCCAGCTCCCTCAAGCTGAGCTCATGAGCCAACAATAACTTTTTCTCCTCTATGGCTCTGCTCATTTTCTTCAACTCCAACTGGTGGGCACTCTCTGCCTCTCTGACCTGCAACTCTTCGGGAGTCAGACCCTTATATGAGACACTGCTACCTGCCCTGGAGATCAACCCCCTCACACAGAACAGGCCCACTCACAATACCATTGTGAATACTCTGCACCTCCTCCTCCTTCTCACCCTTATCATCCTCTCCTGTGTGGCCCTCAGCTTCCTTGGCTGCCACCCAGGCCCTCAGTGCCATTTGCAGCTCCACCTTCCTGGGGGAGCTCTTAATGAGGCAGGCAAGATCCTTACAGAACTGTTTCAATTGGGCCACTGTGTAACTCTCCAGTTTCCCTAAATCAAAAGCAGCTCCAGCTGATGCATCTCCAGACTGAGACATGATGAAAAGTCAACAGAAGTGCAAAGCTCCAACGGCAGTAAACAAGTTCCCACTGAACTTCAAAAGTCAATCAAGAATTACCACAAAATGGAAGTAGGGAAAAATCCAAAAAAGAGAAAAAGCAAAATCACAAGACAAGTAGTACGTGTTCACGTAGTGGTCTGCTCTGAAAACAGTACTGTACATTTAATCACTGCATGTCAAGTACAAATACAAGTTCAATCCCAACCTCTGATCACCAATGTTAGAAATGGGATCTTTGGTTGGCAGTCAGGTTACCCCCTGTCCAAGCAAGGACCCTCACTCTAGTCAGGATAAAGGGGAATCACCCTTAGTTAACCCCCACTCACCCCATTGGTAGCTTGGAACAAGCAGATAGGCTTAATTCCAGAGTCTAGGTGTAAAGTATTTGTACTAACACACATAGTAACTCAGTGAAAACAAATCAAAATGACACAACTCAGGTTTAGAAAAATAGGAAATATTTATCTAAACAAAACAAGACCAAAACGACAAAAATCCAATATACACAATTCAAGTTATTGATTTTAAAAGCAAAAGAGTCTTCAATCCTTTAGTAAACAGTAAAAACACTGTTAGCATTGAAAAGTACCTGGGTAGCATCAAAATAACATGAGGGGCGAGTCTGCGCCGAAAAAGGTTGGTGATGCGTCGATTTCTCACCCACAAGGGAGACCGTGCGCTGTTTTTCCTTCCCCAGTCGGGTCGGGTGCGTCGTTTTTTATCTCCGCAGGACAGCGATGCGTTGATCCGGGCAGGCACTTGGGTCCAGCAAGGCGTTGCGTTGTTTTTCCGCGCCCAGCAAGGTTTGCATTGAAAATTCTGCTGCACGGTATCAGCAAAACCATGCTATGTGGGGTGCGATGTTATCAGCCTCTGTCAGCGGATGTTGCATGTCATTTCTCCAGCTGCGTGCGTCGAACTTCAAGCCATGATGCCGGTGGAGCGTTGATTTTTGCCACGAATCCAACAGAGCGGTGTTTTTCAGCCGCATCTCGAAAGGTGCAACGGTCTGTGCATGGATTTTCAGTCTAGGTCTGCCAGCTTCACCTTAAAGGCCCCAGGATCTAGATAGAGCACCTCTTGGCTGGGCAGGAGTCTCAGAAGAGAGTCCAGGTGCTGGCAGGAGAAGTCTTTGATGGCCCTGAGACTTCAACAACAGGAAGCAAGCTCGGGACAAACCCTTGGAGATTTCTTCAGAAGTAGGAATGCACAACAAAGTCCAGTCTTTGTCCCCTTGCACAGGCATAAGCAGCAACTGCAGGATAGCTCCACAAAGCACAGTCAAAGGCAGGGCAGCACTTCTCCTTAGCTCTTCAGCTCTTCTCCAGGCAGAGGTTCCTCTTGATGTCCAGAAGTCTGTGATTTTGGGTGCCCTTCTTATACCCATTTTGGCCCTAGTTTGTGAAATCTTGCCTTGCACAGGCCAGGCCCCAGACACGCATCAGGGGTTTGGAGACTGCATTGTGTGAGGGCAGGCACAGCCCTTTCAGTGACTACTCCTCCCCTCCCTCCTAGCACAGATGGCTCATCAGGATATGCAGGCTACACCCCAGATCCCTTTGTATCACTGTCTAGAGAGAGGTGCAAACAGCCCAACTGTCAAACTGACCTAGACACGGAATCCACAAACAGGCAGAGTCACAGAATGGTTTAAGCAAGAACATGCCCACTTTCTAAAAGTGGCATTTTCAAACACACAATCTTGAAACCAACTTTACTAAAAGATATATTTTAAATTGTGTGCTCAGAGACCCCAAACTCCACGTCTTTCTGCTCCCAAAGGGAATCTACGCTTTAATCATTTTTAAAGGTAGCCCCCATGTTAACCTATGAGAGCCTTGCAACAGGGAAAAACGAATTTGGCAGTATTTCACTGTCAGGACATATAAAACATATTAGTATATGTCCTACCTTAAACATACACTGCATCCTGCCCAGGGGGCTACCTAGGGCCTACCTTAGGGGTGTCTTACATGTAAGAAAAGGGAAGGTTTAGGCCTGGCATGTGGGTACACTTGCCAAGTCGAATTGGCAGTTAAAATCTGCACACACAGACACTGCAGTGGCAGGTCTGAGCCATGTGTACAAGGCTACTAATGTGGGTGGCACAACCAGTGCTGCAGGCCCACTAGTAGCCTTTGATTTACAGGCCCTGGACACCTCTAGTGCACTGTACTAGGGACTTACCAGTATATCAAATATGCCAATCACGGAAAGCCAATTACATACACATTTTATACAGGAGCACTTGCACCTTAGTACTGGATAGCAGTGGTAAAGTGCCCAGAGTAACAAAAACATCAAAAACGGAGTCCAGCACACATCAAGAACCTGGAAAACAGAGGCAAAAAGTAAGAGGAGACCACGCCAAGGATGAAAAAGTCTAACAATGATTATTTGGTCACGCTGGACCAGGGAAAAGTAACAAATTCAGGCCGACCATTATGGAGCACAGGTATGGTACAGGGACCTGATAGGCCCGCTGACCAAAGTACATTATGTCCTTATTGCACAGCACTGCTTTGTGAGGCTTTGTGTCGTCCAGCGTCAGTTCAGATGAAGTTGTGTGGCAAGGCATTGCGGGGCTTTGCATGGCTCTGCATCAGTTCCTGTGAGTTGTGCTGTAACGCTTTGTCTGACTTTTTGTCGCTCTGCATCAGTTCTGGTGAAGCAGACAGATATGCTGCAAGGCTTTACGGGGATTTGCATCACTTGGCATTGACTCCTATGACGCTGGCAGCTGTGCGGCAAAGCTTTGTGGGTCTTCACATCAGTTCCGATAGAGACCGCAGCTGGGCTGGCAAAGCACATTCAGACCCACTTCCCAGGGTCCAGGCACCACATAGGGAGGCAGGACTCACAGCAGACTGAGTCCAGGTGCAGGGTTCAAGATGGTTGGAGAATTTTGAGACCCTGCGGCTCTGATCAGGAGGCCAGCAAACTAACCCTTGGAGTCACTCTGATGGTCTTAGTTTTAAGATGGAGGTCCCGTACTTCTCATTCAGGCATCAGGGCAGCAGAATTCACGGCAGCAAAGTAGCAGTTCCTCTTGCAGCAGAGCAACCCAGCAGTCTTTCTGAGTTGGCCAAAGGTGAGGTGTACTGAAGACTTAGGTCTAAGGGTCAAATATTTATATTTGGTGCCAGCTTTGAAGTAGGAGAAAGTTCTAGAGGTTTCCATCCCCAGGTGTTTGGAGTTTCCTACCTCCCAACCCTGGCCACAGGTTGTCAGGGAGCATAAAAGACTAGTGTCACGCCTTTGTTGAGCTTGCTGAGGCAGAGCCTTTGTGATGTGCATGTGTGGTAGGTGATAGCTCCCCCTCCCCCTCCCCACTTATCAGGACAGAGCTGGCCCAACCTGCCAACACCTTGTTCCCCTTTGTCTCACAGTCTGGGAGCAATACACAAAGATCAATTGTCAGCAGCTACACCTAGTCATGACATAGGCTGCAGGCACTATTTGGTGGGGACAAGAGAATGCCAGACTTCTAAAAGTGGTACTTTCAGAATTGTGATTTAAAATTCAAATTTACCAATAAAGAGGTTTTTAAATTACAATTCCTTGGATACCACATTCTACATTCCTACTTGCTCCCAATTAAAAGTTATCACTTATTAAATGTAATAAGGTAACTCCAATGTTATCCTATGGGAAAGGTAGGCGCTGCAGTAGTGAAAAACACATTTAAGAGCTTTTCAAACCAACAAAAAGGAGATCAGCAAAAATGGAAGAGTAAGGCAAAAAGTTTGGTGGAAGATCAACCTAAAAATGAAAGGTCTAAAAAACGACCACTTATCTAGGCTAAACAGAGTAGCTGTTTATATTTCTAAATGTGGTATTGCTGATCTGTAAGCTATAATACAGTGTTGTTCATTAGATGCAGAGTAAATGTCATTATACCATGTGATGTGTTTCTGTTTTTTGCTACTGGGTTCTGTAATGTAACTTTCTTGCCAAAAACAACAGATGATGGACAAAATGCAGAGCAAATCAAATATTCACCCCCAGTCACAGATCTGGGTTTAATCCATCAGTTTTTTTGCCTGCCATGCCCTTACAGTTTGGACCCAGCCATATGCAAATCAGTCAAGATTCCTGTTCCCCATGGGAACAGTCCAGCCCAAACTGCCAGGCAAGGTCCTCTTTGGAACAGAAACAAGCATCCTGGGACCGGTTTCAGGGTATCACCCTTCATCAGCCAGGCTAGCTTGAATCTGGTGGCATAGCAAGCACGGGACCCACGTCTGTGCATACCCTTCCCGCTTGTAGCGACAAATGCAAAAACAGATGGAAGAAATGGAGAGCAAATCAAACATTCACCGCCAGTCACAGATCTGGGTTTAATCCATCATTTTTTTTGCCTGCCATGCCATTCCAGTTTGGACCCAGCCATATGCAAATCAGTCTTGATCCCTGTTCCTCATGGGAACAGTACAGCCCGAACTGCCAGGCAAGGTCCTCTCTGGACCACAAACAAGCATCCTGGGACCAGTTTTAGGGTATCACCCTTCATTAGCCAGGCTAACTTGAATCTGGTGCCATAGCAAGCACGGGACCCACGTCTGGGCATACCCTTCCCACTTGGGGCGACAAATGCAAAAAAAAAAACAGATGATGGACGGAATGCTGAGCAAATCAAACATTCACCCCCAGTCACAGATCTGGGTTTAATCCATCAGTTTTTTTGCCTGCCATGCCATTCCAGTTTGGACCCAGCCATATGCAAATCAGTCTTGATCCCTGTTCCCCATGGGAACAACCCAGCCCGAACTGCCAGGCAAGGTCCTCTCTGGACTAGAAACAAGCATCCTGGGACCAGTTTCAGGGTATCACCCCTCATCAGCCAGTAACTTTCTTGACCAGACCACAGTGCCTGTACAGTTTCTCTGAATAAAAGTGCATGAAAACTCATTGTTTAAGAAACAAGCCAGGTTGTTTCCTGACCCTCTTGAAGAATAGAGTTCATGTTAGTCTGTTTATCAGTCTACACTTAGAATCTTTTTTTAATGTCTCTCTCTAGCCTGCAATGAGCAGTCCTTATGGCAAATGGTCCTTGATTCTCATTTGCCTTGTGCTAGACCTTAATTTTTCTGGCTATTGAGCAGATTAGAGGTTAATTTCCACGGACTAAGATATCTAGCATTTTTTGTGTAATGAATATTTGGAGTATGCATTTTTGTGCTTTCTTTACAGATTCTTGACTTTTAAATAAACCTTAATGGTTTTTACTTGAGCCTTGTTTCAAGTAGATTTTCCTGTGTGGATTTTCATGAGTGATTTCCATAGTTTAAATGAAAATGTGTTTATGGCACTCTTCTTTAAAGACTCACACATAGAACCAATCCTTTAATTGGCCCTTTGATCTAAAAAGCATCAGAATTTTAAAGACCCCAAAAAGTAGGACTGTTCATCAAAAAGGGCTACTGCCTTTGAAATAAGTTATAGGTAGACTCAACAAAATTGCTGTCTCATAAATCGGCTAATTATGTGTTGCATGAAGATGACAGTTCATGGCTTTCGAAAATGACAAAGCTGAGACAATCAAGGCCTAAAAGAGTCATGCAGGCTGAGTACAGAAAGCATAAAGAAAGGGGGTTCGTAAGAATGATTTCACGAAGATGAGAATTTAGAGGGCTTTGGGTCAGGCAAGAGTAACTAAACACTGCAACATGTGCACAAATAACAGAATTTTCGAAACTATTCTTTGCTCTCTTTGTTTACTGTTAAAGAAAGAAAACCCAACCGTTTTTCAGACTCGACAGATGAAATTGAAAGAAATTGTCTATGTTATGGATTGGGGAACAATCATGTTATGAGTATTGCCTATTTGCTAAGCTTGGACTTAAAAATAATCAGGTGGAACATGTTTGGTCTCCAAAGACAAGATAAAAAGGGAAATGTTTATAAATATTGGAAATTCCTTCTATCCTACCTAATGTTAGTCCAGGAAAATCATCTTTGACAGGAATGGGCAAACTTGTTTCAGCTCCATGAATAACTAACTTTGATATAGTGCTTGTAAAAATATAATGCATTAAAATAGTCAATACAGTTAGCTTTCTATGAAGGTTAGCGAAGTGAAGATATGTGCAAGGCATAGCATAAGACATTTTGGCTTATCTGCCTTATCTGTTATGAACATATTAACCACTTTGCTGCCAGGCCTTTTCCTCCTCAGATGCCAGGCCTTTTTATTTGGCTATTTGGGGCAGTTCGCGCTTAGGCCCTCAACCTTTTGTCCATGTAAGCTACCCACGCCAAATTTGTGTCCTTTTTTAACAACATCCTAGGTATTCTAGAGGTACCCAGAGTTTGTGGGTTCCCCTGAAGGAGACCAAGAAATTAGCCAAAATACAGCGAAAATGTCGTTGTTTTTTTTTTTAAAATTGAAAAAAGGGCTGCAGAAGAAGGCTTGTGATTTTTCCCTGAAAATGGCATCAAAGGGTTTGTGGTGCTTAAAATCACCATCTTCCCAGCTTTCAGGAACAGGCAGACTTGAATCAGAAAACCACATTTTTCAACACAATTTTGGCATTTCTACTATTTTTGGTGCTTTTAGCCTCCCTCCAGTAAGTGACAGAAATGGGTATGAAACCAATGCTGGATCCCTTAGAGCTAAACATTTCTAAAAAGCAGGCAACATTCTGAATTCAGCACAGGGTCATTTGTGTAGATCCTACGAGGTTTTCCTACAGAAAGTAACAGCTGAAATGAAAAAATATTGAAATTGAGCTAAAAAAAACCAGCCATTTTTCTCCACGTTTTACTCTAACCTTTGCCTGCGATGTCTGATTTTTTAAAGCAAAATACGGTTACGTCTGCTGAACTCTTATAGTTGCGGGGATATTTAGGGCGTGTAGGTTTATCAAGAGCCCTAGGTACCCATAGCCAATAAATGAACTGCACCTTTCAATGAGTTTTTATTCTATACCGGGTATAGAGCAATTCATTTGCTGAAATATAAAGAGTGAAAAATAGGTATCAAGGAAACCTCCATATTTCCACAATGGGCACAAGATATGGTGTTGACAATCAGTGGTTATTTGCACATCTCTGAACTCTGGGGTCCCCATACTAGCATGTGAATTACAGGGCATTTCTCAAATGGATGTCTTTTTTAAACACTGTCTTACATTTGGAAGGTAAAAATGTAGAGAGACAAGGGGCAAGAAAACTTGTTCTGCTATTCTGTGTTCCCCCAAGCCTCCTGATAAAAATGGTACCTCACTTGCGTGGGTAGGCCTAACACTCGCGACAGGAAATGCAACATGGTCACATCACATTTTTAAATTGAAAACTGAGGTGTTTTTTGGAAAGTGCCCAGCTGTTGATTTTGATCTCTAGCTCAGCCGGCCCCTAGGGAAACCTACCAAACCTGGGAATTTTTGGAAAAAAAAGAAAACACACTTTTCTCACATTTTTGTGTGGGGTCACCACACCGGGACAAATTTCCTACCACCCAACGTTTTGCTCAGTCTCCCAGTAAAAATGATACCTCACTTGTGTAGGTGGGCCAAGTGCCTGGGACAGGGAAGAAACTAAAACATGGCAAAATTGAGGGGGAACCAAAGCAGGTCCGAAAGGGAAGTTTGGAAGAAAAAAAAACACTTCTAGGCTGTATTTTGCTTTCACTAATGACAGAGCTGACAAAAATCTCTGGAATGCACTTCTCAGTTCAAAAAAGACACATATTATTTCACCACAAAGTTCCTAAAAGGAGATTAGTAGGTCAAAAGCACACGTTTAACAATAGTCACAGCAATGAAAGGAAAATATACCCAAAATGATTCTCAACTGTAATGCACACAGCAAATATATGTGATTATATTATATCATGATTGCAAAGCAAATAATAAAGTAAAAATTCATCACCGTAAGGCCTGCCAAGCTCTTCATCTTTCTCATGCCAGCAAGAAGATGACCCCGTTCAACTGTGAGAAAGAGATTTCCACCCTCACAGGACCGATATGTCAGGCATTTGATGTCTAATCCTGGCAGAGGTCTTGGAAATTCCACAGCTACTGAGCAGGGCCACCTTTGTAAATCTTAAAGAACCGAAAGGGCTTTCTGGAGAAAACCCCTCCCATGAAAGAGAAATATTCAAACATGCTGGCTACTGTAGGTCAGAGTTGAAAGGAACGCATTGAGAACTGTCCAACATCCCAAGGCATATTTGCCAAGGCCAAACCGTTCCCTTCATTGATAAAACATACATCTGGTAGATTCTTATCATGCTGATTGACTAACTGTTCGGTGATATGTCCTAGCTCTTTGGTGAGAAAGAATACGAAAAACAAGCACAGTTTTCCATGTGGAAAAACACACATGCATTTAACAAGGTCTCAACTGCAATGTCTAATGCTACGATAAAGTCAATAGGCAGCTAAACTGATAAAAAAATGTAGTCTGCAATCGGTGAACACTGAACAACTAATCCACAAAAAGTCAGTGGTCAAAAATACATATTTCACTACAGGCTGACAAGTGGGGCAGAATTTTTTTTCGGTATAGATGAGACAATGCTGGGTGGTAGGAATTTTGTGGATTCCTGCAGATTCCATCACATAAATGAAGAAAAAAAATGGGTGATTTCCAGCAAAGTTGGAGGTTTGCAGGGCATTGTGTGTAAGAAAATGGTGCGGGTGCATGTGAAGAACACCACCCTGGACTCACCCAGATGTTTAGTTTTCAGATGTGTCTAGGTCTTGTGGATTTTTCTGCATGGCAGCGTCCCAAAGTCCAAAAAGTGCAGCCCTCACCATTCCAAGTGGGACGATCTTGAGAGTTAGCCAAGCTCTCATGGCCCAAATGTAAAACTAAAACCCAAAATAATCAAATGTCCCCTTGCTTGTTGTGGGATAAGAAGTTTTAGTGTGCAGGGGGAGAGCTAAAAGACAGCTACCCCCTTCAGTTGGGGTGGGGACATAACCATGCCCATACTAGTTGGTAGCCAGCACCCCACCACTTTTTAAAAAAAAAATTCCGGGCATCTAGTAGACTTTCTGCCCCCGTGTGGATTGGGAGTAATACCCACTGGTAGGAAGAACAACTTTGGCCCCATTTCTTTGGGGTGGGGGTATGGCCATACCCCACCCTCTTATTTTGAAAAAAGTTATTCTCTTTCTCTGGTGGGATTTCCAAAAATAGGGTGATCTGCCCCCAAGGGGGGCAGGTATGGCCAAAAGTAATGTGCCCCCATGGGGAGCGACCTTGCACAAGGGGCTGCCCCCCAAAACAAAACACACAAATACACACACACCAATCTCTGGTGCCTACGTAGTTCGCTTAATAGAAATAGACCGATCTGCCCCCAAGGGGAGCAGAAATGGCCCTTGCCTAAGGGTTTGCTCCCCTTGCGTGAAATTGACGCAAAAAAAAAAACTCCCTGGTGTCTAGTTGTTGGGGGCAGATCAGCCTAATTTTAATAGGCCGGGGGCAGAAATGGCCTAAAAATAAATTGCCCCCCTGGGGAGCTACCCTTGCCCAAGCGGCTGCTCCCCTTTTTCTCTAATAAAAAATTAAAAAAACAATTTCCCTGGTGTCTTGTGGCGATCAGGCAGCAGAAATGCTGAGGAAGACATCAAAGGAAAGGAAAGGCCATTCCTTTCCTTTGATGGCTCTCTCGCCCCCTCCACGTGATTGGAGGAGAAATGCTTTTGCATTTCTTCTCTGATCCGCACTGGAAGCTGAGCTTCCAGTGTGGAGGGATAGCCCTTTGATAAGGTCAGACACCACGGTGGGAGGGTCACGGGGTGAGGAAAGGGGAAGCGATTCCCCTTCCATCCCTGCCCAGGGGAGGGGTTGCGAGGCCCCCGGGGGGAGCACTAGCGCTTCCCCTGAGGGCCCCTACTTGGACATAACGGTTACGTCCTGGGCACCCGAGTGGTGCTGCCCAAGACGTAACTGTTGCGTCCAGGGCACCCAAGGGGTTAATATACATTTGAAGGTGGAAACATGAAGGGGCATATTTACAAGTCTGTGGCACAGGGCAGCGCAGCAAATGACCTTGCTGCGCTTGCCCTGCGCCACAGGGAGGGGGCAGAAATGTACTGGATCTAAAGGATACAGCACATTTCTGTCCTCTCCCTCTGCACTGCAGCACAATGGGCTGCCTAGTGCCGAAGCAGGCACCTTTGCACCATGGTGCAAGGATGCCTGCGTCACAGACAGGGTTATGTGCAGGAAGGGACACCTTTCTGCACAAAAGGAATCCATGGATGCATTTTCCTCCTTCTATGTGAGTTGCAAAATGCAGCACACATAGAAAGAAGACAAAACAAGAAGAAATAAAGATATTTCTGGATTGGAGTGCCTTCACTGGGGAGGGGTAAGATTTTGATGCATTTCCAGGTTTACAATGCCTTGTAAATTTGGGAATGCGCCAAAACCTATGACTGGTGCATGGAACAACCCACCACAACATCCACGGAACACCTCCTTGATGAAGTATAAGGAAATGCAGCAACTTGTGCGGCATTGCCGTACCCCATATCTACAAGGCCACAGAAAGCCAAGCAAAGTGGCTTTGCATGGCCTTGCAGGTATGGGCCAGCACAATGCACCGCTGGTGCGTCACAAAAAATGACACACAGGCAGTGCATGGGGCTTATAAATAAGCCCCCAAAAGTCTGTCATGACTGCCCTTGAAACCGATGTAAGGCAAACAAGCAACATTATTGCCCTTTAGGGATGGTTTCTGAGCTCCTTCTTGTATGAGACCTATATGCCAAAGACCAAAGCCAGAGCATTCTGCAACAATAACAAGGACAACCATAGGCTATTATGCTTTATAGTGTGCTAAGTGCACTTTAATATACTAGAATATATAAAGTCTCAAAACAGAATCTCAACAGAATTGTACATTTCACAACATATAGAGGAGAACTGAGATCTTGTCAGGCATATTGGCCCTTCTATCATAAATACCATGCCATGCTTAACACAAGCTGAACACAGTGCAACAAAGTTGGAACTATGTTTGAAGCTTTTCTTTCTTCCCAAAGCTAGAGAAATCAATCAGAATACTTTGAGTTTCAGACCTTTCCTGAAAACCAGCCAGAGTTTGACATAGGATTCAGAATACACGGCCTAATTTAGAGTGTGGTGAAGGAGGTACTCCGTCACAAATGTGACAGATATCCTGTATGCCTTACTACAAGTGCATTATATCCTATGGCACTTGTAAAATGGTGAACGGCATAATTGTCATGTTTGTGACAGAGTAACCTGTCTGCTAAACTCTACGTCAGGCTAATACTCACCATAAGTTAACAGCCCAGAAAAAGATGCAGGTTAGTGTGCAAATAATCATATGAGCTCTAGCTATAGTAACAAGTGTTTACTCTTTGAACTGCTCTACTCTAGCATGTCAGTCAGAAAAAATAGGCAGGTAACTAAATTAACACTGTTGTGAACAATGTAATTTAGAGAATCGAAGAGCAACATCCATTAAACTGTGTAATTAAGGAAATAATTGTGCTCACGTTACCTAGAATCATCGCTAAAGAAGCAGTAATTCTAAACCTTGACCTTTATCTTTCAGGATCAAAGGAAGTTTACACTATGCCACAGTTGAAACCCTCAGGAGAACAGCAGAAGACTGTCATCGCAGACGAAGTTTCGTTTCCTGATTTTCCTTCCCGCTCAGTGTTCTTTGGTGTCCCTGGTATCAAAACCGTAGAAGACATGGTCGGCAAGACTATGAAACTTCTAAGTCCTGCCATTCCTCAAGACTTGGTGAGCCGTTACAGTAATAATGCACAGGCAAAGCTAACACAATAAAGGATGTTATCTCTGCAGTATTTCTGTGTACATAAACAGTCCAATGATAAAGGCAGTATACATTCATTATTTCTACAAGGCTGCAGAATGGAAACACAGGTCCATGTGTGTTGCTGATTTCAGTGCTGCAGGAGAGAGACCATGCAGCAAAACACACGAACCCACAACAAGAAATCTCAAAGAAATCAACACTCCATTATTATTGTTGAATGTATGACTCGTTGTACAATAGAAAAGTGACACAGTAATTAGGGGGTTCATGGAGGACCACATGGATCAGCATAAAATACACAGGGAATTACAGATACCCCAACCCCATGCACTGCTATGCAAACCCCAAAACATACAAAATAGGTATTATGTCTTAAGAATGTATATTACAAAGCACAGACACAGAACTACATACAGCATGATAACAAGCATGCCCTCTAACAGTAGCCTTGTCTTAAGTACTGCTTACAGGCAAAAGTCACTTGTAAGTCAGAAATTTGTACATCAAGACCTCAGTTTTTAAGAGCGAACTTGAGGTTGTACATTACCTGTTCTACTCAGTACCACTGTTTTGTTCACAACTCAGTCCAGTAGGAAGTACCTTCTTCACAGTGAGAACTAAATTCCAATCATTCCGATTTAAAAGTCTAACATGTTTTTCACCTGTTCCATGGAATCATCCAATCTGATGAGAGTGATCTATACACTGGAACCAGAGTACCACATATTGGTACCACCTCAGGCTAATCTCCAAGGATAAAAATGTGTAAACTCTGCCAGTGAAGCTTTCCCCTGCAGAAACACTCCTCTGTGAGTATACAGTGCAGAAGGTACAGAAAAAAAAGAAGTTGTGTTGTGTGCTAGCAGGCTTCTTGCACATGTAACTTTCTCCTGCCTGCTTCTGTGAAATAAGTCCTCTGAGCCTGTGTCAATTCTGGTTAGTAAATGACAAATTCGGTTATTCAAGGATCAAAATCTTCAGGCCTAGAGAACATCTCTTTAAACGTCACTAGACACATTTGACACATTTAAAAGAAGATCTTGCACAATGGAGAAATCTTACTCTTTCCCTATTTGATGCAGCCATGTTACATAAAACATTTGCTCTTCTGAGATTTTTGTACGTTCCTCCAAACAATCTTTAGTTACCCAACAATGAGTTCCTTAGAAAATTGGATAAAATTATGTTTTCTGCTCTAGGATGGTGTAGCTCGAGAATCTCTCTGATAACAATCAGTAGGGAGACTGTGGAATGCAGAGTATCCTGTGGATGAAGAAGCTGGAGCAGCAGAGAAATCCAAGCACCTTGTTGAAATTTAACATTATGGTGTTGGCCTGGAGTTGTTGGGGGCACTCCTGAACCTTGAACCTGTTAAATTGAGATTGAGAAATAATTTCTGAATATTTATAAACTTTTGTAGGTAGGAAACAAAAGTTATTGTTTTTTTTATTATTATTAAAGTCAGTACTCAGGCAACATATCCAAGAAGAAGTGTAAAGCATTCATCTTAGTGGTTATTCTCATCCAATTCCTTTTGGTGCAAGATTGTGGCAACAGCAAAACGGACCAGTTTAATCTTTTTTTGGCTACACCATCAAGCCTGGTACCACTGAATATTTTCAACTTCCAGAGACATTTTCTAGGTTTGAAAGTAACACTTTTAATCAGGGCGAGCTACAAACATTTTATGGCTGCATGAGGCGGCCATATGGGTGCCTATGTCTCAATGTATAGCATCACATAGAAAAATATGGAATTTTTACTTTCCTATTTTTTATTGAATGGTTTTTGTATTTCCTTTTTATATCTACATCAACTTTTCCTAATTGTAAGTGCATTTTACTTGTCACATTTTTCTCTTTCTAACTTAGCTTGGATATTTAATATTCATAATTTCATAACTGTATTGTTGTTTTAGTTATTGAACATGTGCCCTATGCATTTCACTAAAGGAGGTCTTCCTGCTTGTGTCAAGTGACCAGTAGTGTGCCAGTGAACCTGCAGAGAAAGTAGTTTACCTTTTAAGGGTCTATTTGGTTTCTCATTCAAATAGCCCTCACAATATGTTTTCCTACAGACACCATACTAATTCTTCAGCAAAGTATGCATCTTGATACATATCCTTTTTATAGAGTTATTAGGGTTTAAATAGCGTTTCATATCAGAAAGTTGTCTATTTGCCTCCATAATAGCATCTTCTACTTTCATGATTACAAGGCAATGGCCCTATTATCCAAAAGGCCTTTCAATAAGTTATATTGCTGTTGCGAAAGGTCATCCTGTCCATTAAAGTTTTAAATATTCAATGGACATATCTTTCCAGGCATATTTTATAAATAAAGAAAAGTAGTTAGAATTATATATTTCAGGACAGAACCAGTACTTTCTCTTGAAACACATCTTTTGTCAGATTATTACCATGCTTCCTGAACAATATTAGTCAGTAACCTCCACACACTTCTCCCTGCGTTTATCTGTACTTTCATTGTAGCCCGCATATGCTTAGTCAGGAATTATCCTGTGGTATGTGGATGTACATGGTTTGGGGTGAGGGAAGATAAAATGTCCCTATAACTGGATGATAGCTTGTCACTCAACTCCACCAGCCATTGAAAGGATGTAGTATGCTTTCAGAATGTAAGGTACTTTTTTAGGCTTTAAGATAAACTATACAAAGTTGGCTTTATTTTCATTGGACCAGGTTGCCCCCACCTCACCATACACACTGTTGCTTCTGGGTAGTAGAGAAAACATTCAGGTATATGATTGCACAAGTTTCCAGGGATTGAAAGAAATCTATAAAAATAACTAGACAATATTATTGATACGTTTAAAACAAGACGCTGCAAATTGGAGAAAGCTTCCTCTTTCTCTATTGAATACAGCAATGTTATATAAAAAGGTGGTCCTCCTGAGATTTTTGTACTTTCCTCAAAATAGTAATTACTTCTTCAACAATGGGCTCTTTATAAGAACGGATGTAAATATGTCTCTTGCTTTAGGATGGTAGTTCCCAGAGAATCTCTCTGAAAACAATCATTGCGGTGCCTCTAATTGAGTATAGCCCGGCACACTCATAAGCAGCATCCTAGGTGACGGCACATAACGAGTGGGTGTTTCATCCCAAAAGGAAACCTCTCTCATAAACCTCTTATAATAAATGGATATGCTCAGGAGATGGGGCTATTTGCAAGCTGTATATGGAATTAGTATGTAAATCAAAAAAGGTCACTTACATTTGTGTAATGCATCTAAACGATTTTAACAGCCGGCTCTCCGCTTCCTCGGGATGACGTCCCGGTGGGATAAAGGAGCCTCGTAGTGAATTATATTTTCCTTATCACTATTATATTTAACATGCTGTATAATCAGATCAGCGAAGTACCAATTTTCTCAATGAAAGTTTTTCTTATGTTCCCTCTTCTGTATATATATAGATCAGAGTTGATTTTTTTAGCCTGGACTCCCCCGATGTGGCCTTACCATGAATTTTTGGAGGGTAAGCAATGTGGATGTTTATCTGCCTAATTGGCCTCCGCACATTTCCTTTCTCTAGAAACGTTCATATAGCACTTGGCACCTGAGTGATTCTGCACTTCGATTTGGGTGTGCACAACGTAATTTATTGTGAATGTGTCTCCTATATGAACTATGTTATGCTAATCGTGGTCTCTTTCTTTCTATATTTCCTTAGGTTTTTGACTTTCATATTTGTAGAAATTTCCACGATTTAAAGGATTAGGTATGTTATTAGGTCCTGACGAATCGCATAAGGTAATTCTTCTGTAACAAGCGAGAAACATGTTGACCAACTACATAGAGTGACACAGGGGACCCTGTGTGCTCTGTCTCTTGTATACTATTTTCCTCTAAGAGACATTACAACTACTATTATACCTACCTACATCTCTATGGGGTTTGTGGACATTATCCCACTAACTCCCTGTGTTTTGGTTTTTAATCTTGCCAGAGGCATAAGCACGAGAATTAAAATTATTAGTTGTTGCCTCTAGGCATTTTTAATTTTTCTATATACCAATCCTTCACTTCATTGTTTTCGACTGGCTTTCTCGATTCTCAAAAGATCTCCGGCAAAGAGCCCCCCTGCGGGGCCCGTCAGGCATTGCAGCGCCGGCCTGACGAGGAGCTGGCCCTATGATGAAGCATGTCACCGGATGGCTCTTGCTTCGAAAAGCTTCGGTTCTCAGCTACTGACCGTACTATTTACTTGAAAGAAACCCACAGTACTAGGTGGAACCGTGTGTGACCTTTTTTGATTTACTGTCTATTGGGAACCTTACACACGGGACCAGGAGTTACTCTCCGAATATCCCATTTTTTTGCCCCTCCTTTGTTGTTTATGGAATTAGTATACCAAGAACCAGACTCATTCTCGGAAATTACAAAATCCATGACATATTCATGGAAGATGGCAATTTGGGTTAGAAGGATTATTAAGGAATTCTCAAAATGGGCTAACAGTGACACAGAAACAAGGCAATATCTGTAGACCCACTGGTTTGATGTCATTTCATCATTACGTTCCAATATTAAATTAGGATGGTATAAATCCTTTCCATATCTCCAACTGAGACCCGCGGTAAAGAAATAGAAATGGCTTACAATACCAGGCAGTTCTCACGTAGAAAGAGGAATTGTGTATGAGCTTCTACCTTTAAAGGCACTTCGTTGATTTATAAAAACAGTGTGCAATTCTCGAGATGGGCTTTCCAGACTCTAAACAAAATGGGAACTTGACACGGGGCAACTGAGTGATTCGGCACACAGGGAAACATTAGCTTACCAAAGGGAAGTTGTTATATGATCTGATTTTAGTTTTATTCATCTCAAAACTCTTCATAGCATGTACTTCACTAGATCTCAATTGAGGAAGTGGGCTATCACCCCATCAGAGTACTTATGTTCCATAAGTTATAGAAGTTCCTGCTGTATGGGATGAAATGTCCCACGTTTTGCAGATCCACACTGATGTGTCTGCAAAATTGCAAAACTGAGTATGTGGGATGCAGACACCTTGTGATGATACTACATGTTTTTGCGGAGTTTGGATTAGTTTGTTTGAAGAAAAATGGATTAGCAGCAGAGCTGGTGAGCTCCTAAGCCCTAACCGCCATCAGGTCCCATCTGGCGAGCAATCTGGCCCAATCACCTCTGGCAAATACATGGGTCCCCTTGGTGAACTGCCCTGAAACAGTTTGGCCCCCTGAGCAGGCATTCTTTAGGCGTTGGAAGTGCTGATAATGCTCTGGGGTGGAGACGATGGCCACAGGGCTTCAAGACAGTGGCATACGCACCGCGACGGTGAAGCTCGCCCAAACTGATGATCGGGACAGAGTTCCGTAGCGGTTGCTGGGGGCCATGGGTGATGGACCTCACTCTGCTGAGCTGCACACCAACCTTACCCTGATGCACTCTGGCTGCAATGTCTTCAGCTGTGGCCTACCATACTGGTGGAGCCACACTGAGGTGAACTTGGAGACCCTAATCGGACAGTACAAGCACAGTGCTAAGGAGATCAGCAGCCTGCATTCTACCACAAACATACTGCATGCAGGGGTCAGCAGTAGAGCTACGGTAAATGTACCAAATGATCTAGGCCTCAGGGGTAATTGAAGCTGGAGCGTGGTGCCCCCTGTTTATCTTGGCTCACCAAGGGACCTTCTGCTCAGCACTACTAGGGGAATCGCAAGTGTCTAAGAAACCCAGGAGTGCTTAGGACAAGTAGGGATGGAGCGAGCTGGGCCTTCCCTCCCCTGCTGGCCCCGCAGTGAGGTGCTACTTCCCTAGGATAATGCAGCTGACGGAGCAGAGGGCTTGTTCTACCAAGGGGACCAGCACTGGGGAATCTTGGAGCCAGAGTGGAGCCAGAACAGTGCTGTTGAAGTTCCTCCTCACCCTTCTTGGTGCTGATGGCCTTTCCTTTGTGGTGGCAACTTCAGGGTTGACCCTTAGACCCTGAGCCGGTACCTAGTTTCAGAAAACCCACTTGTGGAGCACTATGGTACGGTTTGTATGACATCCTACGCATCGGACACGGATGGCAACTTTGGTTCTACTCTTCACCCTACCTCCAATGCTGAGCTACCGGACATAATGCCTCAAACTGCTGATGACCTGGGCTGTTGGGGCCTGGTGGACAGTTCACATTTCGTATTTAGTAACTGGTAGGGGTGGTTTTACCGAATGGGCTGCCTGTTTACTTGCTGTTTGATACTGGGGTGGTATCCTTCATAGCAAGGGTGGCTACCTAGGGCCTTGGGAGCACCCCTCTTCCGCAGATTAAACCATCACTCCACAAGTGTTCCTTGTGTGAAATGTATATTTTTTTTGTTTCTTTGGGTTGGGGGTTTTGGATGTTGGATGGTGATACTGTTGTCTGTCCTGAGGTGGGGTGGGAAGAAGTTAATGCTCTAGTCTGGAGAGCCTCATGCATGCAGGATTGGTGGGGGAGAATGATCATAAGGCCCTTGCTTCGATGGTGTGACCTGTACATATGTTTTCCATATGTCAGGTATGGGACATGATTGAAAAAATAATCTGATATGTTAGGGGCCTCAATAGCATGTCCAAGCACTATAAGGTTCAAGCGTACAAGAAGAGATGAAGGGTTTGGGTTATCTACTGCAAGAGAAACATCTCACTGCCTCAGAGGGTATGGTGATGCAGCGATGTTGGCAGGGCATTTAGGTTTACTACCTATTCAGCTTTTGCCAGGGGGGTTCTTATATGGATTAGGTCAGAAGCACAGTTCCAAGTATCAGAGGAGAAAATAGATAGATAAGGAGGGACGCTATGCTGTGGTGCGTGGCTGGTGGTGGGGGGGTAGACATTTAACATTGTGCAACATCTATTTCCCCCAATACAAACCAATCTAAGTGATTAGAGGAGCTATCCTAAGTCCTGGCTCCCTTTATGGCTGCTCCCATTGTTATGTGTGGGACTTCAACTGTGTGGCCAATCCTTCACTTGATAGGTCCTATCCACCTTTGCATTACTCCTCTGTCCTGCAGATTGCCAAGAAATTAGATGATTGGATCCAGCACTGGGGTCTGGTGGATAGCTGGCACACACCATCCTGCTGAGCAAGACTACTTATTTCATTCACACTTGTATGACCGGCATGTGCACCTAGACATGTTTCTGCGCTCCCTGGCAGTGCATGCGCAGACAGGGCATTTGAAATATCTAGGCAGAATGGTGTTCAATCATAACCCTATCCTTATTGGCCTAACCTGGGCACCTGCCCGAACTTGTATCCCTAGCTGGTGCCTTTGGAGCGAAATCTTAGAGGACCAGGTGTCCTGTAACACTATAGGAAACAAAATAAAGCAGCACTTCACTAAAAATGCAAGAATAGCTATGTTGGCACTGATCAAGTGGGAGGCTTTCAAGATGGTTAATTGGGGGGCACAGCATCACTCAGGTGGGGGGAGTGAGGCACTCATAGCGTGAGGAAGCACAGGGGCAGGAGGGCATGATTTGCCAACTAGAATGCCAAGTATAAGGTCATGGCCCACATGGATTGAGACAAAGCAGGGCCATTGCTTGCTTGCCTAGCAAATCACACTAAGTGGGATTCACAGATCCTCAAAATAATGGCTGGACATAGCACCCAGGTTTATGACCCAGCTGGTATTAATAGCCTGTTCTGCATATACTATACTACCTTATAGGCCCCACCACCCTCTATCTCTGACTCTCTTCCTGAACCCCTTACCACTGCTGACTCTGGCACCAGCGGCAGTAGTGGAGCTGGGGGTTGGATATAATTTCAGCTGAAATTATAGAAGTGATCTGGACCATGGCCTTGGGTAAAGTACATGGATCGAATGGACTGCCAGTGAAGTTCAATGCGGCTTATAGTGCTTAACTGGAAGCTCAACTTGAGGAGATCTATAGGGCAGCCCATTACTTTGAAGGAGGCTGTGTAAGTCCCCCTTCTCAAACCAGTTTGCCCCAACCAGGGTGTGACATTGTTTTGCCCACTTTCAATGCTAAATGTCAATTATAAAATCCTGAACCAGGTACTGACAATGTGGCTGTTGCTCCAAATACCTCACTTGTACACAGTGGTCAGACGGGCTTTATACCAGAGGGAACACAGCAATTAATGTCATGATAGTGTCAGATTTGATGCTTGCAACATCCTAAATAAATGACCAGGCAGCAGTAATGTTCGTAGACATTGAGAAAGGTTTCCATAGGCTGTATTGGGAGTATCTTGGGAGTGCCTTTTCCTGGGCATGCTTGCTGTGCTCATTCGGATGAGATGGTGCTGTGGACAAGAACCACCCAGGTCGCAAGGTTGTCACTTCCTCTGCATGGCATCGGGCAGATATAGAGCAATCAATAAATTACACGGACAGCTGCAAGCAGACTCTAGTGTGTCCTCCCAGGTCTTACAGACACCTGGCCGGTCGATATTGGTGCCTCAATTGCTGACAAAGACTGGGTTAAAATTTTGTCTGGAGTCACTGGTATCTCCCACAATGTGAGGTTTATACAGATTAATTTTGACTATATTCATAAAGCACATCTTACAACTGCAAGGCTCAATAGATTCTACCTAGAAGCTGACTTGCACTGCCCTATATGAGACTGGGGAGGTAGAACATGTATCATATGTTGTAGTGCTGACACCACTTGGAGGAGTTTTGGTAAACAGTGGTGTCGGTTGTGAACAATATCACAGAGCATGGTTTGCTTGTTTACCTTGTTGGCTGCTTGCTGGGGTTGTTCCAGAGGCCAAATAAACATAAGGTCACCACTGGGTTCCTTGATCTCGCTTTGATCCTGGCAAACCACCGAATCACGCTTCATTGGAAGAGTGTGAGGAGTCCACAGGTCTCCAGATGGCATGCAGAATTGCTGAAATTGGCGTCTTATGAGAGCACATATCTACTCAGGGAGGTGAAACAGCAGCAATGCCCATTAGCAGTGACACAAGCCTAGGATTCTCTATTGGAGGAGTTAAGAGCAGAGGGAGCTGTATCAGAAGCCCCTCACCCCACAGCCTTAGCACCTCCCCTGAACATGCCCCCCTCCCCCATAGCTGAGGGGTTGTGTAGTTCTCTAAGCTGACCTGACTCATTCTGATCATCCCCTGCCGCCCCCACCCCCTGCTTGCCCTGTCTGGGCTTTCCACACACTCAGGAAAGACCTCTTGTGCAGTTGTACTATACTGTGTGTATTAGGTAAGTGATTTCTTCGGACCAAGCTGGGGGGTGGTGGGCGATGTTAGGTAGTAGTTAAGGGTTGATGACAGCATTACCTGACTGTGGATGGCATAGCCCTTATTACTATGTATCATGTTGTACCTGAATCTCAGAGTTCAACAAGTTCCATCCCAATGTATAATGATGGATTGGGACTTTTATAAAAACTATTAATAAAATATGGTTACAAATACAAGTTTGTTTTAGTTTAGCTGTGGTAAGACTAAAAATTGCATTAAAAAATGGGGAGATGATTCGCACCAGATGTAGAAGATTGGAATTATAAGATGGACAGGTGAATGGCTGCAGAAAGTGTGTACTAGAGTCAATGATGTCCAAAATATTTTAACAAAATTTAGGTTCACATATGCAAAACCATGATCTATCCTAGGAGAGCTAATTTTGCTTTTAGTATTCTACTTTCAGGTCCCACACCCTCATGATGCACAGCAGCCATCTTCCTCTTTTCATTGCTGCTCCGTGGCAGATAAGTACTTTGTATAAGATTTGAGTTTTAAAGAGTGTGTAAACAAATAACTTTTCTTAACTTGAGATGTAGATAGTTCGTTCTTTGTTGAGGAATTAATTGAAATCATTACAATAGAGACAAAAACATTCTTCAGGGAGTAATGCACAAAACTTACATTTTAATGGGCCAATAAGTACAGTTGAAAGAGATATTGCTTTAATAGAAAAAAAAACATACTACTAAAAAATAAAAAAAAAGAAGAAAAAAAAAACCCTTGCCCCGTCAGGGTTGGTGAAGTTAAAATGCTATGGGCCTCATTTAGGACAAGTTAGCTCCTCCTTTGTGTGATTTTTTGTTGCAGAGTGGTGCAAACTTACAAGGTATTGTAAGTTTGCACTGCTTTTGCGTAAAAAAAAAATGACGCAAAGGTGGCACGAACTTTGAATAAATCAGGCCCTATATCTCTCCTAAATTCTGCTGTTCCTAAAGGGCGGTTCGTCAAGTCCTGAAGTGAAAATTTGGCTTCAAATTGGTGGCCTAGCTCTAAAAGTCAGGTAGAGTGCAAGGTTTTTAGCAGCATGTCAACATGGACTATCTGTAGCTGTAGTATTATCTGCCTTCAAACAGAGATTGTGTCATCTCCAGAACTGAGAAAATGTTTTTGAGGAATTTCAGAAACCGAGCAGCTGCCTTGATTTGTTTTTCAAGCATGATTGTAGGCCGTCCTGACAAGTCCTGTTTATTGCTTGCAATATTAGATGCAGCCAGAACTCTCCTAACAGGAACAGCTTTTTTACAAATGCAGAGGATGCGGCACGAGTATTCCTTTTTCCCTTACCTGCATTACCTTTTGCCATCGTCGAATTCCCTCCAGCCATACAAATGGGCTTGTAGGGGCCATACAAATAGGCTTGTAGGGGAAATCTCAGTTTTATCAGCTGCTTTTTCATTCCCTTGCTAAGCGGTTGGGAAAGATAGATTGGGAGCACACCTGTTTCATACAGCATAACTGACCAGATGCCATGCGTTTTTTCCTTCAGTGCCTGCACATCCTGCTCCTTTGAAATTATTATTATTGCTAGTTTTGTCACGAGTTTTAATATTAGGGCTGCATGAAGATTACTTGCCCAGATCTCGAGTGCCTCCAGGACGTTCACAGCAGTGGTCCAGTAGGTAGCTATCCTGTTTGTGGGATGTTTATTACTTCCTAATTTGCACGTTTTTGTGTGTTGTTTAGCTTTGAGGCAATAAGCTAAATATTTTGACTTCAGTATCAGATGTTGCGAGGACAAGCAAAATTCTAGACTAATTTGGGCATGTTAAGTACAATCTAGTAAGGAGAAGATTCTTCCTTAGCAGATGGATTGTGCTCTGTTCAACCAATTTCCCAACTTATCTCTAAATGTTATTTCGCCATATGGAATTGTTGGAAGGAACTTCCTTCCCATCACCTGTAAGAGGGGCTGCCAGTCAATGTTTACACTTCTGCAGTTTATGGAAAGCCCACATTAATGCCTTTTCATGCTGCCTGTTGATAATATGCTGTGCAGTGCCACACCTGCTGTCCACTCCTACCCCTAAGGTATTGGTAGGTGTCCACGACTCCAATTGCTCTCCCCTGTATAATCCACACCCCTATTTTTATGAGTGAGGATGTAGAGAATTATCCACATATATTCATTTAGCTCAATAGGTAGGAAAACATGGTTACTTTATTTCCCAATCATAGGGAAGTATGAGGGTGTACTGATCTTGCATCACCACTTAGTTTGTGTGGGTGAGTGGTTTTAGATTTTTCAGTTTTTAATTGGGTAAGATTGTCATTGGTTAAAAGGCAGTATTTAAACAGAAAGAGTTTACCTAACTGCCAGCTGCAACATGATATTCTAAAGTTATTTATGGTATGCCATTGCTTCTTGATTACTATGACGATCAACATCCTTGTTGCTTCCTGGCTGGGGTTATCAGGTACTTGGCACTGTAGTGTTTATATTTTATGTTGGGTAACTTTATTTTGCCCCTAAAAGAAAAGTATAACAAACCAATAGATTTTTTTTTTAAATATAAGTCTCAGGGCACTACAAGAAGGTACATTCTACTTATCTTTCCTAGAGTTCTTGAGGCAATACTTATGGAATCGTAATGTTCAGATAAACTGAATGTACTCAGTAACAGTATCTATAAAATGGACATTTCTACTTAAAGTAGAAGGTAGTCTCAATCAGTGATCTTAGAAAAGTGAGCAATCATTATTTAGTAAATTAATTGCTTGTAGGTAATTATGATATCTGACCCCAGCACGTCTTCTAGGTCAACCTTCAATATCATCCTGGACCTTGAGTTGTTGCTACTTCATCAACCTAATATGCAGCATTTCACAAGGATTGCCTTTGAGCCCCAAGTAATTTAACATCTATATAACCCACCAGCCCATAAATAATCCCTCAAACCCACTTGCAGAGATTAAACATCAACATCATCTCCTATGCAAACAACATTCATGTCATTTTCTCACTAACATAAGCCAACCTGCCCACCCAAGCAAAATTTGTTGGCTGCATGTCCTCTGTGGTAGACCTGAGGAGAAGGAACTGCCTCAAGCTCAAAGGAGACAAAACTGAAGTGAACCACTTTGGAAAACACACCTCTCTCTGGTCCACTGGATGGTGGCCAGGTGGTCTATGGAGCACTGCCAGGAACGTGGGCATCATGATCAACAACCCAAACTCCAAGATCAATCAAGTCAACACAGTCGCCTTCACCTACTTCTATACCCTTAAAATGGTCAGGAAAGTCTTCAAGTGGTTCATCCTAGAGACTCACAGAACCCTCACACAAGCCGTTGACACCAGCAGTCTCGATTATGACAATGTCCTCTAAATCAGCATCACCACGCAGCTCACCAAAATACCAACTTATACAGAACACAGCCACAACACTAACCCTAAACCTACCACACTGCACTCAATGATTCATGCACCTGAATGACCAACACTGGCTTCCTGTCTACTAGCAAGCTCTTTTTTTGGTTTATGCTACAAAGTGTGTTTTAATGGAAACAAAACTGATAGGTCCAAGAGAGTGGCGGTGCTGATGTATATGGTTAACCTTCCTCTGTTTTTAGAGCTCACACGTGTACAATAAATCCCATGACATGTTAACTGAATCTGGTGCACAATAAAAACCAAAATAAACAGCCGTTCTCAAATGAAGGGGTATTCAAGAGAGAATCATTTCTGTTGATATTGTTGTTGAGTGATATCTATTCCAAAAATCTCCTCATGCCAAAGGGCATCTGCGGCAGCCTTTTAGAGTGCTCGGTTGTGACAATTTATTTAGGGAGTATTTTCAGGACTTTCTGGTCAATAGTGAAAGTGAAAGAATGAGAAAATGCAAGCCTCTGAATATCAAGATGGGACCAGCAGCAGAAGCAAATGATCGAGAGTATGCATATTTAAGTGGTAAAGATTGGTCACTGTTGATCAGATAACGAACCGTCTAATGAAAGGTCTCCATGGTTTTCAGAACCATAAGTTCAGAGAAGATGAAGCTGGCTTAAGCAGAATTTCTACGCCTTTGATGTGAGCTATGGTGATGCTCAGGGGTCCCATTGCCATCAAAGGAATATTGAATAGAGACATAATGGCTTCTGTAATGTTCAGGTCTTTATGGTTGGTGCTTTGAAATATTTGCACATCATTGCCATATGTGAAGAACTTGAAGTGGAAGCAATTGGATGCTTTCAATGTGCTCATTATTATCTTACACCTCCGAGTTACAGTCTGGAGTCCTGACTTCATAACTGAAAGGCCATAAGATAGCAGAGGCGTGCGTAGATTATCCAAAAAAATCCTGCACAGATGTCACTGGGCACACAGAAAAGTTATTGCTTCTGGGATTCTGTGCTCAGGCTCGTCATTCAGAAAGCATTCAGAGCAAGAGTGGGATTATTCCAAATGGGTTTCATATCCACAGCAAGAGTACATGTTGTACGGGGTGCTATATGCTGAATTTGAAAAATGAGGATCAAATGCTATAAAAGATTGTAATTTGACCTAGTGGACGGTATATAATTAGTTAATGAGAACAATTGACTGACATTTCTCTTATTAAATCATCATGGGAGGGACAAGCACAGTGTTTCTATTGGATGAGGATGGGAATATTTGCCGCTGCTAGGATGCGGACTCTTGAGGCTCGAAATATGTATAGGGACAAGCTTAAATAAGCTAACAATGCCTGGGAGGTGGGAGTTTTGGCAGATCTAATGAATGAATCAAGGAAGGGGGACTCCAAAGCATTCTGGGCCATTTTCACAAATGGCAGCTGGTCTGCTACAACTACTGTAGCCTTTCATGTTGAACCATTTAAGTGGGTACAGCACTATGTAGAGCTGTACTCAGATAAAACTGGTATGCCAAATGGCGAAGGAAGCATTAGATGCCCCATAATTAACTCAGAGCAATCAGAGACTCTTGCAATTACCTATGCTAACTCTCAGGAGGCACTGAAGCAAATTGTTCCCAATAAAGCTTGAGGCCTTTTTGCCTCTGAACCCGATATCTGGGCTACATACCTAAATTTACTAACTAAGGCAATCATGAGTGGGGGTTAAATACCTGAATTTTGGCACCATGCAGAGATCGTCCTGATATATAAAGAAAGGCCGGTGAAATGATCCTGGGAACTATAGGCTCATTCGTTTCTTAGACGGGCTCCAGAAGATCTTTTGTTGGCAGGTCTTAGGGAAACTAGGAGATTGGGCCCAGGAAAATAGAATACTTACAGAATTACAAGCAGGCTTTCGACCAAAAGTAACCACCCTCAATCAAATATTTAGGATCATCCTGATTTATTGAAAATAGTTCTGCTAGGGAAAGGTCACCTCTATTTCATATTTGTTGACCTTAAGTCAGCTTTTGGCTCAGTTCCTAGGTGTAAGCTGTGGGAAGTATTGGAGAATATGGGAGTGCCAACAAACATCTTAGATGTTATAAGAATATATGAGATACGTCAAGCCTGAGTGAGGTATCGGAGGAATGGGAAACAAACAGAAGTTTAGTATTGAGAGGTAAGTACGGCAGGGCTGTGTTCTGGCTCGGACCCTTTTCTCCCTTGTTATTAATGACCTTGCAGAAACCCTCAACTTCCCAAACAACAATGCCCCCAGAATAGGTGATATGAAAATTCCAACGTTGCTATTTCTGGATGACACCCATCATATTTCCAAAACTCCAATTGGCTTGCAAGCAATTCTGGACCATTTTTTTTGTTGTGTTCTGTGCCGATTGCGGTCTGGAGCTGAATACAAGCAGGCCAAATAGATGGTGTTTAACCCCAATAAATCTGCTCAACCAAGGATATGTGCTTACAACTTACCACTTGAGTGAGTCACAATTTTTGTGTATTTGTGGCTGATCCTTTCTCACAACTTTAGTTGGAAGGCTGAAATGGCCAGAAGTCCACTGAAATTGCAGCAGACCAGGACAGTGCTAATGTTGGCAAAGAAAATTAAGTCCATGAGTTCACTGCCTGCATTAGAGGTATACAGTGCTATGGCAAAATGCACAGCTGTACACATGGTTGAGCTTTGGTGGAACTCTGCCACAAATGAGCTATCAGTGGTTGAGAGCAAATTCATCTAGCACCTAACCAATCTTCCATATAGTATCCCTACTCTCCCCTTATTGCAAGATCTGGGCCTCTACTCGATTTCTTTAGCAATGCAGTTGAGACTTTTACTACTCTGGCACAGATAGTGGACAATGCCAGAGCTCGAATCCTGTAGGTCCCCCCCTTAGAGAAATCCTGTGCTCAGTTGGCCAATCAAGGATCGTTTGGCTATCCTATATAAAGAAAATGTCTAAATCACTTGCGTTTGAGAGCCTGTGGGATAGCCCAGAAAATTCCCATTTGATTTCGAGGCAGTCAATAAGGATCGAAGTAGGGACAATCTTTGGGGTGAATCATTTAAGAATTTTAAATGGGTGAATCTATCATATCAATTTTCGGAGGCAGCTGTATTTGAAGATTATGAGAGTCTCCTCATGTTAGAATTTTCAGTGAGGTGTGGTGGAAATAGAGCCATTAGTATTGTGTGTCCAACATGTGGCAGTGTCCCTGAACAACTTTGTATTTTTTTTTTTTGTGGCATACAGGCTTCCAAGGAGGAAGTGGATTGTTTCATTGTGTAAGCTTTTGGGCATAAAAACCCTTGGTCCAGCTGTTAGGATGCAAAAACAGATACACAAGAGATGGTCATTATTAGTTTAGCTACATTTTTGCATGCAACCTGGATCATTTGCAAGAAGCAGGAAACTAGTGCTGTGATGTGAAAGGGGTGTATCATATTGTCGTGCTGTTCGGTCAATGTTGCGATTTTATGTTTTAGGAATTTATTTGGGGCTTTGTCTGATTATTATGAGTACCAATCATAACTGGGTAAGGGAATTTATTTCTTTTTGTACTTTTTCTTTATGTTTTCTATATTTTGTGTGTTTTTAACTACATATTTATTGCACGTTTCTAATTGTACTTCTATGGCTGACTAATGTTAGGAGAATGGAGAATATCATGTGAAAAACCGAGTTCTGCTAGTGGTTTGAGATCCTTCTCATTTGTAGAGTTCATGGTGGCAATTACCTTGTTGCAGAAATGCTATAGGGAAGGACATTACAATAACAAGCAAATAATATCACAATCTTGTTGTCTGCATCTCAAACAGTTAGACAGAGCAGTTGTATTAGCTTGGCGCAACATTTTCAGGGTCTAATGCCCACATGCAGTGTTTTAAACAAACGAAAGTTTAGTCTGGCTTCATGTGTGCCTTTATCATAAATTTCAAAAAGTTCCGACCAGTTGGTTTTGAAGTATTCTTTTCCCAATCTAGTTTGCCATTTGAGTACTGTCGGAGCTGTCAGGAATTATGTTTTTCTATTGGTACGTTGTATAAATCAGATATTACCCTGGGATTAAGTGCTCCATTTGCGCAGATTAGCAATACTTTTGACTTTAGGAGAACCTGTGGTAACTATATTGAAACTTGCTTGAAGAAGTGTCTCAATTACAGGTATCTTCAATGTTGTCAATTGTCCAACTGAAAATCATCTTGTAGTCCTGAAAAAGTTTTGACCTTTCCATCATCTAGCAGGTTATCCAGTGTGAGGCTTCCACTTTCCAGTTAAGTGGTTGACTGTTTAATTGGATCGCTGTATTACACCAAACTGTAGCACTGGCATGTAGATACAGATGGACAGAGCTGTCTGTACGTTGTGACCCAGGTTTTGGACAATTCAAGCAGTTCAAGATTTGATTTACCACATAACCTTATAGTATAGCAACATATCTAGCAAGCCTAGACCCTGATTCCGTGTCTGCCTACAATTTGCTCATCTTGAGATGGGGCTTTTGTCCAACACAAATAGTCTTTGATCATCCCTGCTTAAGGCCAAATTCTAGGATAGTGATGAACATCGAGGCAGACAAAAACGCTTGTAGATTTTTATTTGCTGCTGGTCCAAGATTAACGAGTCTTTCCCATGTAATAAGCTATTGTTGGAAGAAGTTTTGCAGACATTACAGACATTAGTGGTTTGAAAGAAGGCCCATTCAACTTCCTAGAGAGGGCACAAAAAGCAAAGGTCAGAGCTTTACATTTCTGCATGATGTGGTTTGTGCACAGAAAAATTCAATTTATCATCTATGTTGAGACCGAAATATCTGTAGTATCTAACTTCTTCTAGCATTATATCATCTAAATTAAGTTTGAGGGCAGGGCCAAAGGTGTTCCAAATGGACATGATTTTTGATTTGATGATATTAAATTCCAATTTGTTGGCTGTGGCAAAGTTGGCCAGTGCATTGACTGACCACAGGAGACCCACTCTTGTGTAGCTCAGGAGAGGAATGTCATCTGCATACAAAAGATGTGATATAGGTTGAGTTCCTAGCTTTGGTGAATGTGAGTTGATCTCATCTAGCTTCAGGGACAGGTCATCCATGAAAAGATTAAACAAATCCGGGGCCAGGAAGTACCCTTGCTGGAGACCAGTATTTATGGAATCTTCCTCGATAGCTGTGTACCATCTGCATGCTTGATATGGACCCAAGTTTTTTCATACATTTCTACGGCTCACAAGACTATCATGCAGGCCCCAGCTACCCCCAAAGAAGGGATCTGTCCACATGATTGAAAGCACTGTTAAAATCTATAAAGCATAGGTGCAGTTTCATGAAGCACCTAGATTTGTCAGCTACGACACTTAGTGCTAGTATATTGATCATAGTGACATAACCCTTCCAGAAGCCAGTTTGATTTAGGGGTACAAGGTTGACAGTTAGACCATTTGACCAAATCGTCTAAAGTTAAGGAGGCATGGTACTTAGCTTCGGAGTCAATTGGAGCGATCAGTCTATAATTAGCCAGGTTTGGTCGATCCCCACCTCAAACACCAGGTTAATGATGGATCCTCTCCAACCATCCTGAATAGTACTTCTCAGTTCTACTTCGGTGAACAAAATAGCAAGTGGCTTGGACCAGATTTCTAGATCTGACTTGAAGATAGCATGCGGAAAGCCGTTGGAGTCAGGTGTCCTTTTCTGATCAGTTGGGCTACCACCTCTTCTGGCCATTGCTTGTTTGCTCCTTTGACTGGGTGTTTACTCTGGCTGTCCATTCTTGGTTGGTGAATATGTTCGACAAATAAATCGCCCAATATTCTTCCGAAATGGACGAGTAATTGATAGCTCTTGACACCTGGTCGAAGCCATTGACTGTAACCCAAAAAGGCCCTGGTGTTAGCTGATTTTGAATTGAAAAGAAGTCTTGATCAGAAATATTCCTGCTTCTCTTTCTGCACGATCCATATCTGTAATTTATAGCTTTTTCTTAAACATTTTATTGTCTCACACATAGTTGTTGTAACTTTTGATTTTTTTTTATCATTCTAAGCTGACTCTGCAGCCTCTTTCCCAGCTTTAAGGTTTTTCCCGATTAACTCCAAAGTTCCTTGTGGTGCCCCAAGTCTGCACGGGCCAAGGTGTAGAGCTAAGAGATGACAGTTTAGTTAAAAAGGCAGACCACGCTTCCACTGCAGACA
Organism: Pleurodeles waltl; assembly: GCF_031143425.1. NCBI lineage: Eukaryota > Metazoa > Chordata > Amphibia > Caudata > Salamandridae > Pleurodeles > Pleurodeles waltl. The sequence goes on along the minus strand of NC_090437.1, from coordinate 778,706,881 downwards.
GATGCTAAGATTTTGTAAATTAGAACACTGCTTTTGTCTTGGAGGTTAACTTTGGCAGAGAAAGGTATGACCAAATGAGGCGCTTTAAGTTAATTGATCCGAGGCCCTATTGGTGTATGATCCAATATGATTATATCATCGGCACAAAGCAAGCAGGGTATGGGCCTTCCTCCTAATATAGGGGCGAAACCCTCGCACCAGGATAAGGGAGTGGGTAAGTTAGAGATGTACAAGGAGACCAGCATTGGGGCAAACCTATAACCTTGTTTTAAACCATTCTGAGTTGGTATTTGATGGAATAAGCCCCTTTTGCTCCCTAACAGCACCCTACACCAGGTGGAGGAATGCAGGGCAATCACCAAATCTTGAATACCTGGCATGCCTTGTCGAGAGATCTTTTGCCCATAGCATAGTCCGATCTACCTTATCAAATGCCGTAGAAAAGTCAATAAAGGCTGCATAGATCACCTCTGCGCTCAGAGTAACATATTTCTCATTTATTACCTGAAGGGCCGAGATGTTATCAATTGTACTATGCTTAACTCGAAAGCCTGATTGCTCCAGAGGGATGATTTTGTTTCTTTCTGCCCCATCACTAATCTGGGGGAGCAAATATTTTACCAACCACATCCCCCCACAGAGCAATCTGGTAGTAATTCCTGGGACAATTCAGTTCCCTTTCTTGAAAAGGGGAACAATAATACTATTCTTCCAGGATGGTGGAATTTTTCTGGTGTCATAGCAAAACTTAGACCAGAAACAATATTCAACTCCAAATGGGAATATCGTGTTTTGTAGCTAATATAAGGATTTTGTAAGGACCCATTGCTGCAGAGCTACCCAAGCCTCTAATAATATCCTCAATATCTTTTAAATTGGGGTGTGAGTATGAGGGAAGCTCCACAGTATACCCATTGGATGCATAAAAATCAAGAGATGAAAGTTCACCAGCTTGATTCGTTAAAGGCAATTGGGAGAGATCTAGTTCTTGAGCCGGACTCATCTGCTACCAATGACCAGAATAATCTTGACTGGCCATTAAAAGCTTCTTCGCTTAGATCAATCCTGAATCTATCGATTAGCTTATCTTTTTAATAAGCTCAACTGAGTATACCTTTCTAAAGTGTATTCTCTGTATTGTTTGCGAATAAGGGCATTGATTTTTCTGTTTAGTAGAAGTAGGGGATGGGATTTTACTGTATGCTTCCCCTGGGATTTATGGCAGGTGGTCATAATTAGCTGCTGCATAAACTCAGAAAATTTCTCCAAAACAGGTCCTGCCCAGTTTGAGACTGCCTGAGACGGTCTCTAGAATGCCTTCAAGCCCCTTAACCCCGTTGCGGGACCAATATGTTCTGCCAGTTTTAATATTAAACTTTGTTTTCGACCCATCCAGGCACCAGGAATCAGCAGAGTGAACTGTCAGGTTAATAGATGCAACCAGTATGTTATGATCACTAAGTGCTGTCTCTATTACTTCTTTGTCCTGTAACAAGGAGAATATCTGATAATTGGTTATCACAATCCAGAATGGCCCTAGCACCATATTTATTCTCCTGTGCTAAAATCATGCACAGGAGGGAGGAGGGGTCAAAAAAGCCTGGGTCAGGGCAGGCGTAAGGAACACCATGGAATAATCCCACAGGTGCCCGCTCCAGGGACACCCCCCGCCCACACCAGAGGATGGGGGATCCAATCCCAGATAAGTAAAGCGTATTTATTATTATTTTTTAATTGCAATTAGGGGCCCTGAAGCGGGCTCCCCTACATGCCACTGGGTGCAATGACCATTGGCCATGCCACGGGACACCGGTCCCCTGTGCTGGCCAATGGGGTGGTGGGCATGACTTGCCTTTTCCAAGACAGGAGTCATGTGGTATGGATGGTTTTGCATCAGAAAATGACTAGGCAGGGTAGAGTCACTTTTTTGGTGCAAAACCCCCCTTCTTCCATAACGTCCTATATGTTTTTTTTTTTTTTTTAACGCTAGCCCACCCTTTGCAGCAGCTTGGACCATTCCATAAATATGGTGCAAAACTGCATAAGTGCAGTTTTGCACAGAAAAAAGTATAAATCAGGGCCCAAATCTCTTGTAAGCAGATTACATCTGCATTAAGAGTTCAAAAACTCAAACCCCCCCCCCCCTCATTTTTTATGCCAGCAACTTTCCAGGATATGATAGTGGGCTTTTTGCTCAAGTGATAGGACTACTGGAGAGGACATTGTAGAGGAACTACTTAAGGCAGCTGGTAACCCGTTCCAATTGACAATTTTTGTGATGCACTCCGAGGGGTTCCTAAGTAACACTTCCCTGCCATGTTTCCCCAGAGAGATTTGCAAACACTGTTGTCAGAGGAAGCGGTTGGCTGGGTGACATAGGTGTGGGGGAATAAACATATGGTTCCCGGCACCAGTGGGGGAGGTATTGTGAAATCTTACCAGCTGGTGTGCTCCCTGGGTCCCTTGGAGTGGGAACAACCTTTGCATTGCAAACTATCTGAATAATTTAGAATTTTGCAGACAAAAAGAAAAAAACTCTGGTTATGGGCCCAAAACCTCCAGAGATAGTTAAATAGATACCAATAACTTACACTTACTAAGTGACTACCTCTGAGAAACACTTTAGAAGTAGATCTATTTAAAAACGGTTCTCTGTCAAACAGAAGCTTTAAGTCTAAAGTCAAAGTGTCCACATAATTTTGACTCCCCATCCATAGAAACCTGCTTTAGATTAGGGCAATTAAAAATTATTCAGAGCATACTACTCTACAACACTACAAACAGGGAGAGTGCCTACCCCATTGCATCTCAGAGTGCAAACAAGGACTTTCTTCCATATGCTGAAGGTGTCCTAAAATCCAGCAGTACTGGAAGTGGTACGTATCATGAACCATGGCCTGGAAGTTCCTTTGGAGGCTAAATGGACCCCTTAACATTGCCAGTGACGTACAATTGTGCAGGTATCCTTAACATCCCAAAATGTTGCGGTCAACCCTGGCTAGGTGTGTGTTACTGTCATCATCTGCAAGATAGTGCAACATTTTAGAACCAATATCATTTAATAATATTGATATCACATGGGCAGAGAAAATCCCTAGACTGTTCTTATACTCCTCGGGCAAACGACAATTTCCTACATAAACAGAGCACTGGAAAGGTGCTTAAGTCCCATCTTTCAGTTGCTAGATTTGGATGGGGGGGAAAAAAATTAAATATCCAAGATTGTTTGGTATTTTTTGCACACAATGTTGTTTATTAGTGCCGTTTTGTATTGCAGATGGATGGGTATGACTGTTTAGGTGTCTGTAAGCTAACACTATTCAATATGAATGGTCAGGTTTTGCTACAGGAAATAAGGGGTTATTTTTTCCAGAGATCACAATTTAGTATTAGTTTTCCCCAGATTATGTTAATGGTGCGTTCTAGGTCTCCCTCAATGTGTATATTATAGTTTGTAAATCCTGTTGGGTGTGGAGACACATTGATCACCGTTTCGACTTCAGGAAAGTTGTTAGTCTGTCACATCCAGAAAATCTAAGATTCTGCCTAGCTGAGTCACTGCCCACACCCTGTTCTTCAGTAATGTTTAAAACTGGACATGTTCGGTTTAAACAGCCCCAGCTTCTTTCTTTTTGATTCAGGATTTTTCCTTGTGGAAGTTTTTATTCCTTTTTCTAAATTTTCTGAAGAAAATGTGAGTCCTTTATCTTTACGTACTTACTTCAGTTTGACCACCCTCCTCTCACTCAGCTTCAGAGGACTGGCTAAATATCAAATGTCAAGCTGCTGTCAACTAGTGAGCCTGTCTGACCATGCTGGATTGTCCTGCTTAAAGCTCCAGAGCTCCTCACTGCAAAGGACAAAGACTTCGAAGTTAGACCTTGATTTGGGCACTCAGTCCCAGAAGTGGTAGTTGGGGCGGTGGGAATTGATTTTAATGTTCACTTTTGCCTGCTCAAAGGGATGCTAGTTAAATTGATATTTAAGGAAATGCTCTATTCATCTCACAATCCATTTGGGATTGAACATTAATAATTTGTTGAGAAAATGTAATATGTGCTTTGCTTACGAGTATAGCACTATTAACGGCATGCTCCCAAGCACCTTCATGTGGAGGGGGTGAGGGATCAGGTATTTATCATTGGCATATTTAGCAACCAAGGAAGAGAGAAACCAATTACAAAGCCTCACTCAGTGATCATCTCCCTCAGTATTCTCTGGATATTTTAACTGGTTGGAGCCAGGCATTACTATTCAAAGGAAAAAGGTGGTTCACATCAAGTGAAAACGTCAATACAGTTACTTTTTTATCTTGAATGGTCTAGGGCAATAGTATCCTGCCTAGATGGCGAGGCTGCTATAGTTACTATAAAGCAAGCCTTCCTCCCTCTTTCAGAGGTAGTTGCAACGTTACTATGTAGAGATGTACCCAAAAGCCTCAGTAGATAAGGGCTGTTTGATGCCGCATGTTCGGACTCTATAGGTAAGCAGTTATTTTTCCAGAATGGCCTAATGGGATCACTATTGGCTTTTGACCTCTTTAGATCTATAGTACTCCTCACAACCATCCAGATGCCACTGCTAACTGGTATACATATTGGTGCTGTATAGGTCGATTGCCTAATTGGTCCCTGGGAGAACACTGGATAAACCTTCAGGTTTGGGTACTTTTGAGACACCATTGTTTCCTTCTTTTCTCCCAATCTTTAACATTTCTCCTTTTCTGTCCCGACTAGGACCCTTAAACAACTCATAACCGAAAGTGTGATTTCTACTTTTGTAGCCCATAGACCACTGTATGTTAACTTAGGAGTATGAATTCCCTATTGATAAAACAAAGGCATCATGCAAAGGACAACTTTTATCAGCATGCTGGTTCAGGGTTGTCCTTTTCATTTGGCCATCCTTACACAGCAAAAAACTGGAGTGCATGGAATGGTTTTGCTTGAGTACACAAGAGTAATCAGTATAACCAATGATTAATTACACTGGATTATATCTGAGCAGGCGAGTGGAAAGCACCTATACGCTTCGGTAATAAGCACTGTACAGCCACAATTGTTAAATCAAGCACACAAGACTGATTGCGATGTCTGGTTGTAAAGATTGTGGGCTTACCAAGAATGTAGAGTGCACCCATTGCTCACCCCAAGTTGGTTTGGTTATCCATTTGCTTGCTTCTTGATGGCCTTCCTTGTCCACCTTGGGTCGGTCCCTCACCTGGAGCTAAAAGCTTATTTTAATCTTCACTGCTTAAAGCAGCCAGAACATAGTGTTAATACCCAGTAGTGGATGGTGGTTATTCACGTCACCCCCAAAATGTTTCTGAACAAATTCAATTGACACTTATTTGCGTAAGTCCAGAACGTAACTCTTCCCTCTTTCCCCAATCTGCTCACTAGGAGCAAAGATGCACATGTGGGCAGCGACCCTGAAACATGACCTGCCAAGTATACCAGCATCTCTACAACTTTGATCTGACTCTGCAGTGATGCCTGCCCACAGAACAAGGACCTGGTATTGGTGCACACCACGCTCCTTGAAGTAAGGTAGTGGAATTGCTGCATCAGGTGAAAGCACAGTGGCAAGTTGTCACTTATGCACTAATGGTTGCTTACTTTATCTGTAAGTTTGCACCTTAGTGCGTGCAGCTAGAGCTGTCTCTCTCAAGACAAGTATTTCTGGGTTTAGCCTATCAGTAGAGAGCATGTATAGTAGGTGGGCTAGTAGAGCACTCTTCTGGCACCAACATTTTCAAGCTCATCTGGGGTAGAGTAAGGTTTGTTAAATTCTATACCATGTGCATACCAATACCACTGGGGCTTGCTTAATGTATTAAATGCTTCCCTAAACACAAGTGCCTAAACTTGTCATTCCACAGAGCGACAATTCATTCCATTGCACTAGATTAGTAAAAGAAAAAAAAAAAAAAAAAACCAAAAAACAGTGGACAAACTTCTTTAATACTGTTTATTAGGACAAAGATACATAGCACTTACAAGTTGAGATAATTCAAAGAACCAGTTCCCCATAAAGACAATGTTCATACCACACAAACATGAACCGTAATCAAACAGTATCTAAAAAATTGAAGCAGCTGATATCCTACCATGCAAGATTTGCCCCCTTTTTCCGCCAAGTGTAATACCAGGAATGGGTTTGAAAAAAAATGTATGCATAGTGGTTTGATTAGCAGCTGGGCTGATTTTACAGAAATGCCTTAACCACTCATGAGTAAAACAAAACAAACAAGAAGCTACAAGTTGGGCGGCCATGGAGTTCCCCCCCCCCCCCCAGGTACAGCTTTGCCGTCTAATCCTGTATTTGCTGCATAAGCTGCAAATTTTTTACAAAAAGATCATGTTTCTAAATCAACCTGTTCAAAACAGCAGTATGTGTTGCAACGCAGTGAAAGGCCCTTTAATGGTCACCTTACTGTTCCCTATTGCTATCTTTGGGTGGTGAAAGTGGTCCTAATGAACCGTAACGAAGGTCTAGACTATTTAAACAGGTGAAAAACATACTAAAATAATGAACACAAAATGTCCCACATTTGCCTTCCATTGAACTTTACTCCGCTCTGCTGAGTAATTCCAGCAGCCCTTTAGGTAGTTAAGATACATTTAGGGAAGGTAGTGCTAAAGGTTGGTACGAGGAATTTAGGATTTGGTAGTAGCAAAGGAATTAGTAAAAAGTTTTTTTTTTTTTTAAAGTCCGGGTTTCAACCCAAATATAAGTTAAAAATAGTCCCATTACTTAACCATGTGCGGTAAAGACCTCTTTGAGTCGCACCAAGAACACGTGTCTGAACACGGCTTCCTTTCAGCCAAGCGAAGCACTACTCACCTTAACTCCCCAACCATGCTTATAACCAAAGCTATTCTGAAAACGAAATACCTATTCGGGACATCTTGGAGCCAAGGATACTCGGCGGGTATATCACAAGGGCAACTCAAGTCAGAAATAAACATTTTTTACTTAAAAAAAAAAAAAATCAAATGCCTCTAACAATTACATAAGGTGCTGCTTTTCCCTTACATACATGTAAAGGATCTCCAAACATGTTTCTGTTTACTAGTTGATAACGGCGTTCAAAACATCCATGCCTAAAAATAAAGAATGCAAGAGTCAGCGTCATTACAGATTTCACTCTGAGAACAGACAGATTTTCGATTTCTACAAGTAGCATCAAGGGATGACTAAAACACGTGTAATTGCATTACAGAAGGGAAGACCCTGTTCAATGTAACATCAGAATGTGCACATTTGTCAGCAGGTTAAAAAAATCTCTACCCTCCGGCCCGCCTCCAGCTAAAGCCACCAAATGAAATGCGATTAATTTATGAAAACGAGCCATCAGCATCAACCTCCGCACCACCCAAAACTTCTTTAGTACACTCCACGGTGATGTGACTTTTCTTGTGAAATTATCCTAATCATGTTAACTACACGGCACCATACAGAAAATGAGTTACACCGGGTAGCTCGATGGTTCAGTCTTAGCATGCATCTAACCAGAGAAGTAATGTGCCTCACAACAAGATGCGGAATGAAGGTGGGGACTTCCTTCCAGTTTCTAGCGAGGGATACTCTCCCCCTCCGAAATGGCCACTACAAAGCATGACAAGCTTTGAATGGGCAAAGCTAGAGAGGGGTTAAGAAGCTAGCAAGAATACATGTAAAAGGGGCACACATAGGTACCCCTACTTTTAACACGAAGACAATTAAAACTACTCTGGAATCGAGGTCCAACCAAAGTAGTCATTTAACAAAGACCCATCCACACATTTATTATACAAAATATTAAGATCACGTCGATCCACTTAAAAGTAGATCTGTTCCATCACGTGTTCAAGACTAAGACTAATTATTTTGAAATAAACTATAAATTCTGACGGGTTACCAAGTGTCACTAAAAATCCTAAATTGCAACAAAAGGCTAATAAAAGTTGAAGACTTACCTTACACTAAAATACGTTTACATCGGATGACGACGCACCTAGAAAGAAAAAAATACAAATTTAATAATAAATTATTAATCACTAGACGTTACTCCAGCGATCATCAGCTAAGGTTGCACGATTATTAATTAGATCCATGTATCTAAAGCAAGTCTGTTTGCGTGTAATTCTTTTTGAAGTGAAACGTTCGAACATCTAAATTCACGCCCGGAATTAACTACTTGAGAATATTAAAAACACAACGTTACGCCGAACACTCAGACCTTAACTGCACTAGCGCGAATGAATGTACCCCACGACAGGATCCGGAGAGGCATGCAAGTCACCAGCTCCAGGTTTTAGTGAGAAATGCTTTTCCCCCCTGTGTTGGCCATCACAAAGCACAATAAGCTCTGAATGCGCACTTAAAAGGGGAGTCCCAAATTCCGATCAAACACACGTAAACAAAAACAAATGGAAAAAAATAAGACTACAAACAAGCAGTCGGGAAGTCAAACAGTGTAAAGTACACAACGGGACGGAAAGAACCACAGTAGAAAAGTTTTAAAATTGATCACAAACTAAACCACTCCCAGCCTCATGTAACACAGCTACCACGCTCACAAGGGACTATCCTTACTTCACGATTGACGAAAAAGAAAGGAGAGAGCCAGTCTGCGATTTATAAACCCCTGTCCTATCGCGAGAGCAACATAGGCAAGTTGAGCGACTAGTTCGCATTACAGGAATTCACCCGTAGTACCAACGCAACACCATGTGACAAAAACGTCACATCCTCCTGTTCTTCCAGAGCTCGTACATTGCGTAGGATTTTTTTTTAAATCCTGTACGTCGTCTGTTTTCTTTAGCATGTATCTACGACCTGGCTCTCTGCGGTGTAGTACGTTGAGCTGTTTTACTGTCCGATGTTCGGTGCTGGTACAATTGGTGTTTGAGCGTTGAATGAAATGCATAATGATATAGATAATTAGTTTAAAATAAACTGCTTAGATTAGGTTTTGCAGCTTATTATCGTAAAATGAAACCGCGTAGAGAAGGATTCGTATAAAATACGAGTTTTGTCATCTGGTGTACGAATTCCGTGGTACCAGCAGTAGAATGTCCAAGTCCGCTCTTTTTCTCTGGAAGCTAGCACGTTCTGGAAATTGTACTCTTGGTTCATGGTTGATTTTCAGTGAACATAAGCTTATGCTAGCTCGAATTAAGTTTACAGTTATCTTGTTACAGCCTCACAAAATCACGTCCTTTGTTTACTCTGTTACAAGTACAGAATAAAACATTTTCTAGCTTAAGCAACAAGAATTTTCAATTCTATTAAGGACACGGAGGCGAGGATTATGCTTTCTCTTTCTTTTACAAAACTTTCACAGAAGCCAATTACAAAACGTTAAAGGAAAAAACTACATTTCCCAATATCACTAAATACATGTCATGTGCTCCAATCACCTATCGTGACCTCCAACCATAAGAGTCCTGAACCCCCTACATCACTTCCTCTTTCTTTGTATCAGATAATCCTAAAACCACTTGAACACAAACTTTCTCTGAAAATGAAGAAATATGAAAACTTCTCTCTTGGCAACGAATTTGATGATTAAACCACTCCGTCAACTAGCCCAAAACGAATCCTTCGAAAAAGAAGAAACTCAACGATATTCTCACCACCACCGATCTCCAAAAAGATCTCAAGAATTCTTCTGATCAGAACCTGGAAAATAAGAATACATAATAATACTCCTCCTAGGAAGATGATATCAGAGACAACTATAAACATCTCATCAACAATTCAAGGGAGGGCATGATACTTTTATATACAGTTATACAATTGAATAAAACTTCTCATACCCATAATGGGCGGGATAATCCTCGCCTCCGTGTCCTTAATAGAATTGAAAATTCTTGTCGCGTAAGCTAGAATTTTTTTTATTCTATGTCAGGACCGGAGTCTCGGAATATGCTCTTTTAACCCCTTCTGTGCCGCGGACGTAGTGGTTACGTCCCGCGGCACAGTGCTGCTGTGCCGAGGACGTAACCACTACGTCCTTGGCACACAGCCCAGAGGGAGCGCTCTCGCTCCCTCTGTGTGCTTCCCCCCACCCCCCCAAAGTCAGGGATGGAAGGGGAAGCCCTTCCCCTTCCACCCCCGACCCCCCCACCCCCCCATAATGACGTCAGCGCGCGATCGCGCGCTGACTTCATTATGGGGATTTCGCCGCATAGGAAGCCATTTGCTTCCTGTGCGGCGACGAGGAAAGAGGTGAGTTCCTCTTCCCGGTGGGTGGGGGGTTTGGGCTAAAGAGGCACCGGGGGAAAGGAAAGGCTTTTCCTTTCCCCCGGTGTCTCTTTGAGCATTCCTGCTGCCCGATCGCATTGCGATCGGGCAGCAGGAATGCCCACTAGACACCAGGGATTTGTTTTTTTTGTTGTTTGCTCGTGTTTCTTGCTGGCGGGGAGCGGCCCCTTGGGCAAGGGTCGCTCCCCTTGTGGGGGCAATTAGTTACGGCCATTTCTGCCCCCCTTGGGGGCAGATTGGCCTACTTTTTAGGCGGATAACCACTGGATCACCAGGGATTTATATTTTCTGTGCAGGTATGTTGGGAGGGGGTGCCCCCTTGGGCAAGGGGCGCCCCCCCCAAGGGGGCAGAGAACTGTTGGCCATTTCTGCCCCCCTTGGGGGCAGATCGGCCTATTTTTTTTAGGTCCATCTGCCCCCAAGGGGGGCAGAAGCCACTTAGGCACCAGGGATTGTGTGTGTAGTGGATGGGGGGGCGCCCCCTTGGGCAAGGGTCGCTCCCCTTTGGGGGGCATGTCTTTTAGGGCCATTTCGGCCCCCCTTGAGGGCAGATTAGCCTATTATTTTTAGGTTGATCTGCCCCAAGGGGGGCAGAAACCACTAGAACGCCAGGGATGTTTTTTTATGTGTTTATTTTTGTGGGGGGGCGTCCCCTTGGGCACGGGGCGCCCCCCCAAGGGGGCATTGACCTGTTGGCCATTTCTGCCCCCCCTGGGGGCAGATGGGCCTATTTTTCTAGACCCACCTGCCCCCAAGGGGGGCAGAAGCCACATAGACACCAGGGATAGTGTGTGTGTGTGTGTGTGTTAGTGGATGGGGGGGGGCTTGGGCAAGGGTCGCCCCCCACTTTGGGGGCACATGTACCCAGGCCATTTCTGCACCCCTTGGAGACAGATCAGCCTATTATTTTTAGGCTGATCTGCCCCCAAGGGGGGCAGAAACCACTAGAACGCCAGGGATTTTTTTTTATTTGTTTATTTTTGTGGGGGGGCGTCCCCTTGGTCACGGGGCGCCCCCCCAAGGGGGGCATTGACCTGTTGGCCATTTCTACACCCCCTGGGGGCAGATGGGCCTATTTTCTTAGGCCCACCTGCCCCCAAGGGGGCAGAAGCCACTTAGGCACCAGGGATAGTGTTGTGTGTGTTTTTTTTGTTTTTTTTTGTTTGAGGGCTGTCCCCTTTGGCAAGGGTCGCTCTCCATGGGGACACAGTACTAAAGGTATTTTCTGGCTTCCTTGGGGCAGACAGGCCTATTTTTTTAGTAGGCCCATCTGCCCCTATGACAGAATCCACTTAGGCACCAATTTCTAAAATGTTTGATGGTGGGGTGTTTGTCAACTGAAGAAGTCTTTGCATTTGTGATAAAAAAAAAATTCCTCCTTTTTGTTCTAGTTCAAAGCTTTTGCTTTATTTGCTGTGGCTCCTTGCGGTTTTGGCGGTGGTTGACCTGCAGTTTGCACAGTTGCATGTTTTAGGTAAGTAAAAACAATTTACTCCAAAGGAGTATTGTTGCCATGCATGAATGACATGTTTGTAGGGGGTGTACTAAATGCAGGATTGTGTGTGAAATTGTCCTTAGGTTTGTGCACAATGATATTTGTTTTGTCTTATTTCTAATTTGCCTTTCTTTCTTTCTTTTTAGTGGGATATCATTGGTGATTGCTGTGTAGTTGCTGGTGAATCAAGCTTTTTCAGGCAAGTGAGCGGTATAGGTTTTGAGTTTGTAACTCTTACTAACAAAGCTACACTTTGTTACTTGTCTTACACAGTGCTGGTTGTTGGTGGTGAATTTGTCCAGTTAATTTTAGCAGGAGAGATCATGGCTAGCCGCAGGATGACCGCTCAGCAGGTGGTTGGTATGCTTTTTGAGTCACAGTCTGATCATGACTATGAGACGGACTCTGCATCTGAGGCAGAGGAGGAAGTCAGAGATTCTGGCAGTGATGTTTCTGTTGGAGGGGAATCTTCTGATGATGAAGCCACACTCAGTGCAGATGAAGGTTCTGTTTTAGAGGAGGACATTGATGTGCCAATAGTGCAGCAACCTGGGGCTGAAAGGTTTCCCGTTAGAAGACCTGATGTCTGGGTTGCCCCAAACATGGAGCAGCCAGAGTTGCCTGCCTTTACTGGTCTCCCGGGGTGTAACGCCAATACAGAGAACTTTATGCCTATCAATTTCTTTGAGTTATTCATGGATGATGTGTTTTTGGAAGAGATTGTTGAGCAGACTAATTTGTATGCGGAGCAGCATTTGAGGGACAACGCTGCTAGACTTAGGCCACACTCTAGAGCTGCCCAGTGGATTCCCACAAATTTGGAGGAGCTAAAAAAGTTTTTGGGTTTGACTTTTTTGATGGGGTTGATAAGGAAGCCGTCACTGGCTTCTTATTGGTCTACTAGTCCCTTGATGGCAACAGCTATATTTCCAGCTACCATGAGTCGTAATCGGTATTTGCTTCTTCTTAGGATGCTGCATTTTGTTGACAATGCATTAGCCTTGCCACGAGATCACCCAGATTCTGACCGTCTTTTTAAGATTAGGCCTGTCCTTGATCATTTTGTAGATCGGTTTTCGGAGGTCTATGTTCCAGGCAAAGAGATAAGTGTGGACGAGTCTTTGGTCCTCTTCAAGGGTCGTTTGGTTTTTAGGCAGTACATTCCTAGCAAAAGGGCACGATATGGAATTAAATTGTATATGCTGTCTGAAAGTAGGACAGGATATGTGTATAGTTTCCGTGTGTACACTGGTAGGGATTCCAATATTGACCCCCCTGGTTGTCCTCCCACTTTTGGAGTTACTGAGAAAATAGTGTGGGATCTTGGTAGACGACTGTTCAACAAAGGTCACCATTTGTATGTAGATAACTTCTACACTGGTGTGCAGTTGTTCAAGGAATTGTTTAGAGTGGACACAGTTGCTTGTGGCACAATCCGTTCTAACCGGAAAGGCTATCCAAGGGAGCTTGTCTGTAAAAAACTTGAGAGGGGACAGTGCTGTGCCTTGCGGAACGAGGAGCTGCTAGCTTTGAAATTTTCAGACAAGAGGGATGTCTACATGCTAAGTACCATCCATGATGAGAGTACTTCCCCTGTGACTGTTTGGGGCCAGGTTGCTGAAGTGCGCAAACCTGTGTGCATTTTAGATTATAATAAGCACATGGGAGGTGTAGATAGAGTTGACCAGAGGTTGGAACCTTATACTGCTATTCGTAAGTCTTATGTTTGGTATAAGAAGTTAGCACTTCACCTCTTCCACTTAGCAACCTTCAATGCTTTTATTGTGTTTAGGGATAGGTCTCCAGACTCAAAGATGACATTTGTGAAATTTCAGGAGTCAGTGATAGAGAGCCTTATTGTGGTGGAACAGGCCAGAGTTCCTAGAGAAGCAGTGGTGGAGGATGTGGCTAGATTGAAAGATCGCCACTTTGCTGAGCACATTCCTCCCACACCCAAAAAAGACTTTCCAGCTAAGAAATGTAGAGTGTGTTTTCGAAGAGGTATCCGGAGGGAGACTCGAATGTACTGCCCAGATTGTCCTTCAAAGCCTGGGCTGTGTGTCGGTGCTTGTTTTAAGAATTACCACACCCAGAAGAATTTCTGGGAACAACCATGAGTGTAAACTCATGTCTGTTTTGTATTTTCATGTGTTTAGTTTCATGGTTAGCATTTCTGTCATGTTGTTAGTTAGAGCTTTTGTGTTTGTTGTTTTGTAATTCTTTCTACTTAGTTAGGGGTTCCTCTGTTAAAAAAAAAAAAAATATGATGCCATTGTGTGTGGAGTGGGGCTTGGCTGAGACTGTACATATTGACTTGATGTTGGCTACTGCAACACACTGCAAGCCAAACACCAGTCCACACACTCCCATCAGCTGGTGTGATTGTTGTATCAGGCATGTGGGCGTATGTAAGTGATGGGCCCTTGAGTGGCGCTGTCTGTCGATGTGAGTGTTGTAATGTGCTGGGCCCGTGGCTGGCGGTGTGAATGGCCTTGTGTGTGTCATGTATGAAAGTTGTGTGAATGGACTGTAAAGCGGTTGGTGCCTTGTCGCGGCTTTACAGCTCACGAGCTGTGAGTCATTGGTTCAGTTTTTTGCCTTTCAGTTACTAACAGTGCTTTTCATTTTTGTGAAAGCTCTTGTTAGTAAAATTTGATCCACTGAACCATCACTCACCCTCGTGCCAAATCCAACCAGTATGTGTGATAAAAATGACCAAACCTGCTCCGCTGTAATCAGGCGTCGCAGGACACCTATGACACGCTAGGTGCCTCAGGTGGGACCCCGATGATGAAGCATGCCACCAACTTGGTTGGTGGGTGAGGGGTCTTTTTCACATAACCTAAGTGTGTTTCTTTTCAAAATTTTAGTGTTTGGCACATCACGGACGTATGTGGGCACATCAAAACGATATATTACAAAACTACCTGTGTTTGGGGGGGGAGAGGGCACCTATGTTTTTGGTCCTGTGTGCGGCCTTCATCTAGGGAAACCTACCAAACCCAGACATTTTTTAAAACTAGACACCCCAAGGAGTCTAGGGAGGAGTGGCTTGCGTGGATCCCCCAACATTTTCTTACCCAGACTCCTCTGTAAACCTCAAAATGTGCTTAAAAAAAGCATATTTTCCTGACTTTTCTTCGTACGATCACCACTCCAGCACAAAATTCCTACTCCCCAGTGTTCCCCTCAGTCTCCCAAATAAAATGACACCTCACGTATGTGGGTCCCCAAAGCAGAGTCAGTCTAAAGATGTATAAAAGAATATGTCCTTATAAACTCGCAGTACTATCCCCTGTATCTCTACAAGTTTTGGGCCTTATTCTGTTGGAGGCACCTGGCCCACCCACACAACTGAGGTATCATTTTTATCGGGAGACTTGGGGGAACGCTGGGTGGAAGGAAATTTGTGGCTCCACTCAGATTCCAGAACTTTCTGTCACCGAAATGTGTGAAAAATGCGTTTTTTTAGCCAATATTTGAGGTTTGGAAAGGATTCTGGGTAACAGAACCTGGTCAGAGCCCCTCAAGTCACCCCATCTTGGATTCCCCTAGGTCTCTAGTTTTCAGAAATGCACAGGTTTGGTAGGTTTCCCTAGGTGCTGGCTGAGCTACAGGCCAAAAACTACAGGTAGGCACTGTTTTCAATGAAAAAATGTGATGTGTCCACGCTGCGCTTTGGGGCGTTTCCTGTCGCGGGCGCTAGGCCTACCCACACAAGTGAGGTATCATTTTTATCGGGAGACGTGGGGGAACGCTGGGTGGAAGGAAATTTGTGGCCCCTCTCAGATTCCAGAACTTTCTGCCACAGAAATGTGAGGAACATGTGTTTTTTTTAGCCAAATTTTGAGGTTTGCAAAGGATTCTGGGTAACAGAACCTGGTCCGAGCCACACAAATCACCCCATCTTGGATTCCCCTAGGTCTCTAGTTTTCAGAAATGCACAGGTTTGGTAGGTTTCCCTAGGTGGCGGCTGAGCTACAGGCCAAAATCTACAGGTAGGCACTTTGCTAAAAACAGGTCTGTTTTCTGTGATGTGTCCACGTTGCGCTTTGGGGCGTTTCCTGTCGCGGGCGCTAGGCCTACCCACACAAGTGAGGTATCATTTTTATCGGGAGACGTGGGGGAACGCTGGGTGGAAGGAAATTTGTGGCTCCTCTCAGATTCCAGAACTTTCTGCCACAGAAATGTGAGGAACATGTGTTTTTTTAGCCAATCTTTGAGCTTTGCAAAGGATTCTGGGTAACAGAACCTGGTCCGAGCCCCGCCAGTCACCCCTCCTTGGATTCCCCTAGGTCTCTAGTTTTCAGAAATGTACAGGTTTGGTAGGTTTCCCTAGGTGCCGGCTGAGCTAGAGGCCAAAATCTACAGGTAGTCACTTCGCAAAAAACACCTCTGTTTTCTTCCAAAATTTTGGTGGTGTCCACGTTGCGCTTTGGGGCGTTTCCTGTCGCGGGCGCTAGGCCTACCCACGCAAGTGAGGTATCATTTTTATCGGGAGACGTGGGGGAACGCTGGGTGGAAGGAAATTTGTGGCTCCTCCCAGATTCCAGAACTTTCTGCCACAGAAATGTGAGGAACATGTGTTTTTTTAGCCAATTTTTGAGCTTTGCAAAGGATTCTGGGTAACAGAACCTGGTCCGAGCCCCGCCAGTCACCCCTCCTTGGATTCCCCTAGGTCTCTAGTTTTCAGAAATGCACAGGTTTGGTAGGTTTCCCTAGGTGGCGGCTGAGCTACAGGCCAAAATCTACAGGTAGGCACTTCGCTAAAAACAGGTCTGTTTTCTGTGATGTGTCCACGTTGCGCTTTGGGGCGTTTCCTGTCGCGGGCGCTAGGCCTACCCACACAAGTGAGGTATCATTTTTATCGGGAGACGTGGGGGAACGCTGGGTGGAAGGAAATTTGTGGCTCCTCTCAGATTCCAGAACTTTCTGCCACAGAAATGTGAGGAACATGTGTTTTTTTAGCCAATTTTTGAGCTTTGCAAAGGATTCTGGGTAACAGAACCTGGTCCGAGCCCCGCCAGTCACCCCTCCTTGGATTCCCCTAGGTCTCTAGTTTTCAGAAATGCACAGGTTTGGTAGGTTTCCCTAGGTGGCGGCTGAGCTACAGGCCAAAATCTACAGGTAGGCACTTCGCTAAAAACAGGTCTGTTTTCTTCCAAAATTTTGGTGGTGTCCACGTTGCGCTTTGGGGCGTTTCCTGTCGCGGGCGCTAGGCCTACCCACGCAAGTGAGGTATCATTTTTATCGGGAGACTTGGGGGAACGCTGGGTGGAAGGAAATTTGTGGCTCCTCCCAGATTCCAGAACTTTCTGCCACAGAAATGTGAGGAACATGTGTTTTTTTAGCCAATTTTTGAGCTTTGCAAAGGATTCTGGGTAACAGAACCTGGTCCGAGCCCCGCCAGTCACCCCTCCTTGGATTCCCCTAGGTCTCTAGTTTTCAGAAATGCACAGGTTTGGTAGGTTTCCCTAGGTGGCGGCTGAGCTACAGGCCAAAATCTACAGGTAGGCACTTCGCTAAAAACAGGTCTGTTTTCTTCCAAAATTTTGGTGGTGTCCACGTTGCGCTTTGGGGCGTTTCCTGTCGCGGGCGCTAGGCCTACCCACGCAAGTGAGGTATCATTTTTATCGGGAGACTTGGGGGAACGCTGGGTGGAAGGAAATTTGTGGCTCCTCCCAGATTCCAGAACTTTCTGCCACAGAAATGTGAGGAACATGTGTTTTTTTAGCCAATTTTTGAGCTTTGCAAAGGATTCTGGGTAACAGAACCTGGTCCGAGCCCCGCCAGTCACCCCTCCTTGGATTCCCCTAGGTCTCTAGTTTTCAGAAATGCACAGGTTTGGTAGGTTTCCCTAGGTGGCGGCTGAGCTACAGGCCAAAATCTACAGGTAGGCACTTCGCTAAAAACAGGTCTGTTTTCTTCCAAAATTTTGGTGGTGTCCACGTTGCGCTTTGGGGCGTTTCCTGTCGCGGGCGCTAGGCCTACCCACGCAAGTGAGGTATCATTTTTATCGGGAGACTTGGGGGAACGCTGGGTGGAAGGAAATTTGTGGCTCCTCCCAGATTCCAGAACTTTCTGCCACAGAAATGTGAGGAACATGTGTTTTTTTAGCCAATTTTTGAGCTTTGCAAAGGATTCTGGGTAACAGAACCTGGTCCGAGCCCCGCCAGTCACCCCTCCTTGGATTCCCCTAGGTCTCTAGTTTTCAGAAATGCACAGGTTTGGTAGGTTTCCCTAGGTGGCGGCTGAGCTAGAGGCCAAAATCTACAGGTAGGCACTTTGCTAAAAACAGGTCTGTTTTCTGTGATGTGTCCACGTTGCGCTTTGGGGCGTTTCCTGTCGCGGGCGCTAGGCCTACCCACACAAGTGAGGTATCATTTTTATCGGGAGACGTGGGGGAACGCTGGGTGGAAGGAAATTTGTGGCTCCTCTCAGATTCCAGCACTTTCTGCCACAGAAATGTGAGGAACATGTGTTTTTTTAGCCAATTTTTGAGCTTTGCAAAGGATTCTGGGTAACAGAACCTGGTCCGAGCCCCGCCAGTCACCCCTCCTTGGATTCCCCTATGTCTCTAGTTTTCAGAAATGTACAGGTTTGGTAGGTTTCCCTAGGTGCCGGCTGAGCTAGAGGCCAAAATCTACAGGTAGTCACTTCGCAAAAAACACCTCTGTTTTCTTCCAAAATTTTGGTGGTGTCCACGTTGCGCTTTGGGGCGTTTCCTGTCGCGGGCGCTAGGCCTACCCACGCAAGTGAGGTATCATTTTTATCGGGAGACTTGGGGGAACGCTGGGTGGAAGGAAATTTGTGGCTCCTCTCAGATTCCAGAACTTTCTGTCACTCAAATGTGAGGAAAATGCGTTTTTTTAGCCAAAATATGAGGTTTGCAAAGGATTCTGGGTAACAGAACCTGGTCCGAGCCCCGCCAGTCACCCCTCCTTGGATTCCCCTAGGTCTCTAGTTTTCAGAAATGCACAGGTTTGGTAGGTTTCCCTAGGTGGCGGCTGAGCTAGAGGCCAAAATCTACAGGTAGGCACTTTGCTAAAAACAGGTCTGTTTTCTGTGATGTGTCCACGTTGCGCTTTGGGGCGTTTCCTGTCGCGGGCGCTAGGCCTACCCACACAAGTGAGGTATCATTTTTATCGGGAGACGTGGGGGAACGCTGGGTGGAAGGAAATTTGTGGCTCTTCTCGGATTCCAGAACTTTCTGCCACAGAAATGTGAGGAACATGTGTTTTTGTAGCCAATTTTTGAGCTTTGCAAAGGATTCTGGGTAACAGAACCTGGTCCGAGCCCCGCCAGTCACCCCTCCTTGGATTCCCCTAGGTCTCTAGTTTTCAGAAATGCACAGGTTTGGTAGGTTTCCCTAGGTGGCGGCTGAGCTAGAGGCCAAAATCTACAGGTAGGCACTTTGCTAAAAACAGGTCTGTTTTCTGTGATGTGTCCACGTTGCGCTTTGGGGCGTTTCCTGTCGCGGGCGCTAGGCCTACCCACACAAGTGAGGTATCATTTTTATCGGGAGACGTGGGGGAACGCTGGGTGGAAGGAAATTTGTGACTCCTCTCAGATTCCAGAACTTTCTGCCACAGAAATGTGAGGAACATGTGTTTTTTTAGCCAATTTTTGAGCTTTGCAAAGGATTCTGGGTAACAGAACCTGGTCCGAGCCCCGCCAGTCACCCCTCCTTGGATTCCCCTAGGTCTCTAGTTTTCAGAAATGTACAGGTTTGGTAGGTTTCCCTAGGTGCCGGCTGAGCTAGAGGCCAAAATCTACAGGTAGTCACTTCGCAAAAAACACCTCTGTTTTCTTCCAAAATTTTGGTGGTGTCCACGTTGCGCTTTGGGGCGTTTCCTGTCGCGGGCGCTAGGCCTACCCACGCAAGTGAGGTATCATTTTTATCGGGAGACTTGGGGGAACGCTGGGTGGAAGGAAATTTGTGGCTCCTCTCAGATTCCAGAACTTTCTGTCACTCAAATGTGAGGAAAATGCGTTTTTTTAGCCAAAATATGAGGTTTGCAAAGGATTCTGGGTAACAGAACCTGGTCCGAGCCCCGCCAGTCACCCCTCCTTGGATTCCCCTAGGTCTCTAGTTTTCAGAAATGCACAGGTTTGGTAGGTTTCCCTAGGTGGCGGCTGAGCTAGAGGCCAAAATCTACAGGTAGGCACTTTGCTAAAAACAGGTCTGTTTTCTGTGATGTGTCCACGTTGCGCTTTGGGGCGTTTCCTGTCGCGGGCGCTAGGCCTACCCACACAAGTGAGGTATCATTTTTATCGGGAGACGTGGGGGAACGCTGGGTGGAAGGAAATTTGTGGCTCCTCTCGGATTCCAGAACTTTCTGCCACAGAAATGTGAGGAACATGTGTTTTTGTAGCCAATTTTTGAGCTTTGCAAAGGATTCTGGGTAACAGAACCTGGTCCGAGCCCCGCCAGTCACCCCTCCTTGGATTCCCCTAGGTCTCTAGTTTTCCGAAATGCACAGGTTTGGTAGGTTTCCCTAGGTGGCGGATGAGCTAGAGGCCAAAATCTACAGGTAGGCACTTTGCTAAAAACAGGTCTGTTTTCTGTGATGTGTCCACGTTGCGCTTTGGGGCGTTTCCTGTCGCGGGCGCTAGGCCTACCCACACAAGTGAGGTATCATTTTTATCGGGAGACGTGGGGGAACGCTGGGTGGAAGGAAATTTGTGGCTCCTCTCGGATTCCAGAACTTTCTGCCACAGAAATGTGAGGAACATGTGTTTTTTTAGCCAATTTTTGAGCTTTGCAAAGGATTCTGGGTAACAGAACCTGGTCCGAGCCCCGCCAGTCACCCCTCCTTGGATTCCCCTAGGTCTCTAGTTTTCAGAAATGTACAGGTTTGGTAGGTTTCCCTAGGTGCCGGCTGAGCTAGAGGCCAAAATCTACAGGTAGTCACTTCGCAAAAAACACCTCTGTTTTCTTCCAAAATTTTGGTGGTGTCCACGTTGCGCTTTGGGGCGTTTCCTGTCGCGGGCGCTAGGCCTACCCACGCAAGTGAGGTATCATTTTTATCGGGAGACTAGGGGGAACGCTGGGTGGAAGGAAATTTGTGGCTCCTCCCAGATTCCAGAACTTTCTGCCACAGAAATGTGAGGAACATGTGTTTTTTTAGCCAATTTTTGAGCTTTGCAAAGGATTCTGGGTAACAGAACCTGGTCCGAGCCCCGCCAGTCACCCCTCCTTGGATTCCCCTAGGTCTCTAGTTTTCAGAAATGTACAGGTTTGGTAGGTTTCCCTAGGTGGCGGCTGAGCTAGAGGCCAAAATCTACAGGTAGTCACTTCGCAAAAAACACCTCTGTTTTCTTCCAAAATTTTGGTGGTGTCCACGTTGCGCTTTGGGGCGTTTCCTGTCGCGGGCGCTAGGCCTACCCACACAAGTGAGGTATCATTTTTATCGGGAGACGTGGGGGAACGCTGGGTGGAAGGAAATTTGTGGCTCCTCTCAGATTCCAGAACTTTCTGCCACAGAAATGTGACGAACATGTGTTTTTTTAGCCAATTTTTGAGCTTTGCAAAGGATTCTGGGTAACAGAACCTGGTCCGAGCCACACAAATCACCCCATCTTGGATTCCCCTAGGTCTCTAGTTTTCAGAAATGCACAGGTTTGGTAGGTTTCCCTAGGTGGCGGCTGAGCTAGAGGCCAAAATCTACAGGTAGGCACTTTGCTAAAAACAGGTCTGTTTTCTGTGATGTGTCCACATTGCGCTTTGGGGTGTTTCCTGTCGCGGGCGCTAGGCCTACCCACACAAGTGAGGTATCATTTTTATCGGGAGACGTGGAGGAACGCTGGGTGGAAGGAAATTTGTGGCTCCTCTCAGATTCCAGAACTTTCTGCAACAGAAATGTGAGGAACATGTGTTTTTTTAGCCAAATTTTGAGGTTTGCAAAGGATTCTGGGTAACAGAACCTGGTCCGAGCCACACAAATCACCCCATCTTGGATTCCCCTAGGTCTCTAGTTTTCAGAAATGCACAGGTTTGGTAGGTTTCCCTAGGTGGCGGCTGAGCTAGAGGCCAAAATCTACAGGTAGGCACTTTGCTAAAAACAGGTCTGTTTTCTGTGATGTGTCCACGTTGCGCTTTGGGGCGTTTCCTGTCGCGGGCGCTAGGCCTACCCACACAAGTGAGGTATCATTTTTATCGGGAGACGTGGGGGAACGCTGGGTGGAAGGACATTTGTGGCTCCTCTCAGATTCCAGCACTTTCTGCCACAGAAATGTGAGGAACATGTGTTTTTTTAGCCAATTTTTGAGCTTTGCAAAGGATTCTGGGTAACAGAACCTGGTCCGAGCCACACAAATCACCCCATCTTGGATTCCCCTAGGTCTCTAGTTTTCAGAAATGCACAGGTTTGGTAGGTTTCCCTAGGTGGCGGCTGAGCTAGAGGCCAAAATCTACAGGTAGGCACTTTGCTAAAAACAGGTCTGTTTTCTGTGATGTGTCCACATTGCGCTTTGGGGTGTTTCCTGTCGCGGGCGCTAGGCCTACCCACACAAGTGAGGTATCATTTTTATCAGGAGACGTGGGGGAACGCTGGGTGGAAGGAAATTTGTGGCTCCTCTCAGATTCCAGAACTTTCTGCCACAGAAATGTGAGGAATATGTTTTTTTTTAGCCAAATTTTGAGGTTTGCAAAGGATTCTGGGTAACAGAACCTGGTCCGAGCCACACAAATCACCCCATCTTGGATTCCCCTAGGTCTCTAGTTTTCAGAAATGCACAGGTTTGGTAGGTTTCCCTAGGTGGCGGCTGAGCTAGAGGCCAAAATCTACAGGTAGGCACTTTGCTAAAAACAGGTCTGTTTTCTGTGATGTGTCCACGTTGCGCTTTGGTGCGTTTCCTGTCGCGGGCGCTAGGCCTACCCACACAAGTGAGGTATCATTTTTATCGGGAGACTTGGGGGAACATAGAATAGCAAAACAAGTGTTATTGCCCCTTGTCTTTCTCTACATTTTTCCCTTCCAAATGTAAGACAGTGTGTAAAAAAGACGTCTATTTGAGAAATGCCCTGTAATTCACATGCTAGTATGGGCACCCCGGAATTCAGAGATGTGCAAATAACCACTGCTTCTCAACACCTTATCTTGTGCCCATTTTGGAAATACAAAGGTTTTCTTGATAGCTATTTTTTACTCTTTATATTTCAGCAAATGAATTGCTGTATACCCGGCATAGAATGAAAACCCACTGCAGGGTGCAGGTCATTTATTGGCTCTGGGTACCTAGAGTTCTTGATGAACCTACAAGCCCTATATATCCCCGCAACCAGAAGAGTCCAGCAGACGTAACGGTATATTGCTTTCGAAAATCTGACATTGCAGGAAAAAGTTACTGAGTAAAACTTAGAGAAAAATTGATGTTTTTTTCACCTCAATTTCAATATTTTTCTTTTTCAGTTGCTATTTTCTGTAGGAAACCCTTGTAGGATCTACACAAATTACCCCTTGCTGAATTCAGAATTTTGTCTACTTTTCAGAAATGTTGCGGTTTATGGGATCCAGCGTTGGTTTCATGCCCATTTCTGTCACTGACTGGAAGGAGGCTGAAAGCACAAAAAATCGTAAAAATGGGGTATGTCCCAGTAAAATGCCAAAATTGGGTTGAAAAATTGGGTTTTCTGATTCAAGTCTGCCTGTTCCTGAAAGCTGGGAAGCTGGTGATTTTATCACCGCAAACCCTTTGTTGATGCCCTTTTCAGGGAAAAAACCACAAGCCTTCTTCTGCAGCCCATTTTTCCAATTTTTTTAAAAAAAATGAAATTTTCACTGTTTTTTGGCTAATTTCTTGGCCTCCTTCTGGGGAACCCACAAAGTCTGGGTACCTCTAGAATCCCTAGGATGTTGGAAAAAAAGGACGCAAATTTGGCATGGGTAGCTTATGTGAACAAAAAGTTATGAGGTCCTAAGCGCGAACTGCTCCAAATAGCCAAAAAAAGGCTCGCCACAGGAGGGGGAAAAGGCCTGGCAGCGAAGGGGTTAAAGCTGATCCATAACAATAGAGGCAACATCAACCACAGGTTTAAAGTAAAACTTATGAAATGTGTTCTCAGAAGACCAGTCAGCTGTCTTCATAATATCTTGCAAACTAGAACCTAGACCAAATGATTTGGAAGTCATAGCTCCTCTCACCGAATGTGTTCCAAACTGCTCAGTATTAATACCTGCTTCACTCATTAACCATTTAACCCATCTAGCCAAAGTGGCAGAAGTTACTGGTCTAAATGGTTTTTGAATGGAAATTAACAATTGATCATTCATATTTTGTCTGAATTCTTCAGTGGCCGATTCATAGTCCTTCAAACATTGTACCACACATAACCTAGAATTATTCGGATACCAAGGATAGGATACCGACCTGCAATTAGTTTTAGTCCTCCTTGAAATGGAAAAGGGAACACCTTCAGGCGAATATATTCTACCAGATAAATCTAAGGCTTTGACATCAGAAACCCTTTTACAAGAAATCAAGCAAAGCAACATAGTCAATTTTGCTGATAGTTGTTTGCACGATAAAAACGTATTACTAGGCCAGGACTCAATAAACTTTAAGACCACATTTACATCCCATAAAGAGTTATACTTGGATTGAGGAGGATTGGAAAACCTTTTACCTCTCAATAATTTACAGACTAGAGGATGTTCCCCAACTGGTTTACCATCAATAGGCTTATGCCCGACCGAAATAGCTGACCTGAAATTGTTAATAGTTCTATAAGCTAGTCCAGTGGAGGCTAAACTTGCTAAAAAGTTAACCACTAAATCAATACTTGACTCCACGGGATTGATACTTCTACCATCACACCAACTATTCCATCTGCGCCAAGCAGAAGCATATCTCTTGTGGGTGCTAGAAGCCCAGGCCTGTTTGATAAAGTCTCTAGCTTGTTGCGAAATGCCTGGGGTTTCCCAATTTTTCCTGAAACCATCCATGCCATCAACGTAAGCGTCCCCGATGAGATCAGAGGATGTTGAAGGCCCTCCGGACTCAAGAACAGGTCCTGACGAGGAGGAATGAGCAACGGTAGAGCACACGCTAACTGGAGTGCAATAGGGAACCAGGGCTGAGATCTCCAAACAGGAGTCACTAGTATCAAGTCTGCCTTCTGTCTCCGAATCTGAGATAGCACCCTGGTGATCAGTAGAAATGGAGGGAACGCATAACCCCGAAATAAGGACCAATCCTGTAGGAACGCATCCGTCGCTGAAGCCAGCGGATCCGGCCTCCAGCTGAAGAACTTGTGAATCTGGGTGTTGAGGCGAGAGGCAAAAAGATCCACCTCGCAAGGGCCCCATATCTGAACCATCTGTTGAAAAATATTCTGATCCAATCTCCAATCGCTGGCATCTCTCAGATACCTAGAGTTTCAATCCGCTACAGTGTTCTGGGCCCCCGGTAAATACTCCGCTACAATCACCAACCTGTGAGCTAGACAATAATGCCAAAACTCCTTGGCTATCTCCGCTAAGATCCTGGATCTCGTACCCCCCTAACTTGTTGGCGTATCTTACTGCTGACACATTGTCCATCCTTAACAGAATGCAACAATCTGTCTTGAGGGTGGATAAACTCTTTATCGCAAACGAGCCAGCTAGAAGTTCTAAACAATTGATGTGAAGGGATTGTTCCGTCGGAGACCAACGACCCCCTGTCACTACAGATCTGCAGCGGGCTCTCCATCCCCGCTGACTGGCATCGGATTCTATCTCCACTTCCGGATGGGACCCGAAGATGGCTCTGCCATTCCAGGATTCCATGTGATGCAACCACCATTGAATCTCCTCTCTGACTTCCCTGGACAACAGGATTAAGGTTGAGTAATTCCAACCCTGACTCAGATATTTGATCTTTAACCTCTGTAAAGCTCGATAATGTATAGGGGCTGGGAAGATTGCTTGAATGGATGAGGCCAGTAGACCCACCAATCGAGCAATGCTT
Organism: Pleurodeles waltl; assembly: GCF_031143425.1. Taxonomy (NCBI): domain Eukaryota; kingdom Metazoa; phylum Chordata; class Amphibia; order Caudata; family Salamandridae; genus Pleurodeles; species Pleurodeles waltl. The sequence continues at coordinate 778,681,179 of NC_090437.1, read as the reverse complement.
CTTAAGGAAATATTCTGACTTGCTAGAGCCGCTCTCAACTCCCTCTTTATGTTGCAAATCTTTAGAGAGGGAAGAACCAGTTGTGCTTGTATCGAATCTATCTTGAAACCCCAAAATTCTATTACTTGAGTCGGATTCAACAATGACTTATGCGCATTGATAAGGAATCCCAAATCCTGCAAAAGATTGATCGTCCAGTTCAAATGCCTTTGTACTGTAGCTGGTTCCTGGGCCATCAAAAGGATGTCGTCCAGGTAAATTATCAATCGAACCCCCTTGGTTCTCAGGAACTCCACAACTGGTCTCAACAACTTCGTGAAGCACCATGGTGCTGAGGATAGACCGAAGGGGAGGGCTGTGAATTCCAAGCATCGACCCTTCCAATGGAACTGAAAGAATTTCCTGTGTGGCAGAAAAATTGGAATTGAAAGATAAGCGTCCTTCAGATCCAATCTCACCATCCAGTCTCCTTCTATTAAAATGTCCCTTAACATGTGGATTCCCTCCATTTTTAAGTGCCTGTACACCAACCAGGAATTGAAGTCCTTCAAGTTCAAAACCAGGCGATGACCTCCTCCCTTTTTGTCTACGACAAATATAGGGTTGCAAAACCCCTCTGGGTGAGGGGCTGAAAATATGACTGCACCTTTGTCTAAGAGTGCTTGAACTTCTGTATCTATAAAAGTCTGATTTTCTAGGGAAAAATTCATTTGAATCGGAGGGGATACTTGGTGAGGGGTACTGAGGAATTCTAGAAGAAAACCTGAAACAGTCTGAAGTACCCAAGGATCTCCGGAAACCTTTCTCCAATTGTGAGCGCATAAACCCACTCTTCCCCCAAGAATAACCTGAGAAGGGTGAATGATTCTTACCAGTATAGGAGGCGTCTTGGATCGCTCCTTGCTGCCCCCTGCGATGTCCTCTGCGGAACCTGGGTCTGCCGCCTCTGTTCCGGGTGGGGTAGAAGGTGGTATCTGACTGGTCATTGGACCAGTTACCACGTCCTCTCGGATAATAGCCTTGGGGACTGGTATAGGAGCCTCGGCCGGACATTCGTCCACCATAACGTCCGGCCCTGACAAAAAGGCCTCTTCTGAAAACCTTTTTAAGCGACAATTGGGCCTTATCCAGTGTAGAAAAGGTGGAGCAAATCTTTGCAAGTTCCTTAATAAAGGAAGATCCGAATAAGAGACCTTCGGCCGCTGGAACAGCCTCTGAGACTGCGAGATCTACCAATTTTGGGTCCATGCGCATAAGTATCGATTTCCTGCGCTCCGCTGATATAGCGCAATTAGTGTTGCCCAGCTGGCAAACCGCGTGCTGAGCCCAACCTAATAAGACATCCGTATTCACCGGAATACCAGATTCTTTAGAGCTAGCAGCTAAATCAAGGATCTGAGTAAGAGGTCCTGACATGTCTAGAAGTTTGTCCTGGCAAGAACGCCATGACCTGTCCAAACCTTTCTTCGGGTCCTTAGAGAACTTCTTCAAAAAGGTAACCATGGTCGGGTCAACCTCTGGGGTCTCGGCTACATTGTTATCTAAATCAGATCTGGGACATTCCGTCTTGAGGTGAGTGCGAACCTCTTTATCATAACCTTTTCTCAGGTTATCGTGTACGTATTGCGCCACCTCTGAAGACAGGAGCCAGTTAGAGGATCTAGGGTGTATTATTTCAGAGGAGTCGAAGTCTAATAGTTGCGAAGTAGGACGCTTCTTCGCTTTCTTACTGGAAGATGGCGTGGATTGGTCATCTGAGTCTTGATCTGAAGAATCACCAGAAGAGGCAGAGTTTTCCAAATTACTATAGTTATGCTCATCGATACGCCTTTTGTGCAGTTTAGCAAATGCTTCTGCATGTATATCTTCAGGGTCACCTTCAATAATGTTTTTTGTTTTAGCCTTAGATTTGGAGGCGTTTAGAGGGTTGACCCCTTCGGGATTATCAGAGGATGGACCCGGGACCCAGCCTTGAGAGTGAGCATATTCTAGTAGTTGACCAGAAAAGGGGCCTAACGCTCTCACCAAGGCATCATTTACGGATTGCTGTACTCTAGAATCAAGTGCCTCCACTAAATTAACCTCCAATTGGTCCACCGTATCTTCAGGGTAGTACCCTGTCTCATCCTCATTCCATTGTGCCATTGTAAGCAATAGAATATAATTCAAATAAAAGGGGGAGTGAAAAAACCCCTTAAAAGGCAGATGGAGCTCACAAAATTCTATAGAACTATAATTTAAATATATATTTAGGAGGGAGCCGCCTGTAATACACTCTAGGCAGATCCTAATAAAATTTTACAACCCAGCAGCACACTGTCTGGGCATCAGGGACACACTTCTCCAGCCTGCCTCAGTCAATATGCTGAATTGCACGAGGCGCGCTGCAATCTACGAGCCGATCCAAAGAAAATCACTTGAGGGAATGGATCGGCTCGTAAAACGCACGCCGGACAAAATCGATACTGGCAGTGAAGACAGACTGCGCGCAGCGCGTGCAGTGCTCCCGCTCCGCTCACAGAATAAATGTCCAAATTTAATCAATAAAACAGATTTACAAGTCGAAAGAGTGCGCGAAATCGCGGCGCTAAAAACAGTGAAAACACACAAATCGTATAGATTTAGCAAATAATGCAGAGAATAGATAAAATGTCACTTATCTGCTGCGAAGCAGCAAAGAAAGAGGAAGTGACGTTGGGGTTCAGGACTCTTATGGTTGGAGGTCACGATAGGTGATTGGAGCACGTGACATGTATTTAGTGATATTGGGAAATGTAGTTTTTTCCTTTAACGTTTTGTAATTGGCTGCTGTGAAAGTTTAGTAAAAGAATGAGAAAGCATAATCCGAGCCTCCGGTCCTGACATAGAATTCCAAGACATACACTATTAAACCCTTTTTAGAAACCTCTTTGCCTTGTTCCAAGGACACCGCATTTCTGTGGCAGTAGGAGGCCTAGCGTTCTATGTCAGGACCGGAGGCGAGGATTATGCGTTTGTTTCTTCACTTTTTATTACAGCAGTTTCAAAGAATGAAAGGGAAAAATAAACTCTACATATACCATGAATCATAAGAAGTAAGTGTCCATGACAACCATTAACCAACAAAATGTTTTCAAGCTAAGCCAACACGTTAGGAATTTTCAATTCTATTGAGGGCACAGAGGCAAGGATTATGCTTCCCCATGTCAAACAGGATTACTTTAGAAGCCATCCCAGAGTCATTGGATGATCATCCAACTACTGTAGAAGTAATTTTCACATAATCAGACATCATCAAGCTATTGAAGTCATCAGTAAAGTTTAGAAACTTGAGCCTGATGATTCGAGGATGACTTGAAAATGAGTATCTGATGACTTCACAAGGTGTGACTTCCTGATGACTTGAGGAGGATTTGAGAATGAGTATCTGATGACCTCACAAGGTGTGACTATTCCTGATGACATCAGGAGGATTTGAGAATGAGTATCTGATGACTTCACAAGGTGTGACTATTCCTTATGACTTCAGGAGGATTTAAGAATGAGTATCTGATGACTTCATAAGGTCGAATTGTTCTTGATGATTGGAGGATGATTTGAAAATAAACGTGCTAAACTCCACAAGCATCATTTCTTTTTAACATGACGAAATGACTCCTGATAGTTTCAAAATGATTTGCTGATTAACCCAAGAATACACCCAATATTTTGGTTTAATTTTTTGTCAGAAAGGTCCAACCTGTTGGGTAATTTTAGAATTATTTGCTGATTACTACTCAGTGAACACTATTTAGGTATTAAATGTGGTTTCTTTGAATGAAAATTAGCATACAGGGTGCTTCATCAGATTATATAAGAAAGGACACAAGTAAATATTTTGATTTTACATAATTTGTATTTATAATAATCAGTATTAACAAATATGTTGTGATAAAATGTTCAAAACATGTTAATTTTGAATCCACTTGATCAATTGTAGGTAGGGCCAATGGAATTAAGCAGGAATGGATCATGAAATTATTGGGCAGTATTGTCTAAATCATGCAGCTAGGAAAAACACATTATGAAGTCAAAGGATGCAAATTAAACAGCATATTCTGTGAAGTTGTGAAATTTAGCTACTTTAGATTTTAAAAAGGGGTTGCAGACTCAAGCAACTTGAAACTTTACATGCTTTTTTTAACTTTGCAAAGTGCAATACTGCGAAGTAAAAAAAACAAATGGCAGCTTCAGAGGAATGCTGTTGCACCGAGAAGCCATCCCTACTATGGCGACTTTCAGAGGATGGACTTTTGCGCTTGGATGTGGCCTCCAACAGAGACCGTACCGGATTTTTTTTTCCTAATCAGCATTCGAGTTTGACATTATGAACCATCTCTTGTTACTGAGCTAAGTCACTTGGTCTTACATCCCCCACAGACATTGCTGCCAGAGCTTGAGTGACACCCTAGCCCCCACCATCACACTGTCAACTGTCCTACGTTGAAAAGGCAAGAGAGGCTGGGACACTCTGAAGCTGGAAAAAATCCAATGTACAAACGTCAGGTCAAGTGGCTAAAACTTTGTCTTGGTGAACCTGGGAAGCACGAGCACCTTCACAGATGGTAAAGTTTCTGACTTTGTGGGTGAAGGGTGAATCTCCAACTGCCTCTATTTTCAACACACAGAGGTATGGATACAAAGTGTGTTAGAAATGGGGTTTCTGGTTGGCTAGGATAGGCACCTAAGCCAGGCAGAACCTACCCTGTCTAGTCAAGGTGAGGGAGTTACACACCCAAGATAACCTCTGCTCACCCCACTTGGTAGTTTCGCACGAGCAGTCAGGCTTATCCCAGAGACAATGTGTAAAGCGATTGCACAACACACACAATAAATACACCACAAAGTAAACACAACAACAAGTTATATAAAAATAAACTGTACTGCATAAAACATCATTAGACCAAACATGACACGTATCAGTAATACCCTGCTACACAAACAGTTGTCAGAACATCACACAGGCTACTAGTACTCTGCGGAAATAAGCAGTAGTTAGGTAAACATATAGGTTACTGGTATTCTGCAACACAAGCAGTAGTCAGGTCATCAGTATTACCAGAAATGCACAGGGCGCAATAAACACATTATCAGAGGTGCCCAGAAACGATAATGAATTCACATAACAATGAAACATTTCCTTCTGGTACACGGTCTAATAAACATGTTGAATGCAGAGTTATCATTCCGAATGCATGTAATGGAAATGCCCCCCCAGGGCAGACATAACAATTAATCCAGTCAGGAAAACATAATGTTGGCATAAGGGGGACTGTAATCCAAGAGAAAAAATGCAATCCCGGCAAGAGTTACTACCAACACCTTCTAGATGAAGGTGGCAGCATTTCTGCACTTCACTGGAGGAGAGACAGTAATTACCGCTCCCCACTGTCGGGCCTGCCGTGCTCGGTCCCTCCGAGCACGCGCAGGTCAAAAGATGCGGACTTCCCTCTGCCTGCTGCAGAGGTGAGGCATCACTAGGGGGCTTCTCGATGGGGTGGCGCTGCTGCTTCCCGGGAGGTCGGGGGTGCTGCTGGACGGCACCTCTCCTCACCTTCTGCACGCTGCGGTCGAGGGGCAGGTAGCCCTCTTGTTGCCCCAGCAATGCCCTGCAAGATAAACGCGCATCTCTGGGTGCCTGGGGAGCACACACTGCAGGTTGGAAGCAGCCTGTCACGCCGCGGTCGGTCCCTCCAAGCCGAAGAAGGGGAGACAAGGGTGCCTTCTGCCTCTACCTGTGAAGGGGGCCCAATGAGGGGGGATTCTCGATGTGTGGTACTGCTGCCGCCCCCACTGACTGGCAGATGGCACCTCTCTGGAGGGGGTTCCAGAGGGCGGCAAGAAGCACAGCACTCACTATGCACTCGTGAAAATGATAAAGGGGGGGCCCTTCACTCCCTAGGGCTGCAGCGCAGCCTGGGAGCAGGAGACAGCACTCCCCTTGCACTAGGCTCCACAGGGGTACTCTGGGTGACATGAAGACAGGTGGCAGAGGACTGGGAGACCAGCACCCCACAGGCAAGTGGGGGCGATCACCACCAGCAGTCCAAAAATGCCAGTCCATCCCAAGCCTAGGGGGGCAGCTAGTCAGCAGGGCAACGTGCAGAAAAGCGATCCTGATGAGTCCTTTGTGCAGTCCAGTAGCCTCTCTGGCAGAGGTTTTGGTTCCACTTCCAAAAGTGCTCTAAAAATATGTTTGGGTGGGGGGGGATTTACTTACACTCATTTTGTGCAGTCTACACATAAGGGGGACAAGGGGTTCCAACCAGCACTAACTGGTTCCAGGAGTGTCCCCTTTCTCCTCCAGCACTGGCTCCAGACATTATTGGTGGGGTAAATGAGCCCTTTGTGTGAGGCCAGGGCACAGCCTTTACAGATGCAGGTGTGCCCCACCTCTCCCTCTCTCAGCCCAGGAACACCATTCAATATATAAATGCACTATTGTGACACCTCCACCCTTCTTGTGTGCAGGCTGTCTGAAAGGTATGCACAAAGACCAGCTGTGACTCTGCCTGAGGCGTGGATTGGAGTCAAGATGCAAAACACCAGTGTCATAAGCACATAGAAAAGCCCACTTTCTAAAAGTGGCATTTCTAAAATGGTAATAAAAAATCCACCTACAGCATTAAGCAGCATTTCTCACTACCATTACAACCATACCAAACATGTCTACACTATCCCTCTTAGACCTATTTTAGGACATTTTCAATGCAGTCCTACGAGAGAGGCAGCACTCACCGTAGTGAGGAACCAGTACATAAAGACATATGTCCTGACTTTTACATACACAGCACCCTGCCCACAGAGCTAGCTAGGGCCTACCTTACATGTAGTAAATGAGGAGTTCCAGGCCTGGCAAGTACATTTAGATGCCAAGTCCCTGTGGCAGTAAACTGCACATGCAGGCCCTGTGGTAGCAGGCCTGAAACAGGTTTGAAAGACTACTTTTGAGGGTGGCGCAAGCTACGCTGCAGGCCCGCTAGTGGCATTTAATTTATACACCCTGGGAACAGGGATATCACTGTACAATGGACTTACAGGTAAATTAAATGTGCCAGTTAGGTGTAAGCCAATCATACCAAATTTAGGAGGGAGAGCACTAATCAGCAGTGGTAAAGTGCCCAGAGTCCTAACATCAACAAAAAGGGTCAGAACAAAATAGGAGGAGGAAGGCAAAATGTTCGGGGATGACTGTAAAAAGGGCCAGGCCCAATTAAGTGCATCCCAGTGCTTTAAACAACTATACACCTACTCACGCACCAATCAAGCACTTTACTGATCAGAAACCATACCGACTGACTTTATCACTGCTTGCAATTAATATTTCATTTTCTATCTTTCAAATGCAAATAGCTAGAATGCTGCACCCACAGCCGTACTCTATAAAGATGTTGTAAGTCAGTGGAAGAATTTGATACCACATAAAGCGGCAGGGGTCAAATCAAGCGCTTTATACAAGTTCCAAGGGGACAACTATACACTTGATGGGGGTACAATGTTCTATAAATTACCAAGTGGTAATAGTATTCTCCTTTTTTGAGCAGTTACTTGGAATCCTTAAGTTAGGAAGCATGTTACAGTGCTTGAGAAAGATACATGCTATTCCTGTAGACTCTAGAGTATAGCTGTCTGTGGGTTCACTCAACATTTAATCTTTTCTGAATTGCATTTTGCATTGTGGGTTTTTGAGTCATTAAATGGGAAACTACTAGTTTAAGGTGTAATGTGTTTAGGTAAAAAGGTCAGACATGCACATCGTGATTAGTACATTATAAACCCGATTCAGGTGGAAGACTTCAAATTTTTGAAGCCACAAATGACTATATTTTATCTCCCGCCAGAAATTACTAGGGCTCCAACAAAAGTCAATGGGGAAAATACATTCCCCTGTTTTTTTCCAAAATCTCTCACTTTCTTTTTTAAAATGTCATGCACAAATCACCCCCTAGCATGTATGCATAAATCACCTCCAACCCTTGATGTACACAAATAACCATTGCATTGCCCTTAAAATAAACTTACATTTCCTGTTTTGCACCTAATTCCCCAGTTCTTGCACATCCCAATCTATAAGTGACAACAGAAGGAAACTCTTGGAGAGATGAAAGCATCAAGAGAAATACATTCTCGAGTTAACTTTAATTACGAGCATTTTTAAGTGGAAGGAGAATACAAAATAAGGTTATGTTTGCTGAAAAAAATCGGAATTCTACAAACTAAATCGTAGGGCTGGTATTTATACTTTTCTAAAACCAGTTTTCTAAAAGCTAGAGTTCCTGCAGCTGTATTGTGTCCACGCACCTTCTTTTTTTTTTTTGTTATGTTTTTTTGACAAGGAAAGAAGCATAGCTTTTATTCCAAAAAAATGCTCTGTACAAAAGTATATGATACATTGTAAAATGCAATACAAACTTTTGCATAGTGTTTTCATCTAGGAAAATGCACTTGACAGTACAAGAAAAGAACTACCGTAGTCAAACTGTTTACTTGGATGCCAAGTGTACATACATGGAGAGGGAAGAAAAAAAATCCATTTTGCATACTCAACCGAGCTTTTAAACATTAGTTATTTTTCAGCTGCTTCAGCATTAACTAGCGATGACAGAATAAGAAGAAATTCTGCACTTTTACTCCACATGCAACTATTGGTCCACCAATGTACAGCTGGCCCAAATGAAATGTAATGCTTTTCAAGCAAGCTTCTAAAGTTTTTTGGGGCGGACATCTGGTGGTGCCGGAAGGACGTCACACAGGAAGTAACGTCACCTGCCTGTGCCAACATTATTGGGAACTGCGAGGATGCAGCTGGGAAAACAAAGATATATTCGAAATAGGAGAAGGATTGCTCTTCTTTGACCTTTTAAAATGCATTATTCAGCAACTAACATCTCGAAGATTTCACAGTCAGCCCCTCTTTCCGAATTGCTTTGAGGTCAAAGAATAATCAGCGAAATAGTGGGATTGATTGCATTCCTACATGGCTGCATCCGGTAAAAATTGAGGGGGTGGTGGTTATTTTTCCTTCTGGCATTGCGTCACTTCTAAGATGTTATTTAATTCTCCAGAAGTCTTCTTCCTGGTTTAATTGTGGGCTGACTAGGGGCAAGCTATTTAAGATAAGCACAATTAAGGTTTACTTGACTAAAACCTAGCCAGCTGCGTATTTGGACATTTAAAATGTAAACATTCCATGTCCATGCTCCTAATGCCATCAGCAACAGCTGACTTGTTTATCTTTTTTCTGATGGTTAATAAATGCATCGCATATTTTTAACTTTTTGGCCTTTCGGGTTTGTATATTAATTGCGCTCCAATCCCTTCGGGTTATGTTCTGCTCCATAAAACTGGAAAAATTATACCTTCGTCCTTTCAGAGACTGTTAGTCTCTAATAGCAAGAGGGTATGTTTTTTAATCTAAAAGGACGAGGATATGTTTTGTTTCATTTTTATGGAGTTGAACTCGACCCAAAGGGATTGGGGCGCTTTAAAAGAGCATCCATTATTTTACACTGGGTAACATTTTTAAGGCACGGGAAGCTGCCCTGTTTGCCATAATGATAATGTTGAGCTGACACCGAGCCTGGATCCTGATTCTTTAGTTCCAAGGACAGCAGTTCTGGCTGGCCATAACGCCACATCTTTTCGAGCTACTATGCGGTAGTTTCTGCAGAAATTATGCATACTCGTTTGTGCCATCAATTTATTAGGAATAGGCTGCATTTTTTAGCAATCCCTGTCCATACAGTTTTCACAATGAAGTCAGTCCTGTGGTTTTTTCTAGGGCACGATTTGAGGCTGTCTTCCAGCAACACACCTGTATTTTTTCTACCTCACATAGGCTATGCCGTAAGCAAAGCTTTTCTTCGGTCACTGCTGGGATACAAACGTGGTGGCAATGATAGTGTCCATCTTTCCATTTATTCTACCTACCACTGTTACCTTGATTCTTGAGTAGCTGTGAATGGCACTTTTATTAGACTAAAGGTTTACTAAATAAATCACACAATGCATCTACAACTATGCTCATTACTCATGCCCTTTGCTTTGAAGACGTTGATTTTCAGTCTTACCCATGGTAAGGGGCACAGTAGTGTCAGTGATAAGGGCACAGCTGTTCCTGCAGCCCTGGTCCCCTTTTCACAAAACTAACCACACATGTGTTTGGATCTCCCCCACTATCGGTTATTCAAAATGCCGATGTCTGCCATCATCTCTTCAGTGAAAATATCTGTATAAATGTGGAAGTGGTTAAAAAACAGTGTTGAAATATATTGGTCTCCAACCTAATTTTTGTATCCTTTTTTTTCTTTAGTGTTCTCTCAAAACATCTTACTTGCTGTTACTCACTTCACATACTTTGCGCTTTCTGTTGCTAATGTCTCTTTAGCGCCATTTAGTTAGTGGTAGAACACACTTTAAAAGACATGGTTCAACATACAATCTCAAGAACCTACTGACACTGAACTAATTTCTACTTTTACCACAAGCAGCACATACACTGACACAAGCACGCACATAATCTTATGCATATATAACCTAGTACAAAATTTGTGCACACTTCCAGTCTGCACGAAATAGACACAACACCTGCACTTTCAAGATGGATTGCATCCATCGACAACCCTTTCTCCACAAAGTAGCAATTCAATTTACATTTTAACCACTGTCACCTTACTTTAACATGCTGAATATCTTAGTGTTGAAAACCTATCTCGTTAATGCCAGTGCTGGAAAAGTGGCTTAAAAGCTTTTCTACGTGGTCTTCATTGAGCACACCTCTGGACTGGCATTTTGATAGGTCAGAAGTACTAGGACTTGCCCTTACCAGCATCCCTGACGATGGTAAGAGGGAGAAGTACAGTTACAAGACACCTTGTGTCTCATTGCCCGTGGCTGCACACCCAGTAGGGTGCTTATAGGGCCAAAGTGGTGGTTACACTTTCCTGCCTAAACCTCTTAGTCTTTTCTATCCCCCCAGTAGTATTTCCCAATTTCCAGCTACTCCCCTCTGTCCCCTGGAGAGTCTGAAGCCAGGGCAGGGTGTTTGGAGGGTGGGGGGGAAGGAGACCGCTGGTCAGAAAAAGATAGGAGAGGCATAAACACTGCGCATCAGTTTGTGAATAGCATTTTGTAGTACTTCAAAATATATTAGAAAATGCAGTTTGTGAATATGCCCCTCAGTTTTTCGACATATATATCACAACACCCAAATCTATACCACTTTTTTATATCTGTACAGCCCAAAAATATGTTTGTGTTTCTCAAATCTACTCACTTGAAATTATTTATTTCCATTTCATTATAGCACAGGTGTATGGCACATGCTGAATCTAGACGGCTATAAATCATTTGCAGGCAGCAGTCTGAATTGACAAGGTCAAACATCCTACAAAAAATCCTCGACATCATCAAAAATATTCAAGGGGTCATTTGCAATACAAAGGGTGGCTTGCTTTAATATTTTTTTCCTTTGGTATATTATTTCTGTGTTACAATCTGAAAACATTAGAGTGGAAAAATATTAGACATATCTGCTTCATTTTTATGGTTTTAAAAATATAATTATTTCACTGTTAGGTGACATATGCCTAGATGACAGATAATTATCCACAGACTACCACTTTATATTTTTACATTTTGTTTAAACTAGCATGATGGCATGTATATTAATATTCCGTGTGGCTATCTGCAGGCTGATTTGCAGGAAATGATGGAAGATTCTACTGATCCTTCCTCATAGAGAACCAACCTTATCCCAAAGAGAGGACAGCTGGTGAAAAAGGCCAGGTATGTTTGGATAGTGCAAGTTTTCTCCTCACATGTTTGAGTAAGATAAATTTTTACCAAACAAATGTGGCAAAGGTGTTACTAAGGCTCATGTTGGAACTGCTTCCCTTGATGAAGAAACGGTTGGCGTTAATAAGGTGTGGCTCAAATGTCTTAATTGCCTTTTGGTACACGTGGTCCCAGTGGTTTTCAAACTTTTTAACACTGCCCCCCCCCCCCCCAGTATAATAAAAAAAATAATCTGGCCCGCCTCCAAATTTTTCACCATTATTCTATTAAGTAGGCTATGTTTAAAAGTGTCTGGACTTATTTAAACATTGCAGTTAAGTTCTGTTAACTTTTTAAAAATGCAATAAATGTTGTTTCTGCTTAAAATCAAAGTCCTGTTATCTGCATAATGCCTTTTTTGGCCAGAACCTAGTCCACCCACCTCCCCCTGGGAATCCCTTGAGGCCACCCCTATCCCTCCCCCCACACACACACACAGTTTGAAGACCCCTGAGCTACACCCTCGTAAGTATGTGATTGATCTTCTGAAATTACTTCTTTCTCTATCACAGTTCAGAAATTGAAATTGTCTTTCTCCTCCTCCATGACTAATGACCTAATATCACCTGTGCTCCTGTGACCACTCACCATAAACAAACTGTACTGACTATTGGAAGATTATGGTCTTGTTGCATTTTTAAGACAATGCTCTCTTTGGAAAAATATCCTTATCTATGTTTTTGTTATCCTTTCAGAGTTTATGAAATCTGTGTACATCGCCAAAAGCTGGCCTACCATGAACATCAAAACGATGCAGTGAAAACTTGCCATAAAGATCTTCCTTGCAAGATGAGAACTGAAGAAACCAGCAAATCTAGAAGTAAACAACGAAGTACCAGTTTTCATTGACCATTTCTTGTCTACTTTTAACTGTTCTATTTTATGATAACCTGAGCCCTTTTGGGACCAGGTATGTGTTTCACTTGAATAAAATGAATGTTGAAGTCATTTTGGATCCATTTTATTTCAACCTCTGTTTTGTTTAGTCTTTTCCCACTTATCACAATATTAGAAAAATGTCAGGTAATATCTTATACACAAATGAAGGCAATGACCACTGAATATTAGGGAGTATCAGAAATTAAAAGGCTTCTTTTGAATTAAAAGCGTGTTGTATTCTCTCTAATTCTTACCTCAGATTTGTTTTATACCACCCCCAAGCCCACCACCACCTTTTATTGCACAGAAAATAAAGTATTATGCCACAGCTGTGGTTCATTTTAGCTGCTTATTAGTTACTTAGATTTAATTGGAATGTATAAACAAGACACATTTCTTACATTCAAACACAATTCCCTTTTGTACAGGATTGAACATGGGTCCCGCACCTCACAGTACTTGATGGGCACTAGATTTGAGAAAATGTGACCATAGAATGTTCATATCATAGAATGAATATAATAGAATCTGCAGTGAGTATTACAATCCTCACTCGATAATAAATCATTCATTGGTTACCAACAGCCATCAACATGTTTCCTGGAATCATCCAGGAGTAATCCACTCTCCCCCTGCAGTTGTCATTAAGACATCCTATAGTAAGACACACTCATGCTAAAGTTTTCCTATAATCCCCCTGGAATAATCCATACTCATTCTAAAGTTGTCATGGAGTCATCCTGAAATAATTTACAGTTATCCAAAAGTTGTCCTGGAAACATCCTAGAGTAATCCTCAGTCATTGTGAAGATGTTGTGGAATCATCTGTAGTAATTAGCACTCATCCTGAAGTTGTCAGTTGGTGTTCCTGGAGTAGTAAAAGATCATCACGCATATTCAATTGAAGCAATTAGGATACCATCCCAGAGTAGTTTTTGTGATGACTGTAGAGTCATCTCATGTAAATATTTCGGCCTATACACATACTTCAGGATGTTTTGGGATGACTTCGTCAGATCATTACAGGAATAGCCTAGCTGGAGTCATCGGATGACTTCGGAATGACTCCTGGAAGATCTTCCATTTTGACTTGGGTCTCTTTTTTACTGGCAATTTCACAGCAACCAATCAAAACAAACAGAACTTTAAACTGCACATCCCTTCCGAAGATGTAAAATCTTCAATCCGTGAAGAGCCTGATAATGCAGAGGACTGGGAAAAATCTGCCCGAGAGAGATGAAGGAGGACCGTGTCCGTGTCCTGTGCCATGACAAGAATGTCATCTAGGTAGGTAATCAAGAACATTCCTTGCTACCGGAAATATTGGACCACCGCTCCAAGTAACTTGGTGAAACACCACGGGCCGAGGACAGACCAAAGAGCATTGCGGTGAACTCGTACCACAGGTGACCACTGAAATTGGAGAAACCTCAGATGGGGGAAAGATGGGGATGGCTAAATAAGCTTCCTTGAGATCTAACCAGACCATCCTATCTTCCCCCTGCAGAAGATCGCAAAGCAGGTGTATGTCCTCCATCTTGAAGTGGCAATAAACAATCCAAGAGTTGAACTGTTTGAAGTTTCGGACCAAACAAAAACCGTGGTCCTTTTTCTGAACCAACAATATTATACCGACAAAACCCTGTGAATGAGGGACATTCTGTACTGTAGCTCTTTTTGAAAGGAGCGCCTCAATTTCTTTGTCTATGAAATTGCTTTCTACTTGGGGAAAAAAGAGGAGTTGGGTGTTCTTCTCCCCACCAAGGCCTCGGAGGCCATTAATAAATCTTACCTGCATAAGTGGGTGCAGGTCTGCCAGTTTTATCCCTGCTTCTGGGTGAAAACAGGGGGGTACTGGTTCCACTGGTGTGGCTAAAAATCCTAAACACACCCCTCTCGTGCCCTCTCCTAATCTAATCAAGGAGGCACCTAATTGTCTGGGTTTACAGGATGTGAGGGTGTTGCTGGGTTGCTCCAAATGTCCTTCCCTGCCTTTGAAGACCAGTTTGGCAGCCCTCCACCTTCCTGCTTCACCATCTGCTAAGGGGAGATCTCCCCCAGGCACATCTCTTTGTGTGGAGCCAGACCACTTCACACCTCATCAAGGCAGCCTGGCCAATCAGAGCACAGCAGCAAAAATGCTGCAGGGCTGAAGTTGGGAACTTTTCAGGTAAAGTTTAAAACTCCAACAACTGGAAGGATTTATTACAACAATTATCTTGATACCAAACTTCTGGTATCTGTTACTTAAGGGGACTTTTAAAATTAAAATAAAGTCTCCCCATTCTAGCCTATGGAGGCCATTCACCATAATGAGGGAAAAACGAATTTGGCTGTTTTACCTCACCAGGGCTTATAAAACTATTAGCCACATAAGGCACACCTTAGGGGTGATTTATATGTAAAAATGAGGTAGTTTAAGACTTTGGAACTACTTTTAATTCCAAAGTCGAATTTGCATTTAACTTTAATTTAAAAGCAGCAAGCAAGGCAGGCCTGCCTTTACAATGACACTGGGCACCTCAACAGTGCACCTATGGGGGCACTACCTATGCTAAACCTCCTTGCCCGACCATGTACTAGGGACTTATAGGTAGGTTGACTTAGCCAATTATAATTAGCCTAATTTGCATACTGAGTTTACCTAGAGCACAGGCCCTTGGTCTGGTTAGCAGTACCCAGGGCACCATCAGAGTCAGGACAACACCAGCAAAAAGTGGAAAATGGGGGCAAAAAGTTAGGGGGTCTCTGCAATCAGCCCTGTTCTCTCACACTCGTAAATCAGCAATCTATTTGTCTTTGGATTAACTGTTGTAGCGATATAAACGACCGAGGCTTTTAACTCCTCTACAATGAAAAACAGGGCAAGACTCATCAAATACATTCACAAAGTTAAATAGTTAAACAATTAAGTAGAACATAATCATTAAGTTCACTCTCCGACTTACTTCGTTAGAGGTAAGCAGGACGCTCTGCAGAACACCGACTTGTGGTCTTTCCAGTGCGCCGCGAACCGCCATTTAAATGGATGGCAGTCATACGTAACATTTACGTCTCAAGTGTAGCGGTGCCCTTTCCGGTCCACCAGGGATTTGCCCCTGAGGGACACGGTCTGTTTTCTCATGAGACACCGATCGAGTGGCTACTTTATTTGTAGCGTCTGTGTCTCAATCTGACCGTGCCCTCTCTGATCTGCTCGAGAGAACCTACGGCTAGTTTGTTTCTCTGTTCGCCACAAGCAACCTAAATGAGTTTGTTTCTTGTTCATAGAATACCTCATTAAAATATTGATCAAGTATTATGATCTGAAAATGTAAGATTTCTTCTCACTACTCCAAAATTCACATGCTTCAATATTCAAGGTCAGCTAAAGTATTTTGTGGATTTTAATCTGTATCTATTTCCACGGATTGCAATCGTACGTGGCGTCTACATCTAAAAATAGTGGTGTCCTCTGTGGTCCACCCGAGATTAGGAAGGGCTGAATCAGTCTTTTCGTGGGGGCACAGTTCGAGTCATTCCTTTATTTGCAGAATTGTGTCCCAGTCTGACAGTGCCTCAATATTAGTGGTCAGCTAAAGTGTTTTGTGGATTTTTCCATGGATTGCACTTATACGTTGCGTCTATGTCTAAATATATGTGATGCGATTAGTTTTGTTTGACCAATGACTTTGTGTTTCACCACTGCGCATATTAGTTGCTCAATGTTCATCAGTAGCACATTGTATGTTTTGTTCAGTTTAGCCGCCTATTGGCTTTGACATGGCATTAGCCATTACTTTCTGTATTCAGTTTAGCCGCCTATGGGCTTTGACATTGCATTAGCCATTACATTCTGTACTCTGCCTATTGGCTTTGACATGCTGTATTCGGTTTAGCTGCCTATTGGCTTTGACATTGCATTAGATATTACATTCTGTATCCAGCTTAGCTGCCTATTGGCTTTGACATGGTATTATATATTACATTTTGTATTCAGCTCAGCTGCCTATTGGCTTTGACATGATATTAGACATTGCATTTTGTATTCAGCTCAGCTGCCTATTGGCTTTGACATGACATTAGACATTACATTTGATATTTAGGTTAGCTGCCTATTGCCTTTAACGTGGAGTTAGACATTGCAGTTGAGAATCCAAGCTGTATTTTTCCAAGCTGTGTTTTGTCACAAGATGAACCAAACTGTTTTTCTCACACTAGACTAGACCTGATAAGAGAGGGTACATCTGGTGTTTTTCCTTTCGGCTCAAGCTTGGGAAGAGAAGCAGTCTAGGAGATCTGGCCAATCTCCAAAGGCTTGCGTAGTTTTCCCGAGTCTGAGAGGAGGGGGCACACCTTTGTAACGGATGACACGGGCTTCAGAGGATTAGATTCTAATCTGCCTGACTTCGGACTGGAACTTGGCGCCAGTTGCCAGTCTCCCGTGTGGGTAGATAAATCTCTTTCTCGCAGTTGACTGGAGTCATCAACTTGCAGACCCTAGAAAGATGAAGCTGTAAATAGTTTCTCACACGGTGAAGTATTTGTTTTGCTTTGCATTCAATATCTTATAAATATAACCTGCTGTGTACATTGCAAATATATTTTGTTTTTATTGAACGTGTGCTTGAAATCTAATAATTCATCTCTCACGAACTTGTGGTTTTAGAAGAATTAACAACAATAAAAGTCTTCTTTGAACTCAGAAGTGCATTCTTGATATGTTCTGTAAGCTCTGATTACGAGATAAGAAGGAAAGCAGAACAATATAGCGGTGTCCTTTCTGGTACGGCCGAGATTTGGGAGGGCTGAATATGTTTTTTTCGAGGGACACAGTTCGAGTCATTCTTTTGTTTGCAGATCTGTGCCCCAGTCTGACAGTGTCTTCTCTCGTCCGCGTGACAAATCCGGAAGACTAGTTTGTCTGTTGACATGCAACCTAACTGAAACTGTTCCTTCGTTCCTCAGTAATAAATTTATCTCGCTGTAATATTGGTTGAATATTATGATCTAAGGGTGACAAAGTTATTACCCCAATTCCAAAACAGGCATATTTCCTTCTTAATGGCCAACTATTATATTTAGTAGGTTTTCTTCTCTCTGTTATATTATAATGGCATGTAATTCAGAGAAAGAGTTAATTTTAGCTACTTGTGGCAAATGTATGTTAGCACATCCTATTCACAGTAACCAACTGATGTCATATGTAGGTTCTTTTGACTTATTTCCCCAAAGGGCTTGTGTTTATGTATCCAAAAGTAAGTTTCAAAGAATCAAGAACTAGTTAAGGCCCCTGTCCATTTTCATCGTAACTATACAGGATTGTTATTCTTTCATGTGGACAGCTAAACAATTCAGTTAAATTGTTGAAGCTTGTCTCCAGTCCTCTAGAGTGTTAAGTCCATTATTTATAGTTCCACATCTTTCCATCCAATACAGTTCACGTTTAGTGAGGAGATTATTTTTATCCCCTCCTTTCGGACCCACAGTAATTTATTCAATGATTTGCCATCTCAACTCATAACTATTGTGTTCAAGCCTCTGATAATGTTCCACTAGGGCCGCCCCTACAGTTTTACATTTGATTCTGCTTCTGTGCTGCAGGATCCTACATTTCCCTTTTTGTGTCATTTTTCCTATATACATAAGATTGCAGGGAGACCAGATTACATAAATGGCATCAACTGTATTGCAATTTGTAAACAAACTCAAAGTGAATATATTATTTCTATAACAGAAATCCTTTGTATTAAAACTGAATTTACATGCAGCACAGTGTCCACATTTATAATTTCCCAATATAGCTGGAAGGCCCCATAGTGTATTATTTGAGTATTGTACCTGTTAGACCTGACATGCCTTAGGGTAGTCACCCCTAACTTTTTGCCTGCCTCCCTCCACTTTTTGGACACTGTTTTTGCTGGCTTTTAGACTCTGTGCACTTTACCACTGCTATCCAGTGCTAAAGTGCATGTGCTCTCTCCCTTTAAACATGGTAACTTTGGATCATACCCAATTGGACTATTTAATCTACTTATAAGTCCCTAGTAACGTGCACTATATGTGCCTAGGGCCTGTAGATGAAATGCTACTAGTGGGCCTGCAGCACTGGTTGTGCCACCCACTTAAGTAGCCCCTTTACCTTGTCTCAGGTCTGCCATTGCAAGGCCTGGGTGTGCAGTTTCACTGTCACCTCGACTTGGCATTTCAAATAAATTCTCAAAACAAAAAGAGCACTGGGAGAATTGTGGTCCAGTGTACGGTCTCCCAAAACCTAGAAATGAAAATAGAAAAAGTACACTGTTCCAATATATGCACATGCAGGGAGGGAGTGTCAGTATTGTCAGGAGAGCCCTCAAGCATCCACTAGGATGCTAAGCATCATCATTGGACTATCTCCTTGTCAGATCGGTACTAACAATACTGACACTTCCTCCCTGCATGTGCATATATTGGTACAGTGTACTTTTTCTATTTTCATTTAAAAGTAATTGCCAAGCCTAAACCTCCCTTTTTTCTACATATAAGTCACCTCTAATGGGTGCCCCAGGTAACCCCTAGGGCAGGGTGCTGTGTGGGTGAAAGGCAGGACATGTACCTGTGTAGTTTACATGTCCTGGTAGTGTAAAACTCCTAAATTTGTTTTACACTACTGTGAGGCCTGCTCCCTTCGTAGGCTAACATTGGGGCTGCCCTCATACATTGTTGAAGCGGTAGCTGCTGATTTGAAGGGAGTAGGAAGGTCATATTTAGTATGGCCAGAATGGTAATACAAAATCCTGCTGACTGGTGAAGTTGGATTTAATATTACTATTACTATTAATATTACTATTTTACAAATGCCACTTTTAGAAAGTGAGCATTTTTTCTGCACTTAAATCTTTCTGTGCCTTACTTCCCCACTTCAAAGGCACATTTGGGTATAAAAACATCCTGCCAAGAAGAACTGCCTGGCTGCTCAAAGGACTCACCTGACTGCTTTCTACAAAGGACTGCTGCCTTGCTGTTGGCCTGCTGCCTTGCTGAACTCTTGCCTTGCTGCAGAAGTGCTCTCCAAGGGCTTGGATAGAGCTTGCCTCCTGTTCCTTGAAGTCTCAGGACCAAAAAGATTTCCATCTTTCAACTGGACTCCTTGTGCGCCGAAATATTCGACGCACAGCTTGCTCCGTGGTGAAAAATTCACCGCACGGCGATCTGGAAAGATGCCGCTCGACCCCGCAAGGAAACGATCGACGCGACGCCTGCCGTGAGGGAGAAAATTCCACGCACAGCCCACTGGAACGACGCACAGCCGGATAACAAGCCCAGGATTCCACGCACAGACCCCGAGACATCAGGTAATCCCGCGACCCACAGAGGAGACTGTCCGCGCACTGGAAAACGATGCACGTCTTCCCCGTGTGAAAAATAACGACGCAAGTCAGTGTGTGAAGGGGCAAAACCGACGCACACACCATTTTTCCACGCTTCTCCTCCTCTGCGGCCCTTTGCGTAGATTTTCCACTCCAACCTAGGTACTTGGTGCTTGAAAGAGACTTTGTTTGCTTTTTAAAGACTTAAGACACTTATATCACTTTTCAGTGATATCCCTACAATTTCTTATTGCATCTTTTATCGTTTTGACCTGCAAATATCCAGATAAATATTATATATTTTTCTAAACACTGTGTGGTGTATTTTTGTGGTGCTATATTGTGTTATTGTATGATTTATTGCACAAATACTTTACACATTGCCTTCTAAGTTAAGCCTGACTGCTCAGTGCCAAGCTACCAGAGGGTGGCCACATTATAATTTGGATTGTGTGTGACTTACCCTGACTGGAGTGAGGGTCCTTGCCTGGACAGGGGGTAACCTGACTGCCAACCAAAGACCCC
This sequence comes from Pleurodeles waltl, assembly GCF_031143425.1. Classification (NCBI taxonomy): domain Eukaryota; kingdom Metazoa; phylum Chordata; class Amphibia; order Caudata; family Salamandridae; genus Pleurodeles; species Pleurodeles waltl. The sequence goes on along the minus strand of NC_090437.1, from coordinate 778,660,591 downwards.
ATTTCTAACAGTACCCATTACAAGAGCATATGTGAGGGATAGCATTCATCAGATTACTATGTGTGAAGATGTGGAATTTTCAAAAAATACAGACATTTTAGTCACAATGGACATACAATCCTTGTATACGAGCATCCCTCAACAGGAGGCTCTTAGAGTGATAACAGAGGTACTGGATTCTTGCAACCAATGCTAGTACCGACTTGGTTTCTAATTTCCTTGATAGAAATAGCCATGGTAAAAAAACTATTTTCAATTTGATAATTGTTTTTATTACCAAGAGAAAGGTGTGGCCATGGGAGTAAGCTTTGCACCGGATCTAGCAAACCTTTTTATGGCAGATTATGAGACCCGTAATATTTCTGTTACAGAGATAATACATTCTGTTAGAAATAGATGTGAGAAGAGATCTTACATTTTCTTATCATAATAATTGATCAATATTTTATTGAGGTATTCTATGAACAGGAAACAAACAAATTCAGTAGGTTTTGGTGAACGGAGAAACAAACTAGCCATAGGTTCTCTCGAGCAGATCAGAGAGGGCACGTTCAGATTGAGACACAGACGCTACAAATAAAGTAGCAACTCAATCAGTGTCTCATGAGAAAACAGACCGTGTCCCCCCGGGGCAAATCCCTGGCGGACTGGAAAGGGTACCGCTACACTTGAGACGTAAACGTTATGTATGACCGCCATCCATTTAAATGGCGGTTATCGGCGCGCTGGAAAGAACACGAGTCGGTGTCCTGCAGCACGTCCTGCTTATCTCTAATGAAGTAATTCGGAGAGTGAACTTAGTGATTACGTTCTACTTAATTGTTTAACTATTTAACTTTGTGAATGTATTTGATGAGTCTTGCCCTGTTTTTCATTGTAGAGGAGATAAAAGCCTCGGCGTTTTATATTGCCGTGACAGTTAATCCAAAGACAAATAGATCACTGATTTACGAAGGAGTAATTGACCTATGTAAGTAGTGACTTTGTCGAAAATTGATATAAAACATAGTTTTGATTAGACTTAATATGGTTCATCAGAGCAAGCAATTGTATACATGGTTCTTGATGAAACATGCCCTGTTTTTCAGGGTGGAGGCATTGAGGCCACTGCGTCTCACATCGCTAAGAAGGCTATATTCCGAAGACAGTTAGATCCAAATGTCGGACCGCTGTAAGTAATGGCTAGGTTCAAATTTCATAAATCTTATTAATAATATTTAAGCTTCTGAAAAAAGTGACCTTTATTCTGTTGAGGTTTGAAGTACAAAATTAAAATTGATTAATGAATATTGAACCAAAAGGGTGGTTAGCTCTCGTTTAAAGGAAGTATTAATGAAAAATCTTTTCTGCAAAGTGCCAAAAGACAATATAGACTAGGTGATAGTCCATTCTCTTGCCTATTAGTAATTCATCACGGATATCTTGACAATGTTAGGAAATAAGACATTTATAAAGCTTACTTACTTTTATTAGGAAAAGGAGTAATACTGTTGGCAACTTCTATTAAGAAATGAATTGTGAGGATTACATTAGATGATCTTGGAACAAATAGGTGAGTGGTCTACTGCCTTGAAAAGTATATAAACTAAAAGATAAACTTTAAAAGTTTGACCTTGGCAGGATCAGAAAAGATATAATTTCCCTTGTCTCTGGTGCTACCAATTTAGAGAAACTCCCAGTCCTGATGATGACCTTTTTCTGATTTATGTCTCTATATGGATTGAAACGTCGACATAAGAATGGTTGATGTGGCTTGATGTAGAAATAATATAGTGACTTCAAGACTCCTGGATTGAAGGAGTCTTAGGAAAGTTCAGTTTGTTTTTAACCACATTTTTGTATATATTGTACATAACACTGGCACTTTATGCATCACAATATTCACTTTCACTGTGTTTTTATTTTAGGAGCACCTAGTAACCAGTATTTAAGAGTTAATTTAAAAATCTCTGTAAAAAGAAATCTGTTTTTGAATAAAAAGGTCATATTGAATGTTGTTGAAAAGAAATAAAATATGTACTAACTCAAGAATACTACAGTGAGTAGAATCACTTAACTATTACTGTGGAAGTCAAGGCATATAATTCCCCCTTCTTGACCCAAAATTTGAGTTTATTATCTATCTACCCACGTCCAAGGGTTATTGAGTGGTGCCTCATTTTGTAAAACAGATGACCCATTTGGCACTATTTGTTTCTCTGCACCAAAAAACACACATTCTTTACAAATTCATATCTCCAGTTCCCCTTATCTGATTTTATTAGTTTTGGTGTCATTTTAAAGATAAAAATATAATCTACTTTTATAAATTGGTGTTGGATTTTTATTGTGTTTTGTATTTTACTTATTTACTGTTTTGTGATTTTTAAATGCTTTACACATTTGTCTCGTAAGTTAAGCCTTGACGCTCATTGCCAAGCTACCAAGGGTTGAGCTGGGTTTAATTTATTGAGACCTAAATGGACCTAAGTGGAGGTTAGTGCCTATTGCTAAGTGTAGGTACTTACCTGCCCTTACCAATAATCCACTTTCCAACAAAGTATTTTTCCTTTTACATAGGAATAACTGACCGTTGTCTTCATTGTGCATATGGATGTCTCGAGTGAACTTTCACCATCAATTGGGGAGTGGAGACAGAGAACACAGTTATATTTCTTATTTGCACTTTTGAATGAATGCAATTTTCAACATTTAAGTTTAGTTTTTTTAAATTTGAAATGTCACTCCATTTGGCAGCACGTTTTGTGATGGTAGACATAGGGCCTCATGACCGCCAGCCTTGCCGTGGCGGTCCTACTGCCGTGGAGCCGGTGGTAAGGACCGCCACATTAAGAGTCGTGGGACTTGGCACACGCCAAGCCTCCACAACCCCACCTGGTCCACCAGTGTTGTCACACTGCCACAGCCTGCGGGGAGCACCTCCAGACCGGTGGCAGTCCTCAGCCTGCCAGCTGGATTACAAGGCTCTAAACCGCCAGGCTTTCCGTGGCGGTCAACCCACAATGAAGACCCTGGCAGTCACGCACCCGGCAACAGAAATCTCCATTCTTGTTGCCAGCACACACATGCAAACATGTCCCCACACATGCACACATCCCTGCCCACCCATCCACACACTCACAAACACCCCCACCTCTTCATGCACGCATGCATTCACATACACACCCATTCAGCAAACGCATACATGCACTCAGACACTCCCACACACTCACATTCATCCACACAGACACCCCCATTCATGCGCACATACACTCATCCACACATTCACATTCACTCGGATACAAGCACGCATACACCACCCCCCTCCACAGACACGCACACACACACACACGGGTACCCTCCCTCCTTCGGATGCCCACTTACCTTCTCTGTCGAGGGGGACGTCCCAAAGGGGATGGGTCCTGGCAGTCTTGCATCGTCAGCACCACCACATCAGCAGGACTCCGCCAAGTTCTGCTGCCATGTCGGTGCTGGTGATGCACCCGCCTCTGCACCTCAGACCGCCAGCACGAATGCTGGTGACTTTCCAACACAAAGATGGCTGACAGCTGCCAGGACTCATAGTATGGTGGTCTGCAGACCGCCAGCACTGGCGGCCTGGTGGCGGGTTTGGCTTTGGCGGTCAGGGAAATTAACCACCAATGTCAAAATAAGTGTCATAGTATTTTGTTCATGTTTATTGTTGTAGTCCTTTAAAGAATGGTGATGTTAGCCTACAAGTCATGTGACCAAGACCGGTGTATGGATTAAACACATTGTTTTCCTGATTCTCTGACAGTAAAGCAGTTGATAACTGACTGTCACTGGGGTGACTTGTCTTTTTTCAACTCTAGCAGAGTTCTAGGTGAAGCAGAGTGATTGTCACGTGGGTGCGCCTGGCGACTGAACCCCAGTCTGTGTGCCAGACATCCCTAGCGTCTAAACTGGGCAATATATATATATATATATATATATATATATATATATATATATATATATATATATAACTCCAAAGGTGGGTGAAGACGAGTGATATATATTATATATGTAATATCACTCTTGAATCAGATGGAAAAACATTTAAACCCTTTCATGAAGCTACAATTCCACTAATTTATTACTAGCTGACCTTCACAATTCAAATGCAAAAGTATTGATATTCTGTAATGTAAAAGCTTTGAAATTTTTTAATGAAGCTGCTGTTGTACAAGTCTTACTAGGTGTCCCTTTAAAGTCAAATGCAAAAGCCTTGAAATTCTTACATAAAGCTGCAATTCCATTTGTCATTACAAGGTGCCCCTATTGAGTCAGATGCAAAAGCATTGACATTGTTATATGAAGTTACAATTCCGCTATTTGTTACTAGGTGTCTCTCACAGGGCAAATGCAAAAGCATGAACATTTTTTCATGAACCTGCTGTTCCACTTGGTGTTAATAGAGGTCCAGCTCAAGTAAGAAGCAACTGCTTCAAATGACCTGCACCAAGCTGGGGCAGGGGTGGTGTTAGTATATAAATTTGCATGTCAATAATAAAGCTACCTTAGGGCATGAATTATAGTTTATTGGGCTATTTATACCTATAACTGTTGAATTTATTTGGTTTTGTGCATGTCAAATCTGTACCTAACTATAACATCCCTGTAACCTTTAAATCTTTAGTGAATTTCTAAGGGTTTTTAAAAAAATTCTTTATACAAACTGTAACTTTCCTGTAACCCTTGTTTTTTTTCAGTGATATTTTAGTTTTTTTTTATGTTAAGTAATATTTATTTACCTTATGCTAATCCAATCCCAGCCGTGCATGACCCTTGGCCATGCACTGCAGAGGTTGGCCACAGTCCCCCTGTAGGCACTCAATCCAGCACCATGCATGGCCTTTTGCCATGTTCGGCAAGGGGTTGGCCTGCAGCTGGGCCTCGTGGCTAACCCCCCCATATGCAGACAACCCTGGAGCGGGGCACACAGCTTCCCTCCCCGGGCCAATTACGGCCCCGGGGACCTCATCTCCTGGGATCCAGCCAGTTACTAAAAGGAAAGAAGGCCTCTTGGTCCCTCTCCACAGGCTGATTTTGGCCCAAGGGAACCCATGCTCCGGGGCCTGGACAGTTACTGCAAGAGGAGGGAGACCATGTAGCACCCCTCCCTGGTCTGATTTTGGCCCCGGGCACCCTATCCCCCGAGGCCTGGGCCAATTATTGCAAGGGGAGGGGGCAGTATGGCCCTCCTCTGGGGCCTATTTTGGCTCCAGGGACCCCATTCCCAAGGGCCTGGCCAATTAGGGCATGGTGAGGGGGGCTAATATCAGCCCCGGGGAACCCATCCCCCAGGGCCCAGCTAATTAGTTGAAAGGAAGGGGTGTCCACCCCTCCCCCCACCTGGGCCACTTTTGCCCCAGGAACCCCATCCCCCAGGGCCCAGGCAATTCATGGTGGGTGCCCTGGCCCCACCCAGGGCACCCAGTATACACTCTTGGGGGCTGCAAGGGGAGCTTGAATGCCCCAGCAGTCCCTGCTGGCTCCCCACTTCCAGCTAGAGCTGGCATTGCTCCCACATGCAGGGAGCAGAAAAACATGTTGCTTCCTGGGGGTGGAAGTAATTTTTTCATCTGTTTTCCTGCCCACTGTCATGAAAAGTCCACTGCCAGCAGGTAGAAGCAAATGTCCTGCTTCTGCCCGCTGGGAGCAGACTTACTGTTTGCTCTTGCTTGGAGGGAGCTATCAAAGCTCCTGCCAAGTAAAAGCAAACAACTATGTCCCAAGGGTGGGCACATCGGGACATAGGGAGCCAGCCCTTGGGGATGCGGTCCACAGGGCCATCACTGGCTACAGGAGGGGGGCTGGGGTGGCCCCCCTCCATTCAAAATCATATACTGGCCCAGGGAGGTGGTCGCCCAGGGGCCGAAAACGGCCAGGGAAGGGGGCCACACGGCCCCCTCCCCATGTTCAGACCAGTTTGCCCTGGGGAAGTGGTGGTCCCAGAGGCTGAAAATGGCCCGATAGGGGGGCCATGTGTCCCCCATACCCTTTGTAATAATCGACCTGGCTCTGAAGCTGAAAAGGGCCCAGAAGGGGGGGCCCATGCAGCCCCCCCCTCCTTGTAAACCTAGGCCTTGCCCTGGGGATGTGGCGGTCTCCGGGACCAAAGTCGGCCGTGGGGAGTGGGGCCATGTGGGCCTCCCTTCCCAGCCCGCCCGGGACCAACATTTAAACAAGTGTTGACCAAACTTTAAAAAACAAATTGTAGCGATTAACAGATACTCTGCGATTTTCGCACCAAAAATTTTAAACAAAATGTTTTTGGGCCCCGGCGGGGTCCCTGTAGGACTCCACCACCAGGTCTACTGGGTCAGAGTATTCCTACAATGCACCCTCTCTCCTTTTTTAACATTTTTTTGGGGGACTTGGCTAAGTCCCAAAATGGCTGCCATCACCTCTTGTTTGAAGTGTTGGCAGCCAATCCGATGTCAGCATGAGATATTTCAGATCCACTAACAATCCAGACTTATGGGTATCTTCAAATCAAAGAAATAATACAAGAGCATCAGTGAAACTACTTCATATAGGCTATTGCCCTCATTATGAGTTTGGCAGGCGGTGGAGGCCTCAGAAAAGCACAATGGGGCTGCCCATGGGGGCCCTTGCACTGCCCATGCCAAGTGCAAGGGCCCATGGGTCCCCCTGCACCCTCTTTCTGCCAGCGTTTGCATGGTGGGGCTACTGCCATGCAAATGCTGGCAGAAAGGGGACTCGTAATGCCTAGGGCAGCACTGTAAGCAGTGCTGCCTGGTGAATTGAGACCGCCAGCACCACCTGTCTGGCAGCTGGCGGCAACCTGGCGGAGCCGGCGGTCAGACCGTGACGGCTCTGCCAAGATCATAATAGGGCGGTCGGACCTCCCATTTTGGCGGCGGTCCGAGCGCCACCGCGAGTCTGGCGGACCGCAGACTCATAATGAGGGCCTATGTGTGGAACTGACAATCTTCTACGAACAGATTTAGTTATCCCATTCGTACACCCATGTATACATACATCCATGACCTTTTTCATTCATTCATCCATCACCTCATGCCTACATTCACATAAACACACAAAGTAAACATATCTGGAACTGTTGGCTTTGACAATATCTGTTTAAAAATGTTGCTGAGTGCAGGACTGCTCTGTCTCCGTACAGTTTCTAAAAAGTAAAAATACACAAACCACTGAGCAAAGGGCTGATTTTGATTTGAGCAACGCTCCAGTGTCTCCCTCTTGTTCACTCGTAGTGGTCGTTATGAGTGGTCCTGGAAGCTCTTGTTTCTGTGTCTCTGACTCAAGTGTGCAGATATCACTTATGAAACATACTGTTTTATACTTTGATTTAATCAAAACTCGTTTTCCTGAATCAAGCTAGCAAAAGCTTTAAAAAAAGATTAGTGGTACTTCGTGGTTAGTTGCTTTCAAATATTTTCACTTTCCCATATGGAATTTCATTTGCATACACATCTACAAGTGAACACAGCTAATACATGTAAAAAGAGTGTTTACAAAATGTATGCCTACCTTTTACATGTACTTTTGTGTTCCCTATATGGGATGTATTAGTATGCATAACACGAAACTGAAAAAAATAAGATTCATTTGACCATTTTCACCTAGCAATACACATATGAAACTTTCAGTTACATTTTGTCAGACTGTCATTATTACTATCTAAACACCTCGGGTGGTTGCAACAACCTTTAAAACATGCTGAAAGTGCATTTCGATAACAAAGGTAGAGCAAGAAAAAAAACAAGAAAAAAAAAACCTAACATATGTCATTATTGAGGTAGGAGTACTGCAGCCACGAAAACAATGCGCACCATTACAAATGACAACTTGAATAAACGTTCTCAAATCATCACAGAGACATGCTACAAGCTCCAGGGCAGGAAGGGCTTATGCCTGCAATTACTGTAAGTAGCAGATAACCCGAGATTTATCTAATCCAACTACAGCTGCCTTACTCAGAAATCCATTCGCACGCTGATCATCCTCTTACTCTTTCAAAAGACAGTGTTTACAAAATATATACTTCTTTTAAGCCTCCAACGTCTTATGATTTCTATTTTGTTTTTTCGTACCATAGCTTTCATTGATTTAGTATAGTCGTTTTCGTTTCGAAAAAATATCATTTGTATCGTGAAACGTCTTTCTTTCAAATTCCATTTGATTTAATTTGCTTGTCTTGTCTTTAAGACCCTAGAAATGTTTCAGGCCTTCCGATTTTCTTATTTAAAGATATTAATGATAAATGGTAATAGTGTATTAAGAAATCTTCCTACATGCTTGGATTTGGGGTTTTAGGACAATGATACATTAAAAAGTGTGTGAAATTACACAGACACACATTTGTGGGTGATCAAAAACATTTTATGGCATATTTCAACTCTGGACATGGCTGCAGAGTTAGTCCGGGTAAAAATAGGTCTATGGGCTCAAATCATGTTTGTCAGGAGTCCATCCACCACATATGGAACTTCACCTGATGGCGGAATGTTCACCATAACTAGTGACAAAGACTTCTATTCATACAGTGTATCCGCTAATGTTTTGGACCTGCTGAAGGCAGAAGAGAATTTTAAGCCAGAGCCATATTTTGTTGAACCTGCTTGGCAGTCATTGTTCTGAACAGACTTCTGAATCTGGAGTTTCATAAGAGCCTGGAAACAGTGACCCTGACATGGGGGGAGTTTCCTCCCTGTTCTTTAGGACCATGTTGCCTCTGTCCCTCAGATAATGTACATGATAGCCATAGCACCTGTAGGAAAACTGGGCTGACTGCAGCGGCCCCCTAACTTTCTGCCCCCATTTTTCACTTTTTGCTGGTGTTTTCCTGACTCTGATGGTGCCCAGGGCACTGAAAATTAGGCTAGTTTTAATTGCCTATGTCGGTATGCTTCCAAAACAAAAATACTCACATGTGGGGACCAGAACAATTATGACCCACTCTGCGCCTGGCCTGACGATCTGGGACCACCTCCTAAAGTATATAAGGAAGTGGGAAACCTGGAATTACCATGGTCTCCAAGTTAAGAATGAATGCCAAAGTGAAAAGAAAACTCTGCAACACATTTTCCTCCATCTGCGATTTCCACACAAGGTCCAGGTTACTATCTCTCTTGCGTTATGTAAATTGGATTATGTCAGTGGCTTCTACCATAGATCATGTCTATCAACTATGAAAAGACTACTGTGGATTCAGAACTTTGCTGCTAAACTACTCCTACATATAAAGCCACAAGCCCACATCTCCCCTGCTTTGAGGACCCTACATTGGTAACCGGTCGTCAGAAGATCCACATTACATGCTTGCTTTGTATCACCCACAAGCAATGCATGGAACAGGACCACTTTTCATCAAGAATAAAATCAGCAAATACATTCAACAAAGAAACCTCCACTCAAGATTGACACCTCGGCTCAAAACCCCACAATACATGAAAAAGACAATATGTGTCACATCTTTTTCTGTTCAAGCAGCCAAAGTATTGAATTTATTACCCCCAAATATAAGTTCCACGGATACATTTCTTATCTTCAGAAGACTATGCAAGAGTTGTCTCTTTCCTACATAATCACCATACACAAACAGTAATGTACAGCATATCCCTGTGTATGTAAACATTTATAATTTAATTGTATGTATATATCTAGATATGTGTATTTCTTTGTAAAATATGTATACTACCTATGTTTTTCAAAATATATAGATACTCTTTAGGGCTGCTTAACAAATGTATGTATAACTTACGATTAAAAAAATATACATTATTCTGTGCTTAACATGTTCATAATTCATTGCATAATTTTCTATATAAGTTAATTGATTAGATTCTCTCAGTTTTATTTATCTATCATAATAGGTAAATGTTATCATAACTATTTATCTACAAACATTTCACTGTTAAAATATCGAGGAAAAGATGCAATTATTAAAACAATAATAATAATATTAATAATTAATAATTATGTTATAAAAATATACAAATACATTACCTTCAAATACTGCAACACTTGAAAGTCTGAATTTATACAATACAACTTAAATCTCAATAGATTATTTCCATTATACATATAGTCCATTTCTATGTAATTGTGAGAAAAGATGATGAAGTCCTCCTAGCATTGAGCTGGGAGACAGGACCAGATGGTAAGCTGGTGATCCCTGAGGGTGGGAGTAGGCACTTCCACCACATTCAAGTGAATGGGATCCCTACCACTGGCCTGAGAGACACCTGTGCCAGTCACACTATAGTGAGTGACCGGTTAGTGACCCCAGACATGTATGTCCCAGGAGAGACAAGGAAAGTCAGGATAGCCACAGGGGAGGTCACCACCAAACCTGTAGCCATAGTGCCCCTAGAGAGGGAGGGTATCCTTGACTGGTTTAGGGTGGTAGTCAGTGCTGACCTCCCCCTAGATTGTATCCTGGGCAATGACCTCCCAGGGGTGAGTCTGGTCCCAGATGGGGCGGTCGCCCAGGGCACCCCCCCAACCCAAAGTCCTGGGGAGTCAGTCCCTACAATTAGGAGACAGGGGTCCCCAAGAAAAGGAAAGAAGAAAAGGAAGGGTAGGCCACTCTTAAAGAGAGTTCCAGGGAGCCAAAGGCCTTCTGCCCCAGTAGGGGGGGAGCCCAGAGTTGGCACTGGTGAGGCCTCCCCTGACCCCAAGGAAGTCCTGAGTAGTCAGGCAGTTGTCCAGATGCAGGGTGTTGCCCCTGCACTGACAGAAGGGAGAGTGGAAGGAGGGTGTCTGCCACAGGAGGTGGTAGCCCCCCACTCTAGACAGCAAGAGGGGTGCCAGGACCCCAAAGTTGCCCCTAAAGCAGCTCAGCCACCTGTCAGTGGAGAGCTTAGGGTGTGGTTCTGGGTACTGACAGCTGTCAGTAGCCTCTGCTGGGTGCTAGCCTTCCTGGCAGCACTGTACTTGGCCTGGGAGGCAGACCCCAGGGCCAATAGCAAAGTAGGCCCCCTGACCCTGATGGCCATGGTGGGGTTCTCAAGTGTTGGGTGACCTCTTTGGGTAAGCTAGGTGTTGCCCTAGCAAAGTTAGGAGTAGGGGAGGTGGGCACCTCACTACCCAAGTTGGCAGAGAGAGAGGAGGAAGACCCCCCTAGAGGGAAGTTTCAGTTTGAGATGGGTCCTTTCACTGTTGGGATGGCTTCACTACCCAGAGGGAGTGACCATGACAGGAGGATGTAAGGCAGAGTAGGCCCTGCAAAGGGACAGCCAGTTTTCTTCACTGTCTTCCTCGCCTAACAAGCCAGGAAGACTCTCCCAGGGTTGGGCTGAGTCTCCTGGGCGTGTGGGCTGGGGGGGGCTTGTGTGAGAAAACAGGGCTGATTGCAGAGGCCCCCTAACTTTTTGCCCCCATTTTCCACTTTATGCTGGTGTTTTCCTGACTCTGATGGTGCCCTGGGTACTGCTAACCAGTCCCAGGGCCAGTGCTCTGTGTAAAATGGATATGCAAATTAGGCTAATTATAATTGGCTAAGTTAACCTACCTATAAGTCCCTAGTATATGGTAGGGCATGTAGGTTTAGGGACCACAGCATAGGTGGTGCACACCTAGGTGCACTGCTGAGGTGCCCAGTGTCATTTTAAAGGCAGGCCTGCCTTGCTGGCTGCTTTTAAGTTAAAGTTATATGCAAATTCGACTTTGGAATTAAAAGTACTTCCAAAGTCTTAAACTACCTTATTTTTACATATAAGTCACCCCTAAGGTGTGCCCTATGTGCCCCTAGGGCTGGGTGCCATGTAACTATAAGCAGGGACTTTATAAAAATAGATTTATAAACCCTGGTGAGGTAAAAACAGCCAAATTCGTTTTTCCCTCATTGAAGTAAATGGCCTTCATAGTCTAGAATGGGGAGACTTTATTTTAAATTTTAAAGTCTCCTTAAATGTTGCATACCAAGAATTTGGTATCAAATTAATTGTTGTAATAAATCCCACAACTTCCAGTTGCTGGATTTAATATAACTTGTTCAGGTAAAGCGTTTTAGACTTTACCTAAAAAGTTGCCAATTTCAGCCCTGCATTGTTTTTGCTGCTGTGCTCTGATTGGCCAGCCTGCAGCAGCTTAGCAGAGCTGCCTTGATGAGGTGTGAAGTGGCCTGGCTTCACACAAAGGAATGTGCTTGTGGGAGAGAATCTCCCCTCAGCAGATGGTGAGGCAGGAAGGGGGAGGGCTGCCAAACTGGTCTTCAAAGGCAGAGAAGGACATTTGGAGCAACCAGCAACACCCCCAGGAAGTGGTCATCACAGGGGGACGACCCTGTACCTGATTGGAGAACCAGGACCCCCCTGCTTTTCACCCAGGAGCAAGGATAAAACTGGCAGACCTGCACCCACACCTCAGATCCCTACCAGATTTCAGCAAGAAAAGAACTAAAGGAGAAGAAGGACTGCCCTGCTGGACCCCTGGCCTGCACCTGGAACCTGACCTCAGAAGGACTGCACCAGCTGCACACTTGGGCTTCACCACAAGAAGGACTTTGCCTGGCTTCAACTGGTTCAAGGAGGGACTCCCTGTTTGCTACAGGTGAAAAATTGGTATCCAGAGTCCCCCTGCACCAACTCCTGAAAAGTGACCAGCTGACCACTGTCCAGTGGCCAAAAAGGAGTTTGCGCCAGGTGCATTCTGGGAGTTGAAGTCCGCACCCCCCAAGGACCATCACAGAACTTCTGGACCCTTGGGGTGAGCTGTGGACCCCAAAAGAACCTTAAAAGGACATCTGGGTGAAGCCCCAGAAGTTTGGAGAAGATTTGAGAATTTTTGAGAAAAAGCTCCAGAGAGGGACCGACCCGCCGCGGAAATTCTAGCCGGCTTGCCTCAACCGCGACCCGGCCTCATTTGGTGGTTCGTCCCGGTAAAGAAAAATCTCCGAAAAAGAGACTAAGTCCGAAGGTAAAAAGTTGACTGGGACCTCCCAGCCATCGTATCCGAGAAGGGCTCCACGGACGTCGGATAAAGATCCAGGTTTACCCCGGTCGAAGGATTTTCACCTCGAAAAAACGACTAAGTCCGAAGGTAAAAATCTCCACTGAGGAATCCAGCATCGCGTATCCGGACAAGGGCTCCAGGAGGTCGGATTCGACTGGCAGGTTCGTCCCGCTGAAGAAAATCTTCAAAATAAAGACTAAGTCAGAAGGTAAATTTTTAACCGAGGCCTCCCGCGACCTGTAGCCGAACAGGGCTCCATCGCGGTCGGCCTGAAAGTTTGACTTTGCCCCGGTCGAGGTGCAACCAGATGACCCGATTGGCGCTTTTTGTTTCTAAGCGCTAGAAAAGTAATAATTCTTTAAAAATTCATATCTCCGGTTCCCTTTATCCGATTTTATTCGTTTTGGTGTCATTTTAAAGATAAAAATATAAACTATTTTTATAAATTGGTTTTGGATTTTTAAACTGTTTCCTGTGTTTTATTTAATTACTGTTTTGTGATATTTGAATGCTTTACACTTTGGGGGTTATTCCAACTTTGGAGGAGGTGGTGATCCGTCCCAAATGTGACGGATTTACCACCAGCCGTATTACGAGTTCCATAGGATATAATGGACTCGTAATACGGCTGGTGGTATATCCGTCACTTTACAGTCACTTTTGGGACGGATTACCACTTCCTCCAAAGTTGGAATAACCCCCTTTGTCTCCTAAGTTAAGCCTTGACGCTCGTTGCCAAGCTACCAAGGGTTGAGCTGGGATTAATTTACTGAGACCTAACTGTACCTAAGTGGAGGTTGGTGGCTTGTTGCTAGGTGTAGGTACCTACCTGCCCTTACCAATAACCCATTTTCCAACAGTAATTATGTATCTATATATTTATTACTTTACTCCTACTGTACAAGAGAAAAAACCACTCTCTCCAATGCACTACTCTGTCTCACCCTAGACCTCTCTTAATACATTCCCTATTTCCACTCTCTGACTCATCCCAAACATCATCCTACTGCTATGAACTCCAAAATAATCCATCCTAGACCTTTTCCTCCTCTATCCATCATGGCTCACCCCAAACCTCGGTTTACTACAATGATCTCCCAAACAACTCTACTAAGCTCTAACCCTCGTGTATCTCTCCTTTGACTCATCCCAAACCTCATTTTACAACTGTGATCTCCCTAATCACTTTCTACAGACTCTTCCCTCCTCCATCTCTCCTTTATTCATCCCTAACCTCATCTTATAACTATGATCTCCCAACTAACGATTAGTCAATTCTTCCCTCTTCTATCCCTCCATTATTCTATTCAATCCAACAACAGACTCACATGTCCACCCCTCAAATTAACTCATATTTCCCTATACTAACCTACCACTAATCCTTTGGACCACTGTCAGGTTTCATCTGGTGTCCTCACAGCAGATGATTATTAATATAGTCCACCAAGTGTGCTAGCTGCAACCACGAGAGCCACTATCCCTTGGCTCTGGTTCCCTTTAAATGGGGGGTGATCTCAAGTTCCTTTAGGGTAGCTGTGAGTGACTATTGATTGTCCGCTTGGTAATGACATGGCGCACACCATCTGGAAAGAAATAAGGCTCTGATCTCACTTGGAGATGCTTGGGTTGCCTGAGTAGGAGTACCTGACCACAAGGTCCATGACAGCTTGAGAGGGAAGTAAAGAGGACCTGGAGCCTTGAAAAATGGCCAAAGTACCTGCAAAAGAGGAAGGGCAAGGGATTCTCAACGTTTTCGAGGAAGGCTAAGCCTGAGGGTGATGTCTCAGAACCTACAGGGGAGGACATTGTTGCCATGGACGACCTACTTGAGCTTGTCAGCTGGTTGGCTGAAGGGTGCCATCCCAGACAGAATTTGCAAAGCTCTTAGAGAGTGCCCTACTCTTTACCCATGCAGCTGGGGACACCTCAGTGATTAATTGATGAAGCTTAAGGTTCTTGAGCCTGGAGCAGCCTGTGCATTGTTGGTCCCCCAATGCAACACGGCCTTCCTACTTGGTCTAGGTCATGACATACCCCGGGCAGATCATTGACATGATATCATGGTAAACAATATTGTTGACAAAAATACCTGTTGAAAAATATAATTTACCATAATATCATGCTCTGATACTTAGAATGGTTAGTAAACAAATATCGGAAAAAAAACTATTGTTGACACAAATATTGACAAAATACTGATTTTTAATATAAGAAAGTGCAAAGTCCTAAGTGCTAAATATTTGAATATATAAATGTAATATAATGTAAATTAAATATATTCCACTAATGTTTAATTTTATATACAAATATATACCTATATAAACATATGTATACGTGTAATTGTATTTATATATATATATATATATGTGTATATATATATATATATATATATATATATATATATATATATATATATATATGCACTTAAAAAATCAAAGGTTGCAGGGATGTTATAGTTAGGCTCATATTGTAAATGTACAAAAACCCTGGAAATGTACCTGTTATAGTTAGAGTTATCTCAAGTAACTATAACTCATGCCCTAAGGTAACTATAACTTGCACCCCAGCCATGCACGGTTTTTTCGTGAAAAATTTCACTGCAAATATTGCATTGATATTATCAATGATGGTATCAATGATGGTATCAAAGATGTCATGAGTGCCGTAATTTGTGGGATCATTAGCAGTGCATGGCGAGGGCACGTGTTATAGTTACCTTAGGGGGAGCAGGCATTGCGGTCACAGACAGGAAGCTGCTAAACATGCAGCTCCCTGTCTGTGAGAGCAAGTGTTTCCCCTATTTCTCTGCCCGCATGTCTGCAGGCAGGGAAACAGAGGAAACCTCTGCTTCTAGCATGTGAGAGCTGCTTGACAGCTGTCACTTGCTGGAACATGGCTCCGCAAGGGGGGCCCTTCACCAACATTTCAATTAGCCCTGGGGACGGGGTTGTCCCTGGGGGTCCACAACGGACCCCCTATCATTGTTAAGCCTTGGGGAGGTGGCAGGGGCCCAGAGGCCCCTTTGCATTTAATTATATGTTATCCCCTGGGGGGTGGTGGCCCCTGGGGCAGCAGGGGGGCCAGGTGACCCCCCAACATTTTAGTATATCTTCTGCCCTGGGGATGTGGTGGTCTCCAGGGCTGCGGGGGTGCGGGGCAGCCCCGCATTTAATCAAATGTTAGCTCTTGGAGGTGGTGCGGGGGCAGTGCCAGACTGTACACCCGCATTTCATGATATATTCTACCCCAGGGAGGTGGTGGTCCCCAGAATTGCGGGGGGCCAGGTGCTCCCCCGCATTTAATTAGACGTTAATCCCAGGGAGGTGGCAGTCTCCGGGGCTGCAGGAAGGCTGGGCGGCCCAACTGCATTTAATTAGATGATAGCCCCAGGGAGGTGACGGTTCCTGGGACTGCAGGGGGGGAGGCTGGGTGGCCTATCCTCATTTCATTATATATTCTGCCTGAGGAGGTGGCAGTCCCCGGGATTGTGGAAGCCAGTCACTCCCGCATTTAAGTAGATGTTAGCCTGGGGAGGTGGTGCTGCCTGGGGCTGCAGGGGGGCCGGACAACTCCCGCATTTAATTAGATGTTAGCCCCAGAGATGGGGGCAGTTTCTAGGGTTGCAGGGGGGCCAGGCGATAGCTAGTTAGATTTTAGCCCCGGCTGTGTGGAAGCAGGCAGCCCCCCTGCATTTGAATATATCTTCTGCCTAAGGTTGTGGTGATCCTGAGGGGTGCGGGGGCTAGGGACCCCCCACTTTTAATTAAATGTTAGCCCCAGAGAGGTGGCTGTCCCCGGGGCTACGGGAGGGTCTGGGTGGCCCCCTGCATTTGAATATGTCTTCTGCCCCAGGGAGGTGGTGGTCCCTAGGGCTGCGGGGGTCAGGAAGCCCCCTGCATGTAATTAGATGTTAGCACTGAGGAGGTGGTGGTCCTTGGGCCCTCATGGGAGCTGGGCGGCCCCCCTGCATTTAATTAGATGTTAGCCTTGGGAATGTGGTGGTCCCTGGGGGCACAGGCGGGCTGGGTGGTCCCCCCACATTTAATCATATCTTCTGCGCCAGGGAGGTGGCGGTTGCCAAGGGTTCGGGGGGGCTGGGTGGCCCCCTGCATTTAATACTGCTTGGCCTTTGGTGGTCCCCTGGGCTGCGGGGGAGTCAGGTCATACCAGACTACCGGACTTTTAATTAAATGTTATCCCTGGGGAAATGGTGGTCTCCGCGGCTGCAGAGGCTCCTGGTGGACCCCTGCATTTTATTATATCTTGCACCCTAGGAAAATAGAGGTCCTGGTAGCTTCATTTACTTTTAGTTTTTTTTTTTATCCTCATTTACCTTCCAAATTTCCCTCACATGACCGGGAGGGTGAAGAGGGGGGGAGCAGCGAAGGTTCTCACACAACTGCTCACCACCCATCTCCAACCTCGTCGCCCCTGTCTGGGACAAACTTTCCACCCAAGCTCCAGTGCAGAAAGCAGAGGAAAGAGTATAATCATAGGATCACATCCTACCTATTCATACCTCACCCCTGCCCAACCATTGCTTCAGTGGATTCCAAAATCTGATCCTGTTACAAACCTTATGACAGTCTAACTTACAATGGTAAATTAGAGAGTTTTTCCATTCGACAAAAGTAGGGGGAACTAGGCTGATCTATTTCCTAGAGATCCCCCTTCTTGCCACAAGCATCATATAAAACAACAGTTTAGGTCCATCTCTACCCATCGTCTGCACCTCATATGAACAGCCAAACATTACTATCAGAGATCTTACCTTCGGGCATTTGGGAAGAATCTCCTAAATTGCATCACCCACCTCTTGCCAAAACTTACGGAGTAGAGGGCATTCAATAAACATATGTAGATCGTCAGCTGATGCAGAACCACACTTCTTACACCTCACCACGTTACCCTGTCTCAGCCTGGACAATTTTTTGGGAGTCCAAAAGGCTCTGTGAATAGAAAATAGATGATTTCTCCTTAACGCAGCAGGTTTAACAGTATTATACAGAAGTGTAGTGGATACTTGCCAAAGGTCTCCGGCAAGCACTCCCTCCAGATTTCTTCCGGGAGGTTGAATTCACCATCCACAATGTCCATCATCAGCCAATACCATCTAGCAACTTCTTTCTTTCTTCGGAGTATCCAGCTGCATCTGGTCCACAAGTCCATTAGTACTTCCCACTTCCTCTGTCACATTCCCAACCCAAGTCTTCATCTGCAGGTATTTAAACTTAGACATCCTTCTTCCTACCTCCATATTAAGGTTATCAAACTCCCTAAGTTCACCATTATAACAGAGATGTCTCCATTGCACAAAACCTGCCTCTTTCAGAGGAATAGCCAGGGCGTCTTCAGTCCAATCGAGGGAGCCAGGAGAATCCCAAATCAGCACATACTCATTATAATATGACAACCTCGTGATCTTCCTCACCTCATACCACAACACTGCCCAATCATGTAATATCCTAAATCATTTTTTTTTAAAGAACTTCGGATCCCCAAACTTATACAAAAAACTTCTCTGGACCTCCTGACCTTCCATCATAGCAATTAACACCTGCCCCAGCTCTGTATGATCTAATGCATTAAAACTCTGTCTTACATTTTTTAACAAATAAGCCCATGTGTAGTACTGCATATGAGGAGCCGCCAGACCATCTTTTACTTTCTTCCTCCTGAGCTTTTTCGATAATATACGAACACCTTTAGATGCCCAAATAAAACTGTTAATTTTCCCCTGCAATTTCTTTAAAGCAGCCTTGTTAAACACTAATGGCAATGCATTGAAAATAAAAGTTAATTTGGAAACAATCACCATTTTTACAACATTAAACCGACCTATTATAGCTAGTGGAAGATTAAGCCATTTTCTCAGTAAAAGGTCCACCTCCCTCATAACCCGAGCAAGATTTGTTTCCGCCATTTTACATATATCATGTGTTACAGTGATCCCCAAATATTTAACTTCTTTCTTTACATTCAGTGCATCGTTTAGTTCCATATTCCATACCATAATTTCGGTCTTTTGATTTGGGGATAATGGCCCCCCTGTCTCGTCCCTCTTTCTATTTTTACAGAGGAGTGAGCATACCATTAACCAAAATTCTTGCACTTGGGTCATGATCGATTTTTTGCAATGTTCTAATGAATTGCTCTCCAATTTTATATGATTCACATACCATGATCAAATAACTTCAATTAACCCTGTAGAATGCTTTTGTTGCATCCACCATTACCACCGCCAAAGGCATATGCATCGAAGTGGCTAAATCAATCGACCCTACCAATCCCTGTGTCAATTCATGCATATGCATGCCCTTCAAAAACCCCTTTCTGGTCTGTGTGTATGAGTTTCCCCATACCATCCCTAGTCTATCAGCCAGGAGTTTAGCAAAGATTTTATAATTTCAATTTAACAGCGATATTGGGCGGTATGAATCACACTTCGTGGGGTTTTAAAATTAACATAATAATCGCCTCTTTCCAAGAAGGAGGAAGATTCTATTATCACATAATTGCTTAAAAACTTTAGAAGTACTACTACCCAAAACTCGATAAACCTCCATGGGTAACCCATCTGGTCCTGATGCCTTCCCTAATTTGCCAGCAAAAATGACCTGTTCTACCTCGCTCAGCTGAAACGGATCATTAACCACACTTCTCTCCTCTTCATTCAGAGTAGGTAAATCTAATTCCCCAAGCCACCCCTTCATTACCTTCAAAGGCGGCTTCAAATCTTCTGTATATAAGTCCTTAAAGAAATTGAAAAAACCTTCTTCCACCTGCTCGCCACCATTTCTAATCTCACCTGAGTCTTCATCTCAAATTTCTGTTACCCAATTCCTAACCCTATCTGATTTTAACTTCCAAGCCAACAATTTACTGCTGTTCTCACTGTACTAAAAAATGTATCACCCTATTAGCTTCACATCTCAATCTAATCCTACGGTCCAAAAGTGCTGCCAACTCCAAACTAGCTAACTGACGTTGCTTATATAACTCGTCAAATTCTTCACCCTGCTCCTTACTTAACATTCCCTGCTCAAATTGTCGTATTTGACTCTCCAACTTGCTTATTTCTTCATTATATAGTTTCCTCCTGTGTGCAGCTATCCTAATCAGACATCCCCTCAAAAAGGCCTTAAATGTATCCCAAACTATCGCTAAGGGAGCTGAACCCAAATTTATCCTAAAAAATTCCTCTGAATCCACCCGCAATTCCGTAACCACCTCATCTTCCAAAAGCAGAGTTCTGTCTAAAGTCCACCTTTTTCCCTTCCTTTTCGTTGGCAACCTAAGATCTAAACTGACCACCGAGTGATCTGATAAATGGACCCCAATATGTACTACTGACTCAACAATGTCCCTAAAAACAGTATCCAAAAGGAAGTAATCAATTCTGGACTGATATCGATACTTCTTATTATTATAAGAATAACCTCTCTCTGACCCCCTCTTATCCCTCCAAACAGCATATAACCCCCATTGGGACATCATTACCCAAATCTGACCCTGTATTTTCTCGTTTATTTTGGACCTACTACCCGCTGATCTATCTAATTCGTAGTTCAATACAACATTAAAATCACCTGCCCATATTATTGGATCTAAATATTGCAAAAGAAGATCTGAAAGTCCCTTAATGGGCCTCTATCATCCCTATTAGGACCATAGTATCCTACCACAGTATAGACATATTCAAAAGCAGTGAGATTCCCCAACACCCACCTCCCTGAGTTATCTATGGGACTTTCCAGAAAAGTAATATTGGCATGATTCTTAATTAGAACAGCCATCCTTTTATTACCACTCAAACAATTTGAGCTAGCTATCTGCTGAACCCACCCACATGACTTAAAAACTTGCAAACATTCTCCCTAGAAAGATGGGTCTCTTGTAAGATCAAAACATCGAACAGGGCATCCTTCAAATATTGCACCAACCTTTTTTGCCTACTCCTCACCCTAAGACCATTTACATTCCAAGACAGGAGTCTCAAATTCTTTACTGCCATTTTCCGACATCAAAACCACCTACCTTCTTCCACCCCACCACCCATCACTCCCCTGCCCCCCAGGTCTACCTACCACAATGAGGATCTTTTTTTTCTTCCTGTTATGCTCCCCACCCAGTGCTCCCCACCACCATCCTCCATCCCCTCTCCCATTCCCCCTCCTCCCCAGGGACCCCACCCAATCATTAACCTGACCAAAGTCTGAGGGGGGTCACCGTACCTAACTTGGGACATCCAAAAAAAAAAAATAATCTCCTTACTGGGAAAAACAATAGAAGCTTAGGTCTGACCTTTCTCATTCCCGCTCCCTTTCTTTCTCAATTTCCCGGATCAACTCATCCACCTCCTTCCAGTCCGTAAAATTATACATTTTGTTATTCACCATAACCCTTAATGAAGCAGGGAATTTTAACTGAGCTGTTGCACCCAGTTTTTTCAACATGTCTATTCTTTTACCCAGCTCCCACTGTTTATTTAAAGTCACAGATGCTAGGTCTGACCTAGTTTCAAATGGGGATCCGTTTACTGACAATGATTTCTTTTTTAACGCCAGAGCCAGAATATGTTCCTTCAGTGAGTATGCTTGAAAATAAACTAAAATTTTCCTTGGTCTATCCCTGTTGGAAGGCATTTTTGCCGGGACCCGGTGCACCCTATGAATATCCTTAGCAATGTCCTCCTCTGATTCTTCCATATTCACCACTTGCTTTATCAATCGGACCATGAAGCCTTTTAAATCACCTTCTTCCAACCCTTCCGGGACCCTGAGAAACCTCAGATTATTCGTCCTCTGATTATTTTCTAGGGTTCCATTTTAGCCATTACCCCTGGTTCCCTTTCTTTTAAATATCTTATTTGCTCTTTATTTTCTTCCACCACCATCCTTAACTTGCCCACCTCCTCCTCCAAAGCAGCTGTCTGGTCTGCCAGGTCGTCAATTTTCTTCCCTACGTCTTCACAGAGACCCCTAATCTCCGCCTGTTTGGCATTAGAAGTCTCAAAGCCACCCTTCAGTTCCACAGATAATGCTTTCAACATATCCGCAATTGAGTGCCCCTGATCTTCTCCGACGGATTGAAAATCCTGTACTGCATTTACCTTCTATTGCCTCTTTACAGATCTCACAGAAAAGGAATACTGCAAAACACCTCTCCCATCCACCCAGAGGTCTGGGCTAATGCCCTCTGAAATAGCAATAACTCTAACTTGTCCGATTTATCCAGCTCTTGCATACTCGCACCCCCGGTTGACATTCTAGGTGATCCTGCCAATACTCGAAAATAAGTCCTTACTGTTGGGGTAACCCAGACTTTTCTATAGTTCAAACCTCCAACACTCTTCACATCCAGTCTCTTTGTAATGGAACTATTATCGTATTCCGCCTTACTTCTCGCTGTAGGGGGTTTCTGGAGGGGGACCAGACTTTCAACTTCACTCTTTTCTTACTTTTTTTAGAGCTGCCTAGGGAATACGCTACTTGTCCCAAACTATTTTTAGATGCCACCTTCCCCCCTTCCTTTCTGGTCCCCACTAACCCGTTTACCCTGTCCACCATATGGTCTGAATACATTTCTACAGTGCTTATACCAAAAGAAGCATGTCCCTGGTGCACAGAACCTTCAAACCCTTTAAATCTTGTTTTTTCCCCATCAGTACCTGAAATCACCAAGTCCTCGATGTACTGAGGAATCCTCAAAATCCTGCTGTTCTTTCCTGAAGGATCTGGCCCTGTGCTGGCCCTGCCCTGGTTCCCCTGGTAGGGAACACGAGCCGCTGCCTCCCTGACCCGAAAGAGCCCAGGGAGGCTCTCAACAACGGCACCACCCTGTCCTCCGAAGCATCCTGTGCTCCTGCCAGGTCCTTTACCTCCCTTGCACCACCGTAAAACCAAAAAACACAAAGCGGACCCCCACTGCTGACCTGTCAAACCTTCACATTTCCCCGGTAAGGCATAATTATTTCACTGTATCATTCACAGGACAGAGGCCCCGCGACCGGCTCCTTTAGATGGCCGCCATGTTCCCTGAATTACTTCGCCCCCAGATGCACTCTTGAACTAATAAAGCAAAAAATACAGCTGATACTTTTTGACCTCTGGAAAGTGGTGGTCCCTAGTGCTGCTGGGGCCACTCCCCTTGAATTCAAAATCTCAATGCTCCCTGACCTGACCTACCGCTGGTCTGTTGAAAAAGCAAGCGCTGGAGGCCCCCCATGTTTTTTTGTTTTTAATTTCAGCCAGATCTGCTGATCTGCCACAACTCTAGTAAAACATGTTCTAAAAAGTGCTTTTTAGCTCAGGGGAGGGCCCTCTGGGACCCCAGCACCAGAGCTACGTGGTCAGGATGTCCCTACCCTGGTCCCTGCTCTTTTTTTCAATCTTTGTTTTCTGGGACTCTGCTCAAGCAGTGTCTGAACATGGCTGCCAACACTTCCTTGTGAAAGTGTCGGCAGCCAATCAAATTTCAGCATGAGAGCAGGAGGGTTCGCAGAGCCTTTGCATCGCTATAAATACAAACTTAGTTTTTCTTTAATTTCTCAAAAATGACTGAACAGATTTACACCAAGTAACAAAAAGGGTGCTTTTTAGTAAGAGCTACCTTTCTGTCAAATTTGGTGTAATTCTATCCAGTGGTTTGGATGCTATTCCTGTTCAAACTCCCCATGGAAAAATGCTTGGGGAAAAAGCGTTTTGGAACCTCCCCTTTTTCTCAGCCCCCGCTTGACAGATCACCCTGAAACTTTCCAGACAGCAGCTGAAATGTCATACTGTTTTGGAAAATTTCGTGAAAATTCGTCAAACGGCGCCAGAGATATAGGCAAGTCACAAAAAGCTTTTTCTAAGGAAACATGGTCCTAACATAACTACCTAGAGACGACCACCAGTAGGTAAAATACATATATCTATCTATTTATTTATATATATACTTATATATATATATACATATATATATATTATCTACTGGCAGTTGCCAGTAGGTAGTTGTATTTAGGACTTAATTTCCATTGAAAAAGCGTTTTTTGACTTCCCTATATCTTTGGTGCTGGTTCATGAATCTTCACAAAATTCTCCAATAAACATTCAACGTTTACTTCATCTGCTGTATGGAAAGTTTTGGGGTGATCCATCTGGCACGGGCTGAGAAAAAGGGGGGGCTCAAAACGCATTTTCCCCATGTTAATTTCCATAGTGAACATGACTGCAGTCCGTCCTGCTGGACGGATTTACACAAAATTTGGCAGAAAGCAAGCTCTTGGTCCAGAAAGAGCCCCTGTTGTGATTTGGTGTAAATCTGTTCAGTAGTTTTCTAGTTTTTAAATGAAAACCAAATTTGTATATATAGAGGGACACAAATTTTCCACGTATTTGGAGGAAAAGCAAGGCCCTGATTGGCTGGCCGCAATCTGACAGAAAAGTTGCAGCTGCCATTTTGCTTCTCACATTGCCTGGGGGGTGAAATAAACACAGTGTAAAACCATACAAGGGGTCAGGATAAAGGTATCCTGACCCCACAGGACACATGGAGGGGTCCCCTAGGGACTCCTCATGGGTAAACTTGCCCATTTGCTTTGCTGATCTGTGGATTCTCCTCGGATCCTCCTCAGATCCTGGGGAAAAGCAAGGCCCTGATTGTCTGGCCGCAACCTAACAGAAATTTAACACATGCGTTAAAGAAAACATTGAAATTCACTGTAAATAACAAAGGTTACAGGGACGTTATAGTTAGGTTGACGTGCTACCTATACAAAACCATAGAAATTCAGCAGTTATAGTTACACTGATAGTTCTACTTATGTTAAGAAACTATAACTCGTTGCCCTAAGTTACTTTCCGCCATGAGTGATAGTTTCTACTGATAATTATAACTATAAGTAGATATATATTCACTGAAAAAAACAAAGGCTACAGGGACGCTATAGTTAGGCTGAGATTTCACACGCACAAAACCATTGACATTCAGCAGCTATAGTTACCTCAGCTAACTATCATTTACAGCCCCGCAATGCACTGCTTATGACCTCATATATTACATCATTCATGACATGGTCAGTGACATCACTGTTGACATCTCAAATGACATCACTGATGACATCATCCAGTGAGTGTAATTCTTTCGAAAACATTTCTAAGACTTAAAGATAGATACTAAGCTACTGCCTAAGTTAAATTGCTATTCTTTGTGTACTACTAATGAGTGATACTATTTGTAACATACATCCTCTGAGTGGCTGCATGACTGTATCAGTGTGTGAGTCGGTGTCTGAGTGGCTGTACCGGTGTGTGAGTGGCTGTATGGATCTGTCATTGGGTGTGTGAGTGACTGCATAGGTCTGTCTGTAGGTGTGTGAGTGGTGGAATGGGGCTGTGAATGGGCTTGTGAGTGGTTGTGTGGGTGTATGGGTGTGTGAGAGGTTTATGGGTGTGTGATTAAGTTTGTGGGTGTGTGAGGGTGTGTGTGAGTGGTTCTATGGCTGTTGGGTGGGTGTGTGAGTGGCTGTGCAGGTGTGTGAGTGGCTGTATGGGTCTGTTAGTGAATGTTTGAGTAGCTGTGTGGGTTTGTGAATGGGTTTTTGAGTGGCTGCCCGGGTTTAATGAGTGGCTGTATGGGTCTGTGAGTGAGTTTGTGAGTGAGTTTGTGAGTGGCTATATGGGTCTGCGAGTGGGTGTGTGAATGACTGTATGGGTCTGTGAGTGGGTGTGTGAATACCTGTGTTGGTGTGTGAGTGGGTTTGTGAGTGGCTATATGGGTCTGTGAGTGGCTGTGTGAGTAGCTGTATGGGTCTGTGAGTGGGCGTGTGAATACCTGTGTGGGTGTGTGAGTGGGTTTGTGAGTGGCTATATAGGTCTGTGGGTGGGTGGGTGTGTGAAAGACTGTATGGGTCTGTGACTGTGTGTGTGAGTGGCAGTATGGGTCTGTGAGTGGGTATGTGAGTAGCTGTATGGGTCATTGAATGGGTATGTGAGTGGCTTTATGGGTTAGTGAGTGGGTTTGTGAGTGGCTTTGTAGGTGTGTGACTGGGTGTGTGACTGGTTGTATGGGTCTGTGAATGGGTTTCTGAGTGAATGTGTATGGGTCAGTGAGTTGGTGTGTGAGTGGCTGTATGGGTCTGTGAATGGGTGTGTGAGTGGTTATCTGGGTTTGTAAGTGGGTATGTTAGTGGCTGTATAGGTGTGTGTGTGGTTGTAGAAAGTTTACTCTGTATATACTATCTCAAAGTGAGAGATAGTGTGCACAGAGTCCAAGGGTTCTACTTAGAGGTTGATAGTGGCAAAATTAGATAATACTAATGCTCTATTTTTTGGTAGTGTGGTCGAGCAGTAGGCTTATCAAAGGGTAGTGTTAAGCATTTGTTGTACACACATAGGCAATAAATGAGGCACACACACTCAATGACTTAACTCCAGGCCAATAGGTTTTATATAGAAAAATATCTCTTCTTAATTTATTTTAGAACCACGAGATTCAAGATTTGAGGTAAGTACATAAAATGCAAGGTACTTCACACAGGTAAGTATAGAACTTTGATTTAAAACAGTAGAACACACAGTTTTGGTTAAAATGGCAATACGCTATTTTAAAAGTGGACACAGTACAAAAATCAACAGTTCCTGGGGGAGGTACGTTTTGTTAGGTTTCTCAGGTAAGTAAAGCATTTACACAGTCAGTTTCCTGGGCACAGGCAGCCCACCTTTGGGGGTTCAAGGCAACCCCAAAGCCACAGCACCAGCAACACAGTGTAGAGGTCAAAGGAGGGCCCAAAACACATAGGCACCTATAAAGAACAGCGGTGCTCTGGTCCTAGTCTGCTTACAGGTATGTACCTGCGTCCTCAGGGAGCAGACCAGGGAGGTTTGTAGGGCACTGGGGGGGGAGACACACAAGCCTACAAAACACACCGTCAGCAACACAGGGTGCAGTAGGCAAAGTAGGCGTCGGGTTTGCTATAATAAGCAATGGAGGGACCCGGGGGGTCACTTAGGCGATGCAGGCAGGGCACGGGGGGCTTCTCGGGCCAGCCACCAACTGGGCTAGGAAGAGGGCTGCCTGCTGGTCACTCCTGCACTGGTAGGTGGTTCCTCTCATTCCTGGGGGCTGCGGGTGCAGTACTTGGTCCAGGCGTCAGGTTCCTTTGTTACCAGGCAGTTGCGGTCAGGGGGAGCCTCTGGATCCTCTCTGCAGGTGTCACTGTGGGGGTGCAGGGGGGTCCACTTAGGGTGTCCACGTCATTGGAGTCGCCTTGGAGTCCTCTCTGCGGTGTTTGTTGTCCTGGACTTGAGCCGGGGGCGTCGGGTGCAGAGTGTGAGGACTCCAGATTCTGGCGGGAAGTGAGAGTCTCTTTAAAATTATTTCAAAGTTGCAAAGTTGTTGCAGTTTCTGAACAGTGCTGCTGTTCTCTGGAGTTTCTTGGTCCTTTAGGTACAAGGCAGTCCTCTGAGTCCTCAGAGGTCGCAGGTTCCGCTGGATGCGTTGCTGTGCAGGTTCTTTTAGTTTGGAGACAGGCCGGTAAGGCTGGGGCCAAGTCAGTTGGTGTCTCTGTCGTCTCTGCGGGGGCTTTCAGGTCAGCGTTCCTTCTTCTTTCTTCAGGTTGAAGGAATCTGATTTCCTCGGCTCAGGGTTGCCTCTAAATACTAAATTTAGGGGGGTGTTTAGGTCTGGGGGCAGTAGCCAATGGCTACTGTCCTTGAGGGTGGCTACACCCTCTTTGTGCCTCCTCCCTGAATGGAGAGGGCACATCCCTATTCCTATTGGGGGAATGCTCCAAACTCAAGATGGAGGATTTCTAAAGGCAGGGGTCACCTCAGCTCAGGGCACCTTAGGGGCTGTCCTGACTGGTAGGTGACTCCTCCTTGTTTTTCTCATCATCTCCTCCGGACTTGCCGCCAAAAGTGGGGGCTACGTCTGGAGGGGCGGGCATCTCCACTAGCTGGGATGTTCTGGGATGCTGTAATAACAGGCAGGAGCCTTTGAGGCTCACCGCCAGGTGTTACAGTTCCTGCAGGGGGAGGTGAGAAGCACCTCCACCCAGTGCAGGCTTTGTTCCTGGCCACCAAGTGAGAAAGGCACTCACCCCATGTGGCCAGAAACTCGTCTGGTTGTGGCAGGCTGGCAGAAACTGGTCAGCCTAGCACTAGGAGTTGGACTGGTATTCAGGGGCATCTCTAAGGTACCCTCTGGGTGTATTTTACAATAAATTCCACACTGGCATCAGTGTGCGTTTATTGTGCTGAGAAGTTTGATACCAAACTTCCCAGATTTCAGTGTAGCCATTATGAAACTGTGGAGTTCGTAATTGACAGACTCCCAGACCATATACTCTTTATGGCTACCCCGCACTTACAATGTCTAAGGTTTGGCTTAAACACTGTAGGGGCATAGTGCTCATGCAACTATGCCCTCACCTGTGGTATAGTGCACCCTGCCTTAGGGCTGTAAGGCCTGCTAGAGGGGTGACTTACCTATGCCACAGGCAGTGGGTTGTGGGCATGGCACTCTGAGGGGAGTGCCTTGTCGACTTAGTCTTTTTCTCCCCATCCGCACACACAAACTGTGAAGCAGTGTGCATGTGCTGAGTGAGGGGTCCCCAGGGTGGCATAATACATGCTGCAGCCTTTAGAGAACTTCCCTGGCCACAGGGCCCTTGGTACCAGGGGTATCATTTACAAAGGACTTATCTGTGTGCCAGGGCTGTGCCAATTGTGGGAACAAAGGTATAGTTTAGGGAAAGAACACTGGTCCTGGGGCCTGGTTAGCACGGTCCCAGCACACTTTCAAATCATAACTGGCATCAACAAAAGGGAAAAAGTTAGGGGGTAGCCATGCCAAGGAAGGCATTTCCTTACACAACTCCCCCCAAATGAAAGAGGATGAGACTAACCTTTCCCAAGAGAGTCTTCATTTTCTAAGTAGAAGAACCTGGAAAGGCCATCAGCATTGGCAGTCCCAGGTCTGTGTTCCACTACAAAGTCCATTCCCTGTAGGGATAGGGACCACTTCAATAGTTTAGGGGCTTCTCCTTTCATTTGCATCAGCCATCTAAGAGGTCTGTGGTCAGTTTGAACTGTGAAGTGAGTACCAAAGAGGTATGGTTGCAACTTCTTCAGGGACCAAACCACAGCAAAGGCCTCCTTCTCAATGGCACTCCAACACTGTTCCCTGGGGAGTAACCTCCTGCTAATAAAAGCATCACGCTGGTCAAGGCCATCATCATTTTGTTTGGGTCAGGACTGCTCGTATCCCATGCTCAGAGGCATCAGTCTGCACAATGAACTGCTTTGAATAATCTGGAGCTTTCAAAACTGGTACTGTACACATAGCTTGCTTCAGGGTGTCAAAGGCCTTTTGACAGTACAAGGTCCAGTTAACTTTCTTGGGCATTTTCTTAGAGGTCAGTTCTGTGAGGGGTGTCATCATGGATCCATATCCCCTCACAGACCTCCTGTAGTACCCAGTCAAGCCAAGGAATGCCCTGACATGAGCCTGGGGTTTTGGAGCTTCCCAGCCCAGAATAGTCTGGATCTTGGGTTGGAGTGGCTGAACTCAGCCTCCACCTACAAGGTGTCTCAAGTAAACCACAGTTCCCTGCCACTTCTGACATTTAGATGCCTTGATAGAGATGCCTGCTGCTTGCAGGGCCTGCAAAACCTTCCTCAGGTGGACCAGGTGATCCTGCCAGGTGGAGCTAAAGACAGCAATATCATCTAGATATGTTGCACTAAAGGACTCCAAGCCAGCAAAGACTTGATTCACTAACCTTTGGAAGGTGGCAGGGGGCATTCTTTAAGCCAAAGGGCATAACAGTAAACTGATATTGCCCATCAGGTGTAGAGAATGTTGTATTTTCTTTTGCTCCAGGTGCCATTTTGATTTGCCAGTACCCTGCTGCCAAGTCAAAGGTACTTAAGAATTTGGCTGCACCTACTTCGTCTAT
This sequence comes from Pleurodeles waltl, assembly GCF_031143425.1. Lineage (NCBI taxonomy): Eukaryota > Metazoa > Chordata > Amphibia > Caudata > Salamandridae > Pleurodeles > Pleurodeles waltl. Next base: position 778,630,701 of record NC_090437.1, on the reverse strand, counting down.
GAGCTCATCTGCCCTTGGGATGGTGTGAGCATACGTCTTGGGGACAGAGTTGAGCCCTCTGTAGTCCACACAAAACCTCATCTCTTTCTTGCCATCTTTGGTGTGAGGGTTGGGGAACAATACCACTGGGCTAGCCCAGGGACTGTCAGAGTGCTCTATCACTTCCAGCTCCAGCATCTTGTGGACCTCCACTTTGATGCTTTCTTTGACTTGGTCAGACTGTCTGAATATTTTATTCTTGACAGGCATGCTGTCTCCTGTGTCCACATCATGGGTACATAAGTGTGTCTGACCAGTGGTCAAGGAAAAGAGCTCAGCAAACTGCTGGAGGACCTTCCTGCAGTCAGCTTGCTGTTGGCCAGAGAGGGTGTCTGAATAGATCACTCCATCTACTGAGCCATCCCTAGGGTCAGAGGAGAGGAGATCAGTGTGAGGTTCACTCTCCGCTTCGTGGTCCTCATCTGTAACCATTAACATGTTTACGTCTCCCCTGTCATGAAAGAGTTTAAGGCAGTTAACATGGATCACCCTCTTGGGTGTCCTGCTACTGCCCAGGTCTACCAGGTAGGTGACCTGACTCTTTCTCTAGCACTGGGAAAGGGTCACTCTATCTGTCCTGGAGTGCCCTGGGAGCCACAGGTTCCAGAACACAGACTTTCTGCCCTGGCTGAAACTCAACCATAGCAGCCTTTTGGTCATACAACAACTTCTGGAGTTGTTGGCTGACCTCAAGGTTTTTGCTTGCCTTTTCCATATACTCTGCCATCCTTGAATGTAGGCCTAGTACATAGTCCACCACATCTTGTTTAGGCTCATGGAGAGGTCTCTCCCAGCTTTCTTTTACACGTGCCAATGGTCCCCTTACAGGATGGCCAAACAGAAGATCAAAGGGGAAAAACCCTATTCCCTTCTGTGGCACCTCTCTGTAGGTGAAAAACAGGCATGGCAAGAGGACATCCCATCTCCTTTTGAGTTTTTCAGGGAGCCCCATGATCATGCCCTTCAATGTATTGTTAAATCTCTCTACAAGACCATTGATTTGTGGATGGTATGGCGTGGTGAATTTGTAAGTCACCCTACACTCATTCCACATGTGTTTTATGTAAGTTGACATGAAGTTGGTACCTCTGTCAGAAACCACCTCCGTAGGAAATCCCACTCTGGTTAAAATACTTATGAATGCTTTAGCTACTGTAGGAGCAGTAGTGGACCTAAGGGGAATTGCCCCAAGATATATTGGTTCCCTGATGATGTGGGAGGTTCATGTGGACCCACTATGTCCACTCCCACTCTCTCAAAGGGGACCCCCACCACTGGAAGTGGAATGAGGGGGGCTTTGGATGGCCACCTGTCTTACCACTGGCTTGACAGGTGACACAGGAAGTGCAAAACTCCTTCACCTTCTGGGACATAATCGGGCAATAGAAATGGTTGACTAATCTCTCTCAAGTCTTGGTTTATCCCAAATGCCAAGAGGAATGTCATGGGCTAAGGTCAGAATGAACTCCCTAAACTCCAGAGGCACTACCACTCTCCGAGTGGCACCAGGTTTGGGATCTCTTGCCTCAGTGTAAAGGAGTCCATCTTCCCAATAGACCCTGTGGGTTCCACTGACAGTTCCTTTTTCTTGCTCAGCTGCTTGCTGTCTTATGTCTTAAAGAGGGGGTCAACTCTTTTGTCCCTTACACAGCTATTCCCTTGAGGCCCCCCCGGGCCCAAGAGCTCAAGCTGATAAGGCTCCAGCTCCATGGACTCAGTTCCCTCAGGGGATAGAACATCTTCCTGTGAAGAGAGGTTCTGTTTCTGTTGCTGTGTAGAAGCTGGTTCCTCAGTCTCCTTTCATTTTATCTTGGAAGGTTGGGCCATTATTCCAGACTCCAACACTTCTTTTTCACTCTGAGCCCTGGTCTGTGCCCTTGCCTTGACACACACCAGTTCAGGGATACCCAGCATGGCTGCATGGGTCTTGAGATCTACCTCAGCCCGTGCTGAGGACTTCAGATCATTCCCTAGCAGAAATTCTACTGGAATTGCAGAGGAGACTACCACCTGTTTCAGGCCAGTGACCCCTCCCCATTCTAAAGTTACCATTGCCATGGGATGGACTTTAGTTTGATTGTCAGCAGCAGTGACTGGATATGTCTGTCCAGCCAGGTACTGTCCTGGGGAAACCAGTTTGTCTGTCACCATTGTGACACTGGCACCTGTATCCCTCAGGGCTTCTACTCTAGTCCCATTGATTGAGAGCTGCTGCCTGTATTTTTGCATGTTAGGCAGCCAGGCAGCAAGTGTGGCTAAATCCACCCCACCCTCTGAGACTAATGTAGCTTCAGTGTGGACCCTGATTTGCTATGGGCACACTGTTGATCCCACCTGGAGACTGGCTATTCCAGTACTAACTGGAGTAGTATTTGTTGTGGGACTTTTCTTAGGACAGGCCTTGTCTCCAGTTTGGTGTCCATGCTGTCTACAGTTTTGACACCAGACCTTCTTGGGATCAAAGTTTTTACCCTTAAACCCATTTGTGGACTGTGAAGAGGCTTGGGCCCACCCTCCTAAGCATGGTTTTAGGGCCCTGCAGAAAACTCTTTACTTTTGCCCTTGGATGTTTCACCACCCTTCCCTTGGGGAGGCTTTGTGACCCCTTTCTTTTGGTCACCTCCTGTGGAAGTTTTGGTCACCCTAGTCTTGACCCAGTGGTCTACCTTCTTTCCCAATTCTTGGGGAGAAATTGGACCTAGGTCTACCAGATATTGATTCAGTCTGTCATTGAAGCAATTACTTAACAGATGTTCTTTCATAAACCAGTTATACAGCCCATCATTATCACTTACACCACTGCCAGTTATCCAAACATCTAGTGATTTGATTGAGAAGTCAACAAAATCAACCCAGGTCTGGCTCGAGGATTTTTGAGCCCCCATGAACCTAATCCTGTACTTCTCAGTTGAGAATCCAAAGCCCTCAATCAGGGTAGCCTTCATGAGGTCATAAGATTCAACATCTTTACCAGAGAGTGTGAGGAGTCTATCCCTACACTTTCCAGTGAACATTTCCCAAAGGAGAGCTCCCCAGTGAGATCTGCTTACTTTTCTGGTTACACAAGCCCTCTCAAAAGCTGTGAACCACTTGGTGATGTCATCGCCATCTTCATATTTGGTTACAATCCCTTTGGGGATTTTTAGGATGTCAGTATTCTCTCTGACCCTATTTATGTTGCTGCCACCATTGATGGGACTTAAACCCATCTCTTGTCTTTCCCTTTCTATGGCTAGGAGCTGCTTCTCCAAAACCAATCTCTTGGTCATCCTGGCTAACAGGATGTCCTCTTCATTGGGGCTGTCCCCAATGCTCACAGAGGCACTGGACTCCCCTGTGGAAGAACCAGGCTCTCCGTCTATGATTTTTGGAGTCAGGGTTCTGGAAACCCTGTCTTACCTATTTTGGATGGGAGGGTGAGTTCTTCCTCCTGTTCACTAATTTCCCCATCTGAAGGAGCATCCTCCAACTCAGAGGGGTGGTCCCTTGTGAACTCTGCCAAGAGCTCTTGGAGCTTTGCCTTGGTAGGGTTGGACCAGTCTTTATCTTTTTTTGTCTTACAGAGAGACCTTAATTCTGACACCCCTAGATGCAGGTAAGGTGTGAGGTTGAGTTCCATCACTGTCTCATCTGTGTGACTCATTATCACTCTAAAAGTTGGAATTACTTTTTAAGAATCTAAAAACTACTTCTAGAACTTAAATCCAAACTTTTACAAACTATTAAACTCTAAAATAAATGCTAATAGGGACTTACACAAGGCCATAGCAGGACTTATTAAAATTTGGAAAATTAGTCTAATTGCAAAAATCAGTTTCTAATGACAATTTTTGGAAGTTTAGTCGTGTGATCAGGTATTGGCTGAGTAGTCCAGCAAATGCAAAGTCTTAGACCCCACAGCTGATCCACCAATTTAGGAAGTTGACTCTGTATATACTATCTCAAAGTACACAGAGTCCAAGGGTTCCCCTTAGAGGTTGATAGTGGCAGAATTAAATAATACTAATGCTCTATTTTTTGGTAGTGTGGTCGAGCAGTAGGCTTATCAGAGAGTAGTGTTAAGCATTTGTTGTGCACACACAGGCAATAAATGAGGAACACACACTCAAAGACTAAGGGCCAGATGTAGGAAGCCTTTTGCGCCTCGCAAACTGCTAAAAATGCAGTTTGCGAGGCGCAAAAGTCTTAACGCGATGCACAACCTCAAATTGCGAGTCAGTACCGACTCGCAATTTGAGGCTGCGACTCGCAAATAGGAAGGGGTGTTCCCTTCCAATTTGCGACCGTATCTCCATGCAGAGTTGGTTTGTGACCGCGAATGCGGTCGCAAACTAACTCGCAGTTACCATCCACTTGAAGTGGATGGTAACTCATTCGCAAAAGGGAAGGGGTCTCCATGGGACCCCTTCCCCTTTGTGAATGCCACTAAAAATATTTTTTCAGAGCAGGCAGTGGTCCTATGGACCACTGCCTACTCTGAAAAAACCGAAACCAAATGGTTTCGGAATTTTTCTTTTTGCAGCTCGTTTTCCTTTAAGGAAAACGGGCTGCAAAAAGAAAAAAAAAACTGCTTTATTCAAAAAGCAGTCACAGACATAGTGGTCTGCTGTCTCCAGCAGGCCACCATCCCCGTGAGTGCCTAGACTCGCTATGGAGTCGCAAACTGCGACCCACCTCATTAATATTCATGAGGTGGGTCTTTGCGACCCCATAGCGAGTCACAGAGGGTGTCTGAGACACCTTTCTGCATTTCATATTGCGAGTTGCAATTTGCGAGTCACTATGACTCGCAAATTGCAAGTCGCAGTATGAAACCTACCTACATCTGGCCCTTAATTCCAAACCAATAGGTTTTATAGAGAAAAATATATTTTCTTAATTTATTTTAGAACCACAAGATTCAAGATTTGAGGTAAGTACATAAAATGAAAGGTACTTCACACAGGTAAGTATAGAACTTTGATTTAAAGCATTAGTACACACGGTTTTGGCTAAAATGGCAATAAGCTATTTTAAAAGTGGACCCTGCAAAAATCAACAGTTCGTGGGGGAGGTAAGTTTGGTTAGGTTTCTCAGGTAAGTAAAGCACTTACACAGTCAGTCTCCTGGACATAGGCAGCCCACCATTGGGGGTTCAAGGCATCCCCAAAGCCACAGCACCAGCAACACAGGGCCGGTCAGGTGCAGAGGTCAAAGGAGGGCCCAAAACACATAGGCGCCTATGAAGAACAGGGGTGCTCCGTTCCTAGTCTGCTTACAGGTACCTGTGTCCTCGGGGAGAAGACCAGGGGCATTTTGTAGAGCACTTGGGGGGGGACACACAAGCCCATAAAACACACCCTCAGTGGCAGAGGGGCGGCGGGGTGGAGTAGGCAAAGTAGGCGTCGGGTTTGCTATAGAAAGCAATGGAGGGATCCAGGGGTCACTTAGGCGATGCAGGCAGGGCACGGGAGCTTCTCGAGCCAACCACCGACTGGGCTAGGATGAGGGCCTTCTGCTGGTCACTCCTGCACTAGTAGGTGGTTCCTTTCGGTCCTGGGGGCTGCGGGTGCAGTGCTTGGTCCAGGCGTCGGGTTCCTTTGTTACCAGGCAGTTGTGGTCAGGGGAGCCACTGGATCCTCTCTGCAGGCATGGCTGTGGGGTAGCAGGGGGGCCGACTCAGGGTGCCCACATCGTTGGAGTCGCCTGGGAGTCCTCTCTGTGGTGTTTGTTGTCCTGGACTCGAGCGGGGGGCGTCGGGTGCAGAGTGTGAAGACTCACGCTTCTGACAGGAAGTGAGTCTCTTTAAAGTTGTTTCAAAGTTGCAAAGTTATTGCAGGTTCTGAACAGTGCCACTGTTCTCTGGAGTTTCTTGGTCCTTTAGATGCAGGGTAGTCCTCTGAGTCTTCAGAGGTCGCTGGTCCCGCTGGATGCGTCGCTGTGCAGGTTCTTTGAGTCTGGAGACAGGCCGGTAGGTAGGAGTCAGTTAGTATCTCCGTCATCTCTGCTGGGCTTTCAGGTCAGCAGTCCTTCTTCTGTCTTCAGGTTGCAGGAATCTGATTTCCTGGGTTCAGGGTCGCCCCTAAATACTAAATTTAGGGGTGTGTTTAGGTTTGGGTGGCAGTAGCCAATAGCTACTGTCCTTGAGTGTGGCTACACCCTCTTTGTGCCTCCTCCCTGAGTGGAGGGGGGCACAGCTCTATTCCTATTGGGGGAATCCTCCAAACTCAAGATGGAGGATTTCTAAAGGCAGAGGTCACCTCAGCTCAGGGCACCTTAGGGGCTGTCCTGACTGGTAGGTGACTCCTCCTTGTTTTTCTCATTATTTCCTCCGGACTTGCTGTCAAAAGTGGGGGCTGTGTCTGGAGCGGCGGGCATCTCCACTAGCTGGGATGTCCTGGGGTGCTGTAACAACAGGCAGGAGCCTTTAAGGCTCACCACCAGGTGCTACAGTTCCTTCAGGGGGAGATGAGAAGCACCTCCACCCAGTGCAGGCTTTGTCACTGGCCACAGAGTGACAAAGGCACCCACTCCATGTGGCCAGAAACTCGTCTGGTTGTGACAGGCTGGCAGAAACTGGTCAGCCTAGCACTAGGAGTCGGACTGGTATTGAGGGGGCATCTCTAAAATGGTGGGGGGCTCACTGAGCGTGCTGCTGGCGGCGGTGTCCTAGGCGGCGGTGCTGGTGGGGGGCTCACTGAGTGTGCTGCTGGTGGTGGTGTCCTGGGCGGCGGTGCTATTGGGGGGCTCACTGAGCGTGCTGCTGGCGGCGGTGTCCTGGGCGGCAGTGCTAGTGGGGGGCTCACTGAGTGTGCTGCTGGCGGCGGTGTCCTGGGCGGCGGTGCTGGTGGGGGGCTCACTGAGTGTGCTGCTGGCAGCGGTGTCCTGGGCAGCCGTGCCCGTGGCGGCGGTGCATGTGGCGGTGCCGGTGGCGGTCTTGTCCGCCGTGCAGGTGGGCGGCGACTTTCCTTTCTTTCTCTGCCCCTTCCTCACCTTGGATGGTGGCGCATCTGTCTTTCCACTCCCAGCTGTTGTCCTGGCTGAGCCCTTGGTGGCAGGTGTTTTGGCCTTTTCCCTCCGGGCTGTGGGCAACTTCTTTTGTTTTGGAGTTGGGAAAATGTCCTTGGTCTGGCTCCTCGGGACACTGGCTGCCCTGCTGCTTGGCGCACTCCAGAAGCCCGTTACTGCTGGCACCACTGTTCCCGGTGATGTGGTGGCTGAGGTGCTGGGTTGGGACCTGGAGAGGCGGGCCCTAGTTTGGGAGGGGAGGAAGAGGTAGTGGTTGTAGGAAGTGTTTGTTTGCTGACTTTGGGTGAAGGTGCATGGGCTGGAGGCAGTCGTGAGGTGGATGGCTGTTGGGTGGGTGTGTGACTGCGTTTGTGTAGTTTGGGAGGAGAGCTCACAGACACACTGGGAGAGGACACTGGGGATGTCTGAATGGTAGTGGGGGTGGTGAGTGCACGTGAGCGGTGTGTGGTGATGGGCGTGCTAGTGATGGAGGTAGTGGCTGAAGATGTAGTGCATGCAGGTGGGAGTGGAGACGTGACAGGGAGGGAGGAGGGAGACGTGGAGGAGGGGGACACAGTGGAGGCAGTGGCTGTTGGTATGTCTGCATGGGTATGATGCTTGTGTGAGTGCCTGTGGGATGTGTGGTGCTTATGTTTGCCAGAGCTACCCTTGTGTGTTGAGGTGTGTGCATGCTGGTCTGATGGTGTGCTTTGGATAGGCTGAGGTACTGGGGATTGGGTCTGGTTGGAGGAAGTTGGAGGGGGGAGGCTGGACACAGGGACAATGGCTGCCATCAGTGCTGAGGCCAGAGTCTGAAAAGTTCGCTGTTGGGCTGCCTGACCAGAATGAATTCCCTCCAGGTATGTATTTGTCTGTTGCAACTGCCTCTCTACACCCTGGATGGCATTCAGAATGGTAGACTGCCCAACAGTGAGGGATCTGAGGCGGTCAAGGGCCTCCTCACTGAGGGCAGCAGGGCTGACTGGGGCAGGGGCTGCGGTGCCTCGGGCGAAGGAGATGCCCACCCTCCTGGGTGAGTGGCCACAGGGCACACGCTCAGGGGCTGCTGGATGGGCGGTGCTAGTAGGAGGGTGGCGGTTGTACCTGTAGATGCGGTGGGCACAGAGGGGCCCGCCACCGCAAGGGAGCTTCCCTCAGAAGAGGAATCGGTGTCGCTGGTCTCAGCTCCTTTCCCCGCCGAGGAGCTCCCCTCGCCCTCCGTCCCACTGGTGAATTCTGAGTCCGTAGTCTTGCCCTCCAGGGCCATGTGGGATGCAGCTCCCTCCTGCTCCGGTGGCACAGCTCCCCCGCCTGATGATGCTAATGCACACAAGAGCAGGGAGACCACAAAAAGGGGGGGAAGAAAGTAGAAAGACATGTTCAGTGCATGCAATACTGCTACCGTTGGCGAACACTACAGACACAGCAGCCCTCTGCACTACGCCATGCACTTAGAGTTCCCTAATTAATCCCAGGGACATGGGGTACAAGGCCTATGCCCGATTGCTGCACACATGAAAGTCGCAGGAGCCTGACTAGGGGTAGATGGCTCTTACCACTGATGGGGTAGGGTGCCACATAGCCTGCCTCACAAAGGGACCTTGCCTACAAAACTCGCCCTGGCCTAGGGGAACCCACAGCCCACCTCCCCCTCCCAGACACCCCCAATGCGCGCTGAATCAGATGGATGTGACTGTACTCACCCCCTTGCGGCTGCTGTGATGCCCTCAAGCACCCATCCAACTCCGGATACGCCACCGCCAGGATCCGGAACATCAGGGGGGTGATGGTTGGGAGGCAATCCCCAGCTGGCCTCCGCCGTCTTCTTGCTCCAGCGGCGAATGTCCTCCTATCTTTTACGGCAGTGGGTGCTTCGTCTGTGGTGGACCCCCAGGGCCCGGACGTCCATGGCGATGGCACGCCAAAAATCCTTCTTCTGGTGGGTCCTGACCTAGAGGAATAGTACAGGGGAAAAGGAAAAACTTTAACCATCTGGACCATCACAGTCATTGGCCCACGTTCCCACCCTTGCCCTGACGCACATCCACTCACCATTGTTTCATGCACGCCTTATTCCCCCCTATCTCCCATCCACACCACTCCAAACAGGCATTGCCCATACAACATGCTCACAGTGTACTCACCTGTTTGTCTGGAGGACCGTAGAGTAGCGTGTACGGGGGGAGGACCCCATCCACTAGTTTGTCCAACTCCTCCGAAGTGAAGGCAGGGGCCCTTTCCCCAGACACTTGAGCCATTGGCGCTTCCAGACTGAGGTCAAAGCAGCACTTGCAGTTTAGGTCCTCTCCTGTCGAAGATCAGGTATCAAGTGAGTGAACAGAGAGAAAATGGCGGTCACGTCCGCGGCGGTGCGTACCGTCACCACTGGCGTACATCGTCATTGGCTCCTGGGACCCATAGGGTCTAATGTTAACCAATGCAGGATTGCGCCGCGGTCTTCGACCGCCTACCGCGACGGTATACAACGCCAGCGCAGTTACCTCATATCCCCTTGTCCCACATTACAGGTCAGGCAGCAGCCATTTCAGGGGGCCACATGGCATTAATTTTAAATGCGTCACACATATCTAGGCCTTGCATACACACTAAGACAGGCACATAGCGGATTAACAAATGTGTGCAATAAAGTTGTTTATTTCTTACCTCAGTGTTGGCTGACCCTCTGATCGCTGTTCTCCTCCATAGGGCACGTCCGCTGGGGCAGGTGAGGAGATGGAGGCATCTTCCGGTGTACAGACCGCTGGTGGACCTGTCAACAATGGAAGAGCGACATGTAATAGTCACCTACAGACTTGATCGTGCCACAATCCATGAACTGTGTGCCCAGTTGTAGCCAGGCCTGATGTCAGCTATCTGCCATCCCACAAGAATCCCCCCTCTAGTGCAGGTCCTGTCATTACTCCATTTCCTGGCAAGTGGGTCCTTTCAAACAACAGTGGCCATTGCATCAGGCATGTTCCAGCCAATGTTCTCTAACATGTTGTCCAGAGTGTAGTGTGCCCTGCTGAAACACATGCGCAGCTACATTGTTTTCCCTCAGGTGGAGGATTTGCCTACAGTGAAAGGTGACTTTTATGCCCTGGGACATATCCCCAACATCATAGGTGCCATTGATGGGACACATGTGGCCTTGGTACGACCCTGCAGGAGTGAACAGGTGTACAGAAACAGGAAGAGTTACCATTCAATGAATGTGCAGATGGTGTGTTTGGCCGACCAGTACATCTCCCATGTGAACGCCAAGTTTCCTGGCTCAGTGCATGACGCTTACATTCTGAGGCATAGCAGCATCCCTTATGTGATGGGGCAACTCCAGAGGCACCATGTGTGGCTATTAGGTGAGGACAAGGACCCTATACAGTGGGAGTAGTTGTCTGGGTCTGGGGTTGTCCCTTAGGGTTAGTGTGTGTCTAACAGGTGTCCCTCAACATTTGCAGGTGACTCCGGCTACCCCAACCTGTCATGGCTACTGACCCCAGTGAGGAATCCAAGGACAATGGCAGAGTAACGCTACAATGAGGCACATGGGCGAACTAGGAGAGTTATAGAGAGGACCTTCGGCCTCCTGAAGGCCAAGTTCAGGTGCCTCCATATGACAGGTGGTTCCCTATACTACTCACCAAAGAAGGTGTGCCAGATCATCGTGGCCTGCTGTATGCTGCACAACTTGGCTTTGCGACAACAGGTGCCTTTTCTACAGGAGGATGGTCCTGAAGGAGGTGTTGTGGCAGCTGTGGAGCCTGTGGACAGTGAAGAAGACGAGGCAGAAGAAGAGGACATAGACAACAGAAACACTGTGATCCATCAATACTTCTAGTGAGACAGGTAAGAAGACCTCACTGCCTCCTACATCTGATAAAATTGTTCGTCCTCTCATCTTTCTGTCACTTTCACCCAGTGTATGGACCCTGATTTGTCACTTTCCCTTTCGATTTCACAGATGTGGGTCACACTGTGTGTCCTCTGCTATGTTACCTCATGGACTAGAGCTGTGTGACATAGGTATGTTGACAATACAGTGGACATTGGTATTTTCCTTAGCTATAGCAAATACACATTTGTGAAAGCACAGACTGACTCCAGATTGTTTTGTGATTCAAGGGTGTTTATTTAAGTGCAAGTTAGTGGAGGGGTTGTAAAATGGTCAGGGGTGATGGTGGAGGAATGTCCATGGCAGAGTCCAGTCTATTAGTCTCACAGGTGCATTGTCCAAAGGGGTATAGGAAGTGGAGCTGGGGCAGTTTAAGGATGGACAGGATGACAAAGTGGGACAGAGGGTGACAATCAGGGTGGTCTCATTTCTTGGCACTGTTCTCTGTCTTGGTCCTGGATCTCAGGGACCGCTTGCGGGGTGGTTCTCCATCTGCAGGGGGTGGGGTGCTGGTGTTGTGGTCCTGTGGCGGTGCCTCCTGTCCACTAGCACCGGTGGAGGTGGTGGGCAGTTCATCGTCCAGGCTAGTGTCAGGGGCCCCTTGTTGTGCCACAGTGTCCCTCCTGGTCCTCCCCCCGTACACGCTACTCTACGGTACTCCTGCGAGGCCCTCAGGATGCAGTATAGCCAAGACCTGCTCCTCCCATGGCGTTAGTTGTGGGGGAGGAGGTGAGGGTCCGCCGCCAGTCCTCTGAACCGCAAGGTGGTGTCTTGAGACCACGGAATGCACCTTCCCCCGTAGGGCGTTCCACCTCTTCCTGATGTCATCCCGTGTTCTTGGGTGATGTCCCACAGCGTTGACCCTGTCCACGATTCTGCGCCATACCTCCATCTTCCTAGCTATGGTTGTGTGCTGCACCTGTGATCCGAATAACTGTGGCTCTACCCAGATGATTTCCTCCACCATGACCCTGAGCTCCTCCTTAGAAAACCTGGGGTGTCTTTGCGGTGCCATGGGGTGGTATGGGTGATGTGTGGGGTGGTGTGTGTTGCGATGTGTGGGGTGATGTTTAGGGGTGTGTGGTGTTTTGTGCGTGGATGTGTATGTGTGATGGTGTTGTGTGCCTCAGTATGCTGGTGTTGTCTTTGGTTTGCTGTCTCTCTGGCCTTCAAATGTTTGGGTAGTAAGGGTTTGTGGGTAATATGGGTGTGTGTTTTATATTGTATTGGGTGTGTGGGAGTGGTGTGTGTATGTGTATCAGGTGTGTGTATTTAGATTTGTCCAATGTGGTAGTGTTTTGAAATTGTGTGTATTTTGAGCGCGGTGGTGTGTAACACCAATGTAATACCGCGGTTGAAAGACCGCCGCGTGGATTCGTGGGTCGTGATAGTGTGGGTGTATTCCTGTTGGCGTGACGGTGGAGGTTTTGGTATCGCCAGTTTATCACTGACATTTGGTGTGGCGGACGTGTGTGGGTGTCTAGATTTTGGCGGTTTCTGAGCTGTGGTTCATAATAGCTGTGGTGGAATTCCGCGACCGTGTGTTGGCGGTCTTCTGCACGGCGGTAAGCGGCATTTACCGCCAATGTTGTAATGAGGGCCATAGTGTAAATTTGCAGAAAAGATACTCTCATTTTAGCTTCTGGAGCACCATTCAGAACCTCTACAGGTAAATCATGAGAAAACAGATTTCTCTCAACATGATTAATGAAATCCCCACAGAAGGCTTTTTCATAGGATAAAATCACTTCAGAACACACCAGAATTTCTAAAATTAGTAGGGTACCATCAACAAATTATATATATTGTAACACAAATCTATTATCACCCTGTATATGTTCTTTTTGTGATCCTCAAACCTTGCCATTCACTACAATGCATTTCAGTGAGGTGCAATCAATTATATTGTATTGGTCCCAAGATAGCTGCCAGCACTTCCTAGTTGAAGTGCTGACAGCCAATCAGATCTCACCATGAGAACTGTGCTTAGGCTCCACTCAGATATCTATATTTCTTTTTTTTTTCCTTTAATAACCGCAAAACTACTGAACAGATTTACTCCAAACAACAAAAAGGATGTCCTGGTCACCAAGATATAGCTCTTGACAAATCTGGTGTAATTCTGTTCAGCGATTCGGGGTGTAGTCGTGTCTAAAGACCGTATGAGAAAATGCATGTCCCTCACCATGCACAGTTTTTTTGTAATTTTTTTTACTGCAAATATTACAGTGATATTATCAATGATGTTATCAAAGATATCATGACTGCCATAATTTGTCTGGTAATTAGCCTTGCATGGCGAGGGCATGCGTTATAGTTCCTTGAAATAATTCCAACTATAACTGGTGAATTTGTAAGGTTTTGTACCTTTAAAATGAGAGCCAAACTATAACATCCCCGTAACCTTATATTTTTTAAAGTCAATTTCTATGTTTTTTTAAAAGTCTGTTTCCTAACTATAACAACCCTGTAGCCTTTGTTTTTTCCAGTGAATTTCAATGTTTTTTTATTGTATAGCAATTTTTCTTACTACACGTTAAGCCAACCACTGCAGTGCATGGCCGAAGGAGTTTCCCACAAGGCCTGGCTTGCAGCCAGAACCTGAGGCCAATCCCATAACCACCCAAACCCACACTGCGCATGGCCTTTTGGCCATGCATGGCAGGAGTTGACTGCAGCCTGTCTTTCTGGATGTGAGAATAGGTGTAAGGGGGTCTATTTCGGGATGAGAGTAGCTGTGAGAGTCTCTAGAAGTGAGAATGCATACATCAGTGTCTTAGTGTGTGCATCAGTATCTGCAGAGGTCTGTGAGTTGGTGCATTAGGGTGTCAGTGGGTCTGTGAGTGGGTGTGTGAGAGCCTGAGTGGGTGTGTGAGTGGGTGCGTGAGTGTGTCTGTGAGTGGGTGCATGAGGGTCTCAGTGGGGCTGTAAGTGGGTGCACAAGGAACTGCGTGGGTCTATGAGCAGGTGCATGACTGTCTTAGTGGGCCTGTGAGTAGCTGCGTAAGGGTCTGAATGGGTGTGTGAGTGAGAGAAGGAGATTGAAAGAGAGAGAGAGAGAAAAAGGGGAGCGGGAGAGAGAGTTTTTTAGGCTTCGATGGATGATATATTTAGAATGAGATATTTCTGCACAAATTGAAAAGAAAAATGTATTTGTCAATTAAAAAGAGTAAGATCACCTTTCAGCATGGGCCTTAAATGTTTCAATCAAAAAATAAAGGAGGGAAATGACCTGGAATACACCTGGACTCGAACCCTAAACACTCAGTGTAAAGGTCTGTGACCTTCATACTTAAGCTATTGAATTAAAAAAATATATATTTTTAAAGCCTATTTTAGCCTATCTGGGACCATATTGGGAGCCTCAATGCCTACCCAGCGGGCCCTGCCTTTTAAAAAAATTATGTTTGGCCCTTTATGGGCTATCTGGGACGCTGGGGAAGCCTCAAGGGCTCCACCGCCGTCCCGTTGCTCCAGCAACCAAGGAGCTCTTTTAAGTAGCAGCTCTGTGGTTGAGCAAAGCTTTCATCTTATGCATGTAGGGAACAGAGGTGAAAACTCCGCTTTTTGACAATAGGACCTGTTTGACAGATCCCACTGTCAAAAAGCAGAGTGTTTGCTGTGCCTTGGCTGCAGCTGTCAAAGCAAACAACAATGTCCTTGGGTTGGGAACCTCAGGACATAGCAGGAGCCTGCCCTGATGGGTGGCGGAGCCCCAGGGCCTTCAATGGCTCCAACAAGCATAGCCCCAGGGAGGTGATGGTCCCGGGGCCTGTGTCCCCCTAGACACAATGACATCAATGCCCCGGCAAAGTGGTCATCCCTAGGGTTGTGGAGGAGGCCGATGGGCCTCCCCAACGCCAATAATTAATTTAGCCCCAGGGAAGTGGTGGTCCCCGGTGAACAGGGGGGGCGTGTGGCCCCTCCACACATTATTACTGCTTCGCCCCATGAAGGTGACAGTACCCGGGGCTGTGGGGGGGGGGGCAGGCGGCCCCTCACTTCTATTAAAGAATGCCCCTGGGACTTGTCCCACCTGGGGGCTTACAAAAGAAGAAGCGCAGGAGCCTGGAATCTGGCACTAACCACTAAATTACTGAAATGGGAATGAATCTATATATCTTGCAGTCAACTCAACTTTTTCAGCTAGAAAATAACCAGGTTTTCAGGTGTTTCCTAAAACTGCATGGATTCTATTGACCTCTTAAATGTTCAGGCAGGTTATTCCACAGATGTGCATTAAGATGCACAAAACTCCTACCTCCCTAAGTTGCTATCCTGAATTTACCAGTTTTAACAGTCTTATAGTAGGTTTAGCGTAGAGTTCGACCAGGATAATACCAAATCAGTTTTCTCCTCAGGTATGCTGGACCGTCTCCATAGAGAGTTTTATGTGCCAGACAGAGAGCTTTAAATGTGACTCCTTTCTCCACTAGGAGCCAGTGTAACTCTTGCAAAGTGTCAGTGACTGGCATTAATTTGTCTATATATAGTAGGGTCTTAACCTGTACCAGTATAGCTGTCCATTTCTTGTAAGGGACTAAGGGCAATGCCAACAGTGTCTGTGGCAGTACCAAACATGCCAACATCCTTGCCACTGGATCAGTGCCTCCCTCCTGAAACCACAGCACTGTATGCTGAATATAAGCTGCCCAATAATAGGCCTTCAAATTAGGTGCCTGTAACCCTCCACTATCCCACGGTGGTTTCAATATCTCCAAACTTATCTGTGCCCTTCCGGTCCCCCAGTAGAGCAATTGAAGCAACTCATCCAGTTTGCTGAAGCAAGATTCCGCTATGCACATTGGCATGTGTTGCAATGCATACTGTACTCGAGGTAGCATGATCATTTTGCTAATTGGGATATGCCCCATTAAGGACATCGGGAAGCTCAGCCACTTGTGTACACTTCGCATAAGGGATGTCAGTACATTTCCCACATTAAAATCATATGCTTGTAGGAAGGTAGCCTCTTTCTAGCCTTGTTATCCCCACTTTTGCCCTGTTTGTGAGTATATGTCAGGGTGTTTTTACTATCTCACTGGGATCCTGCTAGCCAGCGCCCCATTGCTCATAGTGGAAACCCTATGTTGTCAGTATGTTTGATATGTGTCACTGGGATTCTGCTAGCCAGGACCCCAGTGCTCATAATTGTGGCCTGTATGTGTTCCCTGTGTGGTGCCTAACTGTATCACTGAGGCTCTGCTAACCAGAACCTCAGTGTTTATGCTCTCTCTGCTTTTAAAATTGTTACTGCAGTCTAGTGACTATTTTCACCAATTCTGATTGGTACACTGGACCACCCTTACAATTCCCTAGTATATGGTGCCTGGGTACCCAGGGTATTGGGGTTCCAGGAGATCCCGAAGGGCTGCAGGATTTCTTTAGCCACCCATAGGAAGCTCAGACAATTCTTACACAGGACTGCCACTGCAGCCTGAGTGAAATAATGTCCACGTTATTTCACAGTCATTTTACACTGCACTTAAGTAACTTATAAGTCACCTATATGTCTAACCCTCATTTAGTGAAGGTTAGGTGCAAAGTTACTAAGTGTGAGGGCACCCTGGCACTAGCCAAGGCACCCCCACATTGTTCAGGGCAATGTCCCTGGACTTTGTGAGTGCGGGGACACCATTACACGTGTGGACTACATATAGGTCAATACCTATGTGTAGCTTCACAATGGTAACTCCAAACATGGCCATGTAACATGTCTAAGATCATGGAATTATCCCCCAAGCCAAATCTGGTATTGGGGTGCCAATCCCATGCATCACCGGGGCTCCAGCACGGACCGCGGGTACTGCCAAACTAGCTCTCTAGGGTTTTCTCTGCAGCTACCACTGCTGCCAACCCTTAGACAGGTTTTTGCCCTCCTGAGGTCTGGGCAGCCCAGTCCCAGGAAGGCAGAACAAAGGATTTCCTCTGAGAGAAGGTGTTACACCCTCTCCCTTTGGAAATAGGTGTTAAGGGCTAGGGAGGAGTAGCCTCCCCCAGCCTCTGGGAATGCTTTGAAGGGCACATATAGTGCCCTCCTTGCATAAACCAGTCTACACTGGTTCAGGGACCCCCCAGCCCCTGCTCTGGCACAAAACTGGACAAAGAAAAGGGGAGTGACCACTCCCCTGTCCATCACCACCCCAGGGGTGGTGCCCAGAGCTCCTCCAGTGTGTCCCAGACCTCTGACATCTTGAATGCAGAGGTGTGAGGGCACAATGGAGACCTCTGAGTGGCCAGTGTCAGCAGGTGACGTCTGAGACCCCTCCTGATAGGCTTTTACCTGGTTAGGTAGCCAATCCTCCTCTGAGGGGTATTTAGGGTTTCTCCTGTGGGTTTTTCGTCAGATAACGAATGCAAGAGCTCACCAGAGTTCCTCTGCACTTCTCTCTTCAACTTCTGCCAAACCGCAACAAGGTAGCAAGTTGACTACCGGCAACACTGTAGTGCCTAATCCTGCCGGCTTTCTCGACTGTTTCCTGGTGGTGCATGCTCTGAGGGCTGTCTGCCTTCACCCTGCACTGGAAGCCAAGAAGAAATCTCCTGTGGGTCGATATAATCTTCCCCCTGCTAATGCAGGCACCAAACTTCTACATCACCGGTCCTGTGGGCCCCCTCTCATCTTGACGAGCGTGGTCCCTGGAACACAGGAGCTAGATCCAAGTTACCCTGACAGTCCGGTGGTCCTTTTGTACAAATTTGGTGGAGGTAAGTCCTTGCCTCCCCACGCCAGACAGTAATCCTGTGTACTGCGTGATCTGCAGCTGCTAGGGCTTCTGTGCACTTTCGCAAGACTTCCTTCGTGCACAGCACAGCCCAGGTCCCCAGCACTCCATCCTGCATTGCCCAACTCGCTGAGTTGACCTCCGGCTTCGTGGGACCCTCTTTTGTTGTTTTTAGATGACCGCCGATCTCAGATTCCTTGAACACCTATTCTAGTGCTTCTGCGGGTGCTGCCTGCTTCTGCATGGGCTCTCTGTGTTACTGAGGGCCCCCCTCTGTCTCCTCCTCCAAGGGGGGACCTCCTGGTCCTTCCTGGGCCCTGGTAGCACCCATAATCTTCAACCGTGACTCTTGCAGCTAGCAAGGCTTGTTTGCGGTCTTTCTGCGTAGAAACAACTCTGTGTCCTTCAGCACGCCGTGGGACATCTTCTGACCAAAGTAGAAGTTCCTGGCACCTTCCGTTGTTGCAGAATCTTTGGCTTCTTCCACCCTGAGGCAGCCCTTTTGCACCTTTATCCGGGGTTTAGTGGGCTCCTGCCCCCCCTGGACACTTGCGTGACTCTTGTACACTTGCAGAATCCCCTATTTCGACTTTACTTTCTTTCTGGGATAGTAGGGTAACTTTGGGCCAGATGTACAACGCATTAATGCAGAATTGCTTTGAGACTACCAATGCGGTCGCAAAGCAATTCGCAGTTAGCACCCATGTGAGGTGGGTGCTAACTCATTCGCAAAAGGGAAGGGGTCCTCATGGGACCCTTTCCCCTTTGTGAATGGCGCCAAAAATATTTTTTCAGAGTAGGCAGTGGTCCAGTGGACCACTGCCTACTCTGAAAAAATGAAACCAAATCGTTTCATTTTCCAGAGTGTATTGCAACTCGTTTTCCTTTAAGAAAAAAGGGCTGCAATACAAAAAAAAAAAACAGCTTTATTAAAAAAGCAGTCACAGACATGGTGGTCTGCTGTCTCCAGCAGGCCACCATCCCTGTGAGTGCAGGGAATCGCAAGGGGGTCGTAAATTGCGACAGACCTCAATAATATTAATGAGGTGGGTCTTTGCGACCCCCTTGCGATTCGCAGATGGTGTCAGGGACACCATTCTGCATATGGTTTTGCGACTCGCAATTTGCGAGTCGCAAAACCATTTCTACCTACATCTGGCCCTTTATTCCTACTTTTCAGGGTCTTGGGGTAGGGTATCTTGGACACCCTTAGTGTTTTCTTACACTGTCAGTGATCCTCTACACACTACACTAGGCCTGGGGTCCATTCGTGGTTCGCATTCCACTTTTGGAGTATATGGTTTGTGTTGCCCCTAGGCCTACTGTCTACTATTGCATTCTATTGTGTTCTACAGTGTCTGCACTACTTTTCTAAGGGCCAGATGTATCATCATGGCCCTTTGCGATTCCGAAATAGCGATTTTTAAGAAATCGCTATTTCCGACTCGCAAAGTGCCATGTATCACATTTGCGATTCGGTAATAGCGATTTCTTAAAAATCACAAATGCTATTACCGAATCGCAAATTGCGATACTGGCCCCATTCGCAGCTATGGGCCTGTTCGCCCATATCTGCTATTTTTTTCATTTCCAAAATTGCGATTTCTGAACCAGAAATTGCAATTTTGGAAATGCAAAACCCCAGGGTGCTGGGGGCCTAAGGCCCCCTCTGCTGCACCCCAATTTTTTTTTGGGGACTTGTAAGGGTTTACATGTACAGTTTAAAAATGCATTTTTTAATTTTGCACATGGTTACCACCAAGTTCAACTTGGTGGTAATTAGCGATTCCTTAATGCCCAATTCGCATTAAGGAATTGCTTCATAAATGTCCTTATTTGCGATTTCTTATTTAGAGAATTGCAATGTGTGATTCTCTAAATGGGGTCGCAATTTTAAGGAATCGCTATTTTAGCAATTCCTTAAAATTGCACTGCGAATGCCTTTCTTACATTCAGAAAGGGGATTTTGCATTGGCAAACGGCCGAATTTTACAATTCGCACCGTTTGCGAATGCAAAATTCTTTGATACATCTGTCCCTAAGTGTTTTACTTACCTGATTTTGGTTTGTGTGTATATTTTGTGTATTTTACTTACCTCCTAAGGGAGATACTTTTGGCATATTGTCACTAAAATAAAATACCTTTATTTTTAGTAACTCTGAGTATTGTGTTTCTTATGATATAGTGCTATATGATATAAGTGGTATAGTAGGAGCTTTGCATGTCTCCTAGTTCAGCCTATGCTGCTCTGCTATAGCTACGTCTATCAGCCTAAGCTGCTAGAACACTACTAATCTACTAATAAGGGATAACTGGACCTGGCACAAGGTGTAAGTACCATCAGGTACCCACTATAAGCCAGGCCAGCCTCCTACAATGCTTCATTGCAATATGGACTCAAATACACTCCTAGGTACTTCACTGGGGTCATCTGGATATTTTGCTTTGTAGACGTGCCTCTCCTGGAACAGACGACTATACAGGATACAACACCTTACAGGTGTCCTTTACCACTCACACTGTGTTATGAACATAGGAAGTAGGGGTCAGACAGGACTGTCACCTCACACTGTGTTACGAACATAGGATGTACGGGTCAGTCAGGACTGTCAGAGAATCCCTTACATCTGCAGATGATCTCTTACAGCACTCCTCGGAACAAAACAATCACTACACAAATAATGATAGTTTATAAAGGAGTAGATTGTTGCATAAACTATGTGCACAAGAATTACCATCACAATTCTAAGGATCTAATCAACTAAAAGGAAATAAGACTAAAAGCTATATACAGTGGTAACATTGTTCGCATTCATCGTGCATTCATACCTATTCGTTTAAATTCCTAAATGTGTTATATTTAACTGGCTAACAACTGAATGTATTCATTTAGCATATTTGTTCAATCCCCCATTCACTTGCATGCCAGTAGGCCTCTAATCGAAACTTTAACTTCCAACCCCTCTCCTCTCAGATTAATAGCCCACCCCAATTGTACGGTATTTTATATTCTTCTCATAAATAAATGCTTAAGGAGTAAGAGAGGTAGCCCTCAAACTCCGATACTGCAATCGATACACAGGATAAGAAACAATAAATCTGTTCATTTTTAGGATGCAGACACAAGCTGTTTGTGTTGTATCTTTTAGTTCCTCCAGCACCCAAATTGTGCCAGGTTATGTGAATGTGATCAGCTTGTCTGATCAAACGTTAACACAAGAAATGTACCCAGTCCTTAAGAAAGGCATGAGCTTTAGTTCAATGCAATATTGCAATATATATTATGTAAAGATTGAATTATATGTATATGTTTTTGAGACAATTGAAAGTTTCAAAGTATTTTTGTTTATATCCGTTGAACCATAAAATGTATATACAAACATCTAATTTGAACGAACTCACAATCGAGTATATATATGACACCACAACATTGTTGTTTATTTCTAACTGTGAGGAGGACCCTGTGGCCATGACTAGGTTGCTTTCTGATCTTGAATTATGTACTAATTTGGGTATTGATAGTAGCAATAATATAGACCTGTTCTATAAAGCAATTCATTTGGAACTGTATGGAATACTAGACCTGTGGCTTGATATAAGTATCAACGGAGGGATAATCTTACTAAGTCTGAACGGTTATCATTGCAGCTGTTATAGAATATGAATGGCTTGATTACCAGAGAGGTGGATAAAGAAGGCAATATGGTTGGAATAAAGTAGATTAT
Source organism: Pleurodeles waltl (assembly GCF_031143425.1). Taxonomy (NCBI): domain Eukaryota; kingdom Metazoa; phylum Chordata; class Amphibia; order Caudata; family Salamandridae; genus Pleurodeles; species Pleurodeles waltl. Next base: position 778,609,332 of record NC_090437.1, on the reverse strand, counting down.
GATAATGAAATCTACAATCAACTGTCTGATGTAACATGCTGTATCAAATTATATTTCAATCAGTTATGGCCCTAATGAAGATGATTAAGACACAGGTTGGACTCACTTAATGATGATGAATATTTTTATTTACAGATTGATCGTCTTGAGTACCCATAATTATGCACTTTACCAAAAGTACATAAGGATTTATAAGGACTGACTATTTAATGACTGTCCTCCTCTCATTTGTACTGATTCCAGAGAAAAACAATATAAATTAACTTTTTATCTGAAACACTTTACTTTGCTTTCAAATTTAATATCTGTGCCCCTAAAAGCTCAAGCTTAGGCAGCTGGATAAATATTCAAAATTATCACAGCTGTGAGGCAGGCACGCACTTTTTTGTGGAAGCACACAACCTCTGTCCAATCAAAACGTACTCTTGGCTCCGAGCATGTGGGCAAGGCCAATGCTCCTCTCTAGTAATGCTCACATAATTGTCTGGTGACAGCTGCACTGTCAAGCCATACCTTAAAAAAGACTGTGTGGTGCTCTGCAGTATTTTAAAGACATAACCCTGGGGTAGGCCATGATCCAGGGGCCGAGATGTTTTAAGGCATGGGCATAGTGGGCACTGGCCCAGGACCCCAGCCTTTCAGTGGGCCCCATATCAGCCTTCTCTAGCGACTTTCTGAACCGCTACATTCTGCAGAAAGTCGTGCCCTGATGACCTTTAATGATTCTTAAATGTAGGTGGTTTTAAATACCATGTTCACTAATCTATTTGTAGTAAGGTTGAGGTGTGGGAGTTCATTGCTTAAAAGTTTGCATAAAATGTTGTATTTATGTTTTCAAAAGCCATGCAACATCTTTATAAAAGTTTAGTTTAGATCGAAACAGGGCCTCACTTATGAAAAAAGGAAGGGCGTCATACTGATTATTTTCAATAACATTAGATTGCTCCTGCTGCATTAACAGCATTAAAAACGTATAGCACTATATTGCCCTCTAGTACACATATTTTGAATATTAGATGTAAATGCATGTTGAATTAATGTATGGCACATATTTACATGTTTTATTGTGCATATTACATCTTACTACTTTATTTTACTACTTATTGTAACATTAATAAAGCAGGCATATTGTCTCTTCCATCACAAGCGCTTCCTAAACAGGCGTAATTTCTGAGACCACCTTTCTCTACAAGTTCATTTTTTCAATAATATATTCCTACAAGAGACCTGCCAACTCACATGGTGCAACTCAGTGAACAGCATTTTCAGCTCCCTTCACAGGGTCACACAGTGAATGGCTGAAATTGCAAGGTGGCAGGGAAGATGACCTGGAAACCAACTGCACAAAGTGGCTTTCCAGTTTGTTTTTGGAAGTTGTATGTAGCTGGTGTCCATTAATGAATGTGAAACGACCCCAGGATAATGGCAACAGCCTCAGCCACCCTTCTGTCTTTTTTGTAGGGGACAGAGTGCCTCTTAGGTAGCTCTCTGCCCAAGGTCCCTCACCCTCCAAGGACCATCCCTTAATCACACAGTGATTGCTGACTGATGCTGCTGGTCACTAACTCTGAAAGTGCTCTGGGCTCTGCTAAACAGGCACAGGGCAAGTGCTCTGTCCTCTAAGAGTATTTAGTAATTGGTATTATTGAAATTGGCAAAGACAACCTAAGACAACCTACCTTTAAGTCCCAACTATGTGGCAGAGCATGCAGGTTTAAAGACCCCAGTGGGCTCATTGCACTTAAATGTGCACTGCTGTGGTGTCTGGTGTCATTTTAAAACCAGGCCTACATTACAGGTTGGTTTTAAAATGAAACCATGTCCAAATTCGACTTTGGAATTAAATGTATGTCCAAAGTCCAAAACTACCTTTTTATTACATTTAACTCACCCCTATAGTCTGCCTTGTGTGCCTCAAGGATAGGGTGCATTGTTCTACAAACCAGGGACAATATAAGATATGTTTTGTATGCCCTGGTAAGGAAAAACACCCAGAGACGTTTTTCATTATTGTAGTGCGGCTAGCCCCATAGGCTGACATGTGAAGGCTTTATTGAAGTTAAACTTTATAAAGTTGAACTGTTGATTGGAGCTAGCTACACATATCATTCAAAGAATAAAAATGAAAAAAATCCAACAACTTGCTTAGGTTGGATTTCTTATAACTATTACAGAAAAGTAGCTTTATAATTTATCCAACAACTTTCCTAGGTTGGATTTCTTATAACTACTACAGAAAAGTAGCTTTATAATTTACTATCCTGAAGTAACCTAAAGCAACCTCGTAGCAGCCTTTTCTGATTGGTCAGCCTTTAACAACCCGAGCCAAGCACTTCCTGAATAGGTGTGAAGAGCTCTTGGGGTGTAGCAATACAGGTATTTGGTCTAAGAACATTTGCTTCCTGGAGAAGCCAGGGAGAGGAATGGGGCTGGGAAGATAAGCTGGACTTCTAAGGCAGGAGAAAATATGTCCCAGGACCCACTTCCTTGATCACTAGCCAGATGGGATCCCCCCAATTAGATTAGGAGAGAGGCTGTAAGGGGAGATGTTAACCACACCTCTGGATTGGATTACACAGATACACACACCAAGGAGAGAATTTACCTATTTTGATCTTTTGGAAAACAATGCATTCCAGGTCAAAAATATGCCATATTTTGCAGGAAGTGGTCATAGCAGTGAGAGGTATTTTTACCCTTGATGGTTGGGAGTCCTGCCAGCCTCGAATGGAGAGCTGCAGGAGCTCCTCAGATCACAGCCTGGAACATTAGAAGCAGAAGGACTGCCATGTTCGACCCTTGGACTGCACCCCAGAAGGCTTGCACTTCAGAACGACTACACCTGCTGCTTTCACAAGGCTCCACAAAGAAAGGACTGTGCCTGACTCAAAAGAAAATGAGTGGACTCCCTGATCAGCAACAGGTACAACAGAGCTAGAAGAAGTCACCTGCCAAGCCAAAGAGAGAATCACCCCAGGTGAACAGATGGAACTGGATTTTTCCTGGACTTTTGCAGGTACATTGTGAAAAATTAAGTCCTATCTCTCAAACAGCAATCCAGAGTCTCTAAACCCTTGACAGGTGCTACTGGACCCCTGTTTTTCCCAAAGGAACCAAGAAACGACAAAAAATAAAATAAATAAAAGTTTGAAAGCTTTCTGCAAAGTTTGGCAGAAAAGCTCCAGGAGGATACCGGCTCGGTGTTGAGGGTGAAGCCACAGATGACAACTCACAGTTAGATCAATCTTGCTGGTTTGTCCTGCTTAAATGCTCAAGGCGGAGTCCAACTCATCCAAGAGGAAAACCTTTGACGACTTATTTGGGATCCTCTTTTCTGTTAACGCTGAGGATTCGGTGGCCGACTTTTCTCCAAGCCACTGAGCTGCAGCAGACTCAAAACCTTGTAAACAGACAAGACCTTGTAAACCTGAGGATTTGCCAAAACCTTTCACCTCCACAGGCGTGGCGTAATGAGGAGAAATATCTTTATTTCTTCTTGTTTTTTCCTCTCTATATATGTGCTGTATTCTGCAGCACACATCGAAAGAGGAAAAAGCCTCCCAGGATTGTTTTTGTGCAGGAAGGTGCTCCTTCCTGTACAAAAGCAATCCTGCCTCCAAGGATGCCTGTGTTAGCTCTAGCCTGCCAAAATGGCACCAGAGCAGTAGGAAAGGACAGGAATGCCTGTATGCCTTATATACTGCACATTCCTGCCCTTTCCCTTTGACACAGGGCAGCACAGCAAGGTAACTTGCTGCACTGCCCTGCACTAAAAACCCATAAATATGGACCTACGTCCAAAGGTAAACCTTCTGACCAGAACCTAGCCTAATCTATCCGAACCATGCTCCATTACGGTCAGCCTAAAACTTTGACTATGTCCTTGTCCAATGTGACCAGTGACACTTTGGGGGTTATTCTAACTTTGGAGGAGGTGTTAATCCGTCCCAAAAGTGACGGAAAAGTGACGGATTTACCACCAGCCGTATTACGAGTCCATTATATCCTATGGAACTCGTAATACGGCTGGTGGTATATCCGTCACTTTACCGTCACTTTTGGGACGGATTAACACTCCTCCAAAGTTAGAATAACCCCCTTTATGCTTTTTGAAGCTAGAATACACAATTTGTTCCTTTGCAAATTCATATATATCGTTCCCTACATTGGATATTTGTCATTTCGGTGTCATTTAAAGATAAACACATTCTCTATTTTTATAAATTGGTGTTTTTTGTGTTGTTCCTTTTACCTATTTACTGTTTTGGTGGTATTGAATGCTTTACATATACCTGTCCCCTAAATTAAGCCTGACTGCTCAATTGCTAAGCTACCAAGGGTTTAGCAAGGATTATTTTACTGAGACTTGACTGGACCTATTAGTGATTGTGGTATTATTATTAGCTGAGGGTGAACACCACTACCTACTAATAACCCACTTTCCTACAGTTGGCAAGTCTGCTACAAGGAAAGACAAAGATAGTCACTAATGTGCAGGGTCCACATTCCAATTTCAAGTGCAGTGTGTAGCTGTTCTGCTGTATTTGCTGAGACTCTGTCACATATGAGGAATGCATGCTTGGTGTCTGTCAATGAGTGGAATCAGCCTTATATGTGTGGGAAGACAGTTTGCAGTGGTGCTGCTCATAGTGTACCCAGAAGAATGAGGCCTGCACCTGCTTCTACCCTTTCTGTGTAATGGATTATTGCACTCTTGGTGCATCTTCCTTGTTTTAGGTATATGTGTGAAGTTTGACATCCATAATAGTGTGTTCTAACCCAGTCATCAGAGTGCTGCATACAAGTGGAAGTATTTATCTCCTCACTTATTAGATATTTTCCCAAATTATTAGTTAAAGGATAGCTTAGATGTTTAGATGTGTGGACACTGGAGCATGTGTTACCTGTGCTGCATAGTTCTTCTCTCTCTGTTTTAGATGTTAACCTGCAAGGCATCAGTGCTTAAATTGTGCCACTGTTTACCTGTGCTCTGCACCGGCACTTATTCTGAGAGTGGAACACCTTGGGCCCTGACACTTATATCTGCATAGGATATACTGCTATTTGAAGACTTAGCTGATGAGTTTTATATAACCTAAGTTACAGAGTATGTGGCTGATTTCTGAGCCACTAGGATTTTTTTTAAATGGGGGGTAGCTTTGCTGTAAGAGCCCTGAGCCTGTAATAATGGGTAACATGAGGGATAGTTTTGATTTCATGAGCTTGAGTACGTAGAGTTGATGTAACCTGAAAGTAGCAAAGTAGTTAGAGAACTGAGTCTGTAAGATCCGTGTAATTAGAAGGACGTAATTGTTGTCTGATGTCTAAGTGATATAATTGCTGTCTAAAACTGGAGTCTGTGAAATATGTGTAATATGTGTGTTAGTTCTTCTGCTATCTGAACATGTACAAACTGTGTAACAAGAGGGATATCTCAGCTACTTGTAGAGTTGAAACTTGAGCCTATAGAGCATTTATAACCTTGGGGTTGACAGCTATCATGTGCGAAGAAAGAGCCAATATTAAGATAAATGAATCCGAGACAATACTTTTTATTGAAAGCATGTCTAATTTGTGTTAAAGGAACAATCCTAATTGTTCTAAAGTCAGGTCCTGTGACATCTGTACTCATGCCATATACATCTACCTAAACATTTGGAGGGTATTCAAATGTTTAAAAATGCTTAAAGTTAGTATACAATCATCCTGAAAAGGCTCCAATACATCCCATATTTTCTTAAACTAAGTATACTTAAAAAACCCTTCTTGTTAAGTTTACTTATGTTCAAAACTGTCTCCTGTGTTGACAAACTCTGGTAATAGCTCTTCTAATTCAATGTGTTATTGTAAATTATAGTCCGTCTTACTCGGCCAGGAATTCATATGTAGAATTGCATCCTAGATGTGTGTAACGTGTACCACTTAAGAAGTCTAAATTGTCAAAATATATGTCCACAATTTTTGTTTGAGACCTGTGGCCCTGTCTATGCACTGCCAGTGAACTGACCTAAGACAGAATGGAACAGCTGGAATTGGATAGTAAATTAAAAAATGTTCTGAATCAGGGGCCCCAAGATATGTTTGGCCCAGGCCCCCAAAACTTGAGATGTCCATGCCCGGGGGTCGGCACATCTTTATTTATTCATCCCTTTTGGGAGAGGGTATGCCTTGTGGTCCCTTTCCATACCTACTACAGCTCCCTAAATCACTCCTCTTCCCAGGGGCTGGTGCAACAGGAAAGAAGAAGACATCCTGCTAGGATTGGCACAATCATAAGGACCTGGCAACCTCATCTTGAGGGTGGGAATGAGGCCACCACAACATAAAAAAGAAAGTAAAGGCATGTGGCATATGGCCGTGAGACAGAATTGAGAGAGGAGCAAACCGCTGATCAAATATTCATTGCTCCCAGGAGGACTGCCTCATAATGGCTGTGAGGTCTGCTACAGCATATTCTCTCCCTTGTGGTGCCCCAAAGAGGGGCAGGGGCACCACTGATCCATGTGTTAAGTGTTGTAACGGACTGCAAAGAGAAGTGCACATTTATCCAAAACTTGCCCTAAGTTTCAAGAGACACTAGATGCATGACCCCAGGTGATTCTGCCCGTTTCCCATAGTCTTTAGTCGTGTGTATGTGATAAAAGTGATTTTTCTTTATAACAGAAAAAACACTGGCTGGACAATAGTTTATTGAGTTTTAAAGTTGCATGCCAGCACATTGAGGTTTGTAGCCCACATCACCTCACCTGAGTAGGCCTTGGACTGCTCAGCTTCGATATCTGGAGAGAGTCAAGTACTACAATGTGGTATTTGGTTTCCAGTAAAAACACAATTGTGGACTTACTACTTGCACAGTTCTAGCATCATCCTCAATGAATAAACTCACATCTTAAACATTCTATATCATCTCCTTTGATAAAGGACAATGGACTTTTACAGCATTTCGGTAAACCTTTGGACTCATCTGCCCCTCCTCCTGAGAAAGAGAGTAGTGTTTTTATTACCCTTGAAGGAATGGAGGCGTTTATTAAAAAATGTTTGTGTGATAGGACCAAAAGCCTATTTTAATGATATTCATTCAATATATTCAAATATGAAAATAACACAAAATGAGAGCTTTTTGGAAACCATTCAAAGCTAATTAAGCTTAACCCATGAAGTATATAGAAATACAATATTCACACCAGTAAGTTTAAACATATCGTAAGTGAGTGTGCAAATAAATGATTTTTTTTAAAATCACAACTGGTTACGTATATAAAATACAATCTTGTGGGGGAAAACTGGGCTGATTACAGAAGCCCCCTAACTTTTTGCCCCCATTGTTTCAATTATGCTGTTTTTTTTCCCGACTCTGATGGTGCCCTGGGCACTGCTAAACAGTCCCAGGGCCTGTGCTCTGATGAAAATGGATATGCAAAGTTGGCTAATTATATTTGTTGGTACCAACCTACCTATAAGTCCCTAGTATATGATAGGGCATGTAGGTGTAGGGACCATAGCATAGGCAGTACACCCAAAGGTGCACTGCTGTGGTGCCCAGTGTCATTCTAAAGGCAGGCCTGCCTTGCTGGCTGCCTTTAAGTTAATGTTAACCTCAAATTCGACTTGGGAATTAAAAGTGCTTCCAAAGTCCCAAGCTACCTTATGTTTACATATAGGTCACCCCCAAGGTATGTCCTAAGTGTCCCCAGGGTTGGGTGCACTGTACCTATAAGCAGGGACGTTATAAAAGATGTTTTAGAAACACTGGTGAGGGAAAAATAGCTACATTTGTTTTTTTCCCCATTGTAGTGAAAGGGCTCCATAGGCTAACATTGAGAGACTTTATTTTTCAAATAATAAAGTACTATTTTCCATAGGAAGGCACTAGATATGGCATGTTTAGTGTCAAATTAAAAGTTATAATACATCTAACTACTTGCTACTGTTGAATTTAATATAACTTGTACCTAGAAAGAGTTTTAGAACTCTTTCTAAAAGTTACCAGTTTCATCGCTGCAAACCCAGACACCCACGTGCTCCCTGATTAGATAAAGGAAGGAGTGTGTTAAGGGAAACTTAGCCACACCAGTGGGTGGGCTCAGCCAGACCTAACCTCTGAGATTGAATTTTTGCCATCTTGGAGTTTGGAGGAATGTTGCTTCCTGGGATTGATTTTTGCCACACTTCCTAGAAAGTGGTCACTCAAGAGGGTGGTGACCTGCACATGATTAGACAAAGGTCCCCCTGCTTTGCACCCCAGGAGCAAGGATAAAATTGGCAGAGCTGCACCCCACTTCAGATTCCTACAAGGACCAAGACAAGAAGGAGAAGGACTGCCCTGCTGGATCCCTGACCTGCACTTGGACACTGCACCCTGAAGGACTGCAATAGTTGCACACTTGGGCTTCACCACTAAACAGACTTTGGCTGTCTTCAACTGCTTCAAGAAGGGATTCCCTATTTGCTACAGGTAGAAAATAACCCCCCCTCCCTTGCATCAAACCCTGAAGAAACTGACCAGCTGACCAGTGACTAGTGGTCATTTTTGGATTTGAGCCAGGTGCATTCTGGGAGATGGAGTCTTAACCCTCAAGAGCCACTCAGAGCTTCTGGAACCTTAGGGTGAGTTGTGGACTCTTAAAGGACATTCAAAGACCTTCTGTAAGAAGTTCCAGACGTTTGGAGAAGTGTGGAGCAACTTTGGGAAAAAGCGCGATAAGTGGACCGTCCCAACGTCATGAGTCAAGCCAGGTTACATCGACCGCGACCCAGCCTGACTTGCAGGTTCATCCCGCTGAAAAGGTCCAGAGCCCCAGACTTCCAGGATTTCACTAGGGGCACGTGGAAAGGCAATCCAACAACATTGACTTGAAACCGGCTTGCTGTTGAAAGTCGTCTGACATCGGAGAGAAAAAGCCCAAAAAATGTTTCTAAGTCTGAGACTAAAACTTTGACCAAGGCTTCCGGTGCAGTGTATCCGAGGTGGGCTCCAGGGAGGTCGGCTTCAATTTCAAGTTCTTCCTGGATGATGATTTCCATCATGAAAAATCAGAACGTAGAATCCTTCACCGAGGTCTCCTGCAATGCGTATCCGAAGAGGGCGACTTGTGACTTCGTCCCGGTGAAGAAATTCTTCAAGAAAAGACTAAGTCCAAAGGTAAAACTTTGACGAGGCCACTGTAGCCGAGCAGGGTTCCATTGCGGTCGGCCTAAAATTTTGACTTTGCCCGGTCGAGTGCGACCAGATGTCCACGTTGGCGCTTTTAGTTTCTATGCGCTAAAAATCATTTTGCCCCTCATTCTAACTTCGGCGGGTGGCGGGCGCTGCCCGCCGGGCGGGAACCGCCACTTGCCCGCTCCGCGGTCAAAAGACCGCGGAGGCCATTCTGGCTTTCCCGCTGGGCCGGCGGGCGCCCGCCAAAGGAGCACCCGCCGGCCCAGCGCGAAAGGCTCTGCAACAATGAAGCTGCCTCCGAATGGAGCCGGCGGAGTTGCAGGGGTGCGACGGTTGCACCCGTCGCGATTTTCACTGTCTGCTAAGCAGACAGTGAAAATTTTTATGGGGCTCTGTTAGGGGACCCCTGCACTGCCCATGGCATGGGCAGTGCAGGGGCCACCAGGGGCCCCACGACACCCGTTCCCGCCATCCTGTTTCTGGTGGTGAAAACCGCCAGAAACAGGCTGGCGGGAAGGGGGTCGGAATCCCCATGGCGGCGCTGCAAGCAGCGCCGCCATGGAGGATTCCCCCAGCTGGGGGAAATCTGTCGGAAAACCGCCGGACCCGGCTGGGCGACCGCGGCTTCACAGCCGCGGTCGGAATACCTAAGGAAGCACCGCCAGCCTGTTGGTGGTGCTTCCGTGGTCGTCGACCCTGGCGGTCGATGACCGCCAGGGTCAGAATGACCCCCTTAATCTTTAAAAATTCACATCTCCGGTTCCCGGTTATTGGATTTGTGTTGTTTTATTGTCATTTTAAAGATAAAAAGATAAAAATATAGGCCCTCATTCTGACCCTGGCGGTTTGTAACCGCCAGGGCAGAGGGCAGAGGAAGCACCGCCAACAGGCTGGCGGTGCTTCCGGGGCAATTCTTACCGCCGCGGTCAGAAAAGGGGAACCGGCGGTTTCCCGCCGGTTTTCCCCTGCCCCAGGGAATCCTCCATGGCGGCGCTGCATGCAGCGCCGCCATGGGGATTCCGACCCCCTTCCAGCCAGCCTGTTCCTGGCGGTTTCCACCGCCAGGAAGAGGCTGGCGGGAACGGGTGTCGTGGGGCCCCTGGGGGCCCCTGCAGTGCCCATGCCACTGACATAGGCACTGCAGGGGCCCCCTAACAGGGCCCCATTAAGATTTTCAGTGTCTGCAAAGCAGACACTGAAAATAGCGACGGGTGCCACTTCACCCGTCGCACCCCAGCAAATCCGCCGGCTCCATTCGGAGCCGGCTTCATCTTTGCTGGGGCTTTCCCGCTGGGCCGGCGGGCGATCTGCTTGAGATCGCCCGCCGGCCCAGCGGGGAAGTTGTGATCACTGCCGCGGTCATTTGACCGCAGTGCGGTGTTTGGTCGGAATGACCCCCATAATCTGTTTTATACATTGATGTTCGATTTGTATTGTGTTTTGTGTTTTACTTATTTACTGTTTTGTGATTTTTAAATGCTTTGCATACCTGTCTGCTAAGATAAGCCTAACTGCTCGTTTCCAAGCTGCCAAGGGTCGAGCTAGGATTAATTTATTGAGACCTAACTTGACCTATTGTGGGTTGGAGGCCTATTGCTAATTGTAGGTACTTACCTGCCCTTACCAATAATCCACTTTCTAACAAATCTATTTCGCTACACTAACATTTTTACAAGCATAGGCATACCTTTGTCACACTATTGACTTTGCCTGTCCTTGTCTGTAAAGTTGGAGGACAAACATGGAAAATACTGGAGGACAAAGAACACATATCATGGTATATCCAAACTGAAGATTAGTTTCAGTATTTTCAATCTTTATAAATGACATTGTTTTTTTCAAATACTTTTAAAGCAACAAACCATAATTAAAATGTAAAAAGTCTAATGCATGTGATGCAGCCTAAAAAACATCACAGCACAAGTTGCAGGTACTTAAAAGAAACTAACAGCTATTTGAGGCAGAAAATAAGTAAGTGTCAAAACTTAAAGGAAAATATGTGCCAAAGACTCGTTTATCCTAATTTACAACTCAAAAAATGTTCCTCCATTTGGTACTCTGAAGCAACCTACGGAGCAGATTTTCAGCAGTCCACCTTCCACCAGCCCCATAAAGGCAGCTCTCACATTTCAGTTCCTGGGCTTTCATGCAATATGTGGCATGCAGGAAACAAAACAAAACGAGCCTGATAAAATCTTTACTCAAACCATGCCAAAATATACCTGTTGATGTACTTTAACGAACAAGCTGGGGGGAGGTGAGAGTGTGGTGTTAAAGAGGTAAAGGAGAAGCAGCACATGGGGGATAGAGCAAGAAAACGTTCACTGCTGTGGTGTACGCAGACAAACAAATGTGGCTTCTTGATGTGAGCTTTGGAAGGATAAAAAGTATCCCTTCAAAAGAATGGTAAATGAGCTATGCTCCAGGGGATGGACAAAGAGAAAGAAGAAGAGGAAGGAAAGTCATCACAGGGAGAAGCAAGGTAATGAGAATGCCAATAAAGCCAACAAAGAATAAGCTGTGGGCTGACCCAAAGCACACAGTATGTATAATACTTAATCACAAATAAAGCTACTGAGATACACCTCATCCAAAAGAGCTCTGGCACGGAATAGAGAAGGCTTAAACTAGTCAGCAGTCATCAGAGTAGCTAAAAAATAAAAGTGCTTATTTTTTTCATTCACGAAGAGATTTCCCCAGCATCTCGAATTATAGCCTACCGAAACTTCACCTTGTTTATATGCATTATCAAATATGACAGGATGAAAACACCTACAACATGTAAGTGCTTATTTAGTCTTCACAGGACGAGTTCCCCTGTAGTTCCCTCTCCACCTTAAACCGAACTTGCTTTTCCTGTATTAGCTGATTTACGTAGGCTTTAATATGAACCTAATAGATATGTATATCATTTTAGGTACCCAAGCAGTCGTATGTCATTTTAGTATATAGACCAAATTCACCCTCTATTTTCAATCCGTATTTAAAGCGTTAAGAAAAGATAAAGCTGCTAGCTGTTACAATGTTTCGGTGCTGTGGATAATTAGTAATACTTAGCTTTATAATAACACTTCTTAATATTTACCTAAAAAATCGTTTCTTTAGAATACAGTCATGTAAGTGGATCCTGCAAACGCAAGATCGTGGGGTTTCACCACCTGATGGAACGTTGATATAATAAAGCTTTTAATAATGACAAAATACACGTATAATGGAATTGAAATCTCAAGAAAATTTGCATGTTTTCCCCTAAAATACTCCAATTTAGGTAATAAATTCAGGTGTTTGATAACCACTCAAAGATTAAAAAGTTGTCTGGGTGCAATGGTTTAGAGATGTAAACTAATGAATACATCAGGTACCAATGTTCTGAACAGAAAATTGAACATTAAAGCGGTCAGTAAATGGCAACAGGAGGGCTTTGTAAAATAAAAAATGCCAAAACAACACCAAAACTAAGCAAACTCTTTCCAGTTACGACAGGGCACTCATTACAGTTACAAATGATCTATTGAGCAGCACACTCAAAATGTTAGGTTCGCTGATGATGCCAGTTGTGACCTTCACCTGAATCTAGAGTTGAGTGCCAACATCAATTGGAAGTTCAGCAATAGTTATGCTTGGTTGAATTATGTTACCATCGGGTTTGAGGTGATAAAACCAGCATAAATCTAAAGGTATCTTGCAATAACACAATAAATTGAATGCAAGGGTCACAGCCATATCTACCTTATTCCCCGTTTTTATTGCTGGTCATTAAACTACATGCAAAACGACTGCAATTAACTTGGATGTTTTTGCATCATATGTTATGCAATACCTTAGTCAGGCCCCTTTCAAATATTCTTCATATCCACATTTACCAAATGCCGATGGTTGGTAACTGTAAGAAATGGGGTCTCTATTTGGCAGTGGTTTTCACCCTGTCCAAGTAGGGACCCTCACTCTAGTCAGGCTCAGGAAGTCACACAGCTGAAATAACTCCATCTCACCCCTTTGATAGCTTGGCACGAGCAGTGAGGCTTATCTCAGAGGCATTGTGTAAAGTATTTGTACACAGGCACAGTAACATGGTGAAAACACCACAAAATTACTCAACACGTTTAGAAAAAGAGCCAATATTTATCTGAGTAAAACAAGACCAACACTACAAACATCCAACATACACACACAAAGATACAAATTTTCAAAGATTATGGCCCTCATTACAATCCTGGCAGTTGGTGTTAAAGTGGCGGTAATACCATCAACAGGCTGGCGGTAACTGCTGCCAAATTATGACCATGGCAGAAAGATCTCCTAAAGACAGCCAATGTACCACACCAACTGCCAGGGTGGAAACAACAGGCACCACGGCGGTAGCCGCCTACAGCCAGGCAGAAGTCAGTGTTCCACCCACCATATCATGACCCTGGAAACCGCCACCTTTTCCGGGGCAGTACCAATGACATCAAAAGCCTGGCGGAAACTGAGCTCAGAAGGGAAATGACTCATCATTGGAGACACAGGGAACAACCACGCCGCCATGGAGCCTGAACTGCATGTCTTCCACATGATCTTCTACGTTATGCTCCACCACAAACACCAACTCCGGCGAAGACGACAACGGTGAGTACAGCCGTCTAGCACACAAGGGAGGGAGGGAGGAAAATCACAGTGACACACACAAGCATCCCCCCACACCATACACACAGTCAGCTGCATTACAAAAACAATTTTACCCCATAACTCGGATGAATAATGCAAGGACAAAACGATTTCGAAAAAGTGAATGTATTGAGATCAAAAAAGCATGAAAAATAAGTTAGGCAAGATAATAGATATATACATAGGTACACAAAAAGGGACACAGCCCAGTCCACAATGTTTGTAGGAAACATGGCTACAGGCCAAAGTCCAAGGTCACACATATCACCTGCATCAACATGGAGAGAACACTGCAGGGGCATCAGTTGGTAAATAGGCAGACACCTCAGGGGGACAGGGGATGGGTGGGCACCTCAGCCGGGAGATGGTACAAGACCACTGGCTCTGGAGGGGGCAACATGCCCTGTGCTTGGTCCTGGGGAGTGCAAGACCACAGTCTCTGGAGTGGGTGACTTGCCCACTAGTTCTGGAGGGGGCAACATGCGCTGTGCTTGGTCCTGGGGAGTGCCAGGCTACAGTCTTTGGAGTGGGTGACTTGCCCACTGGGTCTGGAGGGGGCAACATGCCCTGTGTTTTTGGTCCTGGGGAGTGCAAGGTCACAGTCTCTCAGGTGGGTGTCTTGCCCACTGGTTCCGGAGGGGGCATTGTGCCCTGTGCTCTTGATCCTGGGGAGTGTTGGCCATGTGGGTGTCTTGCTCACTAGTTCTGGAGGGGGCATCGTGCCCTGTGCTCTTGATCCTGGGGAGTGTTGGCCATGTGGGTGTCTTGCCCACTGGTTCTGGAGGGGGCATTGTGCCCTGTGCTCTTGATCCTGGGGAGTGTTGGCCACAGTCTCTGGAGTGGGTGACTTGCCCACTGGTTCTGGAGGGGGCAACATGCCCTGTGTTCTTGGTCCTGGGGAGTGCAAGGTCACAGTCTCTCAGGTGAGTGTCTTGCCCACTGGTTCTGAAGGGGGCATTGTGCCCTGTGCTCTTGATCCTGGGGAGTGTTGGCCATGTGGGTGTCTTGACCACTGGTTCTGGAGGGGGCATTGTGCCCTGTGCTCTTAATCCTGGGGAGTGTTGGCGATGTGGGTGTCTTACCCACTGGTTCTGGAAGGGGCAACATGCCCTGTGCTTGGTCCTGGGGAGTGCAAGGTCACAGTCTCTCAGGTGGTTGTCATACTCACTGGTTCTGGAGTGGACAGGCCGCACAGCAGCCCATGGAGGCAGGGCTACATACCGTCTGCCGGAGGTGATGGCTGCTCAATGGAGGTGGTGGTGCTGCTGGTGGGGGGAGGCTCCTGCCCATCCCCTGCAACCCTGGAAGGCTATTCTGTGGAGGTGGTGGTGATGCTGGTGGGGGAGGCTCCTGCCCATCCCCTGCAACCTTGGATGGCTTCACAACCATGGTTGGTGGAGGGGGCTCTGTCACAGTTCCTGCAGGCTCCTTGCTCTTCCTGGCAGCTGGGGCAGGCTCCTTTCCCTTCTTGCCTGCTGCGACAGGCTCCTTTGTCTTCCTGGTGGCTGGGGCAGTCTCCTTTCCCGTCTTGCCTGCTGGGGCAGGCGCCTTTGTCTTCGTGGCAGCTGGGGCAGGCTCCTTGCTCTTTCTGGCAGCTGGGGCAGGCTCCTTTCCCTTGAGGCTGCCTGGTGCAGGCTCCTTCACCTTCGTGACATGTTGCCTGGATCCTTTTCCACCACAGGTGGGTGTGGTGACAACTGGGCCTATGGACTGGGTGGCTGATGTGCTTGGCCTGGTTCTTCCAAACCTGCCTGTATGTGCAGGATGGGGGGAGGGGAGGGAAGAGGTCAATGGTGGATAGGAACAGTGTTTTAGGGACATTGGGCGGGAAGAGGGAGAGGAAATGGGAGTGGAGGAAGAGGGAGTGGTTTTTGGAGGTGTCTGTCTGCTGAGTTTGTGTGCAGGTGCAGGTGCATGGGCTGGATGCTGTTGTGAGGTGGATGGCTGTTGGGTGTCTGAGTGCTTGCGTTTGTGTACCTTAGGAAGGGGGGAAACAGACACAGTGGGAGAGGACACAGGGGACATGTGCGTGGCTGTTGCGGAGGTGTCTGCCATTGAGGTGTGTGTTCTGCTTGGTGTGGTGACGATGCTGGTAGTGGATGATGATGTAGTACATGCAGGTGTGAGTGTAGACGGAACTGGGAGGGAGGTGGAGGAGGAGGTGGAGACAGTGGAAATAGTGGATGTTGATGTGCATGCATCTGGGTGGTGTTTGTGTGAGTGCCTGTGGGATGAAGTGTGGTGCTTGTGTTTGCCTGTACCACTCTTGTGTGTTGTCTTGTGTGTATGCTCGTCTGCCTGTGTGCTTGGGATGGGTTGGGGTTGAGGAGAATAAAACTGGGAAGAGGAAGTTGGAGGGGGAGGATAGAAACAGGGACAATGGCTGCCATCAGAGAGGAGACCAGAGCCTTGATCGATCTCTGTTGGGCCGCCAATCCAGTGTGAATGCCCTCCAGGAATGCATTAGTCTGTTGCATCTGGGCTGCCAGCCCCTGGATGACATTCACAATGGTTTACTCCCCTACAGAGATGGATCTTAGGAGGTGAATAGCCTCCTCATTCAGAGCAGCAGGGCTCACTGGGGCAGGGCCTGAGGTGCCTGGGACGAAGGAGATGCCCACCCACCTGGGTGAGCGGGCACGGGCAACTCAATGAGGGGCTGGTGGGAGGGTGGTGCTGGTACAGGGGTGGCGGATGTACCTATAGCTGGGGGTGCCACTGCTCCTTCGCCAATTGATGCTAATGCACATAAGGAGAGGATAACAAAACAAAAAGGGGAGAAAAAGAGACAAAGGATACACTGGGTCAATGGCTGCAACAACACCACCGTTGGCGTACGTAACACCCTCACACACAGGGAACAGGCCTACTCAATATGCCATCGCACCAGCAGAGAAATAGCTTGCAACCATGGCATGGGGAGGGGCACACACCGCCAAATTCAGCACACCTGGGACCCAGGCAGCCCTGACCAGTAGTGTATGCCTACGAGCTAGGTAGCAGGATTATCCCTTCAGAACCCTAGCCACCAGGGTACCTGTGCTGCAATGTCAGGCCTAGCCTAGGGGCACTCACTGACACACATCCCCCACCTGGATACCACCCCACAATGCGTAAGTAGTAATGATGGGCACTGTACTTACCCCCTTGTGGCTGCTGTGGTGCCCTCAAGCGCCCATCCAGCTCTGGATAGGCCACCGCCAGTATGCGGGCCATCAAGGGGGTCAGGTTTCGATGGGCAACCCTTCCTCGTTGGGAGGCTATCCCCCGCTGGGCCTCCGCCATCTTCCGTGCTCAGCGTCTCAGGTCCTCCCACCGTTTGCAACAGTGGGTGCTCCGCCTGCCATAGATCCCCAGGGTCCCCACCTCCTTGGCGATGGCACACCATATACCCTTCATTTGATGGGCGCTGACCTGCAGAGGCAATACACACAGGAAAATTGAATTATACAAACAGTCCTGCCTGTTACACTTATGGCCCACCATACCCCTTCACTTCACCATTTACACACACATGGCCCAGCACACAACCTATATGCCGCCCAGAGGACATCCACCCACCCCTCTTACACAAAGCCTTCACACACACCACTTCATGCATTCCTGCCACATGCATCGTGGCCACAGTATACTCACCTGTGGGTCTGGAGGTCCATACAGCAGTCCGTACTGGGGTAGGACCCCAACCACCAGTCTCTCCAACTCCTCCGAAGCGAAGGCTGGAGCCCTTTCCCCAGTCACATGGGTCATGGTAGGTTCCTGAGACAGGGCACAGCAGCACATGCAGTGTAGGTCCTCTCCTGTGGAAGATCAGGTAGCAAGTGAGGGATCAGATAGAAAATGGCTGCCACGTCCACAGCGGTGCATTCCGTCACCGCGGTGTAGATCACCATTGGCCACTGTACCCCATATGGCCCAATGTTAACCAATGAGGAATTGCACTGCAGTTCCTGATCGCCTCCAACACGGCGCACATTGTCAGCGGAATTAACTCACTTCCACCTGTCCCTCCACACAGGACAGGCGAACGCCATTTCGGTGGGGGAGGGGGCAGGCCCTGGAAAATAGCTGCACCACTGGTGAAATTAGGACATACTGGACATATCACACTGACCCATTACAAGTTAACAGCATGCAAAGTTCTGTCGTAGCTCCATCGTTCAGGTTGTGACTGGCTCCTCACTCATTTGCCCCATAGATACCTACTGCTGTGGATGAATAGGAGATGGAGACATACCCCCTTGTACAGACCCCTGGTGGACTTGGCAACACTGGAAGACAGGCACATTATGCTCACCTATAGACTTGACAGGGCCACAATCATAGAGCTGTGTGCCCAATTGGAGCTTGACCTGATATCTGCTATCCGTCACCCCACTGGGATCCCCCCTCTTCTGCAAGTTCTATCAGTGCTCCATTTCCTGGCAGCTGGTTCTTTCCAAGTGACAGTGGGCTTGGCAGCAGGAATGTCACAGCCAATGTTCTCAAAAGTGCTGACAAGAGTGTTGTCTGCCCTGATTAAAGCCATGTGCAGCTACATCATTTTCCCCAGGCTGAAGATTTGGCCACAGTGAAGGCCGATTTCTATGCAATGGGACATATCCCCAACATAATTGGGGTGATTGATGGAACACAGTAATTTCCCCCCCCCCACCAGAATGAACAGGTGTTCAGAAATTGGAAGAGTTTCCACTCTATGAATGTACAGATGGTGTGCTTTGCGGACCAGTACATCTCCCACATCAATGCTAAGTATCATGGGTCGGTGCATGATGCCTTTGTCCTGAGGAATAGCAGCATCCCAAATGTGATGGCCCAACTACAGAGGCACAGTGTGTGGCTAATAGGTGAGCTCTGGTTCCCACCCAGTATATGTTGGTGTATGGGTATGGTGTGGGCCATATGGGATAGTGTGTGCCTAAATGTTGTGCCTCAATAATTGCAGGTGACTCTGGTTACCAAAACCTATCATGGCTTCTGACCCCTGTGAGAAACGCAAGGACAAGGGCAGAAGAACGTTATAATGAGGGACATGGGTGAACCAGAAATATAATTGAAAGGACCTTTGGCCTCCGGAAGGCCAGGTTCAGGTGCCTCCATCTGACAGGTGTATCCCTGTGCTACTCACCCAAGAAAGTCTGCCAGATAGTGGTGGCATGCTGCATGTTGCATAACCTGGCCTTCAGATGCCATGTCCCATTCCTGCAGGAGGAGGAGGCTGGAGATGCCCGTGTGTCAGCAGTGGACCCTGTGGACAGCGAGGATGAGAAGGCAGAGGATGAGGATGAGGACAACAGAACATCAGTGATCAGACAGTACTTCCAATGACACACAGGTAGGACAGTGTTACTTCACATTTCAATTACATTGGATTTCTGTGGCACTGGCATGCTGATATTTCCCACTTCTATGCCCACTTACTGTTCCCTCTGGCAATTCATTTTGCAGATGTTGGTGACCTCACATACACTCCTGGTTTGATTACTGCAGCCAACTACAAGTCATTAATCTATGCTCATTTTCTGTGCAGTTGAATTGCAATGTTTGTACCTGTTTCAATGAATACATAGTTGAAAAACATGAAATACTCCAAACTTCTTTTTTTTCCAAGGGTGTTTATTGAAGTGCTAAAATATTGAGGGGCAAGTGCAAGGGGATAGGGTGATGATGGAGGAAAGTACAGGGTATTGTTCAAGTCTGTTTGTAGCACAGGTGTATTGTCCAAGGGGAAATAGGAAGGGGAGCAATGGCAGTTCAGGGTGGACAGTGTGACAGAGTGGGATACAAGGGTGACAATCAGGAGAGTCTCATTTCCTGGCGGGGTCTTGGCAAGTGTCTCTGGTTCTTCTGTCTGGATCGCAGGGAACGTTTGCGGGTGGTTCTCCTTCTGCAGGGGGAGGGGTGCTGGTGGCCTGTGAGTCCTGTGTTGGGGCCTCCTGGCCACTAGGGACAGCGGAGTTGAAAGGCTGTTCAGATGTCTGGCTAGTGGTAGGGGCCTGCTGTTGTGTAACTGCCTCACTCATAATGATGGCCATGTCTGCCAGCACCCCTGCTATGGAGATCAGGGTGTTGGTGATGGCCTGCAAGTACTCCCTGATCCCCTGGTACTATCCCTCCTGCAGCTGCCTGTTCTCCTGCACATTGTCCAGGATCTGGCCCATCATGTCCTGGCAATGTTGATAGGCTTCAAGGATCTCTGCAAGTGCCTCCTGGAGAGTTGGTTCCCTGGGCCTGTCCTCCCCCTGGCACACAACACTCCTCCCAGTTTCCCTATTGTCCTGTGCCTCTGTCCCCTGAACCGTGTACCCACTGTCACTGACCCTGGGTCCCAGATTGTCTTGGGGGAGAGGTGTGGCCTGGGGTCCCCGTAGAGGTGGACACACTGCTGATTGGCGTGTCCTGGGGACAGAGGTGTGGGTATGCTGGGTGGGTGCTGTGGTGGTGTTTCCTGATGGGGGAGGCTCTGTGGTGGTGTGTGACTGGGCCTGGGTAACCGGCTGTCCAGGGGTCCCTGATGGGCCAGGTTGGTCATCCAGATCCTAAAGACCAGAGTTGCTGTCATCACTGTGGGCCTCTTCAGTTGGGGGACTGGATAGTGATGGCACCTCCTTTCTGCTGACATTGACTGGGATACCTGTGGGGATGTAAATGATGTGTTATGATTTCTGTTTCTGACATATTTTACATCCCTAGCTTCCCCTCTATGGTTGGATTTGCCCTGGCAGCTTTCACTTGTGTATATTAGTGTATAGTGGGATTATTAGTTCTCTCTGGTGTGCATGCTTTAGTGATGAGTGTCCATGTAGGGCTGTGAGTGGTATCAATGCATTGGTACAACATGCAGGGCTTGGCATTGGGATAAGTGTGATGTGATGGTGGGGTGTGTAGGAAGTGGTGGAGTGATGGGAGTGAGGGTGAGGGTGGGGGTATGTGATGCATTGCAGGGAGGGGGGGTGATAGTGGAAGAGTGTTGACTTACCAGAGTCCAGTCCTCCTCTGACTCCGGCCAGCCAAGCTCTCAGGATACAGGATTGCCAAGACTTGCTCCTACCATGCTGTTAGTTGTAGGGGAGGAGGTGGGGGTTCACCGCCAGTCCTCTATACAGCGAGCTGGTGTCTTGCTGCAATGGAACGTACCTTCCCCGTAGGTTGTTCCATCTCTTCCTGATGTCATCCATGGTTCTTGGGTGCTGTCCCACGGCGTTGACCCTGTCCACAATTCTCTGCCATAGCTCCATCTTCCTAGCTATCTATATCTACTGCACCTGTGCTCCAAATAGCTGTGGCTCTACTCTGATGATTTCCTCCACAATGACCCTTAACTCTTCTTCTGTGGAACGGGGGTGTTTTTGTGGTGCCATGGGTGTTGTGTGAGGCATGTAGGTAAGGGTGTATTGGGTAATGTGTTGGGGTGTGTGATGTGGAGTGCGTGAGTGGTGTATAGGTGTGTATAGTGTGTGGCTCAGGTTGTGTCTGTGGTCCTGAGGTCTCTCTACTGGCAATAGTCTGTAATGGTGAAGGGTTGTGGGTAATGTGGGTGGGTGTTTTATACTGGTGTGGTGTGTGTATGGGTGTCAGGTGTGTGTTGTTTGAACTGTCCAATGTGGTGGTGTTTTGTATGTGTGTGTCCATTTTGACGGTGGCGGTATGTACCACCAATGGTTTACCGCGGTTGAATGTCCACCATGGTGATTTGTGGGTCATAATGTGGTGGGTGTAGATCTGTTGGCGTAACGGTGTGGGTTTTGATACCGCCAGTTTATCACTGACCCTTGGTGTGGTGGATTTGTGTGTGTGGCTGAATACTGACAGATTGGTGTGTGTATCATAATATGTTGAACGGATATCTGCCGCAGCAGCGGTAAGTTGGCGGCAGTCAGCGTAACAGTAAGTGGGATTTACCACCAGTGTCATAATGAGGGCCCATATCTTAGTATAGCTCTCAGAAACACAATAGCTCGAACTGGGCTATCACAACATTTGGTTTGAGTTGCTCCCAATAGTCCGACACCACTTGTGCGGAAGTGCAGGCGGGTCACAGAGTCGCACTGACCCCAGGTACAGTACCTTGGAAGACAAGAAAACAAAAACATTCCATGGAGTCGGGAAAAAGTGAGGTGTCACTGGAGCCTGTGCGGTATTAGTTCCTTACTGCTATAGGGAGATGTGAGGCATCAGTTCCTTACTGCTATGCAGGTGATGCGTTGGTTCCTTACGGTTGCAGGGGAGGTGATGCGGTGTCGGTGGCAAGGGGGGTTTCCTTACGACAATGTGAGGTCGATGATTCCAGCAGGTCAAGACACGAGACGTCGACTTTGCAGGATTGTGATCACACCACAGGCCACAGGTGTTGTGGTAGAGCCGGATTTGGGTGTCATGGGCGTCAGTGATACAGCACTCGGGACTCATGCTGTGGAGGGACTTCGTAGGCACTGCGGTGGCATTTGTCCTGCGGCATCAGTCACAGTTGTTGCACGCAGCAGGGACCAGAGCTCCGGTGCAGGCATCAGCATGGAGTTAGACAGCAGCACTGGTTCTGAAGTCGCTCTGGAGTCGATGTGCTTGTTTCTTCTTGGTAATGCCAGAACTCACTCCCAAGGGCCTAGTAACTGGATTTGGCACTACTTGGCAAGTCAGGACTCTCAGCAAGAGAACCCAGGTGCTGGAAGATGAAGTCTTTGATGCACCTGAGACTTTGTAGCAGCAGGTAAGCTCAGTCTAAGCCCTTGGAGAACCTTTGGAAGCAGGGTGTAGAAAGCAAAGTCCAGTTCTTTCACTCCCAGGACAGAAGCAGGAAGGAGCAGACCATCACAACAATGAAACAGGCAGAGTGGCAGTCCCTCAAACGACATCCAGCTCTTCTTCTTGGCAGAATGTCCTCAGTCTAGATTCTATCTTTGTGGGGTCAGTGGTCCAGTACTTGTACCCATTTCTGCCTTTGAGAAAAATCTTTGTAATGCACAGGACCCTGCCTTTCCTGCCCTGGTCCCAGACACACCACAGGGGGTTGGAGACTGCTTTGTGTAAGTACAGGCACAGCCCGATTCAGGTGCAAGTGTCAGCTCCTCCCACCCCTCTAGCTCAGGAAGATCAATCAGGATACAAAGGGCACACCTGAGCTCCTGTGTGTTACTGACTAGAGTGAATTCACAAACAGCTCAACGATGATCCTACACAGACGTGTATTCCACAGACAGGCAGAGGCACAGAACAGTTAAGCAAGAAAATGCCCACCTTCTAAAAGTGGCCTGTTCAAACTCACAATTTAAAAACTAACTTCACCAAAAAGATGTATTTTTTAATTGTGAGTTCAGATACCCCAAATTCCATATCTCTATGTGCTCCAAATGGGAAATTACACTTAAAAGATATTTTAAGGCAATCCTCATGTTACCCAATGGGAAAGTTAGGTCTTGCAATAGTGAAAAACAAATTTAGCAGTATTTACTATCAGGACATGTAAAACACACCAGTACATGTCTTATCTTTTAAATACACTGCACGCTGCCCACGAGGATGCCTTGGTCCTATTTTAGGGGGGACGTGCAGATAGTAAAAGTTAAGGTTTGGGCCTGGCCAGTGGATACACTTGCCAGGTAGACATGGCAGTTTAAATCTGCCCCCACAGACACTGCAGTTGCAAGTCTGAGACATGTTTACAGGGCTACTCGTGTGGGTGGCACAATCGGGGCTTCAGACCCACTAGTAGCATTTTATTTACAGGCCCTGGGCACACCTGGTACACTATACTAGGGACGTACTGGTAAATCAGATATTCCAATTATGGATACACCAATCACAATACCACTTAGACAGAGAACACTTGCACTTTACTACTGATCAGCAGTGGTAAAGTGCCCAGAGTCCAAAAGCCAGCAGAAACTAAATTCTGCACAGGATCAAAAACAGGAGATCAGAAGACAAAAGACAGGAGAAACCATGTCAAGGGCTGACAGATGTAACATTATCTTTCAAAAGACATCTTCAGGTGAAAAGGATTCCTCAATTTGTCATATAATCAGATCATTTATTTGTAAAATATTTTAAACTGAATGGGAAGAATCACGCGCATGCTTTGCTACTTACTTATCAAAAAAAGTTAAGAAATGCTGCTAACATACATTTTTAAGTCTGCCATAGGGATAGCTTTAGATTTTATACTTGCCTCCTGTAATAAAAACACAAAAATAACAAATACATACAAATATCCTTACTTAGAGGGCATGTGGTCAGACCTCTTCATCCATTTTTATATTTAACAGTCATTTATGTTTTGCTTTCGCCAAGTAGTTTCATTTGCCTGTAAACATGTGCACATTCACCTGAAAAAGTGTTCTACATTGCCAGACCTGGTGAGCTAAACTGCAGCCTTTTTCCATTCTTGTATGTTTTTTTTTATTTTTGTTCGGTCATCCTTGTGTGTTTAATCAATGTCTTCAGTTTACAGTAAGTTAACTACACTGGTTACCTTTTCTTTGAATCAATATCCTGTTCCTGTGCCTGCCAGGAAGCACTGATTGAACAAATATGCATTTTTATTTTAATTTAGAATTTTTATGACAAGGTTATGGCTGCCACATGTAGACTCTAGCATATTTAATTTTTATTTCTTTTTGTGGCATGTACTTGCAATAAAAAATAACCATTGAACCAGCCATGGTATGGCCAAACCAAATGGCTACGTTAATGCGTGTTCATATTGGTCTTTTTTTAAGAGCAATTTATAGAGCACCCTATCACCTGAAACAGGCCTCCTGACACCGGAAGGATCACAACTAATAATAGCAACAAACACAATTTGTACATTGAACAGACAGGTTTTTAGTTTTTTCTGAAGACTAAATGGAAGGAATTTAAGTGAAATTCAAGACAACGATTGTTCCAGGGTGATGGTGCTACAAGTGAGAAGGAATGTCTTTGTAGTCTGGCACATCTGAAGCAAGCAATGGTAAGTAGCATTTTTTGGAAGAGTTAAGTGCCTGGGGAGAGGAGGAGTAGTATTCTGAAAGTTTGTTGCCCTAAAAGTTAGAGACACATTTATGGAGAAGGCCGGCCACTTTAAAAGTAATGCAGCGATGGATAGGCAGCCAATGTAGAGTGCCTACAAGATTCAGTGAATGGCTTTTACATGGAGGTCTATGATTCAAATGGGATGCTTGGTTTTGAATGATTTTGGATTTATGAAGGAGAGAGTTCTTCATGGTTGAATAGATTGAAAATAATAGGTTCAATTTTGAGCCGATCATAGAAGAGATAACTAGTTTGCAATCATTCACAGGGAGAGGTTTAAAGGTATGTTAAGGTATTTTAGTGGCTAGACGTAAGATGAAAATAGTGATAGCATTTGGGAAGACCCTTGAGGATCCTCAATGATATTTGTCCCTAGCCCTTTTACTACATTACCCAGTGCAGGGACGCTACTCAAAGATGGTGGCCACAGAAAGTGTTTTTTATGGAGAATGAGGGGAGCCTTTAAGCAGGACCTCAGTTTTGTCCTGGTTAATTTTCAGCCAATATCTACTCATCACTCTGTCACAACTCATCTTTACAAGCATGCATTAATTTATCAATTCTCTGACTCAGCCTTCCTTTCACTCTCTGACACAGCTGCAATTAAACACACACAAATTCAACAGTATATGCAAGATAAATGAAAAGAATACCATTAGAAAAAAAGAAAACAAATTGCCTTCAAAACACTGTGGGCATATGTTTGCAATTACAAAACTAAACATAGCAACTGGTGACCATCTTGCAAAGGTGTTGTAAGTAGTCTATTTTTTATATTAAAGTTCATGCGTGCCCACCAAATATAGAACCATCATGTTGGCCATCTTGGAGTGGTAAAACAAAAATAGGCTATGGCCAAAGCATTCTATAATGATGTCCTGGTTTAGAGGAAGTGGCTATGTGGAATGCTGCTCACTGCAGATGAAATGAGTGGCAACCAAGCAACCCATTAGCACAGCTCAGAGAGTTATAGTATCCTTTTAAGAAACGTCAAAATAAAAAGAATAGATTAAAAGAAATGAAAGGGGAACTATAAAATAAGAAAATTAAAACATGAAGAACTGGCCAACCAGCCCTGCTACTGAAACAAACACATTTTCAGTTGACTGTAGACATGATCAGAAAATGTGATTATTCACAGAGCAAAAGTGGCAGTGACTGATGCAGACTGAACTACTACCCCATGCAGTACACTGTCAGCGATGAAAGCAGAGTGTAAATGACACTCAAACAGACTAATGGCAGAACAGTACGGGCCCAAAGGCCCTCTATTTATCTGTGTGGATGTATATTAAAATATATGGATGTATGCATTATTTAATGATCCTGGCAGACATATAAGAAGAGATTATACCAAGAATTTTTACAGTGCAAACCATCTCCCCGTGGTTTTGTCAGAGGCAGCAACCAACAATAACCCTACAAAGGTAAGTTGACATTTTATGGTGCAAAATTCATACCTTCAGGTTTTAATACAGATAAATAACAATTCATCCTTAAATGTCTGTTGATTTTAACATATGTTTTTGATAATTGATATGTCAAGCCCAATTGTCTATAATACCTTTTCATACTAAACAGATCCGACCTATGGCCACAGAAATATTTGTTCCTAGTGGAACAATCAGGTCTATAGCTATTATCAATGGCTTACCACCTTAACCAACTGAAGCCTCCTGTACGTAACATAAGCTTTCCCACAAGGCAACTATCCGATTTACAGTCATAAAATCACATATTATGCAAAATTACAGTTGGCAAAGCAAAGTACTATGGCCCTCATTCTGACCCTGGCGGTCAAAGACCGCCAGGGCGGAGGACCGCGGGAGCACCGCCGACAGGCCGGCGGTGCTCCAATGGGGATTCCGACTGCGGCGGTAAAGCCGCGGTCGGACCGGCACCACTGGCGGGCTCCCGCCAGTGTACCGCCGCCCCATTGAATCCTCCACGGCGGCGCAGCTTGCTGCACCGCCGCGGGGATTCCGACCCCCCCCTACCGCCATCCAGATCCCGGCGGTCCGACCGCCGGGATCCGGATGGCGGTAGGGGGGGTCGCGGGGCCCCTGGGGGCCCCTGCAGTGCCCATGCCACTGGCATGGGCATTGCAGGGGCCCCCGTAAGAGGGCCCCTACATGTATTTCACTGTCTGCTGTGCAGACAGTGAAATACGCGACGGGTGCAACTGCACCCGTCGCACAGCTTCCACTCCGCCGGCTCGATTCCGAGCCGGCTTCATCGTGGAAGCCTCTTTCCCGCTGGGCTGGCGGGCGGTCTGAAGGCGACCGCCCGCCAGCCCAGCGGGAAAGTCAGAATTACCGCCGCGGTCTTTCGACCGCGGAACGGTAACCTGACGGCGGGACTTTGGCGGGCGGCCTCCGCCGCCCGCCAAGGTCAGAATGAGGGCCTATGTCTTCAAAGAGGGCCTAACAAGGATTCTGACAGTACAGTTCTTATGCACTCATAATTTGTTAGAGTACATAACTATCTCCAAAATGCTCGCCTACTACAGAAACAAGTATACCATAATACAATTACAAGTATGTACAGTTGTCAAAACAATTCATATTCCTACTAATAAAGCCTAACAAGGATTACCACAGTGCAGATTGTCTATCCATATGGTTTATTCAGTTGGGTCACCAGCACCAAACCCCCTGCCTACTACAGTAATATTTGAGATTCAATTTAACAAAATGCTTGGCTACAGGCTTTAGCACAGTTTAATAACAATCCACCCTTAAAAGCTGTTTGCCTTTGCAGAAGTCCAAACCCCAATAATGCACTGAACCCCAATATTTTGATCTTCCTAAAATTTATCTCTGGAAGCTTGGCTCCAGCACCTTTGATCTAGCGATAGGTATCACCACCTTCTACGACATCAGGCCCAGCAAAATTAACAATGTAAATCAAATAGTGACTGGGCTTACTCAAAATTACGATTGATAAAAAATGATAAAGAGTTTTATTACAAAAATTGAAAAAAGGTATAGGTACAGAAAAATGCAGTAAATGCCATGAAGGCTGAGATACAGACTACACAGTAAGAGTACATAGTCATAAATTATTCTAAATCCCAATGAGCAGAAAAATCTCTCTAAACTCTAAGACCCTCATTATGACACTGGCGCTAAATCCCACTTACCGCCACGCTGACTGCCGCCAACTTACCACTGCCGCCACGGACATCCGTTCACCATATTATGACACACACACACCAATCCGTCAGTAATCATCCACCCATACAAATCTGCCACACCAAAGGTCAGTGATAAACTGGTGCTATCAAAACACACACCGTTACGCCAACAGAACTACGCCCACCACATCATGACCCACGAATCACCATAGCGGACATTCAACGGCGGTAAACCATTGGTAGTACATACCGCCGCGCTCAAAATGGACACACACATAAAAAAAACACCACATTAGACAATTCAAACAACACACACCTGACACACATACACACACCACACCCACACCACTATAAAACACACACCCACATTACCCACAACCCTTCACCATTACAGACTATTGCCAGTAGAGAGACCTCAATACCACAGACACAACAAGAGCCACACATTTTACACATCTATACACCACTCACGCATTCCACATCACACACCCAACACATTACCCAACACACCCTAACCTACACACCTCACACAACACCCATGGCACAACAAAGACAACCCTTTTTCACAGAGGAAGAGCTAAGGGTCATGGTGGAGGAAATCATCAGGGTAGAACCACAGCTATTTGGAGCACAGGTGCAGCAGATATCGATAGCTAGGAAGATGGAGCTATGGCGGAGAATCGTGGACAGAGTCAATGCTGTGGGACAGCGCCCAAGAGCCAGGGATGACATCAGGAAGAGGTGGAACAACGTACAGGGGAAGGTAAGTTCCATTGCAGCAAGACACAAGCTCGCTGTACAGAGGACTGGTAGTGGACCCCCACCTCCTCCTCCACAACTAACAGCATGGTAGGAGCAAGTCCTGGCAATCCTGAATCCAGAGGGCCTGGCTGGAGTCGGAGGAGGGCTGGACTCTCGTAAGTCATCACTCTACCACTATCACCCCCCTCCCTGCATGCCATCACATACCCCCACCCTCACTCCCATCACTCCACCTCTTCCCACACACACCACCATCACATCTCACTTATCCGAATGCCAAGCCCTGCATGCTGTACCAATGCATGGACACCACTCACAGCCCTGCATGGACACTCACTAAAGCATGCACACCATAGAGAACTAACAATCCCACCATACACTAACATACACAAGTGAAAGCTGCCAGGGCAAATCTAACCATGGAGGGGAAGCCAGGGATGTACAATGTGTCAGAAACACAAACCATAACACATAATTTACATCTCCACAGGTATCCCAGCCAATGTCAGCGGAGAGGAGGTGCCAGCACTATCCAGTCCCCCAACTGAAGAGGCCCACAGTGATCACAGCAACTCTGGTCTTCAGGATCTGGATGACCAATCTGGCCCATCAGGGACCTCTGGACAGCCAGTTACCCAGGCCCAGTCGCACACCACCACAGAGCCTCCCCCATCAGTAAACACCACCACAGCACCCACCCAGTGTACCCACACCTCTGTCCCCAGGACAAGTCAATCAGCAGTATGTCCACCTCTACGGGGACCCCAGGCCACACCTTGCCTGCAAGACAATCTGGGACCTGGGGTCAGTGGTAGTGGGCACACAGTTCAGGAGACAGAGGCACAGGACAACAGGGAAACTGGGAGGAGTGCTGTGCGCCAGTGGGAGGACAGGCCCAGGTAACCAACTCTCCAAGAGGCACTTGCAGAGATACTGCTAGCCTATTAACATTCCCAGGACACGATGGGCCAGGTCCTGGGAAATGTGCAGGAGAACAGGCGGCTGCAGGAAGGACAGTACTAGGGGATCAGGGAGGACTTGCAGGCCATCAACAACACCCTGATCTCCATAGCAGGAGAGCTAGCAGACATGGCCAACATTATGAGGGAGGCTGTCACACAACAGCGGGCTCTTGCCACTAGCAAGACATCTGAACAGCCTTCCACCTCCACTGCCGCTAGCCAGGAGGCCCCGTCACAGGACTCACAGGCCACCAGCAGCACTCCCCCTGCAGAAGGAGAACCACGCCGCAAACATTCCCTGCGATCCAGACAGAAGCCAGAGACACTTGCCAAGACCCTGCCAGGAAATGAGACTCTCCTGATTGTTACCCTTCTGTCCCGCTCTGTCCACCTTGAACTGCCGTTGGTCCCCTTCCTATGTCCTCTTGGACTATGCACCTGTGCTACAAACAGACTGGAATAATACCCTGGACTTTCCTCCATCATCACCATATCCCCTTGCACTTGCCCCTAAATATTTGAGCACTTAAATAAACACCCTTGAAAAAAAAGATGTTTGGAGTATGTCATGATTTTCAATTATGTATTCATTGAAACAGGTACAAACATTGCAATTCAACTGTACAGAAAATGAGCATAGATTAATGACCTGTAGTTGGCTGCAGTGTATGTGAGGTCACCAACATCTGCAAAATGAACTGCCAGAGGGAAAAGTAAGTGGGCATAGAAGTGGGAAATATCAGCATGCCAGTGCCACAGAAATTCAAACAAATGTCATTGAAATGTGAAGTAACACTGTCCTACCTGTGTGTCATTGGATGTATTGTCTGATCACTGATGTTCTGTTGTCCTCATCCTCATCCTCTGCCTCCTCATCCTCACTGTCCACAGGGTCCACTGCTGGCACACAGGCATCTCCAGCCTCTTCCTCCTGAGAAATGGGACATGGCGTCTGAGGGACAATTTATGTAACATGGAGCATGCCACTACTATCTGGCAGACCTTCTTGGGTGAGTAGCATAAGGATCCACCTGTCAGATGGAGGCACCTGAGCCTGGCCTTCAGGAGGCCAAAGGTCCTTTCAGTTATCTTTCTGGTTCGCCCATGTGCCTCATTATAACATTCTTCTGCCCTTGTCCTGGCATTCCTCACTGGGGTCAGAAGCCATGATAGGTTTGGGTAACCAGAGTCACCTGCAATTATTGAGGGACAACATTTAGCCACACACTATCCCCTACGGCCCACACCATACCGATACACCAAAATATATTGGGTGGGAACCAGGGCTCACCTATTAGCCACACACTGTGCCTCTGTAGTTGTGCCATCACATTTGGGATGCTGCTCTTCCTCACGACAAAGGCATCATGCACCAACCCAGGATACTTAGCATTGATGTGGGCGATGTACTGGTCCGCCAAGCACACCATCTGTACATTCATAGAGTGGAAACTCTTCCGATTTCTAAACACCTGTTCATTCTGAGGGAGGGGGGACAAATGCAATATGTGTTCCATCAGTCGCCCCAATTATGTTGGGGATATGTCCCATTGCATAGAACTCGGCCTTCACTGTGGCCAAATCTTCAACCTGGGCGAAAACGATGTAGCTGCACATGTGTTTAATCAGGGCAAACAAAACTCTTGTCTGCATGTTTGAGAACATTGGCTGGGACATTCCTGATGCCAAGCCCACTGTCACTTGGAAAGAACCAGTTTCCAGGAAATGGAGCACTGATAGAACTTGCACAAGAGGGGGTATCCCAGTGGGGTGACGGATAGCAGATATCATGTCAGGCTCCAATTGGGCACACAGCTCTGTGATTGTGGCTCTGTCAAGTGTATAGGTGAGGATAACGGGCCTGTCCTCCAGTGTTGCCAAGTCCACCAGGGGTCTGTACTAGGTGGTATGTCTCCATCTTCTATTCATCCACTGCGGTAGCTATCTTTTGGGCAAAAGAGTGAGGAGCCGTCACAACCTGAACGATGGAGCTACAACATAACTTTGCATGCTGTTAACTTGTAATGGGTCAGTGTGATATGTCCAGTATGTCCTAATTTCACCAGTGACGCAGCTATTTTCCAGGGCCTCCCCCCCCGAAATGGCGTCCGCCTGTCCTGTGTGGAGGGACAGGTGGAAGTGAGGTAATTCCGCTGACAGTGTGCGCGTGTGAATGGGGAAGGGGACCCAGCCTTCTCTTCGGAGGAGTTGGAGAGACTGGTGGATGGGGTCCTACCCCAGTACAGACTGCTGTATGGGCCTCCAGGCCAACAGTCGAGTACACTGTGGGCACGATGCATATGGCAGGAATGCATGGAGTGATTTGTGTGAAGGCCTCATGTAAGGCGGGTGGATGTACTCTGGGTGGCGTATAGGTTGTGTGCTGGGCCATGTGTGTGTAAATGGGGATGTGAAGGGGTATGGTGGGCCATAAGTGTAACAGGCAGGACTGTTTATCTAATTCAATTACCTCTGCAGGTCAGCGCCCATCAAAAGAAGGGTTTATGGCATGCCATCTCCAAGGAGGTGTGGACCCTGGGGGTCTATGGCAGGCGGAGCACCCACTGTCGCAAACAGTAGGAGGACCTGAGAAGCTGAGCACGGAAGACAGCGGAGGCCCAGCTGTGGATGGCCTCCCAATGAGGAAGGGGTGCCCATTGAACCCTGACCCCTCGGGTGGCCAGCATACTGGCGGTGGCCTATCCAGAGCTGGATGGGCACTGGAGGGCATCACAGCAGCCACAAGGGGGTGAGTAATGTGCCCATCATTACTACTTATGCATGGTAGGGTGGTATCCTGGTGGGGGGTGTGTGTCAGTGGGTGCCCCTAGGCCAGGCCTGACATTGCAACGAAGGGATAATCCTGTTACCTAGCTCGTAGGCATACACTACTGGTTAGGGCTGCCTGGGTCCCAGGTGTGCTTCATTTGGCGGTGTGTGCCCCTCCCCATGCCTTGGTGCAAGCTATTTCGTTGCCAGTGCTATGGCATATTGAGTAGCCTGTTCCCTGCTATGTACGCTAATGGTGGTGTTGATGCAGCCATTGACCCAGTGTATCCTTTGTCTCTTCCCCCCCTTTCTGTTTTGTCATCCTCTCCTTATGTGCATTAGCATCAACTGGTGGAGGAGCAGTGGCACCGATGATGGAGGGAGCTGCATCCCACAGGACCAGGAGGCAGAGTCCACCGACGCTGAGGGCACCAGTGGGATGGAGGGTGAGGGGAGCACCACGGCAGAGACTGGAGGGGACAGTTCTGACGCAAATACCTCCTCCAATGGAAGCTCCCTGGTGGTGGCAGACACCTCTGTGACCACCTCAGCTTCGGATACATCCACCACCTCCATACCAGCACCGCCCTCCCTGCAGCCCCTCATCAAGTTGCCCGCGCCCGCTCACCTAGGAGGGTGGGCATCTCCTTTGCCCCAGGCATCTCAGGCCCTGCCCCAGTGAGCCCTGCTGCCCTGAGTGAGGAGGCTATTGACCTCCTGAGATCCATCTCTGTAGGGCAGTCAACCATTGTGAATGTCATCCAGGGGCTGGCACCCCAGATGCAACAGACTAATGCATTCCTGGAGGGCATTCACACTGGATTGGCAGCCCAACAGAAATCGATCCAGGCTCCGGCCTCCTCTCCGATGGCAGCCATTGTCGCTGTTTCTACCCTCCCCCATTCCAACTTCCTCTTCCCAATCCCGTTATCCTCAACCCCAACACATCCCAAGCACACAGGCAGACGAGCATGCACACAAGACAACACCCAAGTGTGGTACAGGCAAACACAAGCACCACACTTCAGCCCACAGGTACTCACACAAAGACCACCCAGATGCAGACACACCAACATCCACTATTTCCACTGTCTCCCCTTCTCCTCCTCCTCCACCTCCCTCCCAGTTCCATCTACACTCACATCTGCATGCAGTATATCATCATCCACTACCAGCATCATCACCACACCAATCAGAACACACACCTCACTGGCAGACACCTCCACAAAATCCATGCATACGTCCCCTGTGTCCTCTCCCATGTGTGTCTGTCCCCCCTCCTAAGGTACACAGACACAAGCACTCAGACACCCAACAGCCATCCACCTCACAACAGCATCCAGCCCATCCACCTGCTCCCAAAATCAGTAGACAGACACCTCCAACAACCACTCTCTCTTCCTCCACTTCCATTCCTTCTCCCTCTTCTCACCCCAATGTCCCTAAAATAAAAAACATTTCCTATCCACCATTGACTTCTTCCCTACCCCTTCCACCCCAATCCTGCATGTATGGGCAGGTTTCTAAGAATCCAGCCAAGCATCTCAGCCTCCCAGTTCACAGGCCCAGTCATCACCACACACACTCGTGGTGGAAAAAGATCCACGCCAAATGTCCTGAAGGTAAAGGAGCCTGCACCAGGCAGCCTCAAGGGAAAGGAGCCTGCCCCAGCTGCCAGAAAGAGCAAGGAGCCTACCCCAGCAGGCAAGAAGGGAAAGGAGCCTGCCCCAGGTGCCAGGAAGACAAAGGAGCCTGCCCCAGCAGGCAAGATGGGAAAGAAGACTGCCCCAGCTGCCAGGAAGACAAAGGGCAGGAACTGTGACGGAGCCCCCACCACCAATCATGGTTGTGCAGCCGTCCGAGGTTGCAGGGGATGGGCAGGAGCCTCCCCCCCAGCAGCACTACCACCTCCACTGAGCAGCCGCCTGAGGTTGCGGGGGATGGGCAGGAGCCTCCCCCCTCCAGCATTACCACCACCTCCTCCAAGCAGCTGTCCGAGGTTGCAGGTGATGGGCAGGAGCCTCCCCTCCCAGCAGCACCACCACCTCCACTGAGCAGCTGTCACCGCCGGCGGACGGTATGTAGCCCTGCCTCCATGGGCTGCTGTGTGGCCTGTCCACTCCAGAACCAGTGGGTATGATACCCACCTGAGAGACTGTGTACAAGGACTGTGTGGGTCTTGTACTCCCCAGGACCAAGTACAGGGCATGTTGCTCCCTCCAGAACCAGTGGGTAAGACACCCACATGACCAACACTCCCCAGGATCAAGAGCACAGGGCACAATGCCCCCTCCAGAACCAGTGGGTAAGACACCTACATGGCCAATACTCTCCAAGATCAAGAGCACAGGGCATGATGCCCCCTCCAGAACCAGTGGGCAAGACACCCACATGGCCAACACTCCCCAGGATCTAGAGCACAGGGCACAATGCCCCCTCCAGAACCAGTGGGCAAGACACCCACCTGAGAGACGGTGACCTTGCACTCCCCAGGACCAAGCACAGGGCATGTTGCCCCTTCCAGAACTAGTGGGTAAGTCACTCACTCCAGAGACTGTGGCCTTGCACTCCCCAGGACCAAGCACAGGGCATGTTGCCCCCTCCTGAACCAGTGGTCTTGTACCATCTCCCGGCTGAGGTGCCCCCCGTCCCTGTCCCCCTGAGGTGTCTGCCTGTTTACCAACTGATGCTCCTGCAGTGTTCTCTCCGTGTTGATGCAGGTGACATGTGTGGCCTTGGACTTTGGCCTGTGGCCATGTGACCTACGAACATTGTGGACTGGGCTGTGTCCCTTTTTCTGTATATATGTATATATCTATTATCTTGCCTAACTTATTTTTCATGCTGTGTTGATCTCATTACATTCACTTTTTCAAAATCCTTTTGTGCTTGCATTATTCATCCGAGTTACAGGGTAAAATATGTTTTGTAATGCAGCTGATTGTGTGTAAGGTGTGGGGGTGTGTGGTGCATGTGTGTGTCACTGTTGTTTCCCCCCCTCCCTCCCTTGTGTGCTAGGCGGTTGTACTCACCGTCGTCGTCTTCACCGGCATTGATGTTCGTGGTGAAGCAGAACGTAGAAGATGATGGGGAAGACATGCAGTTCAGGCTCCATGGCGGCATGGTTGTTCCCTGTGTCTCCAATGGTGAGTCCTTTCCCTTCTGAGCTCAGTTTCCGCCAGTCTTTTGATGTTGTTTGTACCGCCCCAGGAAAGGTGGCGGTTTCCAGGGTCATGATATGGTTGGCGGAGCATTGACTTCTGCCTGGCTGTAGGCGGATACCGCCATGGTGCCTGTTGTTTCCGCCCTGGCAGTCAGAGTGCTAGATTGTCTGTCTTTCGGAGATCTTTCCGCCATGGTCATAATTTGGCAGTAGTTACCGCCAGCCCATTGGCGGCATTACCGCCACTTTAACACCAAGCGCCAGAGTTTTACTGAGGGCCTAAATGTCTAAATGTCAGATGCACAAGGAACACCGACAGCATCTTCAGGGGAAAAGAAAAGTCCCTAAAATAGTCAGAAAGAGGTCTCAGAGGAAAACGAAAAGTCCCTGTTGCACCCACAAAACCAATGTTTTTTATGCACATTTTACACATAAACAATGAGCAAAACTGCAGATTCAGCATGGTGTGGCAGAATTATAATACATTAAAAATCACACTAAAAACATCATAATTAAAAAAGTTTTAAGTGCAACATCATTAATTAATCAGTCATGAATATATTCATCATAAAAAATCACTCGTGTGCAAAAATTATTGGTTACCCAAAATTAAATTAAAACAAACTTTGACACCTTTAACACATACATTTTACAAAATGTAAGCAGGGCATTCTTGCTTTGTCTTAAGTTTTCAGACATGAGGAATCTGACATAATTCCCGGTCTACAGAAGTGTGCAAAAGCTGTTAACTGCCATGCATACCCTTGTAAAGTTACACAACTGCAAAATACAAATACAAAATTACAGTTGGCAAAACAATATACAGTAGGGAGGAACAAGTGGAATCCTACTCCTAGGGTTTATCAGAGTGTGTGACCAATACAATTACCTTTGTCATAGATGGCAATCTGTGAGATTACATGTAACCAAATACCTTTATATAGCCTGTAACATAATGTGACAATAATTCAATCTTAAAAGCATGCTGGCTTTACCATACACTTTTTCACAATAAAAATGCCAGGCCTGCTGCCTTCGTAATAATTCTTCATAATAAACAGACCCGATCTATGGCATCAGCCATAACATTTCCGTACACAGCAAGCAAGCCAATAGCTGTTATTAGTGGCTTGTCACCATAATCAGCTACTACTTACAGTACTGAGTGTAAGCTTCCGCACAAGGTAGCCATCATGAATACAGTTGTAAAATCGCAAATATATACTAAATTGCAGTTAGCAAAGCAAAATAGTATTTCCTCTAACAGGCTTAACCCCTTCGCTGCAAACATCCTACGGAATCTAGAGGTACCCAGACTTTGTGGGTTCCCCTGAAGGAGACCAAGAAATTAGCCAAAATACAGCGAAAATTTCATTGTTTAAAACAAAATAGGAAAAAGGGCTGCAGAAGGCTTGTGGTTTTTTCCCTGAAGAAGGCATCAACAAAGGGTTTGCGGTGCTAAAATCACCATCTTCTCAGATTTCAGGAACAGGCAGACTTGAATCAGAAAACCCAATTTTTCAACACAATTTTGGCATTTTCCAGGGACATACCCCATTTTTACTATTTTTTGTGCTTTCACCCTCCTTCCACTTAGTGACAGAAATGGGTGTGAAACCAATTCTGGACCTCAGAAAGCTAAACATTTCTAAAAAGTAGACAATATTCTGAATTCAGCAAGGGGTCATTTGTGTAGATCCTACAAGGGTTTCCTACAGAAAATAACAGCAGAAATAAAAAGAATATTGAAATAGAGGTGAAAAAAACTACAATTTTTCTCAATGTTTTACTCTGTAACTTTTTCCTGCGATATCAGATTTTTATAAGCAATATACTGTTATGCCTGCTGGACTCTTCTACTTGCGGGAATATATAGGGCTTGTAGGTTCATCAAGAACCCTAGGTACCCAGAGCCAATAAATGAGCTGCACCTTGCAGTGGGCTTTCATTCTAAACCAAGTTTACAGCAATTAATTTGCTGAAATATAAAGAGTGAAAAACAGATATCAAGAAAACCTTTGTATTTCCAAAATGGGTACAAGATAAGGTGTTGAGAAGCAGTGGTTATTTGCACATCTCTGAATTCCTGGGTGCCCATACTAGCATGTGAATTACAGGGCATTTCTCAATTCCACGTCTTTTATACACACTGTCTTACATTTGTAAGAAAAAATTAAGAGAAAGACAAGGGGCAATAACACTTGTTTTGCTATTCTGTGTTCCCCCAAGTCTCTCGATAAAAATGGTACCTCACTTGTGTGGGTAGGCCTGATGCTCGCGACAGGAAATGCAACATTGTACAATAAGTCCCAATATCCAGAACAGCCAGATGATAGTAAATGGTCAGAGTTACAATCAGATGACCACATGTAGCAACAACTCCATACAGCAAAACAGCCAACACATGTTTTGTCTTCAAGACTTTGTCAAGGCTGTAAAAACATAGATGAAACAATATATACAAATCGGTCAAGTGAACATTGTACATAGAGTAATCACACATCTATATCCTTTATAGAAAGGTGAAGAAAACAAACCAGAAAGTGTGTGTATAAGAGTTCCGAGTTCCAACGTAATTTGTACAAGAGGGGGATGCGTAAAATAGATATGAGGGAAAAAAAGAACTATACCGACAGGGTCCCATGGTAAGCTGGTCAAATCTGAACAAAATAAGGACAGATAGATCTATCAGGGGTGGAATTAAAACGCCAATATCATGCAAGGTGATAATATCATGTATAAGACTCATAAGTGGGCAAGCGTGCAAGTGCATCCCTAATGTAAATAAAAAGTGATTACAATGGTAAAAAAAGCGGATGCATAGTGTGCTGAGATGTACATCACATATGACTATTTTCTGATCATACTTACGATTGATTTGTAGCTGATGTGCGAGCACCTACTGGCATTCTCCACCTCCTTCGTTTGACTCATTATATTGATGCCGGTTCAGCACTCAGCACGCTGATTGTATTACTGTTTTGTACATCGCTATTACTTTCTTATTGCAGTTTTTTGTATTTGCATATTGTTACCTTACATAACATGGACACATTTGATGATAATAGGGATGCGCTTCTTGAGGAAATCTTCCAAACAGGCACTAGCTTTCCAACCACTCACAACCTACCTACCAAACAAGAGGGTTTGAGAATGAAATTTGTAAAACTTGAACGTCTAAAAAAACAAGAGCTTTCAAGGTGGTGGGATTACACCATCTTGCAAAAATATCTCGACAACAAACAAATTCCCAGGGGTTTACGCGTTATTCTATTCCCTTCATTTGAAGACCTTAGTCCTGAACTCTTAAAGGAGTGGGAGCACCTTTTAGTTACCTCCTCCTTCGGCATGATGGACATATTAATCAGGGATGCTCGTGCCAAAAGAGAGAAACTCCTTGAAGATATTCTCACTTTGGAAAAAGAAATTAAAGAGATTCACTTACCTGAGGCCAAAGAAAAAAACTATAAAATACTCAAGGAAGTATTACTTAAAGATCAAGAATACATTAAAGATAAAAAGACACGCACGCGTAAAAGAGATGATGGGGATTACAAAAATGGAAGAGTGTTTACCTACTCGCGCAAATTCAATAACATTAAATTGGATAGACAAGACACCTCTTTCAACCCACCTAATAATGAAGCCCCTTCCACCTACTCTACAAGTGAGACAGACCTCTCCAGCACTTTTAGTATCAGTGGTAGTGACACTAGCATTACAACACGAATGTCCACGATTCCAACTAACCACAAATCTCCTTTTTTATTGGAATTAGAAAGATACAGAAAAGGCCAAACACTAAACCGAAGGAGAGAAGAATCTCACACCAACTTATTAGGAGAGGCAAGAGAAAAGCATACAGACACAGCAAAGGAAAGAGAAGGGGTCACCAGGAGGTCCAACACCCGCAATCAGAAATAACTTGCTCCAGTTTGAGTACCATGGTGAGATTTCTATTGATAACTTATCAAACATTGAATTGAACATACAACAAATAAACATTTTAAGAAAAGGTTTGGGTTTTGTACCATCATATCCACTTAACTTCACTGAACTGCATGTTAATCTTTTTAAATTTATTCGCAAATGCAAACTTCGAAAAACTTTGAAGGCAGACCTGAACTAACAAACCCACCTGCTCCTTTTCCTTGCCCCAACAGCAACATCACTATCAAAGATGTGAAAGACATTCAAACCCTTCTTTCCCTGGAATCTCTTTCTGATGTTTCTCCTTCTTTCTCAGAAATTATATCTGACTTAAACATTGATCCCGACGCACACTGTTATCATGAACAGATCAGACTACATCAAGGAGATTGATCGACAATTAAATGATGCTACTGCATACTCTGCTTTGTCGTACAACCCATTGACCAAAGTCATAAGCTATCACATGGAAAGACAAGTGTCTCATCACTGACTTGGAATTTAAATACTTGTACAATTCCGCCCCCACCTCCCCATGCATCTACGTTTTACCCAAAATACACAAACCAGGTCCCTTTCCACCAGGGAGGCCTATCATCTCAGGAATTGGCTCACCAACAGAAAGAGTCTCAGAATACATTGACCTGTTCTTACAACCTTTAGTTAATAACCTTCCCTCCTTCATCAGAGATACGAAGGATCTGCTCAGTAAGCTTAGTGACTTTGATTGGAAGGAAGGGCATATCCTAGCAACCCTAGATGTCACCTCACTCTACACATGTATACCAAGGGAGAAGGGCCTTCTTGCCATTCAGCACTTTCTAGACACACGTGAAGTTTAATTCCTTGAACACTCCAACATGCTTTCTAGATTTGATAGAACTTGTTCTGGACAACAATTTTTTTGTCCACGAAGGAACGTGGTTTAAACAGATCCAAGGTGTGGAAATGGGGGCTAAATTATCCCCCTCTTTCGCAAACCTGTATATGGGCTTCTTTGAATGGTCACATTTATGGAGAGAATGCTCACCGGACTTGACCCAACACATATTATACTGGGGCAGATACATTCATGACGTCCTTCTTTTTTGGTCAGGGGGCTGTGATACATTTGATCTTTTTTTACATCACCTCAACACCAACACCTTTAACGTTACATTCACGGAAGAACACAGCACGTCACATGTTAACTTTTTCGATCTTACACTTTACATCAAAGGCGACAAAATCTGCTCTAAACTATACAGAAAACCCACAGCATGCAATGCCATTTTACATGCGAGTAGCTCACACCCGGCCTCTCAAATTAAGGCCATACCATATGGAGTGCTTACGAGAATAAGGAGAAACTGTAGTGAAGATACAATCTTCCATGAGGAGTCTAAAACAATGAACACAAGATTCTTATGGAGGGGTTACTCACCCGACACACTATCACGAGCCAACAACAGAATCAAACATGTTCCAAGATCAGACCTTTTGGTCTCATCCACCAAAAAGAGTGACTCACCCAGACCTCCATCTTTTATTACTCCCTTCAATGCACTCAGTTACAGCATCTATAAGATTTTACACAAACACTGGCCCTTTCTCTTAGCGGATGGGTGCCTCAAAACAAGTCTCCCACTTAAACCCAACATTACTTACAGTAGGGGACCTGCTCTTCTCAAACACTTATGCCATAGTTATCTTCCACCTGAGCCAACCGAGACCTGGCTACTGACAGCACCACATGGCTCCTACAAATGTGGGCATTGCAATATGTGCTGCTTCCTCAAAGACAAGCTTACGAAGTTTCAATACAACATACCAGTTACTTACAAGATTAACAAATTCATCAACTGTAAAACCAAATTTGTGGTTTACTGCATAGTATGTACTTGTAGTCTCATCTATGTGGGCAGTACCATCCGACCACTTAAGGAGAGACTACAAGAACACATCAGGGCCATCCGCAACAACAATGTCAACTACCCCTTTGCGGTCCACTACAATGCTAAGCATGGGCAGCGGGAGATACTGGGCATCAGTATACACGGTATTGATTCAGTCAACACACCACCCAGCCAGAGGTGGTAATAAAACGCTACTGCTCAGGCAATTAGAAAGCAGTTGGATTATAAAACTCAGAGCTGTGGAGGAGGGCATTATTTTGGATTAAGATCTATACACCTTTTTGTAATACACCTACATTACAAAACATCCCTTAACACACTCTGGACACCATCACCAATATAAATCTTTATATGCATGTCAGACCAGCAACATCTTGTGTATTATACTGTTAGAAAGTTGTTTGTACATACCAGGTGCCTCCTTGCCCCTTTCCAGCTCTTCCATAACGTGTTCCTTGGCTTATATGTATTTACATATTTTTACCTTCATTATGATTGTTATTATTGCACTGTTCTAGGCGATTGTATTGTGGTATGTCCAGCATAATACTTATCCTTGAACTTACTCTCATTACCTCTGTTTCTGACCTTTTACACCTATCTTCGGCACCTATATGACTTGCTTGTTTCACTACTGTCTATGAGGGCTCACTCCGTTTAAAAATGGCCCCCACCTTTTGGCCTTTCAATCCCTTCCTCTTCCACATTCAGTCCTTTTTCCATTTCTATTATTCCTTGCCTGCTGACTACAGCCTTTAAAAAGATTTAGTCACACACGCTTGCACACACACTGCTCCAACCCAACGCGACCGGCACTGGCTTTTTCTCCGACACATAAGGTAAGATGCAATCAGCCTCGCAGGCTTGCGCTACTCCCCACTCCTTTACACGAGCATTCGGAGCGTCTGACAATCCCCTGGGGTTGGCGCCTATACCTTAGACCTAATTTTTTTACGCGACAGAGCGCCACTTGTTACACTCCTAATGTGTACCGCTCGTCCAACTATACTCTTACTTGTTACACTCCTAATGTGTACCGCTCGTCCTACTATACTCTTACTCGTGCTCACGTCCGTGCATACTGGAGCACCAATTTATCCGCAAAACCGGCACTTTGACTTTACTTTCTATGAGCAGATTCTGCAGGACGGGTTCCGGCTGAGTTACACGCTCATGCCGATTTCTGTTTCATAACGATTATTTATTTATTATTTTTTCATGCCTTAATGCTTCACCTGTACTCGGTTCAAGGGTACTTTAGTGGCTTTCCCTGGATTCCTAATGTATGAGCACCATGATATCCGTAGAACCGGCACTTTTATTTTACGGACCTTTCCTTTACAATCAGTTTCTGCATGACTGGCTCCAGCTGAGCAACACACCCATGCTGGTTGCAGAGCGATTATTTATCTATATTATTTTTTTCATGCTTATATGCTTAATTTTTACTCGGTTTAAGGGCTCTTTAAGTAGCTTTCCCCGGATTACTAGTGTAGGGGGACATTTTTACTTAGGCTCACGTTTTAATTTTTACTTCCTGCACCTACTAGGCACTAATTGTTCCATTGATTTCTATACTATAGGCTTATCATGGCCATCTACCGATCTCTCCAACGCGTACTGTCAGCACCTGGAGATCCATGACCATCTTCAGTTCGTTTTTTTCTCAACTATATTCATATCCTCAATACGCATATCCAAAGGTAGCTTACCCTTACTTTATACTCATACCTTTTTGAGCTTTCACTCACATATCAGCACACTATGCATCCGCTTTTTTTACCATTGTAATCACTTTTTATCTACATTAGGGATGCCCTTGCACGCTTGCCCACTTATGAGTCTTATACATGATATTATCACCTTGCATGATATTGGAGTTTTAATTCCACCCCTGGTAGATCTATCTGTCCTTATTTTGTTCAGACTTGATCAGCTTACCACGGGACCCTGTTGGTATAGTTCTTTTTTTCCCTTACATCTACTTTACGCATCCCCCTCTTGTACAAATTACGTTGGAACTCGGAACTCTTATACACACACTTTCTGGTTTGTTTTCTTCACCTTTCTATAAAGGATATAGATGTGTGATTACTCTATGTACAATGTTCACTTGACCGATTTGTATATATTGTTTCATCTATG
The DNA here is from genome assembly GCF_031143425.1 of Pleurodeles waltl. NCBI lineage: Eukaryota > Metazoa > Chordata > Amphibia > Caudata > Salamandridae > Pleurodeles > Pleurodeles waltl. The sequence goes on along the minus strand of NC_090437.1, from coordinate 778,565,753 downwards.
TTTTCACAGCCTTGACAAAGTTTTGAAGACGAAACACGTGTTGGCTGTTTTGCTGTATAGACTTGTTGCTACATGTGGTCATCTGATTGTAACTCTGACCATTTACTATAATCTGGCTGTTCTGGATATTGGAACTTATTGTACAACGTAGTCTTTGCAGTTGAGACTTTGACTACCCACTGTTATCTATAATAAACGCTCACACATCATTTCTCCAGACCGGCCATCTACTTGATTCCTGAACACTATCTGGATTTACAACACGGGTGTGCCCTGGCCACTCTTTTCTTGTTAAATAGGCAACTACCCACTCCTCAGTGTGTGGCCCTTCGACACCTGTGGTGGCAGGTGTTCTGGCTAGCCTGGCACCCATGACTTTGTTGCTCACATGTGACTATTTTCTGATCATACTTACGCTTGATTTGTAGCTGGTGTGCGAGCACCTACTGGCATTCTCCACCTCCTTCGTTTGACTAAGGAAACGCAACATGGACACATCACATTTTTACATTGAAATCTGATGGTTTTTTTGCAAAGTGCCTAGCTGTAGATTTTGGCCTCTATCTCAGCCGGAACCTAGGGAAAGCTAGCAAATCTGCGCATTTATGAAAACTGGAAACCTAGGGGAATCCAAGATGGGGTGACTTGTGGGGCTCGCACCAGGTTCTCTTACCCAGAATCCTTTGCAAACTTCAAAATGTGGGCAAAAAAGACCTTTTCCTCTAATTTCGGTGACAGAAAGTTCTGGAATCTGAGAGGAGCCACAAATTTCCTTTCACTCAGCGTTCCCACAAGTCTCCCAATAAAAATGGTATCTCTCTTGTGTGGGTAGGCCTAGTGCCTAGGGTCTTAGTGCTGAAGAAACTTTTAAGGGCAGTTGGTGGCATGCAACAATAGCCATGTTCTCCTTGGAAAAATCCTATACAGCTGCAAACTTTTTGGAAGATTTTAACAGCAAGGTCATTGAATGGCTGTGTCCCAGAGGTCTCACAACTGGATTTGTTTCTATAGAAAATGGCAGTAATATAGTTAAGCACATGGCAGATGGTAGCTATTTCAAGGTGCTGCGTTTGGCACATTGCATCAATCTGATTGTGCTGGACTTTCTAAAAAAAGAAGACATAGTAAGCAACATACTGACCATCTGCAGAACATTCTGCAAACATTTCAGCCATTGTTTTAAAGCCTGGAAGCAGTTGATAATCATTCAGCATGCTAACAGAGTACCAGAAAAAGCTCTCATACAGGAGGCACCAGCACATTGGAAATCAACCTATTTCATGTTGCAACATCTGTTTGAGCAGGACAGACTGATCAATGACTATGTGATTCAAAAAAGAAGGGATGTGATTGGGAAAAGTCTGACCATGGTTGCGGACAAATGGGGCCTAGTCAAATGCCTGACGCAGATGCTATTTCCTTTTGAGGTTTTCATTCGGGAAGTCAGAAAGGAAGACAGTATGATGTTGTATCTGCTACATGACCAGTTAAAAGAGGTGTTGCAAAGGTTCTCCGGTGTGAACTGCAACAGAGTTGCGCATGAGTTGGCTGAGAGCTTAATCTTTCGCTTGGCAGTTAATCCATGTCTGCAAAAAGACATTTGCCCTCATTATGACATTGGAAGTAAATGGCGCTTACCGCCGCGGTGACAGTCGGCAACATACCGTCGTGGAGGCGAACATCCATTTGCCATATTATGACACACACACCCTAAACTGACAGAATACTGCCACAAACACATAACCTCCAGACCAAAGATTAGTGGTAAAGTGTTGGTATGAATACCCATACTGTTACGCCAACAAAACGCCCACCACATTATGACCTATGAATCACCACGGCGGAAATTAAACAGCAGTAAACCATTGGCAGTATACACTGGCGCAGTCAGAATGGCCACCCAAATACAAAACAACACACCTTGGCAAAAACTAAAATCACACACCTGACACATATGCACACCACACCCACCCACCCACAGCACTATAAAACACCCACCCACATTACCCACTACCCTTTACAAACATGAAAAATAGCCAAGAGATAGCCACGTAAATCACAACAACAACTACACACACCACTAACACCCATCCATCCATCACGCACCCCACCACATTATTCAACACCCACTGCACAACACACAACACCCATGTCCCCACAAAGGCACCCCCGTTTCACAGATGAGGAGTTGCGGGTCATGGTGGAGTAATTAGTCAGGGTAGAGCCACAGCTGTTTGGAGCACAGGTACAACAAATCACCATTGCCAGGAAGATGGAGCTATGGCAGAGAATCGTGGACAGGGTGAACACTGTGGGACAGCATCCAAGAACAAGGGACGACATCGGGAAGAGGTGGAATGACCTACGGGGGAAGGTACGTTCCATGGCAGCAAGGCACCAGCTCGCCATCCAGAGGACTGGTTAGGGACTCCCACCCCCCCACAAAGCTGACAGCATGGAAGGAGCAACTCTTGGCAGTACTGCATCCTGAGGGGCTCACTGGAGTAGCCAGAGGACTGGACACTGGTGAGTCAATATTTACTACCTATCACCCCCCATTCCTGCATGCCATCTTACCCCCTCACCCTGACTCCCATCACTCTACTACATCCCACACAGTGCACCTACACATTTGACTAACCCCAATGGCAAGCTCTGCATGCCATACCAATGCATGTACAGCCCTCCCAGCCCTTCATGTACACCCACCACCAATGTATGCACAGCATGTAGAACAAACAATCCCACAATACATCACCATACACAAACAAAGGTGGCAGGGCAATAGCAGCAATATAGGGGAAGCTAGGGATGTAGTGTATGTCAGAGACATGAAGCATAATACATCACTTACATCCCCACAAGTGCCCCAGTCAATCCCAGCGGCGAGGTGGTGTCACAAATATCCAGTCCCCCAACAGAAGATACCCCCAGTGATAACAGTAACTCTGGACTTCTGGATCTGGATGAACAACATGGCCCATCAGGGACCACTGGTCAGTTGGTTACCCCAGCCACCTCCCAGTCCACCACAGAGCCTCCACCCTCAGTATCCAACACCACAGCACCCATTCAACATCCCCACGCATCTGTCCCCAGGACACGTCAATTAGCAGTGTGCCCACCTGTACAGGGACCCCAGTCCACACCTCCCAGCCAAGACAATCAGGGTTCTGGGGTCAGTGGCAGTGGGCACACGGTTCAGAGGACAGAGGCACAGGGGGCCAGGGACACTTGGAGGACAGCTGTGCACCAGGGGGAGGACAGGCCCAGGGAACCGACTGTCCAGGAGGCACTCACTAATGTTTGGGGGCTTACCAACAATCCCAGGACAAGATGGGCCAGATTCTTAACAACATGCAGGAGAATCAGTGGCTGCAGGAGGTACACCATCAGGAGATCAGGAATGATTTGCAGGCCCTCAACACCAACACTACCATGGTATCCATAGCAGGGGTGCTGGCTGATAGGGGCAACATTATGAGGGAATATACAGCACGCCAGCCGGTCCATTCCACTAGCCAGTCAATTGAATAGCCCACCACATCTACTGCAGCTAATGGACAGGAGGCCCTGCCACAGGACCCACAGGCCACCAGCACCCCTCCCCCTGAAGAAGGTGAAGCACCCGGCAAACAGTCCCTGCGACCAGACAGATGCCAGAGACACTTTCTGAGACCAAGACCGCCCACCAGGAAATGAGCCCCTCCTGAATATCCCCCTTGTGTTCCACTGTCTCACTTTGTCCACTTTGAACTGCCATTGCTCCCCTTCCTGTGGCCCCTTGGACACTGGACCTGTGCTACAAACAGACTGGACCAATACCCTGGACTTACCTCTACCATCACCCTTATTCAATTGCACTATCCCTTCCATATTATCCCTTCCATACATTTCACTACAATAAACACTCTTGAGCACAACTTGAGTGATAGTGCTTTATGTGATGAACATGTGCAATTATGTTAACAGTTACATCTTGTGCAATTGACCTGAACTTTGTTATAGCATACAAATAATGACCTGTAGCTGTCTGTAGTCATCAAATCAGTACACAGTTGTAATAACACCAACATCTGCAAATTGAAAAGGCATAGGTGACAGTCAGTTGAGATGCAAAGGAAGTGACTGCCATCCTGCTACAGCCACACTGAAGACATAAATAATAGAGGAATGGGCAGTTTCACTGTCTTACCTGTGTGTCATTTGAAGTTCTGCCGTGTTACTGATGTTCTGTTTTCCACATTCTCATCCTCTGCCTCCTCATCGTCACTGTCCTCAGTGTCCACTGCTGCCACAGGGGTATTTCCACTATCCTCCTCCTGCAGAAAAGGCACATGTTGTCTGAGGGTCAGGTTGTGCAACATGCAGCATACTACAACTATCTGGCAGACCTTCTTAGGGGAGTAGCCGAGGGATCCACCTGTCAGATGAAGGCATCTGAACCAGGCCTTCAAGAGGCTGAAGGTACATTCTATTATCCGCCTGGTTCGCCCATGTGCATCATTATACCGATTCTCAGCCCCCGTCCTGGCATTCCTCACAGGAGTCAGGAGCCACAACAGGTTTGGGCAGCCAGAGTCACCTGCAAGAATTGAGGGCCAAACATTAGCCTTACACAATGGTATGGGGGATGACTCCAGAAAGCATGCACTGAAATATATTTGGTGGGAACTCAGGCTCACCTATTAGCCACACCCTTTGCCTCTGTAATTGTGCCATCACATTTGGGATGCTGCTATTCCTCAGGACGAAGGCATCATGCACCGACTCAGGATACTTGGCAGTGACGTGGGAGATGTACTGGTCCGCCAGGCACACCATTTGCACAATGAGTGACTGGAACACCTGTTCATTGTGGTGGGTTGTGGGGAAATCCAATATGTGTTCCGTCAATCACCCCAATAATATTAGGAATACGTCCCATTGCATAGGATCCAGCCTTCACAGAGGCCAAATCTTCCACTTGGGGGAAAGCTATGTAGCTGCAGAGGTGTTTGAGCAAGGCAGACAAAACCCTTGCCAGCACTATTGAGAACATTGGCTGTGACATTCCTGCTGCCATGTCCACTGTCACTTGGAAAGAACCAGTTGCCAGGAAATTGAGCACTGATAGAACTTGCACAAGAGGGGTGATCCTAGTGGGATGACAGATAGCTGATATCAAGTCAGGCTCCAATTGAGTACATAGTTCTGTGATTGTGGCCCTGTCCAGTCTATAGGTCCGTATTACACTGGGTCTTGCCTCCTCCTCCTATTCTTCTGCAGTGGTAGGTGTCTAAGGATCACAAGAGTGAGAAGTGGGTCACAAACCGATCAATGGAACCACCACTCCTGTGTAACTGAGCATTTATGTAATCGGACAATGTGAATGGCAATGTATGTACAATTTACAGCAATGACGCAGTTTCCAATTTCTGATTGTTGTCCATCACTGTAAAATGGTGACCGTCTGTCCTGTAAGTATGGACAGGTGGAAGTGATATAACTCCACTGGCATTGGGCGTCATGGCGGAAGGCGGTCTTGCACCGCTATGCCATTCCTCATTGGCTAAACTGGGTCTTTATGGAGTACAGTGCCCAATGGGGATTACCGGCGGCGGTGACAGTGTACACCGCTGCAGACGTGACCACCATTTTCTGTCTATAACCTGACTTGATTCCTGACTTTCCACAGGACAACACCTACACTGCGTGTGCTCCTGTGACCTGTGTCTGGATCCTGCCATAGCCCGTGTGACAGGGAAAAGGGCCTCTGCCTTCTCTTCGGAGGAGTTTGAGCGCCTGGTGGATGGGGTCCTACCCCTGTATGAACAGCTGTATGGGCCTCCAGACCAACAGGTGAGTACACCATGGGGACGATGCATGCGACAAGCTTGCATGGAGATGTGTGTGTCATTTGGGTGTGGGGCATGTCTGGTGGTAGTGTACAAGGAGGGCTCCGGGTGATGTGTGTGCCATTGGTGAGGGAAATGCAATTTGTGGGCCATATGTGTGACAAGCTGGATTGTATGGTTAATGGTGTTCTCCTGTCTGTATTACCACTGCAGTTCAGCGCCCATCAGAAGAAGGGATTGTGGCCTGCCATCGACAAGGAGGTGCAGACTCTGGGGGACTATGGCAGGCAGAGCACCCACTGCAGGAAAAGGTGAGAGGAACTGAGACATTGGGCCCGGAAGACCACGGAGGCCCAGCTGGGGATGGCCTCCCAACGAGGGTGGGGTGCCCGTCGGAAGCTAACCCCCATAGTGGTCCACATACTGACGATGGCCTACCCAGAGCTGGATGGGCGCTTGAGGGCAGCACAGCAGCCACAAGGGGATGAGTACGGTGCGCATGACAACCATTTTTGTTGCCTGGCATGGGATCCTGGTGGTGAGTTTCAGTTAGTGGGTGCCCCTTAATGCCGGCTCAGACATTGTTGTGTGGTCCAGCTCAAGGTAAATGGGTGTATAGCAAAATCTTGTAACCTAGCTAGGTGGCATTCCATGTCAGACAGTGCTTAATGGGTCCCAGGAGGGGTGCAGTTGGCGCAGGTGGGCTCACATCTTACTGTGGTACCTAGCCAATGGAATGCCACTGCAATGCTTAGCGATCAATCCTGATCCCTGTGTGCGATGGTAATGTGTATGCCATCTGTGGTGTTGGTGCTGTAATTCACCCAGTGCTCTCCTTCTCCCTCCCTTCATATTTTGTTTTGTCATCTTGTCTATGTGTGCATTAGCATCGACTGGCAGAGGAGCAGGGGCACCGGCGACCCAGGAGGCAGAGTCCACCGAGGGGACCAGTGGGATGGAGGGTGAGGGGAGCACCACAGCGGAGACAGGAGGTGAGAACACTGACTCTGATTCCTCCTCCGATGGGAGCTCCCTGGTGGTGGCAGACACCTCCGGAACCCCCAAAGCTACAGGTACAGCTGCCACTCCATGTACCCTCCCAGTAGCCCCCAACCGAGTTGCCTGTGCCCACTCACCCAGGAGGTTGGGCATCTCCTTTGCCCCAGGCACCTCAGGCCCTGCCCCAGTGAGCCCTGCTGCCCTCAGTGAGAAGGCTATTGACCTCCTGAGATCCATCTCTGTAGGGAAGTCAACCATAGTGAATGACATCCAGGGTCTGGCATGCCAGATGCAGCAATGTAATACATACATGGAGGGCATCCATGGTTGGTTGGCGGCCCTACAGACATCGTTTCAGGCTCTGGCCTTCTCTCTGCTGGCAGCCAGTGTCACTGTTCCTACCGTCCCCCCTCCATCTACCACTTCCCTGTCCTGGTCTCCTCAACCCCAACCCATCCCAATCACACATACAGAGAAGTATGCACACAAAATATCACACAAGAGTGGCACAGTCAAACACAGGTAGCACACTTCAGGCCAGAAGCACTCACACAAACAACAGACAGTTGCACACAACAACTCCCACATCCCGCCCCAACATCCCTAAGAAGCTTTTCCTTGCACATCTTGACCTCTTCCCTCCCCTTATATCCTCCATCCTGCCCGTAAGAGCAGGACCACAATGACCCATACAGCACCTCAGCCAAACAGTCTACCACTGCTCCCATCAAATCTTCAGCTGCTGGCACAAAGGAGCCCCAGAGTGTGAGCACACCTCCTCCTCAGAAAGGGAGTACTAGGGTGATAAAAACCAAGGGACATGAGAAAGGGACAGTGGAGGTACCTCCTAGTCCTGGAGACAAGGACACAAGTGGCATGTCAAAGGCCAAGGTGACCCGTCACAAGAAGGGACACATGGATCCCCCTCCAATACCAAAGTTTGCCAAGGATCCTATTCCACCACCAAGGAAAGAGAAGGTTCCAACTCGACCACCAAAGAAAGGGAAGGTTTTCACTCCACCACCAAAGAAAGGGAAGGTTCCCATACCACCACCAAAGAAAGGGAAAGTTCCCATTCCACCACCAAAGAGAGGCAAGAGGCCCCCTCCACCAGCAGAGGCAGCCCGGTTTACACCCCCACCAGCAGTGGGCAAGGAGCCCTCACCCCCAGCATAGACATCCAGGGTTACACCTCACCAGCATGGTTTTCATGGCGGTAAGTAAGCTACGAAAACCATGGTGGTAGGCGGGGTCATAATCCCGCAGCTGGAACAGTGATAGCCGCCAGGCTGGAGATTGATATCTCCAGCCCGGCGGCCGTTACCGCTGTGGCGTTCAGAGTGGTACATTGGCAGGTTGGCTTCAGCCAACCCGCCAAAGTCATAATATTGCAGTAAGCACCGACAGCGCGTTGGCAGTACTTACCGCCATGTTACCTCCAACCGCCGGGGTCGTAATAACCCCCATAGTGACTTGGGTCTCTGGGGCTGATAGACTGTTTGCAATGTAAAGTCACTCCTTAATTTCCTTTCACACAGATTTGATGATAATGATGTGCTGCTCATCGCCCTATTGAATACTGTGGTTGTTGTGTAATGTTTGTCTGTGTCACACCTTTCCCTTACTCCCCCTTCCCATCCATTCATCGAACCCCTACCCCTCTACCTACTCCCCCCCGGCTGTGTGATTTATTGATGTGTGGCTTTTGAATTTACACCATAAATGGATCATACACTTGCTGGGGCGGATGTAATGAAAGCAACTCCAACTCACTGCAGGATCTTCTATTGCCTGAGCAACAGAGCACATCAGCCCCACTTACCTACCCACACATAAAAGGGATCCATAATTTAGATACATAACATCATACAACAACATTATCATTCAGTCCTTGCGTTGGTTAAATGCTTAACCTTGTGCATTCCTAACTTTGAGTCCACTTCTACTGACTGGCAGATTTTATATGTTTAGTTAAAATACTAGCTCCCCATTGCTCAGAAGGGACTATTGCTAGATTTTGTTATAATATCAGGTCTTTGTGTCATGGTGGTAGTCTGGTCTCAGTCTTTGTAAAGTTATGATATAAACATATCCCCTACCTCTGTGTTGTCTTTCAATCTAGTTGCCTGTGATGGACAATCCTTTTGATGAATCCTACAGTTAGAGTTTACCTAGGTGGGACTGTAATGGGATCTCGCTTGTTATGCCTTCCCAGTTAGTGCGCTAGCCTGCTACTACAACCACCACAACTAAGAAGGTACCTTGGGAAATCTTGTAATAAGGTTTTGGAAGATTGAAAGAGGTAGCAGCCATTGCTTCATCTATTCACGTAAGAGAAGTATGAAGTGAACTAATTTAGTTAGTAACTAACTTCTACTAAAGATTAAGAATAAGATGTTGTTTAGCTAGGTTGTTGTAGGAAATACAGACACAGCAAATGTCACTATACTTCCAGTGGTCAATATAGTTATAAAGGGCAGTGGTACAATGGTATAACTAACTGGTATACACTTTGATAAATGGCTTAAAAAAACAGGCTGAGCTAAAAGGAAGCAGTGTGAAGTAAGAGTAAAACACGCTTTCAGTCATGAAGTAACAGAATAATTTTTCTGTTTAATTTTTCTTAACAATATAAATAAACCCACCCTATCTACCCACAACAAGCCCACCACTCTCCCTAAACAAATCACCCTGTCCCCAACCAATGTCGAAAATGTCAAAAGAAAAGCACCTTGCAAGATCCCCTTCCGTTCCCAAATTCCACCCTCTCCACCCACAACAAAAGTCGCTCCCACCAAAGCAAAAAATAAAAAAGGGATTCAGAGGTTGTCATCTATGCAGGTCTGAAGGCTTCCCAACTCCTGTGAAGGCTTGCTGCATCATTGCCAAGCAGTGCCAACTCTCTGAGCATGCAGCATTAGAAGTGGTCAGGGTGGGGGGAGTAACAGTGGTTAGGGCAGGCACTGGCTGGAGGAACTGGAAACCAGGGCAGTGGAAGATGCCTCCGCCTCCTCCTCCTGCAGAACCACCAGCCGACAATATTCGGTCTGGATGGCCTTCATCGAGTGCTGCTGCAGCCAGGCTGCTGTCTCCTGCCAAGATGGTGGTGGTGGTGGTGGACCAGTAGGAGTAGCTATGTCAAGAAAGAAAAAAAAGAAAAAAGACAAATTATAAATAATGCACTGTGCAAACACTTTTTTATATAGTGGCACAGTCTCAGTGCACTCCTGGTCACCTAGGTGCTTGGAATTTTGTATGCAATTAGTCACAGGGCTACGTTTTACCCAAACATGCCTTAGATAAAGGCATGGACTGACTGCAAGGAATTAAGCTAGAATACCACCAGATGAAAACAAAGTGTTTTTTCTTCTAAAGGATTTCTGAGTTAGAAAACAAACAAACAGACAATGAGGGCCATACGTACGAATGCATTTTGCATTTTCTAATGTAGCATATCACAATTTCCGGACAATAGGAAATACAAAATGCCATTTTAGTATCTATGAAAGGCATTTGCGATGGTACAAAATGCAATTTTCATCATGTAGAAATCACATTTTGGGATGACCTAAATAGGAAAGAGCAAATACAGTTATGCAAATGCCAAATTACTAACACTATGTACAAAGGATTTCCTAATTGTGAATAGTTGCAAAATGGCCATTTAGGAAATGCAAACTCTATCAATGTGGATCTGGTGGTAACTAGGGGCAAACTATAAAAAGGCATCCAAAATGCATCTGGCTCTTTCAGAATGGTGGCTCTGTATTTCTTGGTGAGGAGGATGAGGATTTTGGCTGTCAGGCAGAGAAGGAGGAGGAAACAGGAGAGGATACTTATGGTGAGTGTCACCCTATTTAAACAGAATGAGCAGGAGATATATGACTACAAATCCAGTTCTGGAATTAATTGTTGAATTACAACCTCAGCTACAGACCCCAATACTCAGAAGCAATGCAGTCCCAACACATGTACAGGTATTGTGTTGTCTACACCTTTTAGCTTCTGGCAGTTACCAGGGAGTCATAGCAGTGACAGGGACAGTGTCACAAAGTGCATTTTCCAGGTTCCTTCACAGGTTTCTAGATACCATTGGTAGCAACGTTAACCAATGCATAGCTTTTCCAAATATGGCCCAGTATTTGCAACAGACAAAATTAATTTGTTACATTGTAGCACAGTTTCCCCAGTGTAATTGGCTGTGTTGAGGGCACACAGACTGTCATATGTCCACCCTTAGCAAATGAATGTATCTATAGAAATACGAAAAGCTCACACTCACTCAATGTCCCGGTAATGTGTGCTGCCTCATGCATCATAACAGACCTTGTGGTCAGATTCCCAGGGAGCACACATAACTCCTTCATGTTCCACCACAGTGGAATACATAACCCAACTTTGGCAATGGCTTTTTACCTGGTAAGAAAATGACAGACTTAATTCATACAGTGGCCAGAACTTTTTGTGTGATATGACCTTTATCCTTTTCATGCTCTCAAAGGAGAAGGGCATATAACTTGTGTCCTTGGATACTGACACAATACTTAACTCCAAGAAACAGAGTGAAAGGCAGTACAACAGGGCACATAAGACAACAGAGTCAACCATTGAAGGTACCTTTGGCATACTGAAGTCTAGATTCCAATGTCTCCACAAAACCTGTGGAGCACTGCTTTACAGACCCAAGGCACATTCTAAAATCATTGCCACATGTGCAACTCTACACATCATTGCCATGAGGAAGGGTATGGACAACATCATTATAGCATCTGAATCTGACTCAAATAAGGAACTACCACCACTAAAGTTTCAGCAGGACGGTACACGTGCAGCAGAGGGTCATGCTTGATGCACAGAGATCATCAACAACTATTTTTGAGGTAAGAATGAGTGCCACACATAAGAAATAGACATCACACATGATGGTAGTGCTTCATGCATAACTGAAAGATAACCTTTTATTTAGTTTATGACAATGTATTTCTCCTTAATCAACAATATCCATAGATGATGTACTATTGTGTCAACGATGCAACAAAGTAGGGATAAACAAACAAAACAAAGTAGTCTCATTACTCTGAATGTTCACTGGATTCACTTTTTCTGTCCTCTGGGATTGGTTGCCTTCTCGGCAAGACTGGTCTGTGGAAGAGGTAACATATCAGATCCTGATGTATTTTGGCATGTATGCCTGGCACAGCATCCTTCATGCACAGATGTTGCACTGATGCTAGAGCTGCCTTCACTCTCAGGTGGAGACAATGGGGGTTATTCCAACTTTGGAGGAAGTGGTAATCCGTCCCAAAAGTGACGGTAAAGTGACGGATATACCACCAGCCGTATTACGAGTCCATTATATCCTATGGAACTCGTAATACGGCTGGTGGTAAATCCGTCACATTTGGGACGGATTACCACCTCCTCCAAAGTTGGAATAACCCCCAATATGTTTAGGACAGACAAGTTGTCTGTCTGTATGTTTTCAAGGGCTGTGGTTACTTGTACTAGCCCATGTACAACATCCTGACAACAGTGCTCCATGTCATTTTGTATGTTGACAGTTCTCCATGCGAGAGTGGTCGTGGCTACTGCCAATCAATTGATTGATCGAATGAAGGCATCAAAGCGTGCCATGTGCTGCTTGTGCCTGCACCTTTGCAGATGTTGCTCCTTCTCCATGTCATGGCAGCAATCCAGTAGTCTTGTCCTTTCCGCACTTACAGCATTGATTTTGGTATGCTTCGCAGATGCCTATTAACAGTCCTGCTGTCAGAATCATATTCTCCATCATCCTAGGACATGGTGTAATTCAGGAATTCCACTGCCAGCGGTGAGACAGGTGCACTCCTTCCTTCCAGCACTGTGCTAAGCTTTGGCTTAGTCACTGTTGTCAGGAAAACTAGTGCCAGTGTTGTTAAGTTCTTCCCTAAGAAAAAACGATTCTCCTTTTCCTTGTACCCACATTGGTTGCAGCGATGTCCTCACTCCCGGTGGCTCTTGAGGAGCCTGTTCTTAGAACTAGCTTCTTCAAGTTTAACTGCCACTCAAGATGGTGGCCACAAATCCTTGTGAGGACAGCATTCTAGTTTTACCACCTTAGTCTCATGCTAAAGCTTCCCTCCAGCTGTTTCTTTCTGGGAGCTGTGTACTTCAACTGTCATCCTGAGGAGAATGAGCAGTGTTCATGAGGCGCTTCGGTTCATGGAGAATTGTTTTAGTTTAGAGTAATTTTTTTTCTTTCTTGTTACTGTGTGCACACCAGCTACTTTTTCCCTTCTGGAGAAGCTGAATTTCTTCCTTCTTCCAACAACTGGCTATCAGCTTTCTGAGGAGAATTCATTTTGGCTTAACAGAACTTCAAGCAACTGCAGTAAGGAATCCTTTTGTATGATTTCCAGACTTGCCTATATATATATATGTACATCTATATTAAAAAACTCTTTGCCTTGCAGACTTGCCAGTCTTAGAGACAGACCTCAGTGCTCAGACAATTCCTAGAGACTGTGATTGAGAAAACTGAACATTAGTAGATTGTATATTTGTGAACCTTTGAACAGTTCTACAGGGAACCTTGGATACCTCTGACTCGTGGAGATTGTTCTCTTAGAGAGAGGCTAGTCTCTCAAAAGATCCAAGTTAAGAGAACAATAGAATTGGGTGAATATGAATTGCTGAACAGTTGAATGTGCAGTAGGCATGTTCTTATCTATGCTCTTATCACCCGAGTGCAGGTCCTTCCTTTAAAGAAATGCCACTAAAAGAAAGGTGCCGGTTACAGAAGCACACACTGAATATTTGTAATGGGAAACACAGGCTGGAACTGGATCTGGAGGCGATCTCTCTTTTTCTATTTCCATTCCCCTTTCCCTCCAATGGATGCAGGTTTCAGATAATTAGTAAAGTCTGAGCCCGCATCTGTTGGAGGGAGTTGGGTAAAAGGCATCTGCTCCTGTGGAAGTCTGATTTAATGGGTAATCTCCTAACAGACTGAAGTGCCTAAAAATACTTATTTCCACCCAAGCAGATTGGCTGAAGGTTTAGATTTTAGTGACTTAGAGGCACTTATGAACGAAATGCAAACAAAAGTTAACTCATGCCCTGGGTGAAAACAAAAACTTGAGAGAGGGAATAAAAAAAGATCCCATTTTGGAGACCCAACAGCTCATAGACAAATTCAATAACTTCACTTCTGGGAATACCACTGGGACTAGTGGGGTTTCAGGTAAAATCTTCCCTATCTCTACCTCAGAAATATCCACACAAGTCATTCATTCCATCTCCCCTATCATTCCCCTGGCCCCACCTGAATGTTTTAGTGGCGATCCTTACAAGGCGCAGATATTTTTAAACCAGTGCTTCTTACACTTCCTTTGTCGACCCATTATCTTTACAGAGGATCAGTCAAAAACAGCGTACATTTTGTCTTATTTGAGTGGAGATGTGGCTTCATGTTCCATGCTTTTGGTGTCACAAAATGACCCTATATTTTATGGTTTTGGAGTTTTTAAAACCAAATTCCTTTGAATTGTAGACCGCAGAACAATTTTCCAAGCCATAGATAATGAATTACTAGACTTCAAAAAAGGAAATGGGGATTTGATCTCTTATCTGGCCCAATTGAACAAATTAATTGTGGAGACTGGTTGGCCCAAGAGCAAAAGGGCTGTGTTTTTTTTACCGAGGTTTACGAGAAGAACTAAAAAATGTGCTAGCCCAGATTCCAGATCGTCCTTCTAATGTGTCAAAATGAATTGATCTAGTCTTACAGATTGATCAGTGTTTGTTTGAAAGAAAAGTTGAACGAAAGAGAGAATTTCATCCTATCCCACCGTGCTTCAACAGGAGTAAAGTGGAAAGTATCAAGACCTTCGACACACACTCTTCGGAAGAGCCAATGCAAATCGGCAGTGTTAGAGGTTCCCTGTTTAACGAGGTAAAGGACAAGTAAAGATCTAAGAATCTATGGCCCTCATTATGACACTGACGGTGAGTGATAAAGTGGCAGTAATGCCACCAACAGGCTGGCGGTAAGTACCGCCAAATTATGACCATGGCGGTGATAACTCCCATAGACAGCCAATGTACCACACGAACCGCCAGGGTGGAAACAACACTCACCACGGCGGTAGCCGCCAACAGCCAGGCGGAAGACAAAGAACCACCCACCATATTTTGACCCTGCAATCCGCCACCTTTTCCGGGGTGGTATCAATGCCATCAAAACCCTGGTGGAAACGCACCACAGAAGAGAAAGGACTCACCATCGGAGACACAGGAAAGAACAACGCCTCCATGGAACCCGAACTACAAGTTTTCCCGATTATATTATACGTTACGCTCCACCTGGAATACCAATGCCGACGATGACGGTGAGTACAGCCGCCTAGCACACAAGGGAGGGAGGGAGGAAAACGAGAGTGACACACACATGCACGACACACACCAGACACACACACACCATACACACAACCAGCTGCACACGAAAAACAATTTGTCCCCGAAACACAGCAGAATAATGCAAGGACAACAGGAATGGACGAAAGTGATTGCAATGAAATTAACATCTAAAAAATGTAATCAGTTTGTTAATGAAATAGATATGTACACATGTACATAAAGGGGCAGAGCCCAGTCCAATGTTCAAAGGGCCCACATGGCCATAAGGCAGAGTCTAAGGCCCAACTCGAATCCTGACTTCATCCGGATAGTACTCTGCAGGGGCATCAGTTTGCAAATGAGCAGGCACCTCAGGGGGAGGGGGGCACCTCAGCCGTATGCGGGAACAAGTCCACTGGTTCTGGATGGGGCACCATGCCCATTGCTCTGTCCTGGGGAGGGCAAGGCCACAGTCTCTCAGGTGGGTGACTTCTCCACTGGTTCTGGACGGGGCTCCATGCCCATTGCTCTGTCCTGGGGTATGCAAGGCCAGAGTTTCTCAGGTGGGTAACTTCCCCACTGGTTCTGGAGCGGGCTCCATGCCCATTGCTCTGTCCTGAGGAGTGCAAGGCCACAGCTTCTCAGGTGGGTGACTTTCCCACTGGTTCTGGAAGTGGCAACTTGCCAACTGCTCTATCCTGGGGAGTGCAAGGCCACAGTCTCTCAGGTGCGTGACTTTCCCACTGGTTCTGGGGGGGTCAACATGCCCATTGCTCTGTCCTGGGGAGTGCAAGGCCACAGTCTCTGGAGTGGGTGACTTTCCCACTGGTCCTGGAGGGGGCAACTTGTACAGCAGCCCCTGGAGGGTGGCCTACATGGCGCCACTGGCGGTGATGGCTGCAGTGTGTTGCCACATGGAGGTGCCTCCTGGGCAGCCTCTGAAGTTGCTGATGGCTGCAGTGTTGTGGTGGATGGAGGAGCCTCCTGGATGGCCTATGCAGTTGCTGATGGCTGTAGTGTTGTGGTCGATGGAGGAGCCTCGTGGGCAGCTACTGCAGTTGGAGGTGGGGCCACGTGACAGTTGGTATTGATGGAGGTGTCACCCTGACAGCCTCCGCTGGAGTAGAGGGCTTCGTCTCCTCCATTACATGGGGCGTGGATCTCTTACCCTTCCTGGCAGTGGTTGATGGCCTCCTCCTCTTCTTAGATGGAGGTGCAGGCTCCTTCCTCTTCTTGCCTGGTGGTACAGGCTCCTTCCCCTTCTTGTATGGAGGTGCAGGCTCCTTCCTCTTCTTCGATAGAGGTGTGGTATCTATACCACCACGAGTAGGTGGTGCTACCACTGTCCCCGTGGACTGTTTGGCTGAGGTGCTGGGCTGGGTCTTTGGTACGCTGCTTATACGGGCAGGCCGGGGGGGAGGGGGAAGGAAGAGGTCAAGTTGTGAAAGGAAAAGTTTTTTAGTGTCAGTGGGGCAGGAGAAAGGAGGAGTGATAGGAGTGGAGGTTGAGGGAGTGGTTGCAGGAGGTGTATGTCTGCTGGATTTGGGTGCAGGTGCATGGGTTGTATGCTGATGTGAGGTGGATAACTGTTGGGTGTGTGAGTAATTGCGTTTGTGTCCTTTAGGAGGTAGGACAGATAGGGTGGGAGAAGACACCGGGGATGCGTGCATGGCTGTTGTGGAGGTGCCTGCCAATGAGGTGTATGTTCTGCTTGGTGTGGTGATGCTGTTGATGTAGTGCATGCAGGTGTGAGTGTGGACATGACTGGTAGGGAGGTGTAGGAGGAGGGGGAGACAGTGGAGGCAGTGGATGTTGTCTTGTCTGCAACTGTATGGTGTATACGTGAGTGCTTGTTGGTTGAAGTGTGGTGCTTGTGTTTGCCTGTGAGATACTTGGGTGTTGTCTTGTGTGCATGCTCATGTATATGTGTGCCTGGGATGGGTTGGGGTTGAGGAGAATGGGACTGGGAAGTGGAAGTTGGAGGGG
Organism: Pleurodeles waltl; assembly: GCF_031143425.1. Classification (NCBI taxonomy): domain Eukaryota; kingdom Metazoa; phylum Chordata; class Amphibia; order Caudata; family Salamandridae; genus Pleurodeles; species Pleurodeles waltl. Next base: position 778,548,555 of record NC_090437.1, on the reverse strand, counting down.
GGATGGTAGAAACAGGGACAATGGCTGCCATCAGAGAGGAGGCCAGAGCCTGAATCAATCTCCGTGGGCTGCCAATCAACAGTGAATGCCTTCTAGGAATGCATTGCTTTGCTGCATCTGGGATGCCAGCCCCTGGATGGCATTCACAATGGTTGATTGTCCTACAGAGGTGGATCTCAGGAGGTCAATAACCTCCTCCCTCAGGGCAGCAGGGCTCACTGGGACAGGGCCTGAGGTGCCTGGGGCGAAGGAGATGCCCACCCTCATGGGTGAGCGGGCACCGGCAACTCGCTGAGGGGCTGCTGGGAGAGCGGTGCTAGTACGGGGGTGGCGGCTGTACCTGCAGCTGGGGTGGTCACAGAGGTGTCCGACAACACCATGGAGCTCCCATTAGAGGCAGCATCTGAGTCTGTGTTGTCTCCTCCAGTGTCTGCCATGGTGCTCCCCTCGCCCTCTGTCCCACTGGTTCCCTTGACGTTGGGGGACTATGCCTCCTGGGTCCTGTGGGGTGCAGCACCCTCTGTCGCCAGTGCCCCTGCTCCTCCACCAGATGATGCTAATTCACAGAAGGACAGGCTGACAAAACACGAAAGGGGGGGGAGAGAGACAAAGGATACACTGGGTCAATGACTGCACCAACACGATTATTGCCATACACATCATCGTCACACACAGGGAACAGGCTTAAACACTATGCATTGCACTACCAGGGATATGGCAAGTCACTAAGGCAAGATGAGGATCACACACCGCCAACTGCAGCACTCCTGGGACCCACGATGCCCTGGCTGAAAGGGACTGCTAACAAGCTAGGTTACCTGTATTTGCCGTACACCCATTACACTTCAGATGACCCACGCTGCAATGTCTGGCCTGGCCTTAGGGGCACCCACTAACACACATCCACCACTCGGATACCACCCCACCAGCCAAAATATGTAATGATACCCACTGTACTCACCCCCTTGTGGCTGCTGTGATTACCTCAAGTGCCCATTCAGCTCAGGGTAGGCCACCTCAACTATGTGGGCCATCAGAGGAGTGAGGGTCCGGCAGGCACCCCTTCGTCATTGGGAGGACACCCCCAGCTGGGCCTCTCAGATCTTCCGTGCCCAGCATCTCAGGTCCTCCCACCTTTTCCGACAGTGGGTGCTCCGCCTGCCATAGACCCCCAGGGTCTGCACGTCCTTGGCCATGGCACGCCATATTCCCTTCTTTTGATGGGCACTGACCTGCAGAGGCAATAAAGACAGGAGAACACCATTAAACAGCCGTCACACAAATGGCCCACCATACCCGTTTCCATCAAAATTGGCACACACATAGCCCAGCGCACACCATGTACACTGCCACAAGACATTCCCCCCACTCTCCCACTCCCTTTATATGATGCTTGCACACGCATCTCCATGCATCCTTCACACATGCACTGTGCCCAAAGTATACTCACCTGTCGGTCTGGAGTCCCATACAGCTGTCCGTACTGGGGTAGGACCCCATCCACCAGTCACTCCAACTCCTCCGAAGTGAAGGCTGGGGCCCTTTCCCTGGTCACAAGGGCCATGGTAGGTTCCAGACACAGGTCACAGCAACACACGCAGTGTAGGTCTTCTCCTGTTGAAGGTCAGGAAAAAAGTGAGGAATCAGATAGAAAATGGCAGTCACGTCCACGGCGGTGTACACCGTCACCGCCGGCATAGATCCCCATTGGCCACTGTACTCCATAGAGCCCCATATTATCCAATGAGGAATTGCACGGTGGTGCAAGACTGCCATCTGCCACGATGGCCAACATCAGCGGAATTACCTCAATTCCACCTGTCCCTACATACAGGACAGGCGGTCACCATTTGGGGGGGGAGGGGACAGGCATATCCACAATTACTGCGTCACAGATTAGATTGGCACATACTTCGCCATTAACACTGCCCCAATACATAAGTGCACCATGTCGACTGCAGTTGTGGTTTTGGTGTTCCAATTGTGATAGCCTACTCACTCTTGTGTCCCTTAGATACCTACCGCTGCGGATGAAAAGGAGATGGAGACATACCCCCGTGTACTGACCCCTGGTGGACTTAGCTACACTGGAGGACAGGCACATTAAACTCACCTATAGACTGGACAGGGCCACAATGACAGAGCTGTGTGCCCATTTGGAGCCTGACCTGATCTCATCTATCTGTCATCCGACTGGGATCCCCCCTCTTGTGCAAGTGCTATCAGTGCTGTATTTCCTGGCAACAGGTTCTTTCCAAGAGACAGTGGGCTTGGCAGCAGGAATGTCACACCCAATGTTCTCAATCGTGCTGGCAAGAGTGTTGTCTGCCCTGATAAAACACATGTGCAGCTACATTGCTTTCCCCCAGGCGGAAAATTTGGCCACTGTGAAGGCTGGATTCTATGCAATGGGACATATCCCCAATATTATTGGGGCGATAGGTGGTACACATATTGCGTTTGTCCCCCACCAGAATGAACAGGTGTACAGGAATCGTAAAAGTTTCCACCCACTGAATGTGCAGATAGTGTGCCTAGTGGACCAGTACAACTCCCCCTCAATGATGCCTTTGTCCTGAGGAATAGCAGCATCCCAAATGTGATGGGCCAACTACAGAGGCACAGGGTGTGGCTAATAGGTGAGCCTTGGTCCCCACCCACTGTATGTTAGTGTATGCCTCTGGTGGTAACCACATAGGATTGTGTGTGGCTAAATATTGTCCCTGAACGCTTGCAGGTGACTCTGGCTTACCCAAATCTATTGTGGCTGCTGACCCCTGTGAGGAATGCCAGTAAAAGGGCTGAAGAACGTTATAATGAGGCACATGGGCGAACCAGATGGATCATCGAGAGGACTTTCGGCCTGACAGTGTGAGATGGCATGCAGGTATGGGGGTGATAAGTGGTAATTGTTGACTTACCAATATCCAGTCCTCCGGCTACTCCTGTGAGTCCCTCAGGATGAAGTATTGCCAAGACTTGCTCCTCCCATGCTGTGAGCTGTGGGGGAGGAGGTGGGGGTCCACCGCCAGTCCTCTGTATGGCGAGCCGGTGCCTTATTGCTATGGAACGTACCTTCCCCTCTTCCTGATGTCATCCCTTGTTCTTGGATGATGTCCCACAGTGTTCACCCTGTCCACGATTCTCCGCTATAGCTCCATTTTGCTTGCAATGGATATTTGCTGTACCTGTGCTCCAAACAGCTGTGGCTCTACCCTGACTATTCCCTCCACCATGACCCTTAACTCCTCCTCTGTGAAACGGGGGTGCCTTTGTGGGGTCATGGGTGTTGTGTGGTGTGTGTTGGTGAGAGTGTGTTAAGTAATGTGGTGGGGTGTGTAATGTGGGGTGCATGAGGGATGTCTGGGTGTAAGTGGTGTGTGTCTAGTTGTCTAAGTGGTCTTAGTGTCAGTCTGGTGGCAATGATTTGTATTAGTAAAGGGTTGTGGGTAATGTGGATGTGTGTTTTATTGTGGTGTGGGTGTGTGGGTGTGTGGGTGTGGTGTGTGTATGAGTGGCAGGTGTGTTTTCGTATATTGGCCAATGAAGTGTTGCTTTGTATGTGGTTGTCCATTCTGAGCACGTCGGTATGTACCGCCAGTGGTTTACCGCCGTTGAATGTCCGCCATGGTGACTCGTGGGTCATAATGTGATGGGCGTTGTTCTGTTGGCGTAACGGTATGGGTGTTGGAACCCCCACTTTTGCACTGACCTTTGGGCGGGTGGATTTATGTATGTGGCTGTGTTCTGTTGGATTGGTGTGTGTGTGTCATAATATGGCGAATGGATATTCACCAACGCAGCGGTATGTTGGCGGCCGTCAGCGTGGCAGTCGTCAGCGTGGCGGTAAGCGGCATTTACCGCCAATGTCATATTGTGGGTTGTCTGGGCATTTTGTAAGAGAATGCCCAAAGAAGCCTAAACAAGATCATTCAGGAAAAGAGAAAACTCATTCTACTAAGAGAGTAACCTTGGTTGACTCACAACACCAACCAGCCCCTGAATCCCAATTACTGACAAATACCTTATAGTCTGCTTCCCCTCATCTAACCATCTCCTTTGACCTCATTTTCAGAGAAAAGAAGCTGCAGGAGGTTTCAGTGATGATTGACTCAGGCGCTTCGGGAAATTTCTGAAACATGCAGTATGCCCCAAAAATGGGCATACATTTTGTAAAAAAAAAACCTGCAGGCCCTGTTTGTGCAGTGGATGGAACATACCTGTCTTCAGGCCCTATCAGAGATGGAACTGAACCTAAAGTTCTGAAAGATCATCTAGGACACCAAGAAAAGATATCTTTCAATCTCTTAGATGCTCCTCAATTTCAGCTGATTTTGGGCTTACCGTGGCTTATGAAGCACAACCCTGAAATTAATCGGGAAAAGAGGACTGTCCAATTAAATTCAAGCTACTGTCAAAAACATTATTATGGTCCTCAAGAGACAAGTAGTGCACCATCTCCCGCTCAAGTTTTAGCTACTAAATCCAATGTAGTTTATGCTCTGGAAAAGGTTGTCATTCACCCAGAATATTAAGAATTGTTTGCAGAGGCTGAGAAGCTACTTCCCCACAGATCTTATTATTGCAGGATCGAACTTGAGCCAGGCGTGAATCTACCTTGCAGTAGAATCTGTGCCCTTACTGAAAAGGAGAACAAATTCCTAAAAGAATATTTGGCGAATGGTTTTATTCATCCCTCGCAATCCCCAGTCTCTTCCCCCCTTTTTTTCATCCTAAAGAAGAAGAATGACGAACTAAGAACTTGAATTGATTATAGACCGTTAAATCAAGTATCGATATCCCCTGCCCTTGATTTCAGTACTGCTAGATCAGTTTCTAGATTCATTTGTCATAGTCTACATTGATGATATTTTAATCTTATCCCAGAATTTGCTAGACCATGTAGATCACTTGAGAGCAGTTCTAAAGAAACTGTTGGGAAATAACCTATATGTGAAGTTGGAAAAGTGTGCCTTTCATGCGAAGGAAGTAGAATTCTTGGGATTCGTCTTATTGTAAAATGGAGTTTCCATGGATCCTAATAAAATTCAAACAATCCTGGATTGGCCTTCTCCTAAAACAGTGAAGGAGGTGCAAAGTTTTATTGGCTTTGCCAATTTTTACCTCCAGTTTATTAAAGAGTTTTCTAAAAAGGTGGTCCCCATTACATAACGTTTGAGAAAAGGAGTACCCTTCCATTGGTCAACTGATGCTGAAGAATCTTTTGAGTTCCTCAAAAGAGCCTTTATGACAGCCCTTATCCTTGTCCATCATAACCCTGAGGAGCCATTTTTTGTGGAAGCTGCCGCCTGACCAAGCAATTGGTGGTGTATTGTCTCACAGGCACAAGGGAATTGGTCAACTTCACCCAGTGGCATTTTTATCCAGGAAATTAACTCCTGAAAGAAATTATCCAATTGCTGACAAAGAGCTATTGGCAGTGAAGGATGCCTTTCAGGAATGGCGGCATTATTTTTTAGGGGCTCGTCATGTAGTCATTGTGTTCACCAATCATAAAAATCTTCAGTTTTTAAAGACTGCTAAAACATGAACTCCAAGGCAATTGAGATGGTCCTTGTAATTTGCAGATTTTAATTTTACCATTACCTATTGACTTGGTTCCGACAATGGTAAGGCAGATGCGCAATCGAGAATAATTAATAAACCTTGAGCCAGAGAAGCTGAAAAGATTCCAATTATTCCAGCAGACAAGTTTGTTTGTACCTTACAATTGTCCAATATAAAAAGGAAGGTTCGAGAATCCATGTCTGATCAAGAAATTTCAGGTTGGGGCAACAAAAAGGAAGGAAGAAAGGTTCTAGAAAATCTCCCTTTGTTGAAAATGCTTTATATTTGGCAACTCGTGAGTTGCAAGAACTATCGCTACAAGCGTGTCATGATGACCCTATAGCTGTCCAAAAAGGAATTTTGAAGACTACCAAATTAATTAAGAGGTATTTCTAGTGGCCTGCCATGATCCCTCAAATAAGACAATACATTCAAACCTGTGGTAAATGCATTTGAGGAAAGACAACACGACTAGCTCCTAAAGGTGTGCGTAAGCCTCTTCCCATTGTACCATACTATGGATTTGATTGAGGCTTCAAGTCAAGGTTTCGACACAGTCCTAGTTTTTGTGGACACCTTTTCTAAAATGAGTCATTTCATCCCTCTGAAGAAGGTTCCTAGAGCCTCTCAGTTAGCACAGTTATTTTTACAGCACATAGTGAGAGCTCATGGCATTCCGGTGGTTGTAATCTCAAATCGGGTCCCCAATTTGTTTCCTAATTCTGGAGGGCCTCTATGATACACCTTGGAATAGACTCAAGTTATTCCACTAGTTATCATCCGGAAATGGATGGACAGACAGAAAGAGTTAACCAGGAGATAGAGCAGTACCTACGCTTATATCTTCTGGATCAAGATAATAATTGGCCAGATTTCATTTGGACAGCAGAATTTCCGTACAACAATGCTATTCGTGCCTCCACAGGTTATTCTCCTTTCTATTTGAACTCTGGTAGGCACCCAAACATTATCTTAGGAAGGTTGGGAGGCTCGGTCCAAGTTGCGAATGAGCTCATTAAGAAAATTCAAAAGACCTACCAATCCGCTAGAGAACATTTGACCAAGGCGAAGGTCTCTTACAAGAAGCATTCTGACAAAAAGAGGAGAAGCAATCCTGGTTATTGCGAGGGTGAGAAGGTCTGGCTATCTACTTGACATTTACATTTAAGAGGGAATAAAAATTCCAGCCTAGATAAGTAGGACCCTTTAAAATAAAGAAAATTGTAAATCCAATAACAGTCAAACTCGCCTTGCCTCCTCAGATTCAGATTAATCTAGTATTCCATGTCTTGCTACTTACAAGAAGCCCTCCCAATGTTAGGACAACTGCACCTCCAGATCCTATCCAAGTAGATTCACATTTAGAATATGAAGTGAATAGTTTTAGACTCAAAGTTGAAAAAAGGAACATTATAGTATCTCATTGAATGGAAAGGTTTTGGCCCAGAAGAAAGCTCCTGGTAAGGCTTCCAAAATGTGCATGCTCCAAGGTTGAGAAAGCAATTTCATGACACTTTCCCCAACAATCCTTCTGTGGGAGGGAGTTCTTTGGAGGGAGGTACTGTCAGGAAAACTATTGCCAGTGTTGTTGAGTTCTTGCCTCAGCCAAAACAATTCCCCTTTTCCTTGTACCCACGTTGGTTGCAGTAGCGTACTCATTCCCGATGGCTCTTGTGGAGGCTCTTCATAGAACTAGCTTCTTCAGGTTTAACTGCCACTCAAGATGGTGGCCGCAAATTCTTGTGAGGTCAGCGCTGTAGTGTTTCTACCTTAGTATTGTGCACACCAGCAGCATTTTCCCTTCTATGGAAGTTGAATTTCTTCCTTCTTCCAACAACTGGCTATCTGTCAACATCAGGACAGTGCACGCTCTATGGGCGACTTAAATGCAAAAACCAAGGGCCAGATGCATCATGAAGGCCTTTTGCAATTCAGAAATAGCGATTTTTAAGAAATCGCTATTTCCGATTCGCAAAATGCCATGTATCACATTTGGGATTCGGTAATAGTGATTTCTTAAAAATCGCAAATGATATTACCGAATTGCAAATTGTGATACCGGCCCCATTCGCACCAATGGGCCTGTTGGCCCATATCTGCGAATTGCTTGCATTTCCAAAATTGCGATTTCTTAACCAGAAATCGCAATTTTGGAAATGCAAAACCCCAGGGTGCTGGGGGCCTAAGGCCCCCTCTGCTGCACCCCAAAATAATTTTGGGGGACATGTAAGGTGCACACATGCCAAAAGGGCATGTCTGCTTTACATGTACATTTTAAAAATGCATTTAAAATGCATTTTTAAATTTTGCACATGGTTACAACCAGGTTCAACCTGGTGGTAAATAGCGATTCCTAATGCCCAAATCGCATTTAGGAATGGCTTCATACATGTGCTAAGAAATTCCTTATTTGCGATTTCTCATTTAGAGAGTCGCAATTTTGCGACTCTCTTAACAGGGTCGCAATTTTAAGGAATCGATATTTTAGCGATTCCTTAAGATTGCGTTCAGAATGTCTTTCATACATTCTGAACTGGCTTTTTGCATTCGCAAATGGGCGTTCGCACCGTTTGCGAATGCAAAAAGCCTTGATACATCTGGCCCCAAGTCTTTATGCAAAGGCATAATTCATGCATTATGTTTATATGCAGTTTGTTAACCTTTTGCATTGCAGAGTTTAATCTTGAAAACCACTATTTATGATGTTTGCAATAACTGTTAATTTGAACGTATTGCTGCAGGTTTACCGAGTGTGTCAGGGTGTGGTCCCTTTCTAGGACCTTCTAGAAGCTTTCCCTGCCCCATGACTGGGTGTGGTTTGTGGGCTGGGCTTGACTCTATATAAGGGAGTCAGCCCAGCTCCACGGGCTCACTATTCAGAGGTCCCGGTGCAGAGCAGCAGCAACTTCCTGAGCTCCGGTCCCTGAGGCCAACAATGATATTTCCACGCCTGCCCTCATTATATTGACGATCCTTTAGCAGAGCGGTAGGGCTGAGGTCGGGCTGGGCCCCCGACCCCCTTTTTCACAGACATTCGAGTTTTTGGGCCTAGTTTGTGAAACTCCTTGTGTGCGTGATTGTGTTTTCATGACATTTACATATTCTTGTTTGAATCGGCAAGGTGCACGATTCATTTCCTGGCATTTAACTTTGACATTCAGATCGGCAACAGCGTGCGCGATCATTTCATGATATTTGTATTGTGTATTTCGAATCTGCAAGGTGTGCGATTCATTTCCTGACATAAAACTCTTGACATTCAGATCGGCAGTGTGCGCGATCATTTCATGACATTACGCTTAATTCAAAGTGCGGCATTCTCTGTGCTAATTAAGCTCCTAGTACATTTCCTGTTGTTTTTTCATGAAATGTTCAGATAGCCTTTGTCCTCCTGTAAAAATGCAATGTTTATTCTGAAACTATTTTGAAGAAGGTTCTTGTATTATAGACAGTATATGATATTTCCTGAAAAGCTCAAATGAAACATTGTATTAACCCATTCTTGATTTTTCCAGGTACCTAGATTTCTTGAGGCCTAGTTATAATCATGCCCTAGGGTATCCATGATTACAGTATAAGAATTCTTAAAACCATAGTCTATTGAAAGTCAATGTGATCATATCTTGTCATTGTGTTGTTTAACCTCTTGCTTCCTACAGGTCTCCTTCCCAGTTGTTCCCTACCTAATCCCCTTTCCCCCACTCGGACTCTCTCAGGCTCTGTGGTATATCTATTGGAGCTTTGGAGCTGTCTAGTGATGGACATGTTGGGAACGTGCGCAGGCCCCGAGGATCTGGTCTCCCTGACACTATCAGCTTTCTGAGGAGAATTTGTTTTTGCTTAACAGAACTTCATGCAACTGCAGTAAGGAATCCTTTTGTATGATTTCCAGACTTGCCAATATATGTATGTACATATATATTCAAAAACTCTTCACCTTACAGTCTTGCCAGTCTTAGAGACAAACCTCAGTGCTCAGACTCATTCTGATTGAGAAAACTGAACCTTGAGAGGAGGTTTTCGTTTCCTGTAAATGACATTAGTAAATTGTATATTTGTGAACCTTTGAACTGTTCGCCAGAGAACCTTGGATACCTCTGACTCCTGGAGAAAAGAAGATATTAAATTAACATTGTTCTCTTAGAGAGAGGCTAGGAGAACAATAGAATTGTGTGAATGTCAATGCCTGAACAGTTAAATGCACAGTAGGAATGTACTTATCTATGCTCTTATCCCCCGACTGCAGGTCCTTCCTTTAAAGAAATCCCAAAAAGAAGAAAGCTACAGGTTACAGAAGCACACACTGAATATCCTATCTTCAAATAGGAAACACAGGCTGGAACTGGATCTGGAGGTGGTCTCTCTTTTTCTATTTCCATTCCCCTTCTCCCTAGCAGATGCAGGTTTCAGATAATCAGTAAAGTCTGAGCATGCATCTGTTGGAGGGAGTTGGTTAAAAGGCATCTGCTCCTTTGGAAGTTTGATTTAATGGGTAATCTCTGCCAACTGTAGATAACAAATGTTGGAAGGGATACATTTGAACAGGCGCAAATCCATTATGGAAGCCATGGAAAATGTGCAACTAAATCACTTGGCCAGAAAATGATGACACATGCCAAAAATGGATTTTTCAATTTTTTGGGAGGACGGGAGTGGACTGAGTGGACACTGGGACACGCCCCTTGTTTTTAGTTTACAATGCATTGAAAACATTTGAATTGCTGCATAAACTGAAGCAGACACATTGCACAGCCAACACCACAGTGCCGAATTCAACCATGCTGCAGTTAGGTCCCAGGTGGTGAAGTACCATGGGCAGCGATGTGATGAATGATGATGAGTGGTATATCTACCTCGCTTAACAAATACAGTGAGTATACTTCTTTTGTCAATAAAGCAAGCAATGTGACTTGCCACCAACAGTCCCTGCCACTGCATGGACTGCCCCTCCAACCACCTCCTCTGCCAAGTCTGAAGCACTGGTACTGCCACTGGCCCCAGCACTGGTAGTCTGTCCAGGTAAAAAAATCATTACACATTTTAGATGCCAGATATACCTCCCAATATTATTTCTTTTAACAAAATACAACTGCAATACCTCACTACAGTTCAGTTAGCAATATCTTCTATCAAAACTATCACTTTGGGTATTTTGTGGGTTGACAATGTTATAAAGGCCTGGTAGTCAAGCCACCCAAAAATCTTTCATTATGGAGTGGCAGAGCTATGATGACTCTAAGTCACTGAAGCGGAATGAAGGGGTGGAATAAATTGGTCAATGAAGGACATAGCATCTTGGCTGGCAAATGCAATGGGATCTCACACTTTCCTGCCATGTTGCACTGTCATGGAAACTGCTGATATACTGTATAAATGAATGATACACAACATTGGGTGAGAAGTCCACCATGACCATGGCCACTCTCTCTTTTAACTGTTTGAGCATGAGCAAAATAAAGAAAGCCTTCTCAACAAACATACCTGTTGAATAATAGCTTACTTGAGCCTGCAGTCTTCACAGTAGAGTACCAAAAATCTGTTCTCTTAGTCTTACTGTACCAGTCCACAAGATATATATGGGGAAAGGGAAAGCTTACTAGCAAAGCAGAAGAGATCTATAGACAAGTACAGGCAGGAGGAAGTCAGCTACAGAAATAGGAAATGTAGAAAAAAAGGATAATCATAATTTAACAAACATGCAACAGAAGAGATGGAAAAAATGGGAACAGAATAGAAAAATAAACAAGACAAAATTATTCTAATAGTGAGGAGAGGTAAATGCTAGGTAAATAATAATGACAGGACATAACTGGGTCCAGCAGAACCCTCAGCCATGGCCGCAACGCAGGTGGTGGTGGTGGTAGTTCCACTGGTGATGGCAGCCCTTTCACCTTCAACCACCTTAGATGATGCTCTCTTAGTGGTAGAGTTAATCTCCCCAAAAATATTTTGACAGGCAAATGCAATAGCATTGTACTTTTCTAAATCAGATTGCTTATAGCAGTAGTATTGAATTTACCTAGCCTTATTTCCTAAACCTAAGCCCTACTCCTAATTTTCTAAAACCTAAGCTACATTTGGAACTACTAATGCATTGCATCAAATGAACTTTGCTTCTCAAACCTCTTTGATGGGACAACGCAGTCTCTCTTTTCAATTCATAGATGTAACCTACACATCACTGGGAGAATGGGACTGTATGATGTACATAGAGAAAGGCACGGAGAACACTAACTCACTCATATTACTACTACCATTATCTTAGTGACAAGACAGAGGAGTCTGCATGACTTCTTAAATAATCAGCCCAAGTGAGTGCCAATGAGTATAATTAGGAAGCGCCAAGCACCTGGCTAGCTCATCCTAGATCACATAATATTCATAACAAAAACTTAACTCACCTCTGAGTGCGAGCAGCATGCTATTTGAAAAACAAATAACATTATAGAACACAAAATAAATAATTATTTACCGCAACATTGATACCCAGTAGGTTGAGCAGGTCCTGTTACCTAACCAGCACATTGGCTCAGCTGCTGCATGCTCAGGCACATGCACCTGCACACTCTCCCCCACAGCAGCCAATGCTCCCACAGGGCATACCAATCTCAGGTCTGCCGCCTGCTGCCAACATGGAGGGGAGGTGACGCTGCACATAAAAAACAAGTGGGGCCACCCCCACTTTGGAAAAATGGGGCAGGACTGCACCCCTTGCTGGTGCTGCTGACCACATGACTTGTAGCAGCTACACTGACACCACCACTTGATGTCTGTTGCTGTTCCTCTGACATGTCACTAGGTAGGAATAGGAGGTGTGAAGGAAGTAGGAGAATAGAGAAGAAGGAAGAAAGAAAGAAGTCAAGAAATACAAAAGTACAAACAAATTGAAAAAGTAAAAAATAAAAGTAAAATACACAAAGACACACTCTGATAAAAATAAGGTAAATAAGGGGTGGATGAGCAGGATGGGGGAGGATTAAATAGCAATTAAATGGATACAAAAAATCCGCCCAGCACCATACAGAGAACAGAAAGCAGGTAAAATAAAATGGCTGCACTATGCATACTGCGTGGTGCCATTTGTGCTGATTGTTCAGCACAGAACTCGCTACTGGCCTGAAAAAGAAGCTCTTCTGGGCTTTTACAGACTCTCACAGAATCTCGCAGATTTTTTTGGGAACTCCACAGAATTCCTCAGAGCAAAACTGCAAGTTCTGCCAGCCTAAAAAATATACTGTGAGGAGACCGTGGAGGATGTGTCACAAAGGACTAACAGAGGAAGCCTGCAAAAGAAACTCGAAAGGAGACAAAGGACTTCCTCTCTCTTCCCAGGAGGAGAAACAGGAAAAGGATGTAAACAAAGGATACAAGTGAGAGAGGAGTGGAACGAAGACTGTCCAGCACTCCGCACTCGCCTCCAGCCATGTTTACCAGGGAGCATGGCTCACTTGGGTAAGTAATCTCATATGCAAGTGGAGGAGGAAACCGCACCGTAATGGGGTAGAGGGCAGGAAACTTTAATGAAGTGGTGGTTGGAGTGTAAAGTCATTGTGTGGAATTGAAAGGGCTGCAAAATAAACTTGAAAGGAGACAAAAGACTTCCTCTCTCTTCCCAGAACGAGAAACAGGAACAGGATGTAAACAGAGGATAGAAGTCAGGGAGGAGTTGAACTAAGTCTGTCCAGCACGCACTTCCAGCCATGCTCACCAGGGAGCATGGCTCTCTTGGGTGAGTGATCTCATATGCAAGTGGAAGAGGAAACCAGACGGTAATGGGGTGGAGGGCAGGAAACTTTCATGAAGAGTTGGTTGAGGTGTAAAGTCATTGTATGCAATTGAAAGGTTTGTTGGAGTAAAGAAACTCCAGATTATGTAGGTACTTGATGTTTAGTGAACCTATTTTAGTTGCAACAAATTCTAAATAAGGGACTGTTACATAGTTATATGAGTTTGTTTGGTATTTAGTCTGAGTTAGAAATGGGGTTTCTGGTTGGCTAGGGTATGCACCAAAGCCAGGCAGAACCCACCACTCTAGTCAGGGTAAGTAAGTTACACACTGAAGATAATCTGTGCTCACCCACTGGTATCTTGAAGGACAGCAGGCAGGCTTATCCTCAGCGGCCATGTGTAAAGTGCTTGCACAACACACTCCAGTGACACTATAAATACACCACAAAAGAGACTCCCCACTTCATTATATAAAAATATAGGTGTTGTATTGTAAGTATATGTCATGGACCAAGAACATCATAAATCATAGATACTGTGCATGCACCTTTGGTCACAATGCCATTATTCATAAATATTATTCATATCATAATAACATTTGAATAATACTCATTACTCTGGGCAACAGCTGGCAGTGACATATCTCACAACACCAGAAAATACTCAGGACATGAAAATGCAGCACTACATTACAGGAATAATCATCTGTCACCATAAATGCATGGACATCATGAATCACCAAAGATGATCATGCAGCCTGTAATTAATATAACACATACTAATTCCCGCAGAAATCACCATGAAAGTCGTCAGACACAGTGTGTCTGTGCCCCCACTATCCAGTACACAGTAATTTGCACCCACGTAGGTTAGATCACTACCAATGTAGGGAAATTAGGATACAGCGCACCTGTACTCTGGTCAGGTTAGAAGGTATTTGTGGTGGATGAGGGGCCACGGGGTAGATACAGATATAAACTGTAGGTCGCAGTATCAGTGGTGTGCCTACTATATGAGGTACTCTAATTAGGGATCTCCTCGATAATGATTCCAACAAAAATGTAGGGGCCAGGCAGTACCTTCCTGCAAGGAACCTCCAGCACGCTTTCCTGAACGCAGCAAGAGGTTCTGACAAGGGGTGACACCTCTGGTGAGGTTATGCTGAAAGCGCCCTTTCTTTCCTCTGGTATGTGTCATCATGGGGGTGCACTCTCTCATGAGGGGAAGGCTGGTCCCCCTCCTCAGTGAGAATTGCAGTGTGGACAGCTGCTCGCGATCATGCAATGCAGCTGTTGTAGGGCTGATGTTATGGACAAACACGCCAGAATGGGTCTCCTGAGGTTCTCCTTTGTCGCTTGATGGCTTGTGCTCGCTTTGCCTGCGTGGCGCACGCTAGAAGAAATGCCAGAAAGGACTTGGTTGGTGCACCCTTTCTGCAGAGAAAGGACAGCACAGCACCCTATGGAGACCAGAGTGGCGGAGCCAGCTGGAGTGAGGCTTTGGAGTGCCAGCCTGCCCCGGGTCTCCGAGTCCATCATGCTGTCACAGCTTCCCACATCGCCTATGGGGCCCTACAAGCAGAATGAGAGCTTTAGCCTGTGTGGGACTGGTAAAATGGAAGGGCTCAACAGGCACTAGTTTTTCTGGCACTGTGCTGAAGAGATAAGCTGAAGCACCCACCATGTGCTGGGTGAAAGTTGAACCACTCAGTACGCACATTGCTGCAGGCCCCAGAACAAGCCTGCATTTGAGGGTGAGAAAGAAAGCACTCATCAAGCACTGACAACACTGTTGGGGGCACAAAGCAGGCAGGTCATCACATCAATAGTAGTGGCAGAATGACGGCTCCCTCTGGCAGCACAGATGTGCCTTAGTGAAACAGAGTCATGAAGCCACTGGAAGCAGGCCAACAAGCAGAAATGCAATCCAAGGAGTTCTTTACGCAACCCGGCTGCAGCAGGTAGTAGGACAACCGCAGAAGAGCAGTCCAGATGAGTCCTTTCTGCAGTCCAGTAGACCCTCTGACAGAGGTTCAGTCCCAGTTCCAAAAGTGCTCTAAAAATCACAGGGTCAGAGCCCCTGTACTTATACTCCAGATGCCCTACTTCTAGAAGGTGGGAAATGTTTCCAGTAAGGTCTGACCAGTTCTAGGAGTTTCCCTCCTCCTCTACTCTGGCTCCAGACATCAGTTGGGGGTAAACAAGCCCTTTGTGTGAGCCTTTACAAGTTAAAGTGCATCACGCCTCCCTCTCTCCCAGCCCAGGAAGACCATGAGTATGTAGTTGAATGCAGATGTCACACCTATATCCTCCCTGATTGATGGCTGTCTGGAGAGTATGCACAAATGCACAAAGTGGAGCTATCACTCTGCCTCAGACATGGGTTGTAGTCAGGATGCAAAGCAGTGGAATTAGAAAGTAAAAGTGGCTTTTCTTAAATAGTTATGTAAAATCCCCTACACTAGTAAGCAGGATTGCTCACTACCTTTCCAAACATACCAAACATGCCCACGCCACTCCTTACAGATCAGGAATTACCACTTAGGCATATATAAGGGAATTTCCAATGCAAACCTATGAGAGGAGAAGCATTCACAGTAGTGAAAAGTGAAATAGGTTGTTTGTCAATACTAGGACATGTAAAACATAAGTATATATCCCTCCTTTTACATACACAGCACATTGCCCATAGGGCTATCTAGGGCCTTCCTTAGTGGTGGCTTAGGTGTAGTAAAAAGGGAATTTATGATTTGGCAAGTGGTTTGACTTGTCAAATCAATGTGGCAGTAAAATGCCCTCACAGGCACTGCAGTGACAGGCCGAAGACAAGTTTGAAAGGCTATTAGTAGCATTTAATTTACAGGGCCTGGATATATGTTATACCACTCTACAAAGAACTTAGATGTAAATTAATTATGGCAAACTGGAATAACATAGTTATACCAAGTTTTAGGGGACAAAGCACGTGTACGATAGCACTGATTAACAGTGGTAAAGGTGGCCAGAGTCCTAAAGCAAACAAAAAGAGGGTCAGAAAAAGAGGAGGATACAATGGTGAGACACGTTCCTACTGCCCCTGAACCTCAGTCTATACTCTTCAGGGGCAACTCCATATTTAACAATCAGGGCTTACTTCACAGGAGTGTAACTCTGCCTGTCAGTCCCTTCTAGGGTCAGTAGGGCATCTCTCCCATTAGCAGGAATATAACTTTCCAGGACAGTTCACCAGTCCTCCTCAGGGATCCTGCAACCTGTCAAAGCCCTCTTATTCTCCTGCAGCCGCTGACGTGTCTCATCCCCCTCCTTGAAGCTAGACACCAAGCCTGTGTGTATGTGGGTGTTGTTCATGACACTGGACTTACAATTGCTGCCAAAACTGGACTCCAACTGCAGCACGTGCAAGTCCAGCACCATTACACAATGTTCAAGGATCAGCTTCCTTTTCTAAAAGGCAAGCTTTTCCCTGGCAAAGGCCATTTCAGCCTCCACCATCCTCTCTTTTGAGAGACCTTTTCAGTCTCTAGCCTTCTCTCCATCACAGCTTGCTGCGCCAGCTGCAACCTCAGGTCCCTTTTAGCCTTTCTGTCTCTGAGCTCCTCAGGGGACAGGGAGGGGAGGTAACACTGATTCTGGCACTTAACCAAGTAAGGGACTCCCTACCTATGAGGTCCTCACTCTCTACTGGCATCCCAGCCTGGTCATTTTCTCCCTCTTCTTCAGACTCTTCAAGGTCACTGCCCTCTCAGAGTCCTCACCATTCTTGGGGTCCTCCTCAAGGGCTCCCTCAGAACGACCACCTTCTTAGTGTTTGGACTGGGAACCCTCCCCCTCAGAGACCTCACTGACCTCAAGATACTCCCTAGGGCCACCCCCCAGGTTCCCTGTTCGCACTTTTCCCCAGCATGCCTGTTAAAACATGAGCAGGGTGTAGGCAAGATTTGTACGTATGGCTTCACAATCAACCTCTAACCTCCACTCCCTGCAAAAACCCTTTAACTCATCCAATGTGTGACATCCCAGTTTGTCAAGATCAAAGGTTGATTTAATTTTGGCCAAGTACAAAAACACAAGTGCAATAACAAGATTCCCGGTGTATCAATAAAATGACCAATCTGAGAGAACAGGAGAAAATCATCACATAAGCCCTCATTACAACCCTGACGGTCGGTGATAAAGCGGCAGTCATACCGCCAACAGGCCGGCGGTAGAAAAAAATTGAATCATGACCATGGCGGAAACCGCCATCACAGACAGCCACTTTAACACACCGACAGCCAAGGCGGTAGCAACAAACACTGCAGCGGTAACCGCCAACAGCCAGGCGGAAGACAATGTACTGCCCACAGCATTACAACAGGCCTATCCGCTACCTTTTCCGGGGCGGTACCAACGCTATAAAAAGCCCGGTGGAAACAGTACACTGAAGGGAAACTACTCACCTCTCGACACTCAAGGAAGAACCACGATGCCATGGAGCCCGAACTGCAAATTTTTCCAATGCTGGTGTACCTCCTCATACACCAGAAACACGAACACCGGCAAAGACGACCACGTGAGTACTGCACCTAGCACACATGGGTTGGGGGGAGAAAAAAGAGAGTGACATGCACACGCAACATGCAACACCCCCACCCTCACCCTCAACACCATACACACAAACAGATGCAACAACATTACATATACACCCCGTAACCCTCAGGAATAACGCAAGTACAAAAGGAATGGAGTAAAATGAGTGCAATAGTACAGTTTTAAATAAATACATCCTTAAATCAATCAACAGTATGTACAATATACAAAAGGAGGGACAATGCCCAGTCCAAAATGTCCATGGCCCACGGGGCCATAACACATAGGCCAAGGCCACACTTGACTACTGCCTTAATACAGAGAGAACACTGCAGGGGCATCAGGTCGAAAAAACACAGGTACCTCAGGGGAATGGGGAATGGGAGGGCACCTCAGCCGGAAGATGGTACAACGCCACTGGCCTGGAGGGGGCTCCATGCCCACTGCTTGGTCCTGGGGAGTGCAAAGCCACAGTTTCTCAAGTGGGTGGTTTGCCCACTGTTTGGTCCTGGGGAGTGCAAAGCCACAGTATCTCAAGTGGGTGGTTTGCCCACTGCCTGGTCCTGGGGAGTGCAAAGCCACAGTCTCTCAAGTGGGTCGTTTGTCCACTGCTTGGTCCTGGGGAGTGCAAGGCCACAGTCTCTCTAGTGGGTGGTTTGCCCACGGCCTGGTCCTGGGGAGTGCAAAGCCAGAGTCTCTCTAGTGGGTGGTTTGCCCATTGCTTGGTCCTGGGGAGTGCAAGGCCACAGTCTCTCTAGTGAGGGGTTTGTCCACTTCTTGGTCCTGGGGAGTGCAAAGCCACAGTTTCTCAAGTGGGTGGTTTGCCCACTGCTTGGTCCTGGGGAGTACAAAGCCACGGTATCTCAAGTGGGTGGTTTGCCCACTGCCTGGTCCTGGGGAGTGCAAGGCCACAGTCTCTCTAGTGGGTGGTTTGCCCACTCCCTGGTCCTGGGGAGTGCAAAGCCGCAGTCTCTCTAGAGGGTGATTTGCCTACTTCCTGGTCCTGGGGAGTGCAAAGCCACAATCTCTCTAGTGGGTGGTTTGTCCACTGCTTGGTCGTGGGGAGTTCAAGGCCACAGTCTCTCTAGTGGGTGGTTTGCCCACTGCCTGGTCCTGGGGAGTGCAAAGCCAGAGTCTTTCTAGTGGGAGGTTTGCCCATTGCTTGGTCCTGGGGAGTGCAAGGCTACAGTCTCTTTAGTGGGTGGTTTGCCCACTGCCTGGTCCTGGGAGTGCAAAGCCACAGTCTCTCAAGTGGGTGGTTTGCCCACTGCTTGGTCCTGGGGAGTGCAAAGCCACAGTCTCTCAAGTGGGTGGTTTGCCCACTGCTTGGTCCTTGGGAGTGCAAGGCCACAGTCTCTCAAGTGGGTGGTTTGCCCACTGGTTGGTCCTGGGGAGTGCAAAGCCACAGTCTCTCAAGTGGGTGGCTTCTCTACTGGTTCTGGAGGGGGCTTTGTGCCCAGTGTGCTTCATCCGGCCAAGGATGGGGTGAGTGGTTGCCTTCTTCGACTGGTTCTGGAGGCGGCTTTTTGCCCAGTGTGCTTCATCCTGCCAAGGAGGGCGGTGAGTTGATGCCTTCTTCCACTGGTTATGGATGGGGCTTTGTGCCCAGTGTGCTTCATCACGAATGGGGCAAGGTCACAGTCTCTCACCTGGGTGTCACACCGACAAGTGTTGCTGGGGCCAGGATGCACTGCAGCCCACGTAATCACTGCTACACACTGCTCGCTGGCAGTGATGGCTGCTCATTTATGGCATTTGCGCTGCAGGTGGCAGAGCTGTCAGTGGTGGTGGGAAGCTCCAGCCCTTCACCTGCAGCCTCGGATGGCTGCCCACTGGGGCTGCTGCTGCTGGCTGTGGTGCTGCTGGCCGTGGTGCAGGTGGCGTGCCATCTGCGGTGCAGGTAGCGGTGCTGTCCACGATGCAGGTGGCGGTGCTGTCAGTGGTGGGGGGAGGCTCCAGCCCTTCCCCTGCAGCCTCAGACGGCTGCCCACTGGAGCTGCTGCTGCTGGCATTGGTGCTGCTGGCTGCGGTGCAAGTGGCGTTGCTGCCAGCGATGCAGGTAGCGGTACTGCTGCAGTGCAGGTGGCGGTGCTGTCAGTGGTTGGGGGAGACTCCAGCCCTTTCCCTGCAGCCTCGGACGGCTGCCCACTGGGCCTGCTGCTGCTGACAGTGGTGATGCTGGCCGCGGTGCAGATGGCGGTGATGGCCGCGGTGAGGGTAGCAGTGCTGTCCGCGATGCAGGTGGCGGTTCTGTCAGTGGTGGGGGAGGGTCCAGCTCTTCCCCTGCAGCCTTGGACGGCTGAAGTGCCATGGCTGGTGTTGTGTGCCCCTTCCTGCCCTTTGGCAGATGGTGGTGCCTCCTTGCTTCTTCCAGCTGGTGTTTTTTTCTTTCCCTTGCTGGCTGGTGGTGCCTCCTACCCCTGGCTGGCTGGTGGTGCCTCCTTCCCCTTGCTGGCTGGTGTCCCCTTCTTGCCCTTGCTAGATGGCGGCCCCTTAGCCTTGGCAGGTGGTGTTGGCACACTGGCTGTGCTGACGGATGCCTCCTTGGAGCCTCCCACACCTGCATTAGCTGCAGAAACCACAGTGCCTGTGGACTGGGTGGCTGAGGTGCTGGGCTGGGTTCTGTCCACCCTGGCCCAAAGTGAAGGACGGGGAGGGGTAAGGAATAGGTCAATGGTGGTGAGGAAAAGCTTCTTAGGGACACTGGGGTGGGAAGAGGGCGAAAGTTTAGGAGTGGAGGAAGAGGGAGTGGTTGTAGGAGGTGTCAGCCTGCTGTGTTTGGGTGCAGGTGCATGGGCTGGATGCTGATGTGAGGTGGATGGCTGTTGGGTGTCTGTGTGCTTGTGTTTGTATACTTTGAGAGGAGGGGTCACAAAAACAGTGGGAGAGGACTCAGGGGATGCATGTATGGATATGGGGGTGGTGACTGCCAGTGAGGGGTGTGTAGTGATAGGCATGCTGGTGATGGAGGTAGTGGATGAGGATGTAGTGCATGCAGGTGTGAGTGGAGACGCTACTGGGAGGGAGGTGGACGACAAGGAGGAGGGGGACACAGTGGAGGCCGTGGATTTTGGTGTGTCTGCATCTGGATGGTGCTTGTGTGAGTGCCTGTGGGATGAAATGTGGTGCTTGTGTTTGCCTGAGCCACTTCTGTGTGTTGATTTGGGTAAATGCTGGTCTGAAGGTGTACTTGGGATAGGCTGGGGTTGAGGGGATTGGGTCTGGGTAAGAGGAAGTTGGAGTGGCAGCAGGGCTGACGGGGCAGGGCCTGATGTGCCTGGGGTGAGGGAGATGCCCACCCTCCTGGGCGAGCTGGCACAGGAAACACGCTGAGGGGCTGCTGGGAGGGCGGTGTTGGTAAGGGGGTGGCAGCTGTACCTGTAGTTGTGGTGGGCACTGAGGTGTCCGCTACTGCCAGGGAGCTTCCGTCGGAGGAGGAATCGCTGTTGGTACTGTCCCTTCCTGTCTCCGTCGTGGTGCTCCCCTCGCCCTCCGTCCCATTGGTGCCCTCACCGTCGGTGGATTCAGCCTCCAGGCCCATGTGGGATGCAGCTCCCTCCATCTCTGGTGTCCCTGCTCCTCCGCCAGATGTTGCTAATGCACACAAGAACAGGGTGACCAAAAAACAAGGGGGGGACAGAGGATACACTTGGTCAATGCCAGCAATGACACGTACACAACTCACAGGGAACAGCCCTATGCACTAGGCCATGCACTACCAGTTACAATGCTAGTCACCAGCCCATGGGGTATAATGCCTAACACCATTAGCTGCACATCTGAAACACACAGGACCCTGCCCAGTAGTAGATGCCCACCAACATTATTGTGGTTGGAGGGCACCTGAGCTTGCCCATCATGGAACCTACCCTGCCATATTCGCCTTCACCTAGGGGCACCCACATCCCCCACCCAGGTAACACCTTAACGCACGCTAAGTCAAGAATCTGAGTCTGTACTCACCCCCTTGTGGCTGCAGTGATACCTTCAAGCGCCCATCCAACTCCAGATAGGCCATCACCAGGATGCGGAACATCAGGAGGGTCAGGGTACGACGGGCACCCCTTCCTCGTTGCGAGGCCAGCCCCAGCTGGGCTTCCGCCGTCTTCCTTGCCCAGAGGTGCACGTCCTCCCACCATTTGCTGCAATGGGTGCTCTGCCTTTCAAAGACCCCCAGGGTCCGCACCTCCTTCAATCAATCAATCACTGCATTTGTAAAGCGCGCTACATACCCGCAAAGTGTCACATCAGACATAGGCACATAAACTGACTTACAACTGACTTACAAGTTCACATACTGTTTCTGTAAAACACAAATTGCATATTAATCTGAATATATGCTTGAATCTGACCTTCTGCTCACCATTTTTCAAACTAGAGTTCAACCACTGAGGATGTATAGGAGATGGAGTCATCCCCCCATGGACAGACCCCTGGCGGACCTGGCAACAATGGAGGACAGGCACATTATCCTAACCTACAGACTTGATAGGGCCACAATCCAAGAGCTGTGTGCCCAATTGGAGCCAGACCTGATTTCAGCTATCCGCCACCCTACAGGTATCCCCCCTCTAGTGCATGTCCTGTCAGTGCTCGATTTCTTGGCAAGTGGTTCCTTCAAAGCGACAGTGGCCATGGCATCAGGGATGTCACAGCCTATGTTCTCAAACGTGCTGACCAGAATGTATTCTGCCCTGCTGAAACATATGCGCAGCTACATCGTATTCCCCCAGGTGGATGATTTGGCCACAGTGAAGGCTGACTTCTATGCAATGGGACATATCCCCAACATCATTGGTGCCATTGATGGTACACATATTGCCATTGTCCCCCCCCCAGAGAAATGAACAGGTGTTCAGAAATCGAAAGAGCTTTCACTCTCTGAATGTGCAGATGGTGTGTTTGGCGGGCCAGTACATCTCCCATGTCAATGCAACATATTCTGGCTCTGTGCATGATGCCTTTATCTTGAGGAATAGCAGCATCTCATATGTGATGGCTCATCTCCAGAGGCACCGGGTGTGGCTAATAGGTGACCCCATGGTCCCCACCCAGTTTATGTAGGTATATGGATGTGGGGTTGTCCCTAAGGGTGAGTGTGTGGCTAACAGGTATCCCTCAATATTTACAGGTGACTCTGGTTACCCCAACCTCTCATGGCTACTGACCCCAGTGAGAAATGCCAGGACAAGGACAGAGGAACATTACAATGAAGCACATGGGCGAACAAGGAGGATCATTCAGCGCACCTTTGGCCTCCTGAAGGCAGATTCCGGTGCCTACATCTGACAGGTGGATCCCTGTACTACTCTCCCAAGAAGGTGGGGCAAATCTTCATTGCATGTTGCATGTTGTACAACCTGGCCTTGAGACGCCAGGTGCCTTTTCTGCAGGAGGATAAGCCTTGGGATGGTTGTGTGGCAGCGGTGGAGCCTGTGGACAGTGACGAAGAGGAGGCAGAGGAAGAGGATGTGGACAATAGAACTACAATAATCCAACAATACTTCCAGTGACACACAGGTAAGACACTGTAACTTCACCTTCCATTGCAGTTTTGTGTTGGACATCGTACATGGCAGCCTGATTTCTCTATTTCTATGGCCACTTACTGTACCCTTTGGCATCTCTATTTTCAGATATCTGTGCCCCACTCTGGCTCCTGGTGTGTTTACTGCTGCCCACTACAAGTCATACCTATGTAAATATAACTGTACATTTGAATTGCAATGTTTACAGCTTGTTTCAGTAATACATATTTTAATCAATTGACAGACTCCATACTTGTATTTGTTCCAAGGGTGTATATTTCTGTGATAATATGTTTAGGGGGTATTGCAATGGGCTGGGTTGATGGTGGAGAAATGTCCAGGATAGAGCCCAGTCTACTGGTATCACAGTTGCATTGCCCAAGGGGGCATAGGAAGTGGAGCTGTGGCAGTTCAAGGTGGACAGGGTGACAGAGTGGGACACATGGGTGACAATCAGGGGAGTCTTATTTCCTGACGGGGGTCTTGGCAATGTTCTCTGGCTTCTGCCTGGATCACAAGGACCGTTTGCATGGTGGTTCTCCTTCTGCAGGGTGTGGGGTGCTGGTGGCCTGTTTTTCCAGTGGCAGGGCCTCCTGTCTACTAGCATCGGCGGAGGTGGAGGGCTGTTTTTTGGTGTGTCAGGGGCCCGTCGGTGTGCCACTGCCTCCCTCATGGTGTTGGCTATGTCTGTCAGCACCTCTGCAATGGTGACCAGGGTGGTGTTAATGTCCCTCAGGTCCTACCTGATCCCCAGGTACTGTCCCTCCTGCAGCTGCTGGGTCTCCTGCAGCTTGGCCAGTATCTGGCCCATGGTCTCCTAGGAGTGGTGGTATGCTCCCAGGATGTTGGTGAGTGCCTCGTGGAGAGTGGGTTCCCTGGGCCTGTCCTTCCCCTGTCGCACAGAAGTCGTCCCAGCTTCCCTATTGTCCTGTGCCTCTGTCCCCTTACCCGTGTACCCACTGCCACTGACCCCAGGTCCCTTATCGTCCTGTGTTTGTGGGGTTTCCTGGGTTCCCTGTAGTAGTGGACACACTGCTGATTGATGTGTCCTGAGGCCAGAAGGATGGGCCTGCTGGGTGAGTGCTGTGGTGGTGTTTCCTGAGGGGGAGAATCTGGTGGTTTGGGAATGTGGCTGGATCACCGACTGTCCAGAGGTCCCTGATGGGCCATGATGGTCATCCTGATCCAGGTGTGCAGAGCTGCTGTCATCACTGTGGGCCTCTTCTGGGGGGGACTGGATGTGGCTGGCACCTCCTCTCTGGTGACGTTGTGTGGGGGTCCTATGGGGATGTAAATGCAGGGTTATTGTTTCTGCGTGTGACATCTTGTGCATGGGTATGTTTCCCTCTATGGTTGTTATTACCAAGGCAGCCTTGGCTTGTGTGAGTTGTGATTTAGTTGGGTAAGTGTTTGTCACTAGTGTGCATGCTGTGATGATTTGTGTCCATGCAGGTCTGTGATGGGGGTCCATGCATTGGTGTTGTGTGCAGGGCTTGGTATTGGGATGGGTGGGTTGTGATGGTGGGGTATATGTGAGGTGGTGGAGTGATGGAGTGAGGGTAGGGGCAGGTGTTTGTGATGGCATGCAGGTAGGAGGGGATTAAGTTGTAAAGATTTGACTTATCAGAGCCAGTCCTACTGCTACTCCTGCCAGGCCCTCAGAATGTATGATCGCCAAGACTTGCTCCTCCCATGTTGTTAGTTGTGCGGGAGGAGGTGGGGGTCCACCGCCAGTCCTCTGTACAGCTATCTGGTGTCTTGCAACCATGGAACACACCTTCCCCCGTAGGTCGTTCCACCTCTTCCAGATGTCATCCCTAGTTCTGGGGTGCTGTCCCATGGCGTTAACCCTGTCCACGACTCTTCGCCATAGCTTCATCTTCCTAGCAATGGACGTCTGCTGCACCTGTGATCCGAATAGCTGTAGCTCTACCCGGATGATTTCCTCCACCATGACCCTTGCTCCTCCTCTGAGAACCTGGGGTGTCTTTGTGGTGCCATGGGTGTAGTGTGAGTGGTGTGTGTGAGGGTGTGTGGGGTGATGTGGTGGGGTATGTGCTGTGAGGTGCATGGATGGTGTATGGGTGATGGTGTTTTGTGGCTCAGATTCAGTGGGTGCTCCTGGCTTGTCCCCCTCTCACTTGCCAAATTCTTTGGGTCGTAAAGGGTTGTGGGTAGTGTGTGTTTTATAGTGTTGTGGGTGTGTGGGTATGGTGTGTGTATGTGTGTCAGGTGTGTGTGTAGTTTGAATTGTCCAATGTGGTGTAGTTTTGTATGTGTGTGTGTATTTTGAGTGCAACGGTCTGTACTGCCCATGGTTTACCGCGGTTGAATGACTGCCACTGTTAAATGTTAAGTTATGTATCGGGATTAATGGTGGATTATAGTAGGCCATTGCCTATAGAAGCTTTTCCTATTCTAAACCTTACTATTTTCAGCCAGTGTAAAAGTATAATGAAGAAAACGTACCTTTTTTGTACAATTTAATATGTAACTTTTATGACCTATGGTCGAATAAAGTATATGATGATGATGATGATGACTGCCACGGTCATTCGTGGGTCATAATGCTGTGGGCGTATTTCTGTTGGCATAACGGTGTAGTTTCTGGTACCGCCAGTTTATCACTGACCTTTGGGCTGGCGGACTTATGTGTGTGTCTGTATAGTGGTGTATTTCTATGTGTGTGTCATAATACCCATAGCGATATACCACCGCGGTATGTTGGCGGCAGTCAGCATGGCGGTAAGCGGTACTTACCGCCAATGTCATAATGAGGGCCATAGTGGTCTAAGTGCAGAGTTTGTAGTGCAAAAATTATTCACTGAGGTATTACGCAAACAAAAGTCCTGTCCTCACCTGCACTTAAGCCAGGCAGAACCCACCACTCTAGAGAGGGTAATTAAGTTACATGCTAAAGATAACCTGTTCTCACCCTATGGTGGTTGGCGCAGATCATGGAAGCTTATCCTCAGGGGACATGTGTGAAACATTTGGGCAACACACTCACACCAGTGACACAATAAATACTCCACAAAAGAGACTTCAAATCGAATTATTTAAAAGTATAAGTATTATAATGTAAATATAGATCATGGATCAAGAACATGATAAATCATAGATACTGGGCATGCACCATCGATCACAATGCCATTATTCCTAAATAGTATACATATCATATTATAACTGGAATAATATTAATTACTCTGGGCAATTCAACAGCTGGCAGTGACATATTTCACAACACCAGAATATACTCAGGGCGTGAAAATGCAGCAGTACGTTACAGGAATAATCATCCATCACCATAAATGCATGGACATCATGAATAAACACATGAATCATCAAAGGTGATCATGCAGCCTGTAACAAATCTAACACATACTAATTCCCCAAAAACGTACCATGCGAATCAGTAGGCACAGTGCGTCTGTGCTCCCATTAACACTACATGCTAAT
Source organism: Pleurodeles waltl (assembly GCF_031143425.1). Lineage (NCBI taxonomy): Eukaryota > Metazoa > Chordata > Amphibia > Caudata > Salamandridae > Pleurodeles > Pleurodeles waltl. The sequence goes on along the minus strand of NC_090437.1, from coordinate 778,521,704 downwards.
TTGCATCCACGTAGGTTTGCTCACCTACCAATGTACAGAACATTGATATGGCACACCTGTGATCTGTCACAGGTTAGATGGTATTTGTGTCTGATGAGGGGTCACTGTTATAGATGCAGACATATACTGCAGCCACCTGACCGGTGGTGTGCCTACTACAGGGAGTGCAGAATTATTAGGCAAGTTGTATTTTTGAGGATTCATTTTATTATTGAACAACAACCATGTTCTCAATGAACCCAAAAAACTCATTAATATCAAAGCTGTATATTGTTGGAAGTAGTTTTTAGTTTGTTTTTAGTTTTAGCTATGTTAGGGGGATATCTGTGTGTGCAGGTGACTATTACTGTGCATAATTATTAGGCAACTTAACAAAAAGAAAATATATACCCATTTCAATTATTTATTATTACCAGTGAAACCAATATAACATCTCAACATTCACAAATATACATTTCTGACATTCAAAAACAAAACAAAAACAAATCAGTGACCAATATAGCCACCTTTCTTTGCAAGGACACTCAAAAGCCTGCCATCCATGGATTCTGTCAGTGTTTTGATCTGTTCACCATCAACATTGCGTGCAGCAGCAACCACAGCCTCCCAGACACTGTTCAGAGAGGTGTACTGTTTTCCCTCCTTGTAAATCTCACATTTGATGATGGACCACAGGTTCTCAATGGGGTTCAGATCAGGTGAACAAGGAGGCCATGTCATTAGATTTCCTTCTTTTATACCCTTTCTTGCCAGCCACGCTGTGGAGTACTTGGACGCGTGTGATGGAGCATTGTCCTGCATGAAAATCATGTTTTTCTTGAAGGATGCAGACTTCTTCCTGTACCACTGCTTGAAGAAGGTGTCTTCCAGGAACTGGCAGTAGGACTGGGAGTTGAGCTTGACTCCATCCTCAACCCGAAAAGGCCCCACAAGCTCATCTTTGATGATACCAGCCCAAACCAGTACTCCACCTCCACCTTGGTGGCGTCTGAGTCGGACTGGAGCTCTCTGCCCTTTACCAATCCAGCCACGGGCCCATCCATCTGGCCCATCAAGACTCACTCTCATTTCATCAGTCCATAAAACCTTAGAAAAATCAGTCTTGAGATATTTATTGGCCCAGTCTTGACGTTTCAGCTTGTGTGTCTTGTTCAGTGGTGGTCGTCTTTCAGCCTTTCTTACCTTGGCCATGTCTCTGAGTATTGCACACCTTGTGCTTTTGGGCACTCCAGTGATGTTGCAGCTCTGAAATATGGCCAAACTGGTGGCAAGTGGCATCGTGGCAGCTGCACGCTTGACTTTTCTCAGTTCATGGGCAGTTATTTTGCGCCTTGGTTTTTCCACACGCTTCTTGCGACCCTGTTGACTATTTTGAATGAAACGCTTGATTGTTCGATGATCACGCTTCAGAAGCTTTGCAATTTTAAGAGTGCTGCATCCCTCTGCAAGATATCTCACTATTTTTGACTTTTATGAGCCTGTCAAGTCCTTCTTTTGACCCATTTTGCCAAAGGAAAGGAAGTTGCCTAATAATTATGCACACCTGATATAGGGTGTTGATGTCATTAGACCACACCCCTTCTCATTACAGAGATGCACATCACCTAATATGCTTAATTGGTAGTAGGCTTTCGAGCCTATACAGCTTGGAGTAAGACAACATGCATAAAGAGGATGATGTGGTCAAAATACTCATTTGCCTAATAATTCTGCACTCCCTGTATATGAGGTAGTGTAATTAGGGACCTCTGCAAAAATGATTCCAACAAAAACATAGGGACACAGGCGCACTTACTGTGGGCCATAAGGTAGCTTCCTCCGAGAAACCTCCAGCGCGCCTTCCTTGACGTGATGAGTGGTTCAGACGAGGGGTTAAACCTCCAGCGAGGCTGAAAGCCCCCTTCCTTTCCTCCGGCCTGACTCATCAGGGAGGTGCACTCTCACATGAGGGGAAGGTGGGGGAGATCTCCCTTGCCCCCCCAGCATGAAAACTGCAGTGAGGACAGCTGCCTGCAACCGCACTGTGCAGCTGTTGTAATGATCAAGGTTACTGCTGAACACGGCAGAGTGGGCCTCCCGGCTTTCTCCTTGGCGGCAAGTGGAAAAGAACGTTGGGGAGGACTTTGCTGATGCACCCTTCCTGCGGGGTGAGGATAGCACAACACGCAGTGGAGACCAGAGACGCAGTGCCGGCCAGAGCAAGTCTTCAGACTCCAGCCTGTCCCAGGTCTCAGAGCTCGTCTTGCGGTCTCTGCTTCCCACATCGCCTATGGGGCCTCAGACGCAGAAGGAGAGCTTTAGCCTAGGCAGGACTGGTAGAGTGAAAGTACTCACCAGACACTAGTCTTTCCAGTACCAGGGGAGATGTTAGCACTCTTCCCGCACTGCACAGACAACCAGAAGCGCCCAACACGCACTGGGTAAGAGTTGAAGCATATTGCTGCATGCCACAGAACAAGCCTGCACTTGGGGGTGAGAAATAATGTGCTCACCAAGCACTTAGAACACTGGTGATGTACACAAAGCAGGGAGGCAGGCCAGCACATAAATAATAGTGGCAGAATGGCGACTCCCCCTGGTAACACAGCAGTGCCTTCATGAAACAGAGTCAGGAAGCCACTAGAAGCAGGCCAAGAAGCAGAAAATCTATCAAGGAAGTCTGACAGAAGTTCAGTCACAGTTCCAAAAGTGCTCTAAAAGCTCATTGGGTCGGAGCCCCTGTATTTATACTCCAGGTGCCCTGCTTGTAGAAAGTGGGAGAAGTTTCCAGCAAGGTCTGACCAGTTCCAGACTGGCTCCAGACATTCATGGGAGGTAAACAAGCCCTTTGTGTGAGAGCAGGAGACAGCCTATACAAGTGTAAAGTGTGCCTTGCCTCCCTCTCTCCCAGCCCAGGAAGACCATCAGTATGTAGATGAATGCAAATGTAACCCTGTCACACCTAACCCTCCCTACATGATGGCTGTCTGGAGACAATGCACAAAGTGGAGCTGCCACTCTACCCCAGATGTGGATTGGAGTCAGGCTGCAAAGCACTAGAATTATATGCACAGAGAAATGCAAACATGTGAGAGGAGCAGCACTCACAGTACTGAAAAACAAAATAGGTTGTTTGTCACTACTGGGACATGTAATACATAAACGTTTATGTGCTACCTTCTACATAAACAGCATCCTGCCCATAGGGCTATCTAGGGCCTACCTTAGGGGTAACTTAGGAGTAGTAAAAAGAGAGTTTAGACCTTGGCAAGTAGTTTGACTTGCTAAGTCAATGTGGCAGCAAACTGTGCAAGCAGGTACTGCTGTGGCAGGCCTGAGACAAGTTGGAAAGGTTACGTCTAAGGGTGGTGCAATCTGTGCCCACTAGTAGCGCCTTTAATGTACAGGCACTGGATATATGTTATACATGGGACTTACATGTACATTAGCCCCTTCGCTGCTAGTCTTTTTTCCCCTCAGTGCTCAGCCTTTTGTTTTACTATTTGGGGTAGTTCACTCTTAGGTCCCCATAACTTTGTGTCCACATAAGGTATCCACACCAAATTTGTGTCCTTGTTTTCCAATTCTAAAGTACCCAGGGGCTTAGTTACAAGTCCCTTGTGCCACCAGAGGGTCATTTTTAGCGATGATCTGGTGGCGCAATACCCTGTGACATATTTACAAGGCAGCATTAAAGCACTTTTTGTGACTCAGCATCGCCTTGTAAATACTGCATGCATCACTTAACACGAAAAAGGGCGTGCAATGGGCATTGCTGTGGGCAGTCCACCGCAGCACCCATAGCATTTTGAGGTTCCCCAGATTTACGATAAATCTTAAACCTGAGGCAGCACCTAAAACTAATGCCACCTCAGGAGTGACGTTAGCATGGCACAATGAGGAAAAATACTTTATTCTCTTTTTGGCTTTATCTATGTGTGCTGCATTCTGCAGCACACATAGAAAGCACAAAATGGCATGAATAATTGTTTATGTGCAGGAAGGTATCCTTTCAGAAGGCTGTAATGGAAAAACTGGGGGTCCTCTAAGGAGCACTCGGAGTGCATGGGATCATACAACTAATGCTTGCAAAAGCATTGGAGTATGATTTTAACATGTTTGATACCAAACATGCCTATGTTCGGAGTTACCATTATGTAGCTGGACATAGGTATTGACCTACGTCTAGTACACATGTAAAATGGCATTCTGGCACTCACAAAGTCTGGGAACATGGGCCTGGAATTTGTGGGGGCACCTCTTCTAGCACAGGGGTACCCTCACACACAGGTACTTTGTACCCTGCCCTCTGAGCTAGAAGGCCTGCCATAGGGGTGACTTATAAGTAACCTGGTGCAGTGAAAAGTGGCAGTGAAAGGGTGTTTGTACCTTTTCACGTAGGCTGCAATGGCAGTCCAGCAGAACCCTTTGCTTGGACTCCCTATGGGTGGCAAAATATGTGCTGCAGCCCCTAGGGATCACCTGGAACCCCAATGCCTTGATTATCTAGGTACCATATACTAGGGACTCATGATGGGGCACCACTGTGCCACTTGTGGATGAAATACAGAGTTGTGGAAGAGAGAGCATAATCACTGGGGTCCTGGTTAGCAGGATCCCAGTGAACCCAGTCAAAATACACTGACATCAGGCAGAACAAGGGTGTATCCATGCCAAGAAAGAGGGTACTTTCTTGCACCCCTCCCCCGAAACGCTTGACAAGAAGGCTAACCTTGCCCAGATGAGTCTTCTTTGTCTAAGTGGAAATATCTGGACAGTCCATCCTGCATTGGAGTGGTTACTCCCAGGTCTGTGTTCCATTGTAAAGTCCATACCCTGTAGGGAAATGGACCACATTAACAATCTGGGGTTTTCTCCTTTCATCTGTTTAAGCCATAAGAGAGGTTTGTGGTCTGTCTGAACAATGAAGTCGGTACCAAAGAGGTATGATCTCAACTTCTTCAAGGCCAAGACCACAGCAAAGGCCTCCCTTTGTATGACTGACCATCGCTTTTCTCTGGGAGGGGTCAACCTTCTGCTAATGAAAGCTACTGGTTGATCCTGGCGCCTCTGTATTAAGTTGAGAGAGAACTTCCCCAACCCCTACCTCTGAAGCATCAGTCTAAACTATGAAATTCTTGGAGTAGTTAGGGCTCTTTAGAAAAAGTGCAGAGCACATGGCCTGTTTGAGTTCCTCAAAAGCTTTTTGACAGCTGGATGTCCATAATACCCTTTTAGGCATTTTCTTGGAGGTAAGGTCATTAGGAGGGGCAACAATGGAGCCATAGTTCTTAATGAATCTCCTATAGTACCCATTGAGGCCTAAGAAGGCTCTGACCTGGGTGTGTGTAGTGGGGGTGGGAGGGGCCAATCCAAAATGGTTTGGATCTTCCCCTGTAGGGTATGAATCTGTTTTCTTCCTATTAGGTGTCCCAAATAAACTACCTTCCCCTGCCCTATATGGCAGTTTGAAGCCTTGATAGTGAGGCCTGCCTTCTGCAGAGCCTCCAAAACATTCCAGAGGTGGACCAGGTGATCATCTCAGGTGGAGCTAAAGACAGCTATATCATCTAGATATGCTGCATTCTAGGCTTCCAAACCTTGGAGGATTGTGTTCACCAGCCTCTGAAAAGTGGCAGGTGCAGTCTTCAAACCAAAGGGCATTACTGTAAATTGGTGGTGCTCTCCAATGGTAGAGAATACAGTTTTTGGTTTGGCCTCTTCTGCCAACTCAGGTGGTCATTATGATGGTGGCGGTGTGGGCCGCCATTCCGGGCCAGCTTTCATGGCAGCCCACACTGCCACATAATGAACCCTTGGAGGGCCGCCTCACTGTCAGGCTGCCTCCGTCAAGCAGCCAGGCGGCGGTCGGCATCATCATCCGACAGGGCAGTGATGCTGCCCCTCGGATAATGATCCCGCAGTTCCCAGCCTGGCAGAAGGTGTACACCAGGGCCCCCCTGGGGGCCCATGCATCGCCCATGCACTTGGCATTTACGGGCAGTGATCTGAGGAATGTTCCTAATACAGCCGGTGGGGTTCCGGGGGAGCTAGTGGTCACTTGTAAGACCGCCAGCATGAACACAGCGGTTTCGACCGCCGTGTTCATTATGAGGGCCTTAATCTGCCAATAGCCAGCAGTAAGGTCAAAAGTGCTAAGATACTTGGCAGATGCCAGTGTATCTATGAGCTCGTCTGTCTTGGAAATAGGATGAACATCAGTCTTGGTTACTGCATTGGGCCCTCTATAATCAACACAAAACCTCATCTCTCTTTTCCCGTTCTGAGAGTGGGGCTTTGGGACAAGAACAACTGGGCTAGCCCAGGGGCTATCAGAGTGCTCAATGACTCCTAGGTCCAGAATCTTTTGCACCTCTGCTTAAATGCAATACCTTCCATGGTTAGACTGCCTGTAGATTTTACTCTTAACAGGTAGGCTGTCCCATGTATCATTGGTGTGTTCACACCATGTAGTTTGTCCCGGTGTAAGGGAAAACAGTTCTGAGAACTGTCCCAAGAGATTCCTGCAGTCTTCTTTTTGAGACTCAAAAAGGTGATCTGCTAATACTACCTCCTCAACTGAGCCATCAGCTGCAGAATTGGAGAAGATATCCGAGAGAGGGTCACTCTCTTCTTCCTGTCCCTCATCCGTGGCCATGAGCAGGGTTAAGCCAGCACTGTCATAGTAGGACTTTAGGTGGTTCACATGAAGTACCCTGAGGGCACTTCTTGGAGTGCCAAGGTCTCCTAAGTAAGTGACCTCACCATTTTTCTCCACTATGATGAGTGGTCCACCACTTGTCTTGGAATGCTCTGGGTGCCACAGACTCAGGACCCACACTTTCTGTCCTGGTTGGTACACAGTCAGGACAGCCTTCTGGTCATGCCATTGCTTTTGCAATTCTTGCCTTGCCTGACGGTTCTTACTGGCCTTCTTCATGTACTCAGCCATCCTTGATCTGAGGCCACATACATAATCTACTCTATCCTGTTTAGGGGGCTTCAGGGGTTGTTCCCAACCCTCCTTCACAAGAGCAAGTGGACCCCTAACAGGGTGACTGAAGAGGAGTTCATAGGAGCTGTAGCCCACTCTCTTTTTGAGTACCTTTCTTTAGGCAAAGAGGAGGCATGGTAACAGGACATCCCATCTCCTCCGGATTTTTTCAGAGTCCCATGATCATGCCTTTGAGTGTTTTGTTAAAACGCTCAACCAACCCCTTTGTTTGGGATGATAAGGTGTGGTGAATTTATAGGTTACACCACACTCTTTCCACATAGCTTTTAAGTATGCAGACATTAAGTTATTGCCTGTGTCTGATACAACCTCTTCTAGGAAACCTACTCTGGAAAAGATTTCCAGGAGGACTTTGGACACTGCAGGAGCTGTAGTGGTCCTTAGCGGTATGGCTTCTGGATACCTAGTGGCATGGTTCACCACCATCTGAAAAAATATGTTTCCAGAAGCTGTGGGAGGGTCTAGGGGGCCAACAATGTCAACCCCTATCCTTTCAAAGGGTACCCCAACCACTGGAAGTGCAATTAAGGGGTCTTTAGAGTGCCAACTGTCTTGCCACTGGCTTGGCAGGTGACACAGGAGCGACAAAACTCCTTTGTGTCCTCTGACATATGGGGCCAGTGAAAGTGAGGTACCAGTCTGTCACAAGTTTTGCTTTGCCTCAGGTGACCAGAAAGGGGAATGTCATGAGCTAAGGTCAACAAAAACTCTCTGTATTGCATAGGGAATACCAGTCTTCTATTGGCACCAGCTTTGGGTTCCCTTGGTTCTGAATACAGGAGGTTGTTTTCCAGTACACCCTGTGGGTGCCACTGACATCCCCTCATTCCTGTTTGACAGCTTGCTGTCTCAAACCCTGAAGTGTGGGACAAGTCTGTTGAGACACACTTAACTCTTCCCTGGCAGGCTCCCCTGCACCTAAGAGTTCAGCTGTGTCAGCTTGAAGTTCTTCAGGTGTAGGTTTTGTCCAAGGAGTAGATTCCTCCTCCTCAAAGGGGGAATCATCAGTGGAGGGAGGGATAAGGGATATTTTCTTACCCTTTCTACCTCTGCTTTTGGGAAGCTCTTGGTCCATAGTTTCCGGATCCAAGTTTCCATGGTCTCTTTGCTTCTTGGCCTGAGCCCTTGTTAGAGCAAAGATATACACAGGAATGCCCAGCATGGCTGCATGGGTCTCCAACTCTACTTCAGCCCAAGCTGAAGTCTCCAAGTCATTCCTTAGTAGACACTCTGCAGGTAGGTCTGGGGACACTACAACTTTTTTAGGACCAGTAACCCCCCCCCAGCTGAGATCAACAACTGCCATAGGGTGGCTCACAATATTGTTGTGAGCATCAGTCACTTGGTACTGGTGACCAAGTAGGTGTTGCTCAGGGGACACCAGTTTTTCAGTCACCATATTGACACTGGCACCTATGTCCCTGTAGGCCTCAACCTGAACACCATTTATTAGGGGTTGTTGCTTGTACTTATCCATATTAAGGGGACAAGCAACATGGGTGGCAAGGTCAATGCCACCATTAGAGACTAAAACAGCCTCAGTGATTTCCCTAACTAAACCAACCCCACTACACTTCCCAGAGTGAGCCCTGCTACACCCTTGGATTGACTATTGGTAGTATTAGTCTTCCCACCACCACTGCTATTGTTAGGGGCACTAGTTGTAGGAGTGGGGGTAGAAGGGGTGGGAGGTTTGGTGTTTTTCTTAGGACAGGAGCTGTCTCCTGCCCCATGGCCTTTGTTTCTACAAATATAGCACCTAGGCGTTTTGTTCTGATTGTTTTGGGAAGAGGATTTAGACCCACCCCCAGAGGAATTTTGAGGCCTCATGAAGACTTTCTTATCTTTGTCCCCACCTTTGTCATGTGACTTACCACTTTCCTTCTCATTTTTGTCACCCCCTGTATGAGTTTTTCTGCTCACCCTTGTTCTGACCCATTTGTCTGCCTTCTTTCCCAATTCTTGGGGAGAGGTCAGATCTGAGTCTACCAAGTATTGATGCAACAAATCAGACACACAATTATTCAAAATACGCTCTCTCAGTAACAGATTATACAATCCCTCATAGTCAGACACTTTGCTGCCATGTAACCAGCCTTCTAAAGCTTTCACAGAACAGTCCACAAAGTCAACCCAATCTTGTGAGGCCTCCTTTCTGGTCTCCCTGAACTTAATTTTGTACTGTTTAGAGGTGGGACCCAAACCATCTCAGGGTGCACTTTTTAGAATTGTGTAGTTATCTGCATCTTCTTCTCTGACAGTGAGAGGTCTATCCCTTCCTTTGTCACAGAAGGGCAACCAGAGAATAACAGCCCACTGCCTTTGGGGGACCCTCTGAACTTTAGAGGCCCTCTCAAGTGCAGCAAACCACTTGTAGATATTTTCCCCCACCTTGTATGGGGGAACAATTCTGTGTAGGTTTCTGGACTCCAAGGAGTCCTCTGTGACTCTGTAATCCCTGAAACCTGAGTTGCTGCTGCTACCATGGGGTGCTAACCCCAACCCATGCCTCTCTCTCTCCACTGCCAAGGCCTCCCTGTCAACATCAGGGCAGTGTGCCCTCTACGGACGACTAGAATGCAAAAACCCAGCACTTTCATTTATGCATTGTGCTGATATGCTGTTGTTTAACATTTTGCATTGCAGAGTTTAATCCTGAAGACTTATTTTCAAGGTGCTTACAAATACTGTTCATTTTCAATGTATTGCTGCAGGCTTTCAGAGTGTGTCAGGGTGTGGTCCCTTTCCAGGACCTTCTAGAAGCTTTCCCTGCAGCATGCCTGGGTGTGGTTTGTGGGCTGGGCCAAGACTCTATATAAGGGAGCCAGCCCAGCTCCACGTGCTCACTATTCAGAGGTCCCGGTGCAGAGCAGCAGCAACTTCCTGAGCTCCTGTTCCAGAGGCCTACTTTGATCTTCCAGGCCTTGCCCTTTCACTTTGTTGGTGATTCTTGGTCAGGGCGCTAAGACGGAGGTCGGGCTGGGCCCCCGATCCCATTCTCGAAGGCTTTCGAGTTCTTGGGCCTAATTTGCATGATTAAATACTATGGTTCTTGTGTGTGTGAATGTGCGCTTGGTGTTTTAATGGCATTTACATGCTGAACGCTCGAATCGGCAAGACGCGCGATTCATTGCTCATGTACAACTCTTGTTATTCATTGTGCGCCACCATTTCATGACATTCACATGGTGGCATTCGAATCTGCAGGATGCGCGATTCATTTCTTGTGCTTAATTCATGTTATTAATTGAGTGCTACCATTTCATGGGATTCATATGGTGGCATTCGAATCGTCAAGACGCGCAATTAATTTCTTGTGCTTAATTCATGTTATTCATTGAGCGCAACCATTTCATGGCATTCACATGGTGGCATTCGAATCGGCAGGATGCACGATTTATTTCTTGTGTTTAATTCATGTTATTAATTGTGCGCTACCATTTCATGGCATTCACATGGTGGCCTTCGAATCGGCAAGACTCGCAATTCATTTCTTGTGCTGAATTCATGTTCTTCATTGTACGCTACCATTTCAACTACCATTTCATGGTATCCATATGGTGGCAGTCGAATCCGCAAGACACGCGATTCATTTCTTGTGCTGAATTCATTTTCTTCATTGCACGCTACAATTTCTTGGTATTCACATGGTGGCCTTCAAATCGGCAAGACGCGCGATTCATTTCTTGTGCTTAATTCATGGTATTCATGGTGTGTTACCATTTCCTGGCATTTACGTGGTGACATTTGAATCGGCAAGACGTGCGATTCATTTCTTGTGTTTAATTCATGTTATTCATTGTGCGCAACCATTTCATGGCATTTACAAACTCTTGTGGAAATCCGCAATGTGCGTAATTCATGTTCCTGCATTTTAAGAGACTAAAGTGCTAGATTTCTAGATGTTATATTGTGTGTGCATAATAAGTCCCTTGAGTACATTGCCTATGGTGTTATAGAATTAATTCAGATTATTTTCTTGTCCTCATGCAAAACACTGTGCTTGAATTTGAAAACGTAATTCTAGAAGGTTCTGATGTTTTCTAATCCATGTGTAACATTTCATTTGAGAGGTTAATTGAACAGTTGCATTAATCCTTCTTGATTCCTTCACAGGTAACCAGACATCTTGAGGCCTAGCTATTTAGTCCATGCTTAAGTTATCCATGTTTCTAGTATGACAATGCTTAGAATCATAGGCCCTCATTCTGACCTTGGCGGTCGGCGGAGAGGCGGCGGTCGGACCGCGAACAGACCGGCGGTATTAAAAATGGCATTCTGACCCTGGCGGGAACCGCCAACACAGCCCGCCAACTTAACACTCCGACCGCCACAGCGGTACAAACAAACAGCGCGGCGGTTCCCGCCAACAGCCCGGCGGCAGACAAAGTACCGCCCACCCTATTACGACCCACCAATCTGCCACCTTTTCCGGGGCGGGAGCACCGCCGATAAGAACACGGCGGAAACAGACTACGAACGGGAAAACGCTCACCTCTACGCACTCCACGCGAGATTCCGGCAGTATGGAGCCAGAGTTACAGGTCATCCCCGCACTCCTATTCCTCCTCATATACCAGGAGCACGCCCGGCGGCGCGGAAGACATCGGTGAGTACTGCACCTACGACACAGGGGAGGGAAAAGATTACCGGCACACACCCACCCACCCACACCCACTACAACACACACATCAATGCATTCCCACAGATCACTGTCACAACCCACAAACCACCCCCCTCCGAAATAATGCAAAGACCAAAAGAAGAGATCATAAACGGGCAGATATATTGAAATATGTACGCCATTAATCCCAATAAATAAATAAACTATGTACAAAATATATACAGCTACTAAATGTAGTCCAACCACTGTCCGTGGATCACAGGGGTCCTGTGCAAAGGGGCAAGGCCCAGTCCCACGACAAGAACTCCACGGAGAGAACACTGCAGGGGCATCAGAAAGAAAATAGGACAGGCACCTCAGGGGGAAGGGAAGGGGGAGCACCTCAGCCACTTGAGTACACGACGCCAGATCCACGAGGGGACTCCATGACCACTGGCCCATCCTGGGGAGAGCAAAGCCACAGTCCAAACAGTCCATACAGTGGGTGGCCTGCCCACTGGGCCATCCTGGGGAGAGCAAAGCCACAGTCCATACAGTCCATACAGTGGGTGGCCTGCCCACTGGGCCATCCTGGGGAGAGCAAAGCCACAGTCCAAACAGTCCATACAGTGGGTGGCCTGCCCACTGGGCCATCCTGGGGAGAGCAAAGCCACAGTCCATACAGTCCATACAGTGGGTGGCCTGCCCACTGGGCCATCCTGGGGAGAGCAAAGCCACAGTCCATACAGTCCATACAGTGGGTGGCCTGCCCACTGGGCCATCCTGGGGAGAGCAAAGCCACAGTCCAAACAGTCCATAACAGACCCCACTGCCACTGGAGGAGGCAAGTTGGCCAGAGGACATCCTGCAGCCCTGCCCGAGATAGATCCTGCCCTGCCACGTCTGCCAAAGGGCCAGCGGTTCTTGCCTTGAAGGGCCCAGTTCAGCGGTTCTTGCCTTGAAGGGCCCAGTTCAGCGGTTCTTGCCTTGAAGGGCCCAGTTCAGCGGTTCTTGAGACGGCGGGGCCCAGTTCAGCGGTTCTTGCCTTGAAGGGCCCAGTTCAGCGGTTCTTGCCTTGAAGGGCCCAGTTCAGCGGTTCTTGAGACGGCGGGGCCCAGTTCAGCGGTTCTTGCCTTGAAGGGCCCAGTTCAGCGGTTCTTGCCTTGAAGGGCCCAGTTCAGCGGTTCTTGCCTTGAAGGGCCCAGTTCAGCGGTTCTTGCCTTGAAGGGCCCAGTTCAGCGGTTCTTGAGACGGCGGGGCCCAGTTCAGCGGTTCTTGCCTTGAAGGGCCCAGTTCAGCGGTTCTTGAGACGGCGGGGCCCAGTTCAGCGGTTCTTGCCTTGAAGGGCCCAGTTCAGCGGTTCTTGCCTTGAAGGGCCCAGTTCAGCGGTTCTTGCCTTGAAGGGCCCAGTTCAGCGGTTCTTGCCTTGAAGGGCCCAGTTCAGCGGTTCTTGCCTTGAAGGGCCCAGTTCAGCGGTTCTTGAGACGGCAGGGCCCAGTTCAGCGGTTCTTGCCTTGAAGGGCCCAGTTCAGCGGTTCTTGAGACGGCGGGGCCCAGTTCAGCGGTTCTTGCCTTGAAGGGCCCAGTTCAGCGGTTCTTGCCTTGAAGGGCCCAGTTCAGCGGTTCTTGCCTTGAAGGGCCCAGTTCAGCGGTTCTTGCCTTGAAGGGCCCAGTTCAGCGGTTCTTGCCTTGAAGGGCCCAGTTCAGCGGTTCTTGAGACGGCGGGGCCCAGTTCAGCGGTTCTTGCCTTGAAGGGCCCAGTTCAGCGGTTCTTGAGACGGCGGGGCCCAGTTCAGCGGTTCTTGCCTTGAAGGGCCCAGTTCAGCGGTTCTTGAGACGGCGGGGCCCAGTTCAGCGGTTCTTGCCTTGAAGGGCCCAGTTCAGCGGTTCTTGCCTTGAAGGGCCCAGTTCAGCGGTTCTTGCCTTGAAGGGCCCAGTTCAGCGGTTCTTGAGACGGCGGGGCCCAGTTCAGCGGTTCTTGCCTTGAAGGGCCCAGTTCAGCGGTTCTTGCCTTGAAGGGCCCAGTTCAGCGGTTCTTGCCTTGAAGGGCCCAGTTCAGCGGTTCTTGAGACGGCGGACGGTCTATGGCCAACTGCTAAATGCCTGGTGGTGCCCTCCTGGGCAGCGGGGATGGTGCTCCTTCACTGCCCACCTGGGCTGTGGGTGGTGGGGCCCTCCTGGCCAGCTGGGCTGGGTCCTCCCTGGGCAGCGGCTATGGGGCTGGTGGGCTCTCCCGGGGCAGCTGTGCCGGTTCCTCCCGGGGCAGCGGCTATGGGGGTTGTGGGCTCCTCCTGGGCAGCAGGCCTGCTGCCTGACCTCTCCAACTTGCTGCCCTTGCCCTCCTTAGTCATCGGCCTGTGGCCCTTTCCTCCCTTTGGAGCTGTGGCAGGTGACTGTCTCTGGGTGGTGTCCGGGGGGGATGTAGAAGGCGGGCTCCTGCGGCGCCCCTTCCGCCTTCTGCTCCTCTTCCCAGGGGGTGGGCTGGCTGTCCCCTTGCTGCTGGGCGAAGATCCAGACATGCGGGCTGGCGGGCTCCAATACCCCTGCACCCTTGTCAAGGGGGCTGCAGGGCTGGTGGTGGCTGAGGTGCTCTTCTTACCCCGACGAGAAGGAGGGGGGGGCTCAGGGTCAGGAAAGAAGTTAGTAGTGGCGAGGAAGAGCTTCTTGGGACAATGGAGAGTGGTAGGTACAGTGGGAATGGGAGTGGAGGGAGAGGATGTGGTTGTAGGTGAGTCACGTTTGCTGTCTTTGGGTGCAGGTGCAGGAGGGATAGGCTGTCGTGAGGTGGATGGCTGTTGGGTGGGTGGGTGGCTGCGTTTGTGTGGTGTGGAAGAGGGGGTGACAGACAGTGGGAGAGGACACAGGGGACGTGTAAATGGCAGTGGGGATGGTGACTGCACGTGTGCGGACTGGAGTGGAGGGTGTGCTGGTGATGGAAACACTGGCTGATGGTGAGGTGAATGGAGGTGTGAGTGTAGACGTCACAGGGAGGGAGGAGGGAGACGAGGAGGTGGGGGTCACAGAGGTGGTAGTGACTGTTGGCATGTCTGCATCGGAATGTTGCGTGTGTGAATGTCTGCGTGATCTGTGGTGCTTATGTTTGGATGACATCCCATTGTTTCTCTTGGGTGTTGAGGTGTGTGCAGGCTGGTCTGATGGTGTGGGTGGGACAGGCAGAGGAACAGGAGACTGGGAGGAGGGAGTTAGTAGAGGCAGGCAGGAGACAGGGACAATGGCTGCCGTCAGTGCTGAGGCCAGAGCCTGGAACGATCGCTGATGGGCAGCCTGACCCGAATGAATGCCCTCCAGGTACGCATTGCTGCGATGAACCTCCCTCTCCACCCCCTGGATGGCATTCAAAAGGGTAGTCTGCCCAACAATGAGCGTTCGGAGGAGGTCAATGACCTCCTCACTGAGGGCAGCGGGGGTAACAGGGGCAGGGCCTGAGGTGCCTGGGGCGAAGGAGATGCCCGGCTTCCTGGCAGAGCGGGCACGGGGCGAACGCGGAGGGGCTGCTGGGAGGGCGGAGATGGTGCGCTGGGTGGCGGCTGTACCTGTAATGGCGGGGGGCACGGATGGTGCCACCCCCGCAAGGGAGCCCCCTTCCGAGGACGTGTCCGTGTCGCTGCAGGCTCCAGTCGTCCCCGTCGTGGAGCTCCCCTCGCCCTCCGTCTCACTGGTCCAGTCTGACTCTGTGGCATGGCCCTCCTGGGCCATGTGAGATGCAGCTCCCTCCTGCCCCGATGCCACTTCTCCTCCGCATGATGATGCTGATGCACACAAGCACAGAAAGACAAACAAAAAGGGGGGGGGAGAGAGAAATAAAGGGATATTGAGTACATGGATCTCCGGTACAGTTAGCGGACATGACAGACACAGATGCCCCCTGCACTAAGTTGCGCACTTGGGGTCCGCTACGCATTCCGTGGAACATGCCCTACACGCCTAGAGTTGTCAACTGCACCCATGGATGACACAGCCCAGGGATGGCTGTACTGACACACTACTGAGGGTGGTGGCTGGGGACACAGGGGCTTACGGGGGTGCCCAGCCTACAGATATCGCCCTGGCCTAGGGGGACCCACAGCCCTCCTCCCCCACCCAGACACCTCCACTGCACGACAACAGAGTAGATGATGCTTGTATTCACCCCCTTGTGTCTGCTGTGCTGCCCTCACGCGCCCATCCAAATCAGGGTAGGCCACCGCCAGGATCCAGAACATCAGGGGGCTCAGTTGACGGCAGGCACCCCGCCTACGTTGGGAGGCCATCCCCAGCAGAGACTCGGCGGTCTTCTTGGTCCCGCGGCGGATGTCCTCCCACCTCTTGCGGCAGTGGGTGCCCCGTCGATGGTGGACCCCCAGGGCCCGGACTTCCTTGGCGATGGCACGCCAAATCCCGATCTTCTCATGGGCGCGGACCTATGTGACACGTACAGGGAGGGAGAAATACCACGTTCAAGTTACTCAGCATTTTCCTTTCCAGTGGCCCAACGCCCCCCATCCCCGCCAGGCCCCCCGCCAGGCCCAACATGCCCCCCATCCCCGCCAGGCCCCCCGCCAGGCCCCCCGCCAGCCCCAACATGCCCCCCATCCCCGCCAGGCCCCCCGCCAGGCCCCCCGCCAGCCCCAACATGCCCCCCATCCCCGCCAGGCCCCCCGCCATGCCCAACATGCCCCCCATCCCCGTCAGGCCCCCCGCCATGCCCAACATGCCCCCCATCCCCGCCAGGCCCCCCGCCAGCCCCAACATGCACCCCATCCCCGCCAGGCCCCCCGCCAGGCCCCCCGCCATGCCCAACATGCCCCCCATCCCCGCCAGGCCCCCCGCCAGGCCCCCCGCCAGCCCCAACATGCACCCCATCCCCGCCAGGCCCCCCGCCAGGCCCCCCGCCATGCCCAACATGCCCCCCATCCCCGCCAGGCCCCCCGCCAGCCCCAACATGCACCCCATCCCCGCCAGGCCCCCCGCCAGGCCCCCCGCCATGCCCAACATGCACCCCATCCCCGCCAGGCCCCCCGCCAGCCCCAACATGCACCCCATCCCCGCCAGGCCCCCCGCCAGGCCCCCCGCCAGCCCCAACATGCCCCCCATCCCCGCCAGGCCCCCCGCCAGGCCCCCCGCCAGGCCCAACATGCCCCCCATCCCCGCCAGGCCCCCCGCCAGCCCCAACATGCACCCCATCCCCGCCAGGCCCCCCGCCAGGCCCCCCGCCAGGCCCAACATGCCCCCCATCCCCGCCAGGCCCCCAAGCCAGCCAGTGGCCCCAAATCCAGATAGAATTAAACTCACTTGTTGGTCTGGAGGACCGTAGAGTAGCGCATACTGGGGGAGGACCCCATCCACAAGTTTCTCCAACTCCTCTCCAGTGAAGGCAGGGGCCCTTTCCCCAGTCGCAGCAGCCATTGTCCCTTCCAGACCGAGGTCACAGCAACACTTGCAGTATAGGTCCTCTCCTGTGAAAGTTCAAGTCGCAAGTGGATAAGTAGATAGAAAATGGCGGTCACGTCCGCGGCGGTGCGTACCGCGGCGGTGTGTCCCGCCACCGCCGGCGCCCTTCGCCATTGGCTCCTGAAACCCATAGGCTTCAATGTTAACCAATGCGGCTTCGCGCCGCGGTCTTGGCCCGCCGCCCGCCGCGGTGTGCCACGCCAGCGCATTGACCTCACATCCCATTGTCACACTTCACAGGTCAGGCAGCCGCCATTTCCAGGGCCCACATGGCTCAATTTCAACTGCGTCACACAGGCCTAGGCCTTGCATAGCCACTCATACACGCCATTCACTGCATAGAGAATCGTATACTGTGCTAGCTGTGAGTACGTACCTGTGGGTTGCCTGACTGTGTGCTCCATGTTGTCCTTCCTAGGCACCGTCCGCTGGGTTGGGCGAGGAGACGGATGAATCCTCCCGTGTACCGACCGCTGGTGGACCTGTCGACAATGGAAGAACGCCACATTATCCTGACCTACCGTCTTAACCGTGCCACTATCCATGAACTGTGTGCCCGGCTGGAGCCCGACCTGATGTCCCCCATCCGCCAACCCACAGGGATTCCCCCTCTGGTGCAGGTCATGTCAGTACTCCATTTCTTGGCAAGTGGGTCATTTCAGACAACCGTGGGAATTGCTTCTGGGATGTCTCAGCCCATGTTTTCAAAGGTGTTATCCAGAGTGTTGTCTGCCCTGATGAAATCTGTGAGGAACTACATCATTTTCCCTGAGGTGGGCGAACTGGCTACAGTGAAGGGTGATTTCTACGCCCTTGGACATATTCCCAACGTAATTGGTGCCATTGATGGGACCCATGTGGCTTTGGTTCCCCCAAGAGACAGGGAGCAGGTGTACAGGAACAGAAAAAGTTACCATTCAATGAACATCCAGGTGGTGTGTTTGGCTGACCAGTACATCTCGCATGTAAATGCCAAATTCCCAGGGTCAGTGCATGACGCCTACATCCTCAGGAATAGCAGCATCCCTTACGTGATGGAACAGCTACAGAGACACCGTGTATGGCTAGTGGGGGACTCTGGGTACCCCAACCTGTCGTGGCTACTGACCCCAGTAAGGAATCCCCGGACCAGGGCAGAGGAACGGTACAATGAGGCCCATGGGCGTACTAGGAGGGTGATTGAACGCACCTTTGGCCTCCTAAAGGCCAGGTTTCGCTGCCTGCATATGACCGGTGGATCCCTAATGTACTCACCTAAGAAGGTGTGTCACATCATCGTGGCCTGCTGCATGCTTCACAACCTGGCTTTGCGCCGCCAGGTGCCTTTCCTGCAGGAGGATGGTCGAGACGGTGGTGTTGTGGCAACGGTGGAACC